>NC_052957.1:26429872-27629872 GCF_013358895.1 Oreochromis aureus
TATTGATGAATCATCCTCATGTGTGAATGATACATTACAGCCATAATTCTACACATGCGCCATAATGATGAAGAAAAGTGTATTCTTTTTAGACTCCCCTGCAGTGTGCACCATGGTGTTGCATGACAGGAAGCTGGTATTCTCATGCAGTATTTCCAGTCAAGATGGTATCTAGGAGCTAACCTCCATTCTTTGATTGGAGAAATGTTTCTCAGCTAAGACAGAAGAACTTTTAAATTTATTAAATTCTTTTTCCATTTCCCCAAAACTCTCTATTCCCCCTCTCTGTTTTTACTTTCTTCATCAACTTGCTGTATCACAGCATCATTAGATAAATTCCCAGGAAAGATTGTGCTAATGAACTGAACAGAGCAATCTCTGTCCCTTGTCTCACCCGCTAGCAGCCCTTAAGTTGTTAATGTCAAGTTGTAACTTATTATACGCCACTAGCCGTCCCTCTCCCTTCAGTCAGCACTCTGCTGTGCCAGTCGTGAGCACAGTTTGCCACAGGGAGCAGGAAATGTTCTTCTTTAAATGCGGTTTTGCTGCAGGTGTTGCAGTTTCACATTTAAAGTGGTTATTGCTGCTTAGCTAAATTTCTTTGGGTGTCAGCACAAGCCCTTTGCCAAAAAAAAAAATAAATAAAAATCATACACAGGCTCGTGCAAACATTGCGCTCCCTGTGTCTTGGCTCAGTGGATGTTTGAATGGCAGGGACCTCGATCCAGCAGGTTCAATTAGCGGTGGTAGCTGCTCCGAGGTGTGGCCCCCGTCATGAAAACATTTGACAAACAATCTGGCATCTGTTTAATTGTCTGGCCCAGACAGATGCTGATTGGACAACAGCAGCACGACACTGCACACTATTTTTATTTATTTATTTTTCTCCAGATTGAGGAGAGTGGAAAGAATAACTAACAAGCTTCACTCATTATCTCCCCATTACAAGCTCTGGGGAAAAAAAGGGGGGGGCGAGGGGTGAATACGGAGGAGGTGGCAGAAAACAGAACCAGGTTATTCTCCTTCACATCACGGACGTCTGAGCTGGAAAATACTCCAATAGAGCAAACGCAAATGAGTGTCAGCCGCGGCCTAATTTGTTTTTCCTTCAAACGAGAACAATCTGTGATTGCATGTTGGTCATCATATTATATCGTCCTTTTCTTTTTTCTTTTGCAGGATGTCTGCTCCTCACTAAAAACGTAGACGGGCCTAAATTATACTAATGATGATATTTCATCATTCCCTGCAGGCACTGGGGAGCAGAAAATGGAATCTGATTCTACATGACTTAAATGATGCTATCTTTATGGCCAATAAATCCTGTTAGGGGAGTGTAAAAAAGAGGCTTTTAATTCTGACTTTACCTCATGAGATGACATGACCCTCTTTACTCAGAGAGTAGTGTAACAGTTATATCTTAATCTTATTTAACAAATCCCATGGAAGTGCCTCTTTCATGTGTCATATGTGACAACCTCGTTCCCATGAATGTGACGTATAGTTCCACTTATACAAGAAGTTGTAGTGATATTTTTTTTTTTTTTTTTTGTTAATTTGTAAATTAATTTAATTTTTTTAAAAATGTAGTTGTATATTTTTGGTTGTTAACAGCACGCTAAAATATTAGCAAAATGTTTGAAAAAATTCAAGAATGCAGTGTAATGTTTGCTATTTATAATTGATTTTTGCATAATAATGGAGTTCTGTGAGGAAGATGAATAAATTACTGTATATAGGCTTGTAATTTTTGAAGAGTAAAGGAAGGAACAGCTCAGTATTACTGGTCTTACTTCTAAACGAGGACCTCCTTATCTGTCATACACAGTGTGTGATGGATGCTCATGTTAAGATTCAAACTTTGGCCATATTTTTTTTTTTTTTTTTTAAATTTATTTTATTTTCAGTTACAACAGCATGTTAATAGAAAAACTTTAAACATACAGTACTTTTGGTGTTCAATATTTACAATACCCCAAAAGATAACAGAAAGAGAGGAGAAAAAACAAACAACAACAAAAAAAACCCCACAAATATAAAAATGAAATGTATAAGGGACACTCAGTGTACAGTTAACTACGATACTGATATAGAGATCTGGTATCAGGTCATGATAAGGTGGTCATTTTAAATGTTTCCATGTACATTAGAAATGGCTGCCATGCCTTAAGAAATTCAGTGGTTGAACCTGCCAGTGTATATTTCATCTATTCCAAATGCAAAAACCTGATGAGCCCTGCAAGCCACTGTTCATGTGTGGGAGGAGCTTCCTGCTTCCATCTTAAGTATAAGGCGCCTTGCAGTGAGTGAAGCAAAGGGCAATAGAATTCGAATAGTATTTTTGAGAGAGTGACGTTTCGAGGTATCACTCCAAAGATAGCTGTTAGAGCAGAAGGATCAAATTTAATGTTATACATCTCTGAAAAGGTATTAAATATAAGTTTCGAATGAATGAATCCCCGTGTGCTAAAACGTCAGACTGCTCTAAATAATAAATCATGCAGTGCTACTGTAGTGGAGTCCAAAAATGCAAATTTGATCGACTTTTAAAAAGGAAAAACATGCTTTATGATGGGATATTTTTTATTACTGGTGGCTAACTATGCGCTTCAGTTAGTGACATTTAAACTGACATTTGTGAGTTCAAATTTAAAACGTGTCACACGCACCATATTGTGCCAATGAGTAACCAAGCTCTTTATCAAGTGGAGTGGGGATCCAGAGGTGTAGTATAGGACATAAGCTACTTATGGCATTTTTGTCTAAAGGATCAGATTGGATGTAGTACAGGGGAACAGTCTGTGATCCTCTCTGCAAAGAGATGAGCTCTTGGCTGGTTGCAGACTAAGGATTTCGTCCCTCTCTGGTAGCAGGAGTGGTTGAAGGGTTGTGGATGTGAGCCAGTCAGTGGCAGATGGGTGATGGAGATTTCAGGGGTGTAGCTGTGGGTAGAGAATTGAGATCCCCGTGTAGCACCAAGCGCTTGGCCCTCTTGTCTAGCCCGCCATTGCTATCAGCTCATTCTTGTAAGCAGAAATATGAATCATTTAGTTGGATTTTTTTTTTTTTTCTGAAAAGGCCAACAGAAGTAACCAGGTTATGCATCTTAGCCTCACACAGTGATTTAAAAGACCAAAGGTAGGAATCCAGAGTATAGCTGATTTTCTGTGAATATGGAGATAATATGTAGAGACGATGAGTGACAGCTCATAAAATCCAAAGAGACCATAATTTCATCTAAAAATGCCACCCCGGAACATTCTGAGTAGAGAGCTTCTCATTATCCTTCCAAAGGATGTTTTCCCGCGTCCCCTGGCCCTCGGCAGACTGACAGAACTTCAAAACCTAGTTGAACTAATCAACCATTTTCCAACATGGGTTTTTTATTCTTGCGTTAAGTTCATTGTCAATTTCCGCCCTCCTTTTCTCTCAGCATCTTGTCTGTGAGCAACAAAACAAAAGTAATTAGTGTCTGTCATCGCTAAAGGCTTCTGTAGCTTCATCTAATCTTTCCCATGCATGCATATGCATACCCAGAGGAGAAGAGAGGAACCTAATGAACTATGTGGGTTTAGAAAGGGCTACAAAGAGAAACCGCAGAGCTCGAGAGTTTGGGAATGGCCCGATGGCTTGTCTTCCACAATATAATACAATGTGCATCTCAAGTCTGCCTGCTTAGCTGGTGAGACAAATTGAATCTACTCTTGCAGTAGTGTCTCCTTGTGTAGTGACAAGTGCAACTGATGCACTCAGAAACAAGTGGGAGAAGGAAATGATCTAGCTCTTCTGTGAAACAATGCATGCCTCCAGTAATAGATTATGACACAAGTCGCGGAAGAAACAGACATTGAAAAATTGCATAGATGCTGGTTGTGTTTATGAAGGATGCTTCTTGTTTCTGAAGCAGCTGTCTGTACTCACTTCAGTAGTCTTGAGTGTTTTTTGTCCTTGACATGTTTTACTCATTGCTTTTATGTATTTATAGTCCGCCTTTCTCTCCTTTTCCCCATGCACGCGCTCAGATTTGCAGACTCTATCCGCGGGATGCTGAAGTTGATCCTGGTGCTGATGCTGGCAGGAGCCTCACTGGCCTCTACGTGGTTCACACTCACCTGTCTGACCAGCTATACCCACCTCCCCTCCACTTCAGGTGAGTCCACAGCTGCATAAAATCTGTGTACCTGTGTCACCCAATCTTTATCCAGTGTGGATGGAAACCTCTTCAGTACATGCAGGTCACAATAACAGAGGTCTCCCAGGCTCTACTGTATATCTGCTACATATTCATCAAAACCAGTTCATTCATTGATATCAGTGATAAACCTATTTAGGACATGTGTTAACTTGGCTGCCTTTTCCAAAGCCAAACCAAAAGGCAGAGCAGCATGTCACCCGAAGCCACTAATTTTAGTCATCATCATCATCCATCATCATTCTCCAAGCCCTGGAACTGCCACTTAGCCCAGACACTGGCAGTCTGCAGCTGCCAGGCTCCATCCACCTGGCATCTCATAGAAGAGGGTGGTATGACACTGCAACAAAATCTGCCAAAACCAGTTATTATCCTAGTGTGGGACGGTCACTAGCATTTAAACACCGATAAGCATAATCTTTGGTTTCTGAGAACAAGCGAACAGGTTTTGGGGGGAAATGAAATCCTCTATCTGATTTATTACCCATGCAACACAAGTCTGTGGGCCAGAAACCCCAAATTCTAGTATAGTCCCTCAGGAAAATATTCTGTGTTCTTGGGTAGTTGTGATCAATCATGTCTCTTTCCTTCAAGGGATCTTCTTAAACCTGTTAGGAGCTGGTGGCATATAGGCTAATCTTATAACACGAGGCGCGTGTGCAGCGGCTGCAGCATTTGATTTGAGCTCTTTGGTAGCACTGAATGAAAAGAATCAGGGGGGACAGCTGCAGCGTGGCGGTTAGATTCCCAGTCACAGGCAGGCAAGTGGGCACGCTGGGCCCTCAGAGGCACTGTGATTAAAGGGACGTGCAGGCTAATGGGGAGCTCGTTTGGACCAATCTGCTGTGATAAGGGAGATTGAGGGTGCCGTGATGCTCCAGAGGTGACTGCTTAATCTCGCCGCACATCCACTCTAATACACATTCACGTGTTTTACTTTAGGGCCAGCTGAGGTCTGCAGCTGGGACGAGAGTACGCAAGTGCCTAACTTACTGAAACATTTCTGATTGGTCTGCAAAGAAGAACACACAAAAACAAACCTGAATTATATTTTCTTTTTCCCCACTTCAGCACATAAATCAGCAGGTGTATCCAGTGCGGACACATGATTCTCATCATGCACAAAGAGCAAATGAGACGAGCTGTTTATTATATGGACATCTGTGCATTTTGGAAGTAAAAAAAAGGAATTTGATTTTTAATGTACTGTTGAATCTATGAAATGCATTTTGATTCAGAATAGGAATTAAGTTTTTTGTTACATACATTTATGGAAACACAAACCAAGTGCATTAAAACCACCCAGGCCTGTACTGTTATATTTGCACCCTCCACTGAGCACCTGCTACCTTTAAAGCGGTCCTTTCTAAAACTGAGCACATAAAGTGGGAATAGAATAACAACAGAGTAAGGCAGAAAAACACATTTCAAATTGCAAAACTGCCACATTCAGCTAATCAGTGTGACACTTCAGACCGGGTATAAGTGATGGCGGGCTTGGGGTAGATGTGACTTGTTGTTTGGGTTACAAACTGGCCATTTTCTGTCAATACACCTACAGTATATTGCTTTTGTTTGTGTTAAATTGCCACCTGAAGGGCTGGCAAATGAAATGTTGTTTTTAGGATGAGGGTTCGTCATAAATCTCAGTGCTGCTGAAAACAAATGGTAGCGTACGAAGCTGTGGAAGGTGGAATAAATCACTACCGCTGTTCCATAAAGTTGACCAGTATGGCATCTTTTTAAAAAAAATTGCTCATTTGAGCTTTGAAACCCTCTTTCATCAAAGCTTCCAATTAAACTGTAGCTTATTCTGCCCCACTCTTTGTTTCCACAGCAATCCTGTACACTTCCTGCATCCTGGTTGGCATTTTTATTAACAGCAGTGTTCCAATATTCTTGGAGCTGTTCATTGAGACGGTGTACCCGGTCCCTGAAGGCATCACCTGTGGAGTCGTCACTTTCCTGGGTAACCTCGTCACGGGGCTGCTCCTCTTCTTCCTCACCTTTTACTGTAAAGGTATGCTAAAAACATGAATAATCATTCGTTCATTTAATGCGCTCATTGTCACCCCTATTCTGCTCTCGTTTAGTGTCGTGGGGTAAGGACAACACCAGTTAAAGCACTAATTTGTGTAATTTAAGAGGCTCTACTTGCAAAAGTGTAATATAGTAGTCATAATAAACAGTTCTCATCTCTGAGAAAACAATACTATCTGTGTTACTGCTAAACAATCCCCTTATGCTTACTTTGAAAGTCCAGTCATCGCTACACAGCTAGCCCTGCCTCTGTCTTGTCGACTGGGTGAGCATGTTTTGTTGTTGTTGTTGTTGTTGTTGTGGCAGTCCTTGACATCAGCTGCCTCTTTAGTAAGTTGTTCTGACAGAATGACTTAAAGTCCACCGTCTTGGACTGCATGTGGCAACACTAGCCTTTGTTCTGTTCTGGAGCTCCACTGTGATCTCAAGGGTCGGCCTTAGGAGGTGGTAAACACTGGTTTCTGAGGAGGACAAGTACTTCTGTCATCAGCTGCAGGCCAATGCCAAGGAGTTGGAGTTCATTCAGCAGCCCGGATGCTGGATTAACTGGAAACTCACTGGAGACACATCTGATTACACTGATTGCCTATTTGCTTCTATATATATGTTACAAAATGATTTAGATATTTGCTCAAGACAACTTCCTTAAACTTATTAGGAAATCACAAAGTGTTTGCGTGCGTGTGCCCCAGTGTGCATGCACATGCTCTTGCCCAGCATGAATAGAGGTGAAATCTGTTGGAAACACTGATAATTATATCTTCATTAGTATAGTGGCTTTCAAATAGTGGGGCATAAAGGCGCTGCAGGTGGGGCGCAGACAGCCAAGTGAGAAAATGTGAAGCGAAATTAGTTTGCATTTTATTTTTATTTTTAATATGTGGGGGGTATAAAAACAAAGAAGTGCTGCTGCTGCTGTTGCTGCTGCTGCTGTTGCTGCTGCTGCTGTTGCACTGACCTTTATTCTATTTTGATTCGATTAAGATTCAAGTTGAATCCTTTTTTTTTTACTGTTGATGTTTGATGGAAAAACTCTGTAGAGAACCTTTTCAGCTTTTGAAGAGTGGCGTGCCAGAAAGTGTGAAAACTACTGCATTGGTGTATCATCACTAAGAGCAGCTGTAATTTCTCATAGATGGCAAGTTGGGGTTCTTCTTTCTGTTTTGTTTTTGCTGGCTTTGCCCAGTTTCTACAGTAGCTGAAGATTAGAGAGGTTTTCTGTTCCTGTAAAGGTTTCTCGCACCTCCCAAAATCTGGAGTTTTCATTATTTACAAAAATCCATTTCAAGCCCTATAGATGCGGCAGATAAGAGGGGGGGCAGCAGGAAAATTAGGTTTCTGTGCGATTGACATGTTTAGGACAAAGAGAGAAACTTCCTGCTGTAATTTAGCCACAGCCTCACCTTTTGTTGACAGCGTGACAGAGTTTGATATAATAACCTGCTTCTCTTCTACCTTCATGGCTTTGACAGGAGGAAGTGAAAGTAAACCAAACCTAAAAGTGTGTCTGTGTGTGCGTACATGCATGGATAGGTGCGTGTATTTACAACCACGTGAATGTGGGTGTTGGTGTGAACACGGGACCATGTTTTTCCATGTGATCTTTGCCCACCTGCCTTCAGTTTCTCTGTAAGTTTTGTTGTTCAAAGCTCCAATTATCTGCTATTACACATCCATCACAGACAGGCACTTCTTTCACCCTGTTTGTTTGAATGAATACGATATTTTCAGAAACCTATAAATATTTATGAGCTTCATTTCCGAAGTCCTTCTGATTGCTCCAAGGCAGCGGCTGCCTGAAAACTGCATCTCAATCCTGCCTTCTGGGTTGTTTTGCCAGTGCAGAGGGAATACGAATGTTTGACCAGAGGCCCTCGGGACCCACTAACAAGTACAACAACCAGATCATGAAACCTGCTTGCCTTGCTGGGAGGGAGGGGAAAAAAAAAAAAAGGCTGTAACGTGATACAGATGGCATTATGGGACAATTTCAAGACTTCAGCTAACAATTTTCATCCTGGGTTAATCTGTAGGTCATATTTGAAAATGGTGAAATGTTGCCGAGGTGAAGTTCACAGAATTTTTTTTTACTTTTCTTTTCCCATTTCCCAAGTGTCAGTAATTTGTTGTGGATACTTGCTGTGCGGCTGTCATTTTAGGATATTCTTGTTATTTTATGAGCTGAGATGGCCTCCAGCAATTTAAAATGTGTAACTGAAGCACTGCAGTACACTTTCACTGACGTGCAAGTTCCTAGTCCACGTTTGAGCACCTCCTGTCTTCTGAGAAATTATTTTGTCAGTTTTAGTTTGCAGAACTAAACGTACCTGCTGCGGTCACAACTTTCTTACCCAAATAGATGGTAGAAAAACTCTGAGCTCAGATTGTTTTACTTCCAAGATTACAGCAGCAAAGTAGACATTTGGGACTTGAGTCATCTGATAGAGCGGCCGTTTAAGATAGTTGGATTTTAACTAAAATTTTACAATTCCAATTTATTTGCTATTAGAAGCAGGTTTTCAGTTACACCAGTAAGTCAGATGAAGTATTTTCATGGAAGAAAATACAAATCTGTTAGTTTTTTTGTTTTTTTTTTCTTTTATTAGGCTCAATAACGGGTAGATTGTCTCTCTATATAACCCAGTGATGAAGCGATGACCTGTCCAGTGTGTACTGTATCCACCCTGTGTCAGCTGTTATAGTCTTCAACCACTCTGCAACACTGAGTTGGATAATCAGTTAAAAAAAAAAGATTGATGGAACCGGAAACGTGTCAGTACAGTAGTAAATCATAGATCACACAGAATTGCTTTGGGTAGAGCAGCTGCACACATGGACACACACACTAATCACAAGAGTAGAACTTATAAAGTATACATGCTGTACCCTCTGCTCCACACCCATCTGCAGCGCCTACTGATGGACTGCTTTGTCTGTGTGTGTGTCTGTGTGTGGTCCATTCTTTGCATGTTATTGTGCACTTAATATACTGCTGCCTGTCTGTGTGTATGCACACGTGTGTCTTTTTGAGCAAAGGTGTGTGTGTCTGTGTGTGCGTGTGTAGGTGGGTGGGTGAGCCAAAGGGTTTCTGTTGTGCTGAGATGAGTCCTGACAACTTCCTGTGACAGCTGGGGAGAAGATCAAGCTGAGATGATGGAGGCCTTTGCTGCTCTTTTTTTTTTCACTTCTTACCCTGAAGTTGGGAAGGATGTATCGGAGTTCTCTTGTCAGTTCTCACTGCTGCAGGCAGTTTAATTTGAGTTTGCAGAATCTGTGCCGATTGCCACCTACAGTCTGTTTTACCTGCCAAATTAGCATGAAATCAACCATTCTCTGAGGTCAGATGTCATTGGTAAGATAAATTAGTGTGTTGTGCATATAATGATATAAATGGTGTAATTTGGTTGTCGGAAAGTTGGATGTATAGACAAAGTAAAATATGAGCCTGTGGGCCCAGCAGTGAGGGAATCTGGTGACTGTTAAGATATTTAGCTGGCATGTTCACTTGAAATCAATGCATAGTTGTTCTTGGTGACCAGGGTTTATCTACAGAAACATTTCCTGATTGCAGAGGGGTCTTCCAGAATTATTGAATAGTTTGAAGTGATGCAAATTATGTTCTTAAACTAAAAGAACACCTATATGAATTTTGAACCAATGTAAAGCACTATACACAGTCATCCTCACCATGTCAAATGATGGAGTATCCTTTGCTATCCGTTTGCTTCCATACTTCCAGCAGAGTTTTGGAGACTTATAGGCTCAACTTCAAGGCACAGTGACATCAGTTTCAGCTTACCACAGATAGATGGGTATCTGTCTGTCTCATCTGACCTAATTACCAGATCAGTGCAGAACTGTTCTTTTAAAAAAAAGTAATCCTCACATACAGTACTGTGTCAAAGTCTTGAGGTACTCCTAATTTCTTTATATTTTATTAGGTATATTTGTGCAGCGATTTATTGGTAAAACAAAAACATGCATGGAGTTACAGCACAGCCTGAACTCTTTGGCAGGTTTCTTGTCATTTCTTTAAGCAGTCTTCAGGAATAATTCTCCAGGCTTCTTGAAGGACATTCAAAGGTCTTCTTTGGATTTTGGCTGCTTTTTGCTGCATTTTCTGTCATATGGATCCCACATTGCTTAAGTAATGAGATCCAGGATCCTGGGAGCCCAGTTCAACGCTGATAATGTCCCTTTGAGTGTTTTAAAATTCATATGAGTTTGCTGGCAGCACGCTGAGATGTTTTTGGCTAATACTTCTTTGGGAATCACCTTGTTAGTGCAAAAATATAATTTCATCTTTCCTATTTCTTTAGCTGAATCTATGAAAAATGTGTTTTAAGTGCTTAAAGATGTAGTTTTTGAAACTGGTTCTTTGCTAAGTTGTCTAGTATATGTAGACATAACTAAGTTCACTATTTCAGTTAGGTGCTTTTTTTTAAATGCCTGAATGATTTATCGGTCACTGTAAGGTGGATTTAACCCCCTTAACACGCGCACATGCACGCACGCAGACACACACCTCTGAAAGTAATCAGGTATAAAGACCGGACTGAAAAGCAGCCAAGAAAAGTCCAAAAGAAAACCTTGAAAGACCTTCGTTGGTGTAAATGTAATGTGGGAGAAGTGTCCAATTTGAGCGTGGATATTAAACTGTGACTGTAACCATTGATTTTTAAAAAACAAAAGGCAGGTGGGCGTGTCCTGCCTGGTCTATAAATTGGCAGCACTCTGTTATGTTTGTTCTCTTGAACAGATCACTCCTGCAAGAATAAATTTAGATTATTATGTAAATTCCCTTTGGAGTGTTTTAGTGGGCTGGCTAATTGCTCTAATTTCCTTTCTTTACTCTCATATTGTATTTAGCAAGTAATGTGCAAACTTCAAACCCCCTTCACCTTCTGATATTCATGAATATGGCAAGTTTAGCCTTTAAAGATGTCCACCTGTTCCCAGTTTATTGTTCATTTTAGGGTTTTCCTTTTGGCTGCCCACTGCCTCGTTATGCATTCTGAATTATAGCTCCTTCTCCCTGAGAGCGAGGGGGCGTTTATGAATTTACCCTCTTGTCCGTTTTAATATCTGTGAGGAGCTGGTTTTGGATCAGTGAGCTCTAACTGGCCTCTTGACTGTCATGTTTTAAAAATCCCCAAAAGTCTCTAAACCATGTGACTCAGAAACGTGAACAGAGCCTCTGGGCCGTATATCTGTACTTGTCCCTCTTTTCCGATTTCATCTGCTGCGCATTTGTGTCATTTGGTAGCGAGCGTGGAGCGGAATGCAAATCAGCAGAGAGGTAGTGTGGAGGAAGAAGAGTGTTAGGAGGTGGAGGATGAGTTGAACTTCAGTTGCATAGGAGGAAAACACAAATTATTCACTATTGAGAAATAATTAGCACAGTTCTAAGGTCCCGGGATTTTTTTTTTTTCTTTTTCTTTTGGCTTAACTTTATATTCTCTGAAGTGAAAATGCCTTCGCTGACCTTTTCAAGCCCCTATAAAGATGGCGGAGAAGTTAAAAAGAAAGAAGGAAAAGGCAAACAACCTTTCTTTGTAGGACTCAGTCATTCCTGAGAGAATAAAAGCCTGTTTCATTTGCTGCTGTTCATTTTTCCAACAGTGCCAGACACACCTTTGCACTCATTCTCAGTGATCTCGCCAAAGTAAGTGTACTCACCAACCTGTACGCAGACAGTTTTCATTTTGTGATGGATGGTCTTTACACCAAGCTGAGGTAGCTATCTTCATGTGTGACCCCAATCCTCTCAAACAAAGGCGACGTCCATAAAGGAGAAGCGAGCTTCATTAATTATACCGCTGCATTGACCTCAATTAAGACTGATTAAGGCCATAAGATGCTTGTCGGCACACGTCTCAGTCTTCATCTGTAGCACCTTTCTGCTGACCGTGGCAGCCATAGTAATGGGCTGTTATTATGATTAACTGTCCAGTGTTGACAGCGGTGTCCTCTGACTGCGATCATACAGTCAAAGTGAACCCAGTGTAGTTCATGACATCAGCGATCAGTCGGATTGCCATTTGTGGCTGATGTCCTGTTGTTAGAATTAGGAGACTGTGATGATGGTCAAGAATGCCATCTTACATCTTACTCGAATCAAAAAAATCAGAATAAGTAAGTATTAAAACTTTAGTAAAGTTGAATAACAAAAACATGAGCGTGACCGGTTTATTTATTTGGATCCCTCTACCATTCACAATGTCTAATCAAGTCCATATGTATCCTTTTCCATTCCCACAAGAACTGTTATTCATAAGAGCTTTGAGCTTGACTGTAATATTCATAGTGTCTGCGTGTGCCCCTCTGCTGCCCGTGCAGAAATGCTGTCATTAGGATTATTTATGGAATAGTAATATCTTAAACTGGGTTAGGTCTGATCAAGAACAAGGTCTTTGGCAGTATTAACACAACTTCACAAAATAGCAATTGATCCGATGGCTTGAAATATAACTTTGCCACCTGTTGCATGCAGCCTGTATCCTTGTATACAGTGATCATGATCTTATTGGCATTGGCTTTTTCTTTTTTTGTAGATGCTGATGTTAGATGTTTGAGTGATTTGATACAATGAAAGTCACCAAAAAAAGTAATTCTTTTACTTTTATTTCCCCCCTTTGCGCTGGGAAAACACAAGTCTGTTATAGATAAATGGCTCATCTTTTTTTAAGACTTTCAGGTCTTCATCATTTGATTTTGGAACATTGAGGGCAGAACATCTAAAGATCAACCTTGGCCACTGACATGGATAAATGTCACGTTTTTTGGCGACACATTGACAACCGCCAGCGCGGCCATGATAATAAACATCCTCTGGATGTGATCTGAGCTTTTCCTGTTAATTGGTTTCACAGATCGCTACAAGCCGACACAATGATTTCAACTGATCACCACAATAATGCGAGATGATTATTACTGCAAGTGCTGTAATGCTTCTTATCTATTTGTTGGTTCTGAGACTACAAATACAGATCCGACCAAATGTTTGCTCTGCGGTGTCATGTATACTGTCAGACAATACCACGGGTATGCCAATGTGTCCTAATGAGCAGGCTGCATGCTCTGTGAACAGAGGGGCAGACGATGTCATGCTGCACATTTAGTTTTGCTCTGTCGTTGCAGTTACATTCCACCATAGCAGCTGGAATAAACCAGACAAGGTTTGGAAATTAAAAAACAAAACAAAACACTGGCATTAAGTTTTACAGTTCATTCATCCTCATAATGCCATAGCAGCACTGACAGGGACAATTAGTAGGGACTGGTAGAGATACGAGGACAAAAAAGAATGAGAGAGAAAAGAGAGACTTCTTTACAGAAATAGGTTTTACCAGCTCCTTGGCTTCTATTTCATAAAATATTCCCCGTCATCACCACCTTCCTATTAGACAACCTATTTATCAGTAACTTAAAAATCCCACAAAGTGCTTCAGTGCTGAGTATAAAAGCCTAATAATCAAATATGTAACCGCATGAGGAAAAGCACAAGAGGGAATTTATAGTTTGAAACGCCTTTTTTTTTTCTTTTTCTTTTTCTTTTTTTCTCCAAGCATTTTAAGTGTTTCAAAACCAATAGTCCATACAGTAAGTGCTCAGCCTTGAGTTTAAAACAGAAATCAGCTGCTCGCTACGTTGAAGGAAAGTTTGCAGGAATGCAACACATCTCGAGCCAGATGAAGCGTCCTTTTAAACGGTGATATTATAATGTGCATTAAAGCAAACAGGTGATCGGATGAGCTTCAAAGACTCGGAGCTTCTTTCACTTCTTTCTTTGCTGCTTCCTTTTATTCAATTTTAATCTTCTCCCTTCATCCTCTGCTCCTGAGTTCCCGTTTGCTCACTCAAACTTGAACTCCCTTTCCTCCGTACTTGGCTTCACGTGCGCCTTTAGAAATCAGAGAGGAGTAATTAGCCGTTTTCACCACATCACTTGGTTGAATTACTCCGATTGCTAAACTCCACATTAGCATTCATTTAGGGCCGTGGGCTCAGACCCACACGCTCGCAGACTTTGTCTCCAACTTTAAATGGACACGTCTTTGTTGTGTGAACGTGTAAGACGGGGAGACAGTTAGACAGAGACTGCAGGTCAGATAAACACAACTCCATTAACCTGCCTCCTTGCCAGGTCTCCTGCTGTCCGGCTCACACGGTTCTGATTAATGAGGCTGATTCAGGAGTCTTGACTTCTCTCTGCAAACACCCTTATCCAATCCCTCACCTCCCTCTCCCCTCAAGCCCCTTCACCACCTTCTTTTTGCCCCAGTTTATCCTTTACTTTCATCTTCGCACTTCTGGCCGCACATTATTCCTCCTCACGAAAGAGGTGTCGCATCATTCATGTGGATTTGTGTCGTATGGCCAGGACTCATAATTTACCACAAAGAGGCTGTGCAGTCCGAGCAGCGAGCTCTTCAAGCATCGATCTAGTCAGCTGATTAATGACTTTATGAAAAGGATGCCGACTGGACACGGAGTTGAGCTGGTGTGAGTTGACACATTGTCCTGGCATGTATTCCTGGATTCTGCTGCCTGTTACAACCTGATTTTCTCTATATTTACTCTGTCAGCTTCCTGCTTCCACTGCAGCCTGTATCCTGGCTAAGATATTGGCCTTCACCAAGCGGGAAAGATTCAGCCTAACATCTTTGTCAGGACAGAGTCTCAAACACCTGCAAGGAGCAGCCCTCGCTGCAAGACGAGCAGCTTCACAGGGAGGGCTGCTTAATGCACGTGAAAGGAAGAGGTTATCGATTTGCGTTTTGTCCAGGCTTTAGACCCGTGTTTACGCGTGCACGTGCGTACAAGCGTGCATGATGAAAATCTGTGGCACGCATCACGGAGACTGAACAAGCAGAGGTTATGTGTCTGAGTGCTGGTGAGTTAAGATGCCGACGGTTCAGCGCTGGTGTGAGGCTCCCATCTGCCCTCCAGATTCAGCATTATTGCAGACAGCCAGAGCACCTCTCCTGTGGTTAATGGAGCTTGAACAGAGCAGAGAAAATAGAACACCTCATTCTGCACCATGTTTAGGTTCAAGTGTAGGTCAATGATAATAGGGAACACTGCCAATATCATTGAATTATTGAGAGTGATTATGAAAGACAGCACAGGCTGCTTCTGTTTTGTATGGCATGTCAGAAATTCCTATTGATTAGCATTATCAGCCATAATGGCTAATTAATCATTCAGTGTCATTTCATGTGGACATCTCCTTTAGGTTTCTGTATATATGTGGATGAGTCATATTTCATTATATAGGAGCACAGTGTCATATGTAGTGGTTTGTTGCTGTGTACCAGGGAAGGCCTGAACTCTGGTCGTGTCCTTTTCAGATTCTTTTCATTTATTTTTTTTGACGTGACCACCAATACCACAGTCATCTAACCATGATGATAGAGTCTTAATTGGCCATGATGAGAGCCTATCCAAGATTTTGCTACAGTTCAGATCAGCTGATATCAAAGCTGACCCTAAGTTTGATGCCCTTTTTCACATTTAAAAAAAAAAAAATGCAAATACAATGATGCTTTTTAGGTCGCTTCTTACTCTGGCCACCTTATGCTTTCCAGATATGTGCACAGAAGTGAATTGTGGGCAGAGATCTCTTTTAAATATAGTGGTACTGACTGAAATTTATCAGGAAGCCAAGAGGAAAAAGATTGAAGAGGCAAATGAGAAATGCACAGTTGTCCATCAAAATCAGAGTGTGGCTCTCTCCCAAACCATTTAGATAGGGGTCTGGTTTAATTAGGCCAAAATGACTGTTTGGGAGTGGTACCAAGATGGCTGCCAAGTAGTAAAACTTGCTTAAAGCTCTTTGGTGATTGAACAAAAATCTAACTCGTGCTTTTTCCCCTTCTTCTCTTCATCTAGATGTGTCGTGGCTGAACTGGTGTCTAACCGGCTCCTGTCTCTTTAGCCTCGTCCTCATCCTCTTCTTCAGGGAGTCCTACGATCGCCTCTACCTGGACGTCTTTGTCTCTGTGTGACACTATGAGGATGCAAATGTGCAACTGAATAATAAAGGACTAAATGATAACTCTTGCACAACGAAGATGAGAAAAGGGAGATGAAGGGCAAGTGAACCACCTGCGCTCTTTTAACATGTAATGTTTTAGGAATAAGCGTGATCTCAATGTTTACTCTTTATAGGTGATCGACTCAACGCCATACGACTATTTAACTCGTTATTACCTCCTTTTGTCTCAGTGTTTGTATGTAAACAAGCTTTTGTGACGGCTTGAGTTTTCTTTACCGGGTACAGCATGACAGACGGTTGTTTATTAACTGATGATGTAACATTTAAAGCTGTAATCAGTGTGCCCCCCTCTTCCCGCCTTCCCGCCATGCGGCTGTTTGCATCCCTCCTCCTGATCATCATCCCTGCAGAAACTGGACACACTCAAATCTTACAAGCTGCACATCACACTTACTCCAGATCGGCATCAGAGGTGTGCCCCTAACGAGGGTGGAAGGGAAACTGTTTCCTCAGCCAATCAGCAGGCCTGGCTGTACTGGATCTCCTGGTGTTGTTGGCTGTTACAGATGTGCTCGTGGTGAGTTTACCTGTAATATTGCCTGTCAGTGAGAGGCGGGAACTCGCACCCTGTTTTATCAGCCTCTCGAGACGAATCTCATGGAAAAATCTCCCAGATTCTGAGACATGGGCCGGGATCAGACACACCTGGAGTCTTCTACCAATCTGCTGCACATGTGGAAGAAATAAAATGCTCTGTGTTCTGCCTGTTTATAGATAACTGTATCAATTTCTGGGAGGTTTGCTTTTTAATTTAACATTCGTTTGGGGGGTTTTTTTGTTTTGTTTTTTGACCGTTTTATTCATTTGTTTCCTTCAGAAATCTGCCAGTATTTACTGGAAACATCTCAACACTAACAAAGCTAAAGAGTTAAAGAAGAAAAATCATAACAGGATGAAAATTTCAACCTCTGCTGAGATGCACAAAGATGAGACAGATTGTTTTATTATACAGACTGGAAGATTACGCAACATTTGAATTGCCAAGCTGCTGCTCCTCCAAAGCACCAGCAGGTGTTTTGCACCAACTGAGAGCCTACTGACAAAGAAACCTTCGGGGGGAAGAAAAGGAAAAAGTTTTGTGGGTTTTTTTTTAATATATATAATTGTTTCTTTAACTGAGAGAACTGGAGTTGTGAAAAACACCAGCTTCATAACCATAAAGAAACATCACTGAAAATGAAAAACATCTGTCACTTACATTTCTAACTTGTTCATGTTTGTGTCTTTGCCTTGCACATCACCTATGACAGAAGTGTTTGTGTTTTCCTTTAGGTCCTCTAAACGGTTTCCTGGTGCTTTTTCGTCTTTTTCTTTCTTTCACACATTTTTTTTTCTTTCTTTTTTTTCTTGTACGGGGGGGGAAAAAAAAGGACGTGTTGCCTTAATTGCCCAGTGCAGTGCGTTCAGCCTCCCTCTCCTCTACACTGTGACTATTTTATGTGTAAATTTTGTAAAAGGTCATGTGGTTCTGTTTTGTGGCACACGCTCTGGTCACACTGTGGTGTCCCGGGTTTTGGTGATAAATGTTCTGTGGAAAAGAACAAATATGACTGTCAAATATTTCCAGCACCTTATTAAAGAGCATTTTACAAATAATACTGCTGCTGTTCTCCTATTGTTATGCTAATAAAGGTTATTGAAAACGTACCTCTGGATAACTCGTAGCCATCTGACATCAATTTGTGCTTCCCAGAGTTAATCTTTGATTTTAGTTTCTTTGGCCACTGACCTATTCATTTGTTTTTTGGGTGTTTTTTTTTTTTTTCTTTCACATCAGTCGTTCTCTGACCTTTCCCCAGAGGACACTTGCCTTTGTTTGAAGCAGACGTTTCCTGTGTTGTGCGCTCACGCAGCTTTTTCAAACACTGTGTCCCTCTCACTTTAAAGCACCCTGTTTAGGCTTTACATACATTGCACTGTGATCCTTAGTCAAAATGCAGTCTTCAACATTTTGGATCATCACTTGTGCTCCATGCACATGCTAGTATGTATACAAAACACGGACCATTGCTCATTGAAGTCTGTTTTGAAATCTCAATATTTTTTTTTTTAGCATGTTCTTGGGTTGTTTACAACCGTTCTATCGGTTAACAAGAACTGATAGTTGCACTTAAGCAAGTATATTTTGCAAGGTGCAATTATAATAAGCTGAGTCACAAAGATGCAGATACCAGCTAGTTATTGTAAGAAACATGCAGGTAAAATGCAAAACTAAAGCTCACACTATGAAGTTATTCATAGAAAGTAAGTCATTTTATTTTAAAATGACTGCATTAAAAATCTCTTCTCTGAATGCACAACACATTATAGCTTGAAGCAGATTTCAGTTCAATTCAATTGAATTTTATTTATACACCACTAATTCACAATAGCAGTTGCCTCAAATATAAAAATAAAGACCCTACAGTAACAGAAAAAAAACTCCAACAATCTAACAATTCCCTATGAGAAAGCACTTGGCAGCGGGAAGGAATCTCTCCCCTTTAACAGTACGTATTACTACAACATTTGGATGGTAAACAACATGAAAGCATGGATCTGTCCTGCTCTGTATCAACAGCTAGTGGTGCTGGTGGTGTGAGGGTATTGGGGATCTTTTCTTGCAACACTTTGGGCCCTTTAGCACTAACTGAGCATCATAAAGAGCCACAGCCTGCCTGAATGTTGTTGCTGACCATGTTCATTACTTGTGAGTACAGTGTTCCCATCTTCTGGTGGCTGCTTCCGATAGGATAGCACACTACATCAATTAATACTTTTTATAACATCAATCACAAATACTTGACTTATACAGCTTGTCACACTGGAAAACATGAGGCTGTGTTACAAATAAATATTTACTAACATAATAAAACATAAGTTTTAGACAGATTGCCAATTCACGTCTTGAGTTGCGGAGCTTTGTGTTCACTTTTATTGGCGATTGGGCCTTTAAGAAGCAGGTTACATCACGCTCTGGTGGGACCTGGACTTGTTTTCTGTTATTTTGGCAGCACAGCAACCCCCATGCACATCATCCTGAGGCAGGAGGAGAGGAAGCTCCCAGGAGGACACCTGCATTCTAGGAAATCTTTCAGTTTTTCTGCTTTTGTCTCTCTTTGGATAAAAATCAGGAAGAAGATGCTTCACCCATTACCTCACTGTTTTTAGAGCCTTACATTACATCCATCCTGCCTGCACGGTCCCCTCCCTCTGGTGGACCAGCTGGGGATGAGCTCATGCTCTGTTGCTGGCGAGAAAAGGTCTCTGGGGCGAGTGTGCATGCTACAGTCATCAGTCTGGTTCCAATTACTATGAGTGGCTCATCGTGTGAACTAAAAGATGCTGCGATTTATCGAACCCTCTCTACAATATTATTCTGTTGCGAACTTAAAGCTTTGAGCTTGTGCCATTAGACTGGCAGGAATCGTGACCTGGGCCAAGACTTTTATCAGGGGTCAGATTCACAAAGTGACATAAAAAATAAGTAAAATCAGATTTGATGGTTTTAGGTTGGGCGTGCCGTAAAAAATTATTTCACGGCATTTGAAGCAAGCCTGCGGGGACATAAAATGAATCCACTTTACGTCCCTGCTGATCCACGATGATCTGTTTGGTTTTGAAAACACTACCACAGTTAAATGCATTTTTTTTTTTTTTTTGCTTTATTGGGAGTTTATTAACCAAGGTTCAGTTTTTTTCCTCCTGTCTTCCAACCTTTTTGTCCCCTGTGATTGGGCAAAAATTGGACACGACATAACACAGAGATTTTTTTTTTTCAAATTAATCAACAATCTGCGAGGTTATTAATTGATACATTTTTTTGTCGTGGGTGTGTTTGTTTATTTGCAGTATCAAAGTCCAAGAAATGGTTCCAAGGGAAGGTCGATAACTCGTTTCAAGTGGTTGTCAAGCCAAACTCCCGGAGCTGTTTATATATAAGCAGCTGTTTTTCAGTAAAACTTTATCATGAAACTGGAATGGTGTCCAAGCAGCCATAGTTGATGGTGGACCTGGAGGATTTTAACTTCATAAACACAAGAACAAAGAATCTATGTGTACATTGGGGACATAATGATTTGGTCCCAAGTGGAATTTGTGAGTTTGCTCACTTACAAAGATATGAACAGTCTCTAATTTTGCTAGTTTCATTTTCATGGAGACGGACAATCAACCAAAAGTCCAGAAAAAAACACATTAAATAAAAATTCTAAATTTATTTGCAAGTCAGTGAACGGAAGAAGTATTTGATCCCCAACAACACAGTCGCGGTCAGTCCATCAATCAAATAATCAGTTTAAGTTACTTCTGATCTCAACTCATCATGTGCATAAAAAACATCTGTTCACAGAATCAACTTCCAGTTCAGCCTCTCCACCATCATGGGCAAGGTCAAAGAGCTGCCAAAGGATGTCAAGGACAAGATTATAGACCTGTACAAGGCTGGAAGGAGCTACGAGACCATCAGCAAGAAGCTTGGAGGGAAGATGAAAACTATTAAAATCAGATTTTTAAAAAAAATCAGGTAATTCTTTGTTTTTACATTCATCAGGTCCCAATAAGCCCAAATATAGCAAAGAGAAATTAAAAATGCATGCCATGAAAGAGTTTGGGTCTTAGGAGGTTAACGACAATAACTCAGACGCCCTCTACAGGAAAGGGCAGAGCAGGCTGTACCTGCTTCGGAGACTCAGGTCGTTTGGAGTGGAGGGCCCACTCCTGAAGACCTTCTATGACTCTGTGGTGGCCTCAGCCATCTTTTATGGTGTGGTCTGCTGGGGGGGCAGCATCTCTGCTGGGGACAGGAAGAGACTGAACAGGCTGATCCGAAGGGCCAGCTCTGTTCTAGGATGCCCTCTGGACCCAGTGGAGGTGGTGAGTGACAGGAGAATGGTGGCTAAGCTGTCATCCCTGTTGGACAACATCTCCCACCCCATGCATGAGACTGTGACAGCACTGAGCAGCTCCTTCAGTGGGAGACTGCGGCACCCACGGTGTGGGACGGAGAGATTTCGCAGGTCTTTCCTCCCCACTGCTGTCAGACTCTACAATAAAGACTTTTGCAGCTGATCAAACACACAAACCCACACATGTACAATAAGACTGCTATATGTGCAATTCTTCTTCTGAAGTTGTGTTTTTGTATTTTCCTACTCAGTTGTATATAGTATTTGTATTTCTATTTTATTCTATTGTATATAGTATTTTATTTTATTTTATTGTATTTTATTGCATTCCAGTGTTTTCTAATTTCTGCTACATAACTTTGCACTTTTGCTGTAACAAAACAAATTTCCCACCTGTGGGACTAATAAAGGCCATCTTATCTTATCTTATCTTATGTAATGACCATAAGTCGCCATCAGTCTGCAGCTCCATGCCTAACATCACCTCATAGGGTGAGGATGATCATGAGAAAGGTGGTGGATTAGCCCAAAACTACACATGAGGAGCTGATTAAGGCAGTTGGGACCGCAGCCACCAAGAACACCATGCTGTGCTGGACTGAAATCTAGCAGTTTCATAAAACCTGAGGTGGAAAAATATCCAATTCTGACTCTTGTGTGAAAACAAAAAGAATCAGATCTCTCAAGCAAATCTCAACTTAGTGAAGTTTAAAATTCAAGTCAGATTCAAAGAGAAGCTCCTGCAGGCAGAACACCACTGTTGAATACTTTTATTAAATCGGGTTTTAGCTAATGCAGAAATTACTACCAAAGGGAGCAGATGTTTTATTCACACAGAGGGATGTTATTAAAGAGAATCCACTTTTGTCTTTTACAGTAAGGCCCGGGTTTTAGCTAACTCCTCTAACAAGCACAGGGGGGGAAAAAGCAGTGGCTGTGTTTTCTTGTCAGGGAGAGATTAGGTAATGACGCATACATTTCACACTGTTCGCAAATGCAACACTAACTGTTTATTAACAGCCTTTCAGCAGGCGTTCAATTCCAATTTCTCCCTCTGGCTCGCTGTCAGTGTGGGACGTGGTGTCATGGCTCCGGGTCCTCTGGGAGCAGATGGGGGCCACACAAAGTGTAACAATAGTCATCTTTTACCCACAAGCAATTTGGATATTTTGGCTTTTGTTGCTCAGCCTGTCAAAGGCTATGAAAGCAGCTGGCTGGCTGACAAAAACTGGTGTCACTGTCGCTGCGTCTGACATTTTTATACCCTGTCCTTTGTTTTCTCCTCTCAGACGCTGCTGCTGCTTACATTTCCCTGTTGTGTCTCCATTGAGACTCTGCTTGTTTTTCTCTCTCTTGTGACTCAAACTCACTGGTGTCTTTTCCTATCGTCGCACCTCAATGTCTCCTTGGGCCTCCCCGAGCTTCAAAAGTCCCTTAATTGACTTCTCCAGTATTATGAAAAATGAGCCATACTTTCAAATGGCTCATTTAGCACAATTGCTATCACAGTGCTACTTTATCTTCAACATATTTAAAAAGGAGCTAGGTGCTCTTGATTAGAAGCGATGGGCTGCAAAAGCCAGCGCTACCAGCGTTTGACAGCTGGCCACTAATTTCCCAATTCATCACAGGTGAATCTGAGGTATTTGGTTGCTCCTGTGGGGAAAACACAGCATATATTAAGTTATAAATATGGCACCGGTATTTGTGAAAACCCTGAGACAGACTTGTAGGAGTTATAAAAGGCGCACGTGCCTCCAAGTGCACATGTAGCAGGTTGCTTTTTAGAGCTTGCAGGGCATTTTGTTCGCAGGTTTATGAGCTCCGACAGCTGCTGTGTGACAGCCATGTGTCCTGTGCAACATGTCAGACTCACACAGGCTTATTTAATTTCAGTGTACTGAACGAAAGCATCAGTTAAGTGCAAGCACTCAATACAGCCTCCCATACACTACAACAGGTGTGAACTCATTTCAGTCCAAAGGATAAAATCTGTCCATGCAGACTTCATCTAATACGAAGCTTCAGCAGAGGATGTTTTTCTTTTTTGGACAAAATCCCCTCTTTTGTGTACTTTTGCATAAAAGAGAGCCACTTTCAAACCTGATGGATTTTTTTTTATGAAAACATCCATACAAGTTGAATCGAATAATTCACTAAAAATAAAATATATAAAAAAATAACTGTATAAAAGGAGCACTTTAATCAGAGTATCAGAGTATAGCATTAGTCAGTTAAACTTGTGGGATATTGATGTGGTCAGTTAAGTAGCAGAGGGGGTTGTTAATCAGTTTCAGCTGCTTTGGTAGGCGCACTAGAGGGGCAACAGTAACACAACCCCCAAAACAGGAATGATTTTACAGGTGGAGGCCTCTCAAATCTGATCCCTCCTTATCTTTTCTGACTGTTTCTTTACTATTTTTGCATTTGGCTAGGGCCAGTGCCACTGCTTACAGCATGAGGTGATACCTAGATGCTACAGAGTTTGCACTTATAGTCCAAGATGGCACATAAATTTGTGCAATTGGCAAGAGGTTTAGTGTGTCTCCCAGCACACTCTTAGCATGGAGGAGATTCCAGGAGACAGGCAGTTACTGCAGGAGAGCTGGAGAGGACCGTAGAAGCTCCTTAATCCATCAGCAGGACCGGTATCTGCTCTGGTCTTGCTGATGGGCAAGGACGAATAGGATGAGCACTGTCAGAGCTACAAAATGATCTCCAGCAGGCGACTGGTGTGAATGTCTCTAAACATACTGTCAGAAACGGTTTTATGAGGGTGGCCTTTGGACCCCACATCCTTAGTGGGCTCTGTGTTCACCACCTGACACTGTGGAACCCGACTGGCATTAGAGTACCAGAATCGGCTGGTCCACTGCCTGTCCTCTATGCCTTTCACAGATGAGAGCAGGTTCACTTTGAGCACATGTAACAGACATGAAAGGTTCTGGAGAAGCTGTGCTGTAGCATCGTTCAGCATGACTGGTTTGGGTCAGTGAAGGTCTGGGGAGGCATCTCCATGGAGGGACGCACAGACCTCTACAGGTTCACCAACATTACTCTGACTGTCATTAGGCATCATGATGAAATCCTTTGGACCCATTATCAGACCATACGTTGGTGCACTGGGTCTTGCGTTCCTCCTGGTGCACAACAACGCCCGGCCTCATCTGGCGAGAGTATGCAGGCAGTTCTAGGAGGATGAAGGAACTAACACCATTGCACAGCTCTTTGACATTATGTTTCGACCCATCTTGCACCAGCAGGTTTCACCTCAGACTGTCCAGACACTAAGTGATGGTCCAGATCTGGGAGGAGACCTCCCAGGATCATCAGTCATCTCATTAGACATACCCAGTGTTGGGGAGTAACGGAATACATGTACCGCTGTTACGTATTTAGAATACAAAATATGAGTAACTGTATTCCGTTACAGTTACCGTTTAAAAAGGTGGTATTCAGAATACAGTTACTTTGTTGAAATAAATGGATTACACGGCGGTACTTCCCTGTTTCATATTGTCGCGGGTCAGGACTGTTTGGGTTTGTTTGACAGCTACGTAATGTTGTTCCAGGCAGCAGCGTTACGGTTGCCATGGTTACAGGGTGACGCGCTCTCTCTCTCTGCGTGTTTCCTGGGTGAGAGAGCGCTTTTTTGTTGTTGTTGTTGTGCTAAGCCAGGGGTCGGCAACCCTAGGCACGCGTGCCACCGTTGGCACGCGAAGGGTTAACTGATGGCACGCACGACCATAGCTGGACTGGACATCGGGCATACCGGACATTTGCTCGGTGGCCCGATGATTTTTTTTATTTTTTTTTTTTTGGTGGTGGTGGATTGGCCAGACGCTGGTCGGTCTGTAAAAATAACTCAGTTGTTTGGTGGTGGCTATGGCGTAGCTTCCACAGATTCAGTAAAATTAACAAGTGGTGGAGGCCAGCAGGTGGATGAGGAAGGGAGGCAGGAGGAGGAGAGACCCGAGGCGGCCGCCGGTCGGAGCGTCAGGTGAACTGAACTTCAGGTAAGAAGTTAATGACCTGCAGTCTATCTGGGTCAGATATAAACCAAGTTTAGGTGGAGTTTATTTTTCGTTGTGCTGACTTTTTACAGTCAGTTACAATAACTCGTATCATGCGTACTAGCTAGCATGACGGAATTTATATACTGCTGGGCGGGTGCTATGATTTTATTGATAGTGAACTTTATTTTATTCATGAGGTTAGTTAGTAGAGTTGCCAACCGTCCCGCATACAAACGGAATTCAGAGAAATTATTACGCGTTTCGTGTTGAGCTGAGAAGGAACACAGTTTGTCCCGTACTTCAGCCAGGATGGAAAAAGACACAAAGCTGGAGTTATTGTGTCTTTGCTGCACAGCTGCATCTTCTTCTCCTCTCATTCTCCTCTCTCTCCTGTTGCTACTTCAATCATGAAACTGATCAATGATCAGCTGATCGGCTTTTCTCTCTTGTTTGTTTATCGCCCACTTTGCGCCAGAAAGAGGAAACCGCCGGATGTCGCACTAAACAACAGCAGCACGTTTAAGCTTGGTCAGCTGTTGTTAGAATTTATTTAATATTAATTTCTAGTATCAGCTGAGGTTTTCTGGAGCCACAGCTGTAAAAACTGCCGGTCATGATATGGGTTTGTATATCTGGTGAGAGGGAAACATGCAGATGAAACCAGGAGATGTCCTTACTGAATCATCAGAGCTGAACAGGTGATGGAGAAACAGGTTTACCATTTAGGTGACATGAATGAGTTGAAGGGAAGTTATGAACTGTTTCTCAGAGACAAATAACACCAGGATCCTTTTCTACGTAGCTGACAGCTGATAACTGTGCAGGGGCGGGTCTAGCAAAGTTTTGCCAGGGGGGCCAGGTAGGGCATTAACAGGGAAAGGGGGGCACAAAGAAATACTTTCTTATTCTCATTTAAAATGTCTGGCTGTTATTAAATAATTATCTGAAGCTTACAACCAAGGTTTTTATCTGACGTAAAATGAATAGAAATCATACATTTACCAACAAGACAGTGTACATCACTGTCACAACAGCGTTGTTTTCATTCAAAGGCTTTATGGCTTTAATATCTGGGGGCGGTCTTTAGTCCAAATGCATCCATAGACTCGAGACACAATGCATTTTTGGGACTTTCAGGTGTATGGACCAATGTTTTATCTTCTGATCAAACCAGAAAGCTTTAATGAGCAGCTAGATTTGTCTCGCATTAACTGGCTGAGTTAATGCCAGTTAATGCGACATCGAAGTAGCTAGAATCCACAGCTGTGCGTGTTCATGGAGCTTGCATTTTCACCTGCTGGACATCACTACCTGACAAGTTTAACTGTCTTCAGAACATTGCAGAGGCCTTATTGACAGTATTTGGCTCTACATATCTGTGTGAGCAGATTTTCTCTCACATGAGTGTCCTCAGGTAGCCGTCTGAATGCTGGACACTCGGAGACCTGTGTCTCTGAGTGGGAGACCAGAGATCACATTAACATGTGTGTCTCTGTATTAACAAACATGCCATATTGGCAGTGTTGGGAAGGTTACTTTTAAAATGTATTCCATTACAGAATACTGAATACATGCCCCAAAATGTATTCTGTAACGTATTCCATTACGTTACTCAATGAGAGTAACGTATTCTGAATACTTTGGATTACTTAATATATTATCGTGCTGTTTACAACTACGTGAATGTACTATTGCTGTGATTTATTCCTGTTACTGAAGGTCCGCGGCTCCGAACCGTAGTAAAGGGACCTCTGGCTAATACGGTGGGTTCCGTGTCGGGCTGGTAGCCGAAAAATAGCTTTACTTTGTTGTCTGGGTCAACTTTGCTTGCCAGAGACAGAGAGAGGCGTTGAAAGGCTGCTCCAACGGAACTTATTTTTTCCGGAGGAAAACACGAACACAGTGTACAGTCCAGTCTTAATAGCTTACTTACAGCTGGGCTCGTCAGGCACTCTTCTTGGCTGCGGTGGTTATTATTATATTTACATGCTTCCAGCTCCCGTTTTTGCTCCGTGACAGCTCGGACTTTTCCTTTCTCTCCCTCCCTCGCTCACAGACACATAACGTGTATGGCAGTCCATTCTCGCTGCATCACGGACTACACTGCCCATGAGGCTACATTCTTTAGGCCCATGCCTGTAGCATTCTGCCTTTTAGCTTACATTTTCATTTCCATCAAACAATGTGGCATCCTTTCATTTCCTAACACATCACCCAGTACATTTCAGCATAGATACATTTTATAGACACATTTTACTTTGTATTGTAGCTTCCTAACTACCATGAGTCAAGCTGGCCAGAGACAGGTGTTCTTCTTTTCACAAGTTTTGAACTTTTAAGCCAGCGGAGAGCAACTTGGATATTCAACAGAGTTTCGGAGGTGTTCTGAGGAAAAGAAGAAAAAGTATCTACCTGCACAGCCAGGTTCTGCTTGGTTGAGGCTCCTCAGCTCTAATGCAGGAGGACGTGGCCCTGACGGAAGCAGCATGTCCTCTGAGCAAGAGCAATTATGATAACCATGCAAGCGGAAAGGCTGTAGCCGGAAGAACAGGTAGGCAGGCTTTGATCCGGCAGGCTGTCTATTTAAATCACAGCTCACCTTTGCTACAGATGCAGTCCTCAGCTAATGTAGATGGGGTCGTGGAAAAAAAGAAGTCCGCGCTGTCTGCAGGATCCGTGAGCTCCTGTGTCATGATCCACAGCTGTTTCACCCCACGAAACATCACATGTTTCACTTGCCCTCGCTCCTTGTTAAAGATGAGTGAAGGTGCTTTTGTGGGAGCGACAGACTTGTGACAGACTGCTCCTCTTATAGTGCAGGCAAAGGCTTTGAGGGAAGAAAACACTGTACTGTTACACTGATTGTTGATAAGTTGGTCATTAAAGCTGCTTTAAAGTTACATCCCACATGTAGCTCATGAAATCTGCAATGTTAGACTTTAATTATGTAGTACCAGCAGTTAGTGTAAAGGCCTTTAAATACCAGAAATATTGTGTGCTTTAAAAATCTTTTTTTGACTCATATTCTTAATGC
Source organism: Oreochromis aureus (assembly GCF_013358895.1). Lineage (NCBI taxonomy): Eukaryota > Metazoa > Chordata > Actinopteri > Cichliformes > Cichlidae > Oreochromis > Oreochromis aureus. The sequence continues at coordinate 26,458,101 of NC_052957.1, forward strand.
AGCTGTTCATACCAACTGCATAGTTCTGCTGGATGACTTTGCGGCATTTATTTATTTTTAACCAAGCTATAGTTTTCAGATTTCTTGGACGGGAATAAACAGATCTGACCAATCAGACTGCTGCATTGGCAAGAAAGGCGCTCTTAGCTCAAAACACACAGCAGTACTGAATATCCAAATAGAAAAATAATACTATTGTACTCAGACACACAGTTAGACACTGCTGTGGCTCAGTCAGCTGTCTGAAATTACCTCTCTTCTGCCTCAGATGTGGTCCCAACTCTGGCAACAAGAGCTCATCCTGCCCCACTGACATCCTGAAATATGTACGAAAGCGGTCGTGATTCAGCTTCAACTCCAGGATCAAACCATGAAATTCTCCCTGCTGCTGCCTTCTTGTGAGAATTGGATGAACCCAGAATTTCTGCTTCTTGTTTAGAAATCAGGACAAGCTCATCATTACTTCATGATGATGTCATTTTTTTTTCACAGTGCATCTTTTTCAGGAGGAATTTTACACAATGTCTCAATTAGTGGAAATTCTTTAAAGACAAATAAGAACTGGTCCTTATGGAAAGACCTTATGGAGCGGCTACAAAGCTTTTAATGCCCAATGGCACAAAAACATGCGTTAGGGTAGGGATAGGCACAGTGGTACAGTGATTAGCGACGCCACCTCACAGCAATTATGAGGTTATATGTTCAATTCCCAGCTGGGGGCCCTCTATGTGGAGCCTCCATGTTGATTAGAAGTTGGCTGTAGCTCAGAATGAAAGCAGTGAATGGTCATGTGATAGCAAGGGCGTCGATTTGGCATGGACGGAAGGGACATGTCCCCACCAATATCCAGCGATTATTGAATTGTCCCCACCAATAATTTGATCTCTTCGAGTAAAGAAATACAAACCCGATAGAAAGAAAGAAAAAAAAAGATCTGTCAACGTCTCATTCGCCCAGCGGTGCAGAAAGAGTTAAATTACGTTCTCTACTGGAGTCCTACCTCATGTGACAAATATGGCCAATGTGATTGGCTGTGCCTTTCAGGGAGCTTTGTTTAGTTTTAGCAGCGGCAAGCCTGCGCTGCGAGGACCTGCAAGGAGGAGAGCAGGATGGCAGCAAAAAGGAAGAACCTGGATATAAGAAAGTATTTTTCAAAGAAACCTGTAAGTCACTTAAAGTCAAGTTCACTCATAAAATGTGTCCGTCATAATAACGTTACAGGCAATACCAGGCCATACATGCCAACCCTCCCGATTTTTCCGGGAGAATCCCGAATTTCAGTGCCCCTCCCGAAAATCTCCGGAGCCACCATTCTCCCAATTTCTCCCGATTTTCCACCGGACAACAAAATTGAAAAACCATATCCTAGATTGGCCCAGCCAATTCCAGTTTCCAACAATGGCTACTACTACTGCAGCTACTTAGTATTAATATTACTCTTATTACTCTTTCTGGGTCGCAAAATAAACTTTTAACATATTTTCAGGCGAGAATGTAGTTGTGTAAACTTCAAATAACTTAAACATGTTATTGTTTAGCCTTTTTCAGTGTTTTATTTGTTCGTGAGTAAATCGGTTTGGCTGAGATTAAAGTTATTAGATTAGATTAGATTAAATAAAACTTTATTAATCCCTCGGGAGGGTTCCTCCGGGGTTTTCACACAGCTGAATAAATGTCAAACAGAAAACTGATTAAACAGAAGTGTGAGATGGTCGAGAATCTACATAAGCGTCCGGTTATATTTTATTTTATTTAGACAGCAAGGAGCAGACAGCAGAGGTGACGTAATTATGACGGCTAGAGCCCCCAATTTCACAGTCGCTCATTTCCGGTCTACCCGGCTTTGGAGGACCCGGCCCACTTAGACCGCATGAAGGCCGGGTCCTCAGGTGGACGCAGCCTCTGAATTTGGACACCCACATTTAACTTATTTTTTCCGATAAGTAAACACTGTAAAACCCCTTTGAATGTCTCCCTAATTCTGAGGTCTCAAGGGTGGGAAGTATGTGCTAGGCTTTGGCCCACATCAGTCTAAAACTGTATGTAACCATGAAAAAGTGTTGCCATGTCCACCAGGACAGTATAGTATAGACAGTATAGTATAGACTCCTTCACATAGTGGACATTGAGTTGTAGTGTGGGGCACCAGTAATCCATGTGTGTTGCTGTAACAGTAGTTCATGTTTAGAATAAAAGTCCCAGCTCACTGATTTGATAGGGGCAATAGTGCCTAAAATGTTGCATAATTTTGCAGAGAGATCTTTTACTTTGTGGTAATCTTAGATGAGTAGTTTTATGGACAAAAACCACCAGGTCATTCAGTGTTCCCTTAGTGCTAATGTGTAAGAGATGTTGGTGTACTATAACTGAAGTAATGTTGTTAGGTCCTTAAAGTCATATTCTTTTATTGTCATGACTCTATTTGAAGCTTTTTTTATTTTTGTATGATACCTGATTTATATGGAATATGGCTGAAGTAAACTAAAGTCTAAAATCAGTCATTTGTTTAATAGTAATTTAACATTATATAATTCACATATAAAACTATGAATTGTAATTTTAAATGGTTTAAAAGCATGTAGAATAGCATATGTAGACAAGTTCGGTGGTTGAATCATCCGTCCCCACCAATGCCAAAACCAAATCTACTCCCTTGTGTGATAGACAGATGACCTGTCCAGAGTGTACCCCACCTCCTGCCCCATGACCACAGGGATCGGCTCATCCCTTCCTTTTATACTTAATAGAAACTGAATACACATACGTCTACATGCAAACTGTGTTAAAGAGGCGTATATCGCAGCTTTTAAACACTTTCTTATGAGGGACTTTCATAATCTGACCTTCTTCGGTGAGCAGAAAATCTAGAAAGACGGGGTTTTAAACATGCACGCTGTTAAAAAAGCAGCGTACACTATGATGTATCTGTCATTTAGGGTTCGCAAGCAGAAATAAACATTTTATGTCACTATTAAACATATTGATTTTTGCAAAATTAATTTGGTGGTCAAAAGACTAAAGTGCTGCATGAGCAGTTCCAGTGTAATAGTGGCTGTTAATGAAGTTGTTGTTGTTGGCGAGCGGGTAAACAGCTATCAATATAAACAGCTCTCTACTCTCAGTTTAAATGCACAGTATGCTTAAAATGCACATCTGCCAAAATGTGCCTTATTAATAAAAAAAAAAGCTATTTTCTTGTACCCATAAAGTTAAGAATACAGCCACAAACAATAAAAATAAATAAATAAAGCTGAACAGGACCAAAGCACATTATGCCAGCTGATAAAATAATCGGGAACGTCACTGCAACTGTTTTCTACAAGAAAATACTGGCTTAGTGAGGCACTGTTTACTCTCTGAGGTAATCTGCTGCTACTGCTGCTGCTGCCAGGAAATGTGCAATATTTAGTTTTTGTTTAGAAGAAAAGAAGAAGTCTGCAGATGAAATACGTGCTGAAGGCTGTTGGAAGCATGCTTAATTTTGAGTTGTTTTTTTTTAAAGCGAGTTGGCGTGTTGAGCTCGGCTGACCTTTTTGCCCTGCACCGAAAGCACCCCTGTGGACAGTGTTTTGAAGTGAGCTGATTGGTTAAGTGTTCAGCCGAGTTGTTTTGTCGATCCCCCACTGTGTTAGTTTGCATACAGTAACTCACAGTTATATTTAAAAGTGGAGCTCAGACTTTTGTTTGAGGTTTTTTTCCTTTAACCTCGCTTATATTTGCTTTTCCCTTGACAACATTTTAAAAATTAAATTACATGTTAAAATATTATTTGCACTTTACCGGATATTTGGGTATTTCTACATATTGAATCAAAACAGTGCCAGAAAATACTGAAAGAAGAACGAATTTTGGAGAAGCTGGTGTTAAATTTTAAACTTAACTGCATTTTATATGTTAACCAAGTAAAGCCTGAACCAGACAATTCATTTTTTTGGAATATTTAAAATAATTAAATATAATTTTGCACATATGAGTTTTAATTTGTATTATTTTTGCTATATGTGGCATTTTTGAGCAATGAATTGCTTAAATGTTTATTTTGCAATTTATTCAGATTTATCAAGCAAAAAAACCAAAAACCCCCACACTGATTACGCAGAGGTTTCAAAAACTCATGTATCAAATATAATACCCTTGTGTTACATCATTACTTCCAGTAAGAAATGGTTTGAAAATCCTGCACCTAAATTAGTACAAGTATTGCTTCTAAGCCCTGACAAAATGTAATTTTCACTCTATGTACACTACATGGTCGTCGCCATGCTCTCATTTATGTGAGGATCAATAGTTAGCCCATGTGTGAGCTCTCCGAGAGAATTAATATTCCCTGTCTCTGTGCCAAAAGGAAAATCACATCACACACTAAAGTCACAACAGTGCACCATAGGACTCTTTGTGGTTCTCTTAAAAACTTATGGGTTTTGCCTTTGGGATCCTATTGGGCAGAAAATTAGAGGTGCAACATGTCAGTAAGTGTCTGGGCTGGGTCAGTGGTTTCATTAACCCGTCGCTGTTCCTGCAGTGAGGAGAAAGAGCAGCAGATTTCACAGTTTGACTTAATTTTGAGGTCAAAGAGCTGCAGGAGGGTGCCATGCAGTCACCTGAGACAGAGCCACTGGATGTGTCGGGTGTTGGTGAGAAAAAACGTGTGAATTAAGTTTCAATTCAGAGCCAAAGTGATTCACAGAGAAACACTGTGCAGTTGTTCCTTTGGTGTCAACACTGAACGACGGATTCCACTGCACACCGTATGCTCCGTCAAAATAAAAGGCTTAGACGACTGATCAAAACACTCAGAAAATACCTAAAGCATCATTAGATGTTAGATAACTGGCTTCCCCGTGCCTCTCTGTGGGGTCGTAGAACCACACGGATTTCTCCCATCAGATCGGCAAAGATCAGTCTACATGACAGTGACATAAGTGCATCTGACCAATCAGCAGTTGCCCCGAGTATTTCAAACTTCAATCTTCTGCCAGAATTTGGAAAATATGTTTTGTCATCTTATTGGATGATGTGAGTATGTATAAGTATATATGTATATTTACATACATACGTATGATTGTATGATAAAGTTGTCTTGATGTGACTACTATGGTCATAATACTGAAAATAAAAGTGGTAAGTTGATGAAATTCACACATTATGTGCTTGAAATGTTGCTCTAAATGTTGAGATAAGTGTTGATTGCAAAGGATTTCTAAATATTATTGAAATTTGTAGCGTGAAAATGGACTCAGACTGGCATAAGTGATGCAGTTTCATTTTTAGACATAGACCAGATGCATCTAGTAAGCCATAGTCAGGGTATTATATTATTATTTTTATCATTATTTGTAATGTAGAACATTGACAGACAGTAATACTCTGGATCTTGTCACAGGTTTGAGTAACATTATTGGTTTCAAGCTGTAAGTAGTCAAATGTGTCTGATTTTGCTCCTTTTCATGAATTTATAATAATATATTTTTATTCGACTTAAATTGTATATATTGGTTTTTACGTTTGCTGTGAGTCTTATTACTGTCCTATAAGGGGTTAATGATCCGCTTTAACTTGACGTTGATGTCTCTAATTATGCACGTTGTTTCTTATTATATTTCCTCATGTATATGTTCACTTTAAAAAAGAAGGGTTTAATTAAAACAACATCACAACCAGAGTGGTAGACTTGATACTCGACCTGCACTTGACTTAAGCTTCCAGTGAGCGCCGACTATTTGCCTGAGGATATTCAAAGAAACAATATTTTTCATAGTCTTTCCTTTCCACTCTGTCTTACATAACACTAAGATGTGTGCAAAGTTCCCAGAACCATGTGTGCCCCTTTTACAACCCTGATTTTCTGTGTTTATTTAATCTATTTAGAGGTCATTTTCACTGTGTTACTGACTGACCACGAGAGAAGAAGAAGAAAAAACCCCCCAATAAAACATCAAATACTTGACTTTGTCTAAAAGACATTACGCTGGTCTGGTTAAAGTGTCTCGGCTGTTGAAATTACATTGCATCGTCCTCTAAGACTAAGAACATTATTATGTGGACAAATTCACTGTTTCCATGCAGTGTCTGCATTATTTAGCACTTCCCTGTAGCAAGCTCCGATTCAATATAATGATCTCATACTCTGTTTACCTTTTCAATGAAGGCATTAGAGTTAACAGCAATTCAATATGTTGAGCTACAGGATCAATTTCACGTTGATGTAAAACACAACTCGCCGTGCACAGACGACTGCACCGAGTCCTCACTTCTATAAAATATTATAGAGCAGACGGGTTGTTTCTAACCGGACACAAAACAAATATGGAAATATTTCAATGAGCGATCATTCGCAACTTCAAAAAAATGAATGATGCAATATGTTTTGATACTGTACATCTGTTAGGCAGAGGGAGCAGACAAACTGACAACTGGCTGGAAGTGTTTTAACGACACTTTATCACTTTGTCAGATTAGTAATATAAGCTTGATTAAAAGCATAATCCTCAAATTGAGCCTTAAGCCTCAAAAAGCTTCGCTGAACAACTGGAAGGAATGTCCTCCTGTTTCAAAACCTCAGCGTAGAAAAACAGAAGCATAATCAGCAGCGAAGACTGTCACAGACAAGAGGCCATGTTAAAGTGCCAAAATCTGCAGGTGACTACACGGTAACACTGCCGTACGTCTTCCTGTGGATTTTTACACTTTTCTGCATCTTTTATTTGGTTCAAACTGAAAAAAGGAGCTGGTCTTTCCACTTATGTTCACATTACAGTGGGCTCGATTGCCATCAAAGTGTGTGAACCATAATTTGGTGCTATCCCACTGGTATGTTATTTTCTCTTCATGCTAGAAGTGGAAATTAAACTCTCCTGATGTCTCTTTTCTCTCATCAGCAGCATGGAAGTAGTGCGTACTGCACCTGTGCTGTTACACTGATCTGTCTCCGCCTCACAGGATGCAGTATAGCAGGTGGATAGTGCTACAACCACCCACCCACCGCTCAGGCACGTCCCAGACCTTCCAGTCCTGTCCCTCTTTATTTTCATCCCCTGTGCAGTGATTTCACCACAGTGCTCAGTCTGTTCCTGTGAAGTTGCTGATCTTACTTACTGATCTCCTCTCCAACAGGCAATAACAGAGGAGCAGAAACACGGCAAGAGACCTTGAACCTGTTTGTCGTGTTTGGGGTAAATACACTAGAGCCCCAGTTTGTCTCTACTGCGAGCGCCACGGGCTCAGGCAGGGCTTTACCTGGGATGGAAACTGGGGGGGAGGGGAGCAGAGATGAAAGTTGTAGCCAAATCTTCCTGTTCATGCTCAAAGCCCAAAAGCTTGCAGCTATTTTCTGGATTGACTGATTTCACTACTGGGTTGCAGAGCAAAACTGTGCACAGCCAGACTGTAATTCTACACATTCCTGGCTTCGGCGCCCACACACGGCTCTGATCTCACAGGAGCGCTCATGAGCAAAAGGAAAAAGGATTTTTTTCTTCTTTTTACACCTAAAACAGGCCCAATTTGCACTGCTGCAGGTACAGAGATGCACCATGACTCATTCCTGCTGATTACTGTACAAAACATTTGAGCGATTGGTTTGGAGAAGCAGTGGAAGAGAGAAGCTAAATTAGTAAAGCAAGTAATAATGGCCGGAGGGTTGAAAGAAAGGGTTAAGTGGAAGAACAACCTAGTAGTCCATTCATTACACGTTGTGTTTCTGCAGCGGAGTTTAGCGTTGAAACAATCCACGAGGGGTGAAAACAAGTGTGGTATAAACACATTGCTATGAATGAAATGCTTAATTCCTTTATGCCCTTTCAGACTAACGTGTGCCTTTAATCTGTTATTGCGCTGTCTGAGTTTTGAGGGCAAGAGAGGGGAGAAAACTTTCCTAACCTTCATGTGGCAGCTTTCATTTGAAATAAATTGTCACTTAATGGAACACAGCGCTTTTGATGCACACGCATGTGGGCTTGTGTTTTAAATGACATTGAAGGAAATGGCATCAAACAAGCACAAGGACAGGGAAATTGCTTAAAAGCCTGTCGCAGCACGTGGTGAATGCCTAGCCCTAAAACCAATTTGCAATTACTTTGTCAACTTTTTTGTTTTTTTCCCCCTAAACTATAATACCCACGTTCTTCTTTTTGTTGTTTAAGCACTTTTAAATTGTCAAGCGTCAGGTGAAAGCTCGTGTGCTGGCATAAACACAAACTACTGAAAAAAACCCCATCAAATTCTGTGCTGTACAAATGATTCATGCTAAAGAACCTGTTACTGCCTAAGAGCTGCGAAGCAAAGGTGTGTGTGTGTGTGTGAATGGCTGTGATTCTTTGATGCATTAACGCAGTCAAGGAAAGTGGGGGCAGATGTCCCTGCTGCTAATGCTAATCTGCCATTGTAGTGGGCCATAGTTTGTCATGTCATGTCAAATGATGTAAAGTGAGCTCTAAGCCTTGTCAGCATATATGACAAGGCTGCAGGCCTACTTGTTGTTCCTAGAGTATTTAAAAGTAGAATGGGAGGCAGAGCCTTCAGTTTTCAGGCCTCTCTTCTGTGGAACCAGCTTCCAGTTTGGATTTGGGAGACAGACACTATCTCTACTTTTAAGATTAGGCTTAAAACTTTCCTTTTTGCTAAAGCATATAGTTAGGGCTGGACCAGGTGACCCTGAATCCTCCCTTAGTTATGCTGCAATAGACGTAGGCTGCCGGGGGATTCCCATGATGCATTGAGTATTTCTTCTTCAGTCACCTTTCTCACTCATTATGTGTTAATAGACCTCTCTGCACTGAATCATACTTGTTATTAATCTCTGGCTCTTTTCCACAGCTGGTCTTTTATCCCGTCTTCCTTCTCTCACTCCAACCAGTTGTGGCAGATGGCCCCGCCCCTCCCTGAGCCTGCAGACTTCTTCCTGTTAAGAGTTTCTTCCTGTTAAGAGTTTTTCCTTCCCAGTGTTGCCAAAATGCTTGCTCATAGGGGTCATATGATCGTTGGGTTTTTCTCTGTATGTATTATTTTAGGGTCTAACTTACAATATAAAGTGCCTTGAGTTATTGTGATTTGGCGCTGTATAAATAAAACTGAATTGAACTGAATATGAGCAAGCACAGTGTAAATTTAGTGAACTGGTCTAAAGATAAAGGGAAGGATGTCTGCTTTTTTAGAACAGAATAAGTTTGTTATCCACATTAGTGGAAAATTATCATTAGTTGACCAATTCACAAAGCAATTCAGAAGTTCAGTTCTCAGTTATTCGGTTATATTTATATAGCACCAAACCACAATAAAAGTTGCCTAAATGCACTTGATATTGGTAGGTAAAGACCCTACAATAGTACAGAGAAAACCCCAACAATCAGACGATCCCCCTAAGAAAAAGCATGAAGTCAACATTATCAATAAAATTCACCTTGTCATCAATAAATGTTCCCATATACCATTAGCAACTTCCACAGACTGACTGGAAAGTAGCAGATCTTTTGAAATGAAAGACAAGCGCTTTCATTTTGTCAGCATTAAATAACAAATAACGAGATTTGCACCAGCCCTCCAACATTTGTACATTCCTGTCCTGTAGCTGTGTGTCATTTAATTATGCAAAAAAATAACAATGGTGATAAAACACCATACTAATCATGATTTAATCATATAAAACATGATGAATGCATACTTTCAGTGGATGATCAGTTAGAATATCCAGCGAATCAGTCCTGGAGTTACTGCCATATTATTAGCTGTTGCAATAAAACGAGTGTCCTTGTCATATTAAAGGCTGGAGTCATATCGACAATCCTTGCCTGAGCATGTGTTTGTGCAGTTGATGTGCAACTGTATTAGCTAGAATCAGTGTTACAGCTTCTGTGCCCCTTTTTGGCTTGTATGCATACTGCGTAGGGTCCAGCTGATCCACTACAGCTGAGGTGGCATGTTTAATAACCACTCGGTCCATGCATTTAACCAGTATAGAGGTCAAAGCCACTGGACATAAACCCACTAAGGGTTTTGCAGCCTAGCCTTTTGGGAAGTGGTTTCATTACATAAGTTTTTCATGTATGTGCAACCGTACATGTATTTAATAAAAAGTGAAACAGTCTAGTCAGGACACCCTTCAACCGTGCTCAACACCCTTTCAGAATGCATCCATGCGGAGCGTCCCACCCAGGTGCTTTAGGTGGTTTAATCCTCCACAAACAGTTTCCAAACACTTAGGGTTTATACAGTGCCTTCGGTAAGAGTGAAGGAGGAGCAGTGTGAGGTTGCCTTGCCTTGCTTCACATTCAGAGGTGCCCGTGTCCCCATAAATATTTCGTGTCATCAGCAGTTTTATTTACAACACTGTCATCAATATTGCTTCAACTCAATGTGGCTGCCAGCCTTTACAACCTCCATCAGCTGGTTAAGTAGATTGAGTAAAACGCAAATGGCTCACTCAAGCTCTGCGCAGCGCAACTACCATAAACCCCAATGTTTGTTAAATGAGCTTCTTGGAAACAGGCCCCCTGCTCCGCTGTGGCCACTTTAACGACCGCATGCGAAGGCTTGGCTCTGAGTGAGAGGCAGGCGTTGGAGGTGATTTAACATCGTTTGGTCTTCCCTCTCTGCTTTATTAGGAGGAGGAGAATGCCCTCCATCACTGCCGCCCTCGTCTCTCCCACTCATCTCTCTCTGTCAGCCGGAGTTAACTGCTGCTACCCTGAAACCGTTCTGTCCTTTTACAAGTAAATGCAAGGAGGCTTCTAACTTTTCTTACAACTACATGACCCTATAACCTGTGAGTGCTGATTTCACAGAGAGCCAGCAAGCTGGTTTTACTCTTAGCCGAATCTAAGAATGTGTCCTTGCTTTATGAAGGCAGATTTGATGTCTTTGGCAGAAACAGCATCATGAATCCTGGATCACAATGAATGGATTTATTATTTGGTACAACACACTTAAGCATCATACAGTCATCTAAGGAGTTTGGAAAGAAAAGCGTCTGGACTTCTTTAAGTTGCTTGAAGACGTTTCACCTCTCATCCAAGAAGCGTCTTCAGTTCAAAGCGCAAATGGTGGAGAGTCCCAGATTTTAAGCCCAATGGGTGTGTCTCCAAGAGGGTCATGGCCCAGGATGTGAGTGGGCGGTAAGGCGTCTGGGAAGGGATCTCAAAACTGGATTATAGATGGCAGACAGTTGGTGTCGTAAACCACCTATCCTGCAGTTAAATACCACTGTGTACAATTAAAAGTTTAAATAAAAGAACTAATTTCTAACATGTTGCATCTTTTTCTGTTGTGTAATTCCATGACTGCTACTGCCTACAATTTCATATTGTGTCACCAACACGATCCTCATTGTGAATCACAAAATGCATTTGAAAGGAAACTTGCTGATACTCGCCCAGTGCCGAGAACCACCTCACCTTGCTCGAGGACACAGCTGAGCCTTGCCAAGACTTGACCACTGGCCAGAGAGTCACAGATGGCAGAAATTCGATAATGAGTCGATGACTTGGAGGCCTTTGGAAAAAGAAACTGCCTACAATCCTAGGGATTCCCTGAATACTCACAGGGTAGAAATGTTGCAGTGTTTCTGGAGATCTCGAGAGCTTATTTTCAGGGAGGAATTACTGGAAGTGCACAATGCGTTCTTTCTACAGATGTTTCAGCATTAAGCAAGGACAAAAGTGTTTTTTTGATTATAGCCTTGTGGCTGAGATAACGGGAATGCATAAAAAGAAAAAAATGTACTTGCCACTAAACTCACTCTTTGTTTGTCTGGCCATTCTCAGGATTTTTACTCACTCTTTCTGACAGTCTTCAGGTTTACGATTCATTGCGTTTTGATTATTCAAAGCTTGAACATCCATATTCCAAACCAGGTTATTTTTATATATTTTTTTGTTTCGGTGGATTGTTTTTTTTTCACAGCCACACAGAGTGTTTTTAACTCAGTATAATGATGTTTTTGATGTTTGAGGGATTTTTTCAAAAACATCTGGTCTCTGTTTTCTGATTGATTTTAAAATGAGCATTTTTCTGTTTTTGGCTCTGGTGTGGTCAGATAATGGTTATGTACCCATGGTATATTGCGATGTTGTCCTGTTGAAGATTTACAGAGCGAACAGTTTGCATAAAGACCACCTTGAAAATTAAGCGGCGCTGTCTTGGTGGGAATTGAAGCAAGCCCCTTACTTTTGCATCTGATGGTGGGCAATGTTGTGATTTCATAAAGATTGATTCTCTCTTTTCTTCCTTTTAGTTAAAAGAAAAGAAAAAAAGTTACTTTTGCAAACAACTGGTCACAAAGCGGTGTACCAACCCAGTCTCATAGCACTCCATGACATGGTCACCATCTGCGGTCTGTTGTGTTTCGGGACACAAATTTTCAACCTTTTACGTGTTCCTTAAAGCACCTTGAGGCATCTGCTCTTGTGATTTGGTGTGTATAAATAGAACTGAACAGAATGTCACTGAATAGATATCTCAACATTATTAGGTTGGAGGATTAAGTCTGCAGCCTTACTGGTCACAGTCAGATGTCATTTTTCAATATGTTGTCAGTTAGAAATGCATTGTTTGCTGGGCTACATTACAGTAAAATAAATAAGAAAATGATTTGTCACCGATTCTGTTCGTAATTTTTATGGACAGAATTTCTAGGCGTAGCCAAGTGGCGGAAGGCTTTCACTTGAGAGGTCTCAGAATCTCATCTCTGCTTCATCGGATGGTGGCCTCCAGCTCGCTTTGGAACGGTTCGCAGCCGAGTGTGAAGCGGTGGGAATGAGAATCAGCACCTCCAAATCTTAGGCCGTGGTCCTTCTTGCCCCAAGTGGAGGAGTTTAAGTATCTTGGGGTCTTGTTCACGAGTGATGGGAGAAGGGAGCGGGAGATTGACAGACACATTGGTAACGCTGTATCGGTCTGTTGTGGTGAAGAGAGAGCTGAGTGTAAAAGCGACGCTCTCAATTTACCGGTCGATCTACGTCCCTACCCTCACCTATGGTCACGAGCTGTGGGTAGTGACCGAAAGAATGAGATCGCGGATACAGGTGGCGGAAATGGGCTTCCTCCAAAGGGTGGCTGGCCTCTCCCTTAGAGATAGGATGAGAAGTTCAGCCATCCGGGAGGGGCTCAGAGTAGAGCCGCTGCTCCTCCACATCGAAAGGAGCCAGTTGAGGTTGCTCGGGCATCTGACAAGGATGCCTCCTGGGCGCCTCCTGGGTGAGGTGTTCTGGGCATGTCCCACCGGGAGGAGGCCTCGGGGCAGACCCAGGACACGCTGAAGAGATTATACCTTTCAGTTGGCCTAGGAACGCCTTGGTGTTCCCCCAGACAAGCTGGAGGGGGTGGCTGGGGAGAGGGAGGTCTGGGCTTCTCTGCTTGGGCTGCTGCCCCCGGCCCTGGATAAGCGGAAGAAAATGGATGGATGGATGATTTGCCATAAAAAAACAAAAAAACAAAAAGGAGTTAAGATATAGAATCATCTAAAATCGGTAAAAGTACCAAAAAGCACCAAAAAGGCTGGTTAAACAATAATAAAATAATTGAATAAATAAAAATTTAATATGAACAAGTTTTATTAGTATTACCGGTGCTGATGGGTGATGACAGCACCATCTTAACTCTATGATCGAGTAACATCCCTTTCAAAAAATTCACTGCTCTGCTTGTGTGCATTATACTTCTCATTCTAGCTTTCAACTGTTTTCTCATCTACTTTTAGCTCTTTTTATGTGTACATGACTTAAAATGGTAACTCACTCTGTGACAGAGACAACTGAGGCATTATGAGATGGACATATGTACATCTGTCCATCTCATTCCAGTGATTGCCAGTGAACAACTAAATTGCAGCTTGTGGCAGTGAAATAATGCTGCAAGGTGGTAATTCAGTTAAACACAGCTGTTGCATTTCTGACATGAGGTGAGAAGTAACTGAAGTGTTGTGTTTTTCGTCAGTAAGTCAGTGGCTAAAACACCAACACTGTCAGATTAGATTGGACTCATTCGAAGATTTGATTGGGTTTTTCAACGGACCGCTCTTCAGTGCAGTCTCCTTCCCTGCCTCCTTTATATTTCTAGTACAGTCCATTCCCTCTGAGTTCCTCCCAGGCAGGCTTTGCTCATACCACACTTCAACACAGAAGAACTGGCCAGTGGATTAATGCTAAGCTGGTAATTCCTATCAAACAATTACCTTGTTTTCCCCATGGAAAGAGGATGCAGAGCCGCCGGCGGTAGCGACAAAAGTCTCGGTCCCGGCAGACGATAACAGTGTTTTCTGGCTGAAACTTCAGACGTTGTGGGATCTGCCCATCCTAGGCCGTCTGCCGGATGTCTCCTGGGATACTGCAAAACACACATCAAACACAACCGGCTGTTCGCTCGGTAAATATAAAACAGAATAAATATTAGATGGTCACATGACGCAACTGTAGTGATTTGTTGAAAGTGCTTGTAGTGTTTGAGGTGGCCGCTACACTGACCTGCAAAAATTTATCACAACCACTGTGGCAGTATGCCTTATGATGTCATTAATAATAATAATTGAATACATAATATATTAATGCTTAGAAATCCATCAGAACCCCCACCCCTCCCCCTTTTTAAGGAGTTACTGCATTTAAATTGGGAATCAACTTTTTAAGGGTCTTTTCATCTTTAATTCCTTCCAGAATATGAATGATTGAGTGAGACCCTTGAACTGAAAAGACTGCCACAAATTGCCCTCCAAAAATTGCTAAAAGTATTGAATGTTGGCATACTGGTTGGGAAGACTCCCCCAGCTCTTTTGCACCTCAAGCACTCAAGAGCCACCGATGGGTCAAAGTTAAGAGTTGGTTATTCAAATAACCACAAGTTTAAAAATGAAGTCCAATTCCTTGATTCTTGCTTATGATGTCATTTTTCTGTCCACTAGTGGATTTTATATTAAAGTTTTTTAAGCTTTTGGGGACATTTAAAAAAAAATATTGATACAAATTGCCACAGATGATCTTTGAACTGGTAGCAAGTTCCACAGCAGAGGAATCTGACAGGGTCTACCTCACATTTTACTTGTAAAAATTCGGGGAACTGCCACTAAGCCTGCACTCTATGAGCTATGAGGGCTCTGGTGGTTGAGCTTGGTCAAGTGGAGCAATTTTCATTTTGTATTTTTCAGGAAACCACTGAAAGAAGGTAATATTTTAGGAGCATGACTCATCTTTCTTCTTCTTGCTTGTACTTATGATGCAGCATTTTGGATCAACTAACAGCTTTTGAGGGACTTTCTAGGACAGTCTCTTATCAAGGAATTGTAGTAGTCCAGCCTATAAGTGGCAGCACTTACAACTGTGTTGGCAATATTGTGTTGGTTAATAAAAGGAGTCGTGGAGAGTTGTTTGATGTGTGAGACAATATATCATGGTCAAAGCTAACTTCACATTGCCTCACAGTAGCTCTGCAGGACCAAGGTAATGACATCCAGAGCAGCAACTTCAGGGTCTGATGGACTGACTCACAAATATAAGCTTGTATTTATGTTGTGTTATGTCTGCTAGGTGTAACATAGGAAATTGGTTGGCATTGCTGGCATGTTTGCAATGTTCAGGTGCTACAGTTGTCTATACAGAAAAATCGATCAAATCCACATGAACACACACACACACACACTGAACATTATATAACAACCTATTAAACTGTGTGAAAGCTGTGCAGTTGAGCATTGCTACAACAGCTGCAGCTGTCTCAGTTTGCAAGCCATAACAGCAATATTTCAGGATATGAACACCGTGATGGAATATTAATACGAAGGTAAGAAATAAAACTCTGTCACCTTGAGTTATGTCTACGCATCAGACTGTCTGTCTTCGATGTGCTGTAAACATGATTGTCTGACTCAAGTGCAAAATAATTTCAGAACTTATTTTTCCTTAGCCCAGAAGTCACAGTGAAACTTTCTAACAACATAACAAATGAATATATTTGTTTTTTTTAAATGCCCACATGAATGACTAACACTTGTATTTTCACTCACTTTGAGCTATTTCCTCATCTTATATTAACACATTTGTAAACAACAGCCTTCAGGTACCAAATCATTCCGATAATAAATGTCACTCTAAGCGCTTTGTTGAAGACGACGACTCATTTTTCACATAACTGCTTTCTCCTCATTAATATCGGCGATCATCACAGAGGCGAAGCTGCTGTTTTCAGCCCTTCTCTTGAGCGTTATTCTCATTTCTCAGTGTCGTATCTCCCCTCGCTGACTCCTTTACCATCTTATCTAAGCGGCCTCCTCCAGCCCACAGCCTCCTCCTGGCCGCCTTCCAGGATGCCGATCACTGGATCTGTCTGTCAGCAGAATACAGACTGATTAATGCTTTCACTGCGACCATTAATAAAACTGCAGAGAGGTTGCTCAAATTGAGAGGTACAGCTAGGGCTGCACTGAACCAAATGAGGACATGCAGAGGAGGGAAATGTGGAATTATGGGTGTGTGTTTGTGTGTGTTTAGAGTTTGAAAAGTGGTCTCTCTCTCTCTCAGTTGACAATCAATGATGTAGCTTGCTTCAGTGTAAAATACAAACAGTACTCTCAGTTATTTATGTTAGAGGTAGAGACTGGTGTGCAGCCACAATAATTCAGATTATATTTAATGCCCTTACCTGACTTGTGTGACAGTTGCTGTTCTCGTGCTTTGATCTTGATTTTCTGCACAGCAACAGAATCATTGTGGTGTGGTGATAAAGTGCCGGTGTCTAGGCCACTGGCACCCGCAGTGATCCACAGGCACTCTGCTGGACACACCCTGACTACTCCGCTGGTTTGTCTCATCCATCTCTCCTCCTCTCATAAAGCAACAGATTCCAACACTGCAATCATTTCTTCTGGGAGTCAAGAGAAGAGGATGCACTTCTGTGAAGCATTTCTGACTCATAATGTGGCTCTACTGGTCTGGCCTGTAGTAGGCTACACACAGTTTCGGGTGGGTTTGCATCTTGGTGAAAAGTAGGCTACTGAGTGATAAAACTGGTGTTAATTCTACTTTACTTGCTGATTTTTAGTCTCTTGTGAAATGTCACAGCGTGGCTGTGTACTGCATTACTTGCATTTAACTCTCTTTGAGTCCTGGGCAGACTGCACTCAGACATGTGTTACCTCACTTAACCAAATTATAAAAAATAGCCACTGCATTTTTACTAAATTGTGTCCAGACTACTGTTGACGGCGCACTGCTACATGCGGATTATGTATGCGTCTGCACATCTTGGTTGGTTAACTACTAGGCTGGAATAGGGAAGGGAGTGACAGCGGAGTACACAGCAATTTTGAGTTAAAAAAATACAGCATGAAAAGCTTTTTGTTGTTTAGCATTCGGTTTCATTTCAGTTCTTTGTATGGTATAACTTAACTCAATAGCATAAAAGAGAGTAAGAGTGGCCCTGAGATTTGTTGTACCTTATACTTTGTCCATTGCCTCTATCTGACAACAGAGCGGATGCAACAGGACTGCCAACCAACTACAAACGCACCAACCCTGCTGAACCATAAATGCTGGTTCGTGGGGAAATTATCTGCCAGTGGTAGTCCATTGGCAGTCCGTGGGCAGCTTGGGACCGCCCATCTACCTGCAGAAAGCATCTGTTATCAAATGGGGGCATATATATATTGGCTACTCTTGTTTGTGCTTTTGTTGGTCTATTAGCAAGTTGTGGTTTCTATACTGTTTTTAAAAAAATCTTTAATTTTCAATCTTTCAGTGGTTGGTTTTAATTGAAGGTTGCTGACAAGTTTGTAGGCCTACAGCAAGAAGGACAAGATCACAAACTGTCTGCTTACTCATTCATGTGTATTTTATGAAAGACACAATCAGGTTGGATTGCTGTATAGGAATAAAAATTGTTATGCCTGTGCACCATTATTACTATTGTCCCCGAAGAGACTAGATAATCCTCTAAATCCTTGAAAATTACTGTCACTACATAGACTGTGCACTATAAATCCACAGTCTGATATGTCACGCAGTATATTTATGTGTTTTATTGTTAGACCAAAATTGGTATTATGGGACACAGAAAAATGAGCATTATGTCAACCCTTCAGTCTTTGGCAACACTGATACATTTTAGCCAGATAAATTGTAGTGTTAGTTTTATTTTCTTCGCTGGTGTTGATACACAGCCTTACCCATTGATGCTCAAATAGTTTTGGTCCATATTGCTGCCATCCAGCTGTCATCCAGGAGATAGTGTTGCAATGTAGGTCCCCACGTTTGTGAGTCCAATTCAATTTTCAGTTCAGTTTTATTTATATAACGGCAAATCACAACAACAGTTGCCTCAAGGCACTTTATATTGTAAGGTTAAGGCCCAACAAAAATACAGAGAAAACCCATATCACATATGTTATATATGATGGGCAGCACAGTGGCGAGGTGATAAGCACTGTTGCCTCACAGCAAGAAGGTCCTGAGTTTGATTCCACCACCTGGCCGGGGCCTTTCTGTGCGGAGTTTAAATGTTCTCCCTGTGTTTGTGTGGGTTCTCTCCAGGAACTCCAGCTTCCTCCCACAGTCCAAAGACATGCAGTTAGTGGGGTTAGGTTAACTGGAAAACCTAAATTGCCCATAGGTGTGAATATGAGTGTGAATAGTTGTCTATCTCTCCGTGTTAGCACTGCAACAGGCTGGAGTACCCATCCAGAGTGTACCCTGCCTCTCACCATATGGTAGCTGGGATAGGCTCCAGCCCCCCTGTGACCTTGACAAGGACAAGCGACAAAGAATAGATATATGTATATGATATGACCCCGTTTGAGCAAGCACTTTGGCAACAGTAGGAAGGAAAAACTCCCTTTTAACAGGAAGAAACCTTCGGCAGAACCAGGCTCAGGGGCGGCCATCTGGCATGACCGGTTGGGGGTGAGGGGAGGAAGGCAGGACGAAGACACGCTGTGGAAAAGAGCCAGAGATTAAAAATGACTACTGATTAAATGCAGAGTGGTGTATAAACACATAGTGAGTGAAAAAGAAACCGTGCATCATGGGCAGCCCCTGCAACCTAGACCTATTGCAGCATAACTAAGCGAGGATTCAGGGTCACCTGATCCAGCAACAACGATGTGCTTTATCAAAAAGGAAAGTTTTAAGCCTAATCTTAAAAGTAGAAAGGGTTTCTGTCTCCTGAATCCAAACTGGGAGCTGCTTAACAGAAGAGGGGCCTGAAAGCTGAAGGCTCTGCATTTCAAACTGTGAGCTTTAGGCAGCTCAAGAGCAAAGCACACATACAGGTAGCTGGGTCGGGTGTGTGGAATAAAGAAAACAGCAACAGGGTGAATGACAACAGAAATCTTCTATTTTCAGCTTTCAACTAAACTCATTTCTTTCTTTCTAACAGTAGGGTACACTTCATTCCTGCTCTCATTTTCTTTAAGGTTTTGGTTTATAGGCTACTGTCAAAACAGGACAAATCACTGCTGAAGGAACTGAAAGCCTCACAACACACCTGTTACATGGAAAGGAGCCCTTTTTTACAGTAGTCCTTTTACATGGAGTGATGGGTTTACAGAAGTGTTACTTAGCACAATAATTATGACGTCCTAATTTACTCATGTCATTAGGACTACTTCATCAAAACAGTTGCTCTAAAAAAAAAGGTCTTTTAATTCTTATTTCCACTCAGTTTTTATGAGGTAAACAATGTGTTAACGTTAACCAAAAATCCAGAACCCCCCCCCCCGCACACACACACACACACATTATATAAAAGTTAGAAATTTATCGAGTGAGTTAAGTTCCACTAAGTACTTGGTGGAGAAGTCCTTGCTGCCAAGCACTAATAAAGGCAAGGTAGTTGATCACCATGTTTGCAGTGATGTCAGGAAGGATTTTGGTCAACTCTTCTTTACATAAACTTGGCTGCTGCTTGGAAACTCAAAACATCAGCTCCCTCCACAGCACAGATTGTCTATATGACTGAGGTCTGGAGATTCACTAGACCACTCCGTGACCTTTAATGTGATTCTTCTTTACCAACTCCTTTGTTGCCTCTGTGGTATATTTTGGGTCACTGACATCTTGGAAGACCCATCTACAACCGTCAGTGTATCTTCAGTGTTCTGGCTGAGGGAAAGAGATTCTTGTCCAAGAATTTATGGTACATGCCCCAGTCCACTGGACTCTCAGTGCGGTGAAGTCCTCCTGTACACGTTGAGGAGGTAATTTAGCCATTTAAATCAGCTGTGTTGGATCACATCTAAAAACTGCAGGACACCGGCCCTCGAGGCCTGGAGTTCAGCACCTATTGATTAAAACATTATGCCAGGGGTGTCGAACTCCAGGCCTTGAGGGCCGGTGTCCTGCAGTTTTTAGATGTGATCCAACACAGCTGATTCAAATGGCTAAATTACCTCCTCAACGTGTCTTGTAGTTCTCCAGAAGCCTGGTGATGAACTAATCATTTGATTCAGATGTGTAGACCCAGGGCGATATCTAAAACCTGCAGGACACCGGCCCTTGAGTCCTGGTGTTCGACACCCCTGTTTTAATCTCTGTTCTTGACTATGAGGATTGAATTCTTTGGGTCACAGCCAGGATTGCTCTTCCTCCAAACATGGTGGGTCGAGTTAATGTCACAGAGCTTGATTCTGGTCTCATCTGACCACATCACTGTCTCCCAAGCCTTTCTCTGAATCTGTGAGATGATTGATGGCAAACTTAAGACAGGCTGACTCACAACTTTTCTCATGATCATCCTGAACCCATGAGGCAAGATTTTGCATGGAGCTCTAGACCAACGACAACTGTTGGTTATTTTATATTTCTTCCATTTTCAAATAGTCATCACATTCTCACCAAGCTTCTCCCATTCCAGCCTTGTACAGGTCTACAATCTTGCCCCTGACATTCTTTGACAGCTCTTTGGTGGTGGAGAGGTCAGAATGAGAGAAGTGGATTCTGTGGATAGGTACACTTTACACATAATGGGCTGAGATTGGGAATATCTCTAATTGAGTGATTTATTCTGTGTGCAGCATTGGTACACAGTCAGTCTTTGGGAGCCACAATTCTGGTGTGTTGTAGGGGATCAAATACATACAAATTCTTTTGTAAGTTTTATGTAATTATATTAGCTTTTTTTAAATTTTTCTTTGATATTCTGGCTTTACCATAAAAATAGAGACTGTCACTGTTGTTGTCAATGAGCAAACTTATTGCATGGGAGTGTGAATGTTAGACTGAAAGCACTTTGCTAGAAAAAGCAGAGAGAAAAATGTTTGTGTGAATGAGGCCTATCGTATAAAGTGATTTGAGTGCTCAAGTAAAGTAGAAAAGTGCTATATTGGAACCATTTTTTTTTTTTACCATTCGAGTACATGTTCATAAAACCAGTTTGAGAGGATTTAAACCTTGTGACCTGGTGTGTTATCCTGCTGGAAGCTGCCATCAGAAGATGGTACACTGTGGTCATAAAGGGATGGACATGGTCAGTAACAAGACATCAGTATTTTCATGTTGGTTCCACCAAATTCTGATCAAGACTCATCAGACCGGGGACCAGTTTTCTAATTTTCTCTTGCCCAGTTTTGGTGACCCGCTTGGGAATTGTAGCCTCAGTCTCCAGTTCTTAGGTGACAGGAACAGCACCAAGTGTGGTCTTCTGCTTGTGTAGCTCATCTGCTTCACGTTCGGTATTTAGAGATGCTCTTCTGCATACCATGGATGTAACAAATAGTTGCCTTCCTGTCAGCTCAAAGTAGTTTGACTCCTCTCACATCGACAAGGCAGTTTGCTCAGTGACCTGCCAATCAATCACTTGATACTCTATTTTTCAGACCATATTCTGTAAACCCAAGAGAAAATCCAAGCACATCAACAGTTTCTGAAATACTCTGTCTGCTGCTAACAATGCCCCTTTCAAAGCTGCTTAAATAACCTTCTTCCCTATTTTGACGCTCACTTTGAACTTCGCCAGGTCATAAATGCATTGAGTTGCTGTTCAATGCATTGTCTATGGTTCTTTTCCTGTTTGGTATAATTATTATAGTCTAACTAAAGCATCATTAGGACTTTGCATCAGGTTTTCCTACTTACAGAGCAGAATCTGGAAGTTCTTGTTTCATCTTTGACTTTTTGCTTACATTTCCTATTTGATAATATGAATTTCAGCTACTGGCCAGTAAAACCCCCAAAAAACCAAAACCTATTAACTTTTTATGTTGGCATCAAGGTTTATTGTCCTTTGATAATGTACAATATACAAAAATATAGGGTACCAAAAATTCACAGTGTCTAAAAGGCAGTGATTACTATACATTTGTCTACATGACAGGTCTAACAGTACACCTGGTAAGTTGCATAGAAGGACACAGAGCCTCACATCGCAGGGGACAGAGCTCGAGATCGACCAATCAGTTGAACGCCCGTCTGACCACAAGCTTAGTTTACATCAAAATGACATCTTTTTAAATTTCATATCACCGTTATAAATGATCATTTCCAGCGTATAATACGCGGTATTCTCATTGGTGGGTTATTTTCATTCCAGGTTCATGTGACTCTGGAGATTTGATGTTTGAGCAGCTGGGAAAGGTCACAAGTCACAAGCGGTCGGTCACATTGTGGAGCTCTGTCCCCAAACAAACCTCATGGTTGGTGTGTACTTAGCTGCTGTACTTTTTTTTCTTTAAACAACTATAAGGCTTTTTTTTAAACAAACAGTGTTAGCTATACAATATACAGATACATATACACAACTGTCTTCAAGGACATTAAATGGGTAGAAGGCTGTCGCTCCTATATACAGATAGAGCTCTCATCTCGTGCATGTACATTAGCTGAACTGAAAAGCATTGCTGGGTTAGCATTCATCGATCAGGCAATAATAATAAAATATAGCTGTGACAATGCCCTTTATAAACCAAGCTTTGACTATAAATAACGTCCTTTCCACCTCCGCACGGACCAGAGGTGTGATGCTTTAACTTACAATGATTAACATCTCATACATGAAACAGGAAAAGGAAACAGTAGAATGCCTGCAACAGAATGTGGAAAGGTGCGCACACACACACACACACACACACACACGCGCGCGCGCGCGCTTTACAGACGTCATAGTCATATGTATGAAAGCATTTACATTGTACAAAATACAGTAGGCTCTCTTTGCTCATTCAAGCACACTTACATTCAAACACGCATGCATCCCTTTTGATGTTCACTGGTAAACTTAGGCAAGCGTAATTTAGCAATTTTCTTTTCTCTTCAAGAGGGCCCAGATGGATATTTTTTGACATTCTTTGCAAAAACAATATAATTGAAATCCTTTTATTTTTTTGTGTGTGTTAACATTTCATGTATCGAAGATGCAATGGTCGCAAAGCCGAACAATCAAAAACAAAAGGAATGTGTTCATTCAGTGAAATGGAAATTAGAGAAACAAGAAATAATTAGTTATCTTATTTAACAAAATATTTCTTCCTATGCTACAGCTCATCTGAGCATAAAACAATTATCATCTTAGAAAAACAAACATTTAAAAAAAAAGAGGAAAATGAACAAGTGACAATCTACTAGCTTATTCTACCATCATAGAAAATCCAGTCCACTTGTTCAGCACACTGGCCATATTTGATATGACCACCGGGCTATTTAGCACTCAGCAGAATCGATGCATCCATTGGAGAATCAATTGGAGAATCAATCAATTCCCTTCCAGAAGTCTGTATTGTTCTTGAAAAGGAAAACAAAAAATAGAGAAAAAAAAAGTAGAAATAAAACAAATCTCGCCCCTGCCTTCTATTGCATACAGGCACCCACGGAATTCCCAAAGCTTTTACAGTTCAGAACGCTTCCAACGCTCCGTGCTTTGACTGTAGGAGTCGATATATCCCTGCCCACTAAAGACAAGGGACTCGAATCATAAGCGGTATATTTCTCCTTCGACTGAGGATGATGTGAAGTCAAACCCTAATCAACTCCAAACTTCTTATCTTTTCTGTCGTGTGAAATAGCAACAATGAAGGGCGTGGGTCCCCCTCCCCCAAACAACCGAGCTGATATTGATCTCTAATTTACTCCAGCATTGACTTCATTGAGCTTTCTGTTTTTTACTGTTGTTCTCTTGCTTTGTGCTGTGTGGCCAGGACGTAGCTATACGTGCTTTTTGTTCTCTGTAACTGCTTTTGCTGTCGAGGGACTCGAAGTTCATTACAGGCTGAGAATGTGGTTTGTGATGGAGAGGCATAAAACGGTGACCCAGATCCACAGAAATGTTTCTTCTTTTTAAATTTATTGTGTTCGTGTTAGCCTCTGGAAGTGCGGATGCTCGACCGACCCGGCATCTGCACTGAAGTGCGCGGTAATAACAATCTGTCTAAAGCCGTTACTCGTCCTCGTAGAGTTTTCCACTAGTTCTCTGCATGAAGCTGAGAGTTGACACTGCTTTATCCAGTCGGGCCTTTACAACAACACAGCCCCAGCTGCTTGCATAAGTTCCCGACTATAATAGGACAGGGGCATTCTTCTCCAATCCAGATCTCCTGATGGAAAGTTCCCAAAAGACCCTTAAAAACAAATGAGAAGAGGCTAGAAAGCAAAGACAGGGGGCGATGGTGATCAGAGGAACTTGGCCAAGCTCTGAAAAACACTTCAGTTCATGTCGGTTCAGTTATGTCACCATGGCATTGGGGGGTGGCGTCCGTTTGGGGCAGCGGGGTGGAGAGCCGGATTTGGGGCGGGTCTCAGCTATTGTTAGTGTGGTTGTAGGTCCTGCACGGTGATGGGGATGAGTTGGGCTGGTAGTCAAATTTGCCGAGCGCTGTGGGATAGTAGGTGGTGGTGTAGACGTTCGTCTGCTGGAGCGGTGTTGGGTAGAAATTGGATCTTTCATCGGGCAGCAGGTTGTTTTTATTCAGTGTCTGAAATAACACAGAAGGGAAGAAAGTCACATTAAAATCATATGCACACTATGAAACACTATGCCAGTAGACAATATTTTATAAACATTAAACAGCCAAGTAAGCCATCCCCTTTATTTAAACATCTTCATGCTAAGCTAAGCCAACTGTCTTTTTCTTTAGCCTCATAATTATTATACCCACATGAGTAATCTTATCTTCTAACTTGGTGAGGAAGTGAATGTGAATATATCTTCGAGTTGTTTGGCTGCCAAAGCAATAAAAATACTTCAGCATGTTTCCAATGCAAATGAGCTTGTCAAGTATTTTTTCCAAAATAAATGTTATTTTACTGAAGTACACTTGACTCTTATGCAGCTCAATCTGCTTCGTTACAGATACAGGCATCCACTTCTGGAAAATCCCTCATACATGTAGATCTGGAAAATAATGCAACACTGGAATATATTTTCAGTTACTTTCAGTTTTGAGGATTCAATTATAGATGGAATTCTTGAGACAGAGATTTGATTTTCAGCGTGGACAGTTTGTTTTCCATTCTACAGATGTGCAGATAATATAGAAGTTAATCTTCCCTGCAGGTAAATAAAATACCTCCAGTAGCTTTGAGGTTATTGTGTGAGCGAAAGTGTATTCATAACCAAAGCAAACCAATTTAACAAATTTAATTTGGATCTTGTCAAGCATACTCAATACTCTTAATATAGGAGATGGCGGGAATTCATCGGAGCTCTCAAATAAAAACAAGTCTAAAACCCACATTTTATTCTAATGCATTTGCTGAGTCTCTGGTAAAAGCCGACCATAAGGTGAAACACTTTCCAGGGGAAGCATTAGACTAATGTAATCCATCTGAACAGCTCTGGGGAGCAGGGCAGGAAGATAATCAGGTTAGAGTCAGTGAAATACACAACAGTGGGCAACATAAATTGGCCTGGAGGAGAGGGAAGCCACTGCATAAACAGTGCCGTAGTGCTACATGGTGACATCGGATGCACATCCAGCAGAGTCTGGCTATCCCCTCTGGTCATTAAAGCTAATGAGTACGGGCTCTCAACACCACGATGGCTGTCAGCAACACATCCACACAACCGCCAACAATAACAGTGAAGACAACAAGTATCGAGAGGCTGACACGATCAAAAAACACTGGGATGAGAAATAGTTATTTGGCACCACGTTTGTTGATGATGAATGATGAATCTGTGCTGGCTGGCAGAAAAAAAGTTGTGTACAGACTAAAAATAGCTTTATAATACTATGATATTTCTATTTTAATATTACAGGCTTTTACTAAGGAGATAATGAGCAAAGTGACAATCTTTACATATGCCATGATGCTTGTGGGGTAGACAGCCTAACCAAATTGTGGTCTGATGTGCACAGTAACCTCTAGAAACAGACAACATACTGTACAATATATAGAATCAGTGGCAAAAGGAATTTTGGTTGTTATTTGCAGTCAGTTTCCAGTCTGGCAGGTAAACAGTCTGTGTGGAAAGGAGAAAAAAGGGGCTCTATTTGTCCAAATGTAACCCTGAAACACAAATTTAGCTTTGTTTTTTAAAATTAGTTTTTAACATTCATCTTTAAGCAAAGACCAGCACATTCACAGCTAAAACGAAGTTTTTCCCAAGTAGCCAAGTGCTTTGTCATAGGGTTCGTCTGATTGTTGAGGTCTTAACCTTACAACGTAAAGCACTGAGGCAACTGTGGTTAATCTGACGCTATATAAATAAAGTTAAGTTGAAATTAAATGTTATTAAAAAAGATATTTAGTGACAAACACCAACAGACTGCAATGCACGAGGTTAATGTTAAAGTCGAAAAGCATGGCCCAGTTTGAACCTCATCCCAAAGGCTTTAAACTCAAAACTCTGACAGACTTAATTGACATCATCTGGTGAGTGCCTGGCTACAATAGTAAAATGTGAATGGCCCAGCCCTTTCTGAGAGATATCATGACGTAACATAGATTTTCTCCTATGTGGGGGATTTTTTTTATGGTTGAAGCACTCGGGACTAAATCCCTTCCAGCCTCTTTCCTTAAGGTGTCTACACTGCAAGATTTTAACAACCTTATAAGTTCATTACAGTCCACACTGTGTGACTTGGATCTAATCAACCTGGCTAGGACATCAAGTTTGATGCATGGAGACAGTATGATGAAAATACCTACTGAGGCGGTGCCAAGATGCATGGCTGTTACTCCTCCGTTATTTGTCTCCATGCTACGTCCCCCTTGGCGCAGTCATGATAACAGCTGAAGGACACATCACACAAACAAGCTTCTGCTGCCACAAGTCAACTGGATTTTATTCTTTGTTTGAATTACAAACATTTTATTTGGAACATTTTACTTCTATTACTCCATTTGCATTTTTTTCCACTAAAGGGCCAGCGTCAAAATGATTAGCGCGACATCGCCATGCTGCATTCCTGCTTGTAGGTTAGTAGTTGTAAGTTTGTCCATGACAGCCCAAAACTGCATATTATACAGCCACCTTTACAAGAAGGAGGTGGTGCAGATGCAATTGTTAAATGATCATTGTAGTATTCTTTTTTTTGAACATCCTCTATGGTCATTCAGTGAGGCAGGAGGGAAGGACACCTAACCAGAATTTTAAAGACAGATACAATTTCTGATTTTGGAGTGAAGATCAAACCTCCTAGTTTTGCTCAAGAAGAGTTTAAGATCATTTTTTCAGCTGTTTCTCAAAAGCATCTTGCAGAAACAGGAACAAGAAATGCAATAACAATATCCCAACTCAATCAGAGAGTAAAACAATTGAAGGACGCAAAATGTCATTAAAAGTCTACAGGCTTCTAAGGAAAACAGCTTCTTGACTTGCTGTAAATGTGAATGCACAGTAGACCGATAGCAGTGGGAGGTCGCAGGCTGACTAATGCTTTAGAAAGCTAATGAGCCCCATTCATAAGGGCTTGGTGCAGGTAGTAAAGCCATACAGGCTCTGTATAGGAGCGAGAAGGAAGAGAAATTAACAGTAATTCATCTTCTGCGCGTACTGCACCATTGAGATAAATGAATGAATAAAAGCTCTAAATAAAACATGAATCACACCCACTGCCCTTGAATCCTTAATATTTACATTGTGTGCGTGTTTGTGTATTTGAATAACACCGAGTAAACAGAACTTTCATTTGTATTTCTGCATAATATTGTGTGCTTCACTTACCTTAAACTCCATTGGTGTGTACTTCTCATTCTTTGGCGTGGTATTGCCCTTGTAGTTGAGGTGGTTTGGGGTGGTGGGATGAATGATGGCAGACTCTTGAGAAGGCTTGTGGAAACGTTGACAGTACACATAGATCAGGAAAGATAGCAGCCCCGCCCCAAGGAAACAGGAAACACCAGTGGCAATTAGGTGGATGGAGGTAAATGCTGCAAAATAAAGATGACACATGGTGTTAGCAAAGCTTGAGTATACATTATTAGATAAGCTTGAAAAAGGACATTTTTTAACACTCATATTTACCATGTCTAATGCATTAAATTAACCCATAAACTCTGAAATACCATGAAATAATTGCTCAAATATTCACATTTTTTCAAACTAGAGTGTTCATTTACCTTGTTAAAAACTTCCCAAACTAATAAAGCCAAACCTTCTGCTTGGCTGCCATGGAAGGATCATCAGCTAATCCAGATAACCTGTGTTTTGCAGGCCATAAAAGTTAGCCCAGGTAAACTGCTCAGGCGCTCTCTTCCACCCCCCTGACATCAACCTTTTGGTGATCTGTTTCTTGGTTAGGTTATGTTTAATATATATTTTTTAAATATTTAATTAAACCTCTTGTGTGAACTCCCTTCATGTCACCTACTTTGAACCAGTTTGTGGCAAATGGGGGCTCGTCCGGGATCTTTAGACCCATTGGTAAGATTGAACTTTGAGTCAGTGCTGACTTACTAACTTAGCTTTTGGTTTGCTAAATGCTTATGCAAGTTGAACTAAGTTCTGAGTACAGCCTAAAGTAGTAATGGTATTTAGCATTGTGAGGAGTATCTTAGGGAGTTCCACACAAGATAGAATTCTTTGGATTGGTTACAATAATTTAGGTATTTTGTGGTTGATGTTGGAAGAGAGTAGCTATAGCATAGTGCTTGGGTATTAAACCCATGAATTTACAGTTTCATGTGTGCTTTTGGTGAGTATAGCCACATGAGTCTCTGAGCCATGCATCCCCTTTTGCAGTGGTTGATCTCAATAGGAGACCAACCACGCTATCTCTTTAGTGTGACAGAAAAGGTTGTTGAAGACAATGTCTTGGGAGCATTTCCCTGGTTTCCAGAAACTTGCTAGTTTGCTCTTTGGCACCGTTGTTTTTGGTGCATAAATATCCACCACAAGTATATGTCTGAAGACTAGGGTTAAGATCAACCTGTATTAAAAAACTAGGACTAAGGAGCATAAACTCTGTGTCTAGTGCTTCACCAACATATTTGTCTTGTCAATTCGTGGCCTTACTGGACACATGGCTGGACTAGTGTTCTGGTGTAACTATCTGGCAAAGTGTAACTGGTAAAATGTGTGAAAGGTAAGAGTTCCAAAGTTGAACTTGAATAGTGCTGTGAAATATTTAACTTGGTAGTTTGGTCTGGTAGCTTTGTTGTAGACCCATTATCTGCTTTGCTTTGAGCTTTGTTGTAGCTTGGTTCCCCCTTTGTTGGCGTCTTGGACATTTTGGTTAGTGTTGACGTTTTTGCTTGGAGGAACCTTTTGGTGTGCTACTGTGGTTGACGCTCATACTTTAAATCCAGTGTCGTGTGGGGATGTATAGCTACAGATTATATGGTAGCACTTGTGATGAGATCTGGTGCTCATTTAGGTACCAATGAGTAGACTTTCACTTGCTGTTAGGTTAATTGTTTTTTCGTGCTGAACCTATTTGCAAAGATTTGCTTTCTAGGGCAGATACTACTTTCCCCTTTCTGAATACCAGTTACACTATTAGAAATCTCCTGTAATTAGAACCCATTTTGCCACGTATTCCTATAACCGCCAACATTCACTTTTACTTCCCACCACTTAATTTGTTCCTGTGGTACGAAAATTGGATTTAGTAAGAGGGTGGATGTCAGCTCATTTGTGGGCCAGGTTGTGTGGTAGCCATTTTAATGTTGACTTCTGTTGTTGCTTGGTTGATTTCTCATTTCAGAATAATTTGCAATGTCAAGGTGGAATCGTGATTTTTAAGAATCACATTTATTAAAGCCACGGTTTGCTGTTTTGCTGGCATGGGAGGATCGTCAGGTAACGTAGGTAACCTGGGTTTTGCAGGCTATAAAAGTTGGCCCAGGTGAACTAGTTGGTTGTGCGGGGAAATTCTCAGACCAACATCCATCAGCAACCAAATCACTTATATCACTGTTTTCCCCAATCAAATACTTCACCAGGTGATCTTTACTATGTCTTCATGCCTAAATGCACTGAGCTCCTGCCATGTGATTGATTGATTAGATATTTAAGTTAATGACCAGCTGAGGTGTACCCACTAAAGTTGCCCATAAGAATATGAAGCAAGACTGAAATACCATTGTCCAGGGTTCTTTTTTCTATTAGTAGGTATGAGGCCATTAAAAACATGAAACGAAAGAATTGTCCTTTCTCCTCCTGACTGGCTGTTAGGAATTTTAACAGACTATAATAACAGATATGAAATGTACATATAAATATATATATAATGTATGAAAACACAGATCATGGACAGACATCTGTGGAAACATACAGGGGGAAAGAAAAACCCTGAACATGCACAGGGAGATGAAGCGGAGGCAGCTGTTAATCCACTTACCTCCACAGTGTTGGTCCTTATCAAAACCAGATGCAGGGAGAATGACTGCAGAGAGGAGAGGAACACACAGTCAGACACACACATGCATGCACACACATACACGCACGCATTCCCTGGTGGAACAGCCTTCAGAACACAACAACAACTGGTTGCAACATCAGGGGAGTTGACACATGCTGAAAAAAAATGGTAAATGAAAAATTTAAATGTCTCCTCAATGATGCACAAACGGTCCATGGAGATTTTTTTTTCTTTTAAATCAGTGTATTTCAAGAATTTCTAGAGGAAAATGGACTGTTGAGTGAGAAGCAACAGCCCTGCCCCATTGAATTGAACCTGTCTAGTTGGTGTGATAGAAACTAAGGGCCAGGACAAACATTTACAGGTACAACACATCCTTGCTACCAGCTCCACTCTCATTCAGCTTCTTCAGAGGAAGAGGAGGAGCAGGAAGGCCTGTGGTTTTCAGTTGTTTCATATTGCAGTTCCTCATTGAATTGAATTTCTTTTAAATTTTCAGCTTCTTCACAGCTGCCTCCCTTATGCAAGTGACCTTAACAAATCCATCCTTCGCCTCATTGAAATCTGCAATAAAATTAGATGTGATTTGCTGTTGTGACAACCCATTAATATTAATCGCCTTCGTCTGGACTCATTAGGGATTCTTAGCCTGGAGAGGCCTATGCTGGCAGGCCATGAAAGATCATTTCAGGAGAAACTTTCTGAAATCGGCATCAGCAAAACAAGGTGCGCCGAGGCCAGTTGGGTCAGCTGCTAACTTATTGCATTCACATGGACTTAATTATGGTTAATCAACATGAGCAAATGAGTTTTGTGCACAAAGAGGATGTCGACTACAAAGACACAAACAATATGTGCTTTTTTATGGATATCTGTTTGAGGATGAAGACTGTGATGATGCTGATTCTGCGTAGGTACAACCTGGACAAACAAACAAGTTATGGCTTTTGGAGTGAGCTGTCAGTGACGATTTGGCAAATCAAAAACCTTGGCAAAATAAAAGTCTGAAGTTGTACCTTATATTAAGCTTGAGTAAACCCTCAAATGGATGTCGAAGCAATAACAACGATGATACTGAAGATTGTTAGCCCTGGTTTTGGTTTGTGTAGGTGAGCATTGTTAGATAATAAACTGATCAGTTGCAGGGCAGAGTGCCAATATTATCATTTATTTAAAAGGGGACATGGTATGCTTTTTCTTATTTTATCTCATAAATGTGTATACTGTTGCTATAGTAGATCACCAAAGCACAGAGGCCAAGTATACATGGGAAATATCAGCATGACTGTGAACCATGCAAACGTATTCTAATAACAGTCCAAGAATAAAAGTATGTAGTTGGAAATGAGCATAACAACTTTGAGACTTTCAGTCGTGTCTAAGCAAAAGCTTTTGGCTGTAACACAGTTAGCATGCACACACTACACATCTTGGAGAGGTAACTAATTTTATCAACAGAAGAAAGCATGTCAGATGAATAACAGCAGCGCACTTAACAAAACCCCGAAAATAACATCAAAGCAGTGGAGAAACTTTAGACATAAAGTCAAACGCAAAACAGGATGGGGAGCTGACGGAGGATGGAGATGATCCTTCCTTCTGCTCAAGAGACACTATTTGTAACCACACACACAACTGATCAACTTTAACTAATTACACGACTTCCATTCCATCTGCTCAGTTTGTAAAATATGACTTTTGTCTTCTCTAAAAAACATTAATAACTGCATAGACATGAGTAAGAGTAGCCCATATTACCAGTTGTTTCACACACCTGTTGGTACCTATTAGATCAAGCTGCAGTAGAAGACCTTTCAGGTTTGAGTGTGGGGTGGGCATTGTATTGATACAGGGGACATCAAATATTGATATTCTGTTAAATGATTACCTTAGTGAACAGAAGGGTTTGTTACAATGGGTCCAGTCATGTTTCACAAATTCCAGCACAGCTTAAAGATGACTTCCTACAACAGGTTCTTTTTTAAGTACAAGCGTGAGCCACTTAGATATTTTGTCGCTGAATACAAATAAGTCCTCTGACTATGCTTACATTTTTTTCCACACTGACAACACTTTCAGAGCATGTCAAAATGCTCCGAGTGTCTGAAAATATTGTCAGCCCCCTGGGGGTAACTATTTAGTTGTGTTGTCAGTCAGTTTTGTTGCCATTAAAATGACACGAAATGTACAAAATCTGAAAAAACAACAAAAAACAGACAAGGCTGAGCCACTAGAACAGCTAGCTGTTTGTGTACCCTCGCTTTCCACATCAAAAATGCATGCTTACAACTTCCCATAAAACAGCATCATGCAGCTTTTGTGACAAAGGCGAGCTAAAACCATGAAGTGAAAAGCAGCGTCTTTGGTGACATTCGAGGACACAAAATAAAATACAGGCTACACCCTCAAAATCAGAGAAAAAGGAAGGACGCTCGCAAGGAGCTCTTGAAAGGCCAACACTGAGCTCTGATGAGAATGTTGAAGGACGCTTCACGGTTACAGTATGCATCTGAGAGCCGAACAACTCACCAGGTATTTCATTGCAGTCTCTACGCTGAGTGCTGTTCCCCACACAGGGGGTGTTGCCCTGAGCACCACACACACGACTCCTCATCTGCAGGCCTGAGTCATCACAGGCCGACCACAGCGACCAGGCCATCCAGCCACCTAAACACAGAAAAAAAGAGCAATAAATAAAAACCCCAGCAACCACAAGGCCACATCAAGCTCACACTCAGGCCTGGAAAGCAATGGGCCCACCCAAGCTGTCACCACCTGTGGGTACTTTTCACATTTCTGCACAGCCAAAAAAAGAAAAAGAAGAAAAAGAAAAAGGAAAAAAAAAGAGACCCCAAACACACCAAAAGTGTTTGTGATGTAAACGGGATTGGAAGAGCAAACCAGAAGAGTTTGTTTAGTGCATAGCTGAGATGTTTGTCTCCCGAGCCAAGCTTTCGTGCTGTATCCCCGCAGCAGGCGACCGAGCAGTAAACAAAAGGCTCCCACCAAAGAGGAAAGAGAAAATGCCCAACTTTCAGCGCCTCCCTTTGAACCGTGCACTTGCTGCACTCTTTCGCTCCCTGTATTTAAAAGCACCAGAGTGGAGGGAGCACAGGCTACCACAAATGAAAGCCTGATGAAAAGCTGGTTTGTTATTCAGCGTGCTCTCAAGTGTGCAGTTTTGGCAGAGAGAGCCTCAGTGGAGGCAGAAGGACAGGCCTTCTTTTACCTTTCCTATCAGGCGGACGCTCACCAACAAGCTGCTCTGCTCTCTGCTCCATTCGTTCTGCACAACCACCTAGACACATGAAACAAACTGACCAGCTCAAATGTGTGCAATAACCGTGCATCACTACAACCGGCTTTAATTGCTTCATTTATTCCCATTTATTTTTGTCACCCAGACGACCTGCGTGATCACACTGTAGAGTCGGAAACAGCATCAGGCCCGGGGGCTGCTCGTTAGTATTCTGTCCTGATAGTCCTACCTGCTGTCCTCCATTACTGGTGGAGACTTTAATCAAATGACCTGCGACAGAGGCATCAAATATCCCCGTGACTGACAGCCAGCTTGCCTCTAATTACACATGCGGCGAGGTCGGCAGCACCAGGAAGACCCCAATAGATGACTGATGTTGCGCCTGTCAATAAGCGAACAGATGAGGAGACAGATAGGGATCGAGACAGACTGCCGGCAGCCTACTGGTGCGGGGTTAACAGAGATTGTTGGTCCGCGTCAAACAGGAAAACATTAACCTGATAAAGGAGGCTGATTAGCATCTTGGCAAAGAGGGGAAAAGACAGAAAGTCATTTACCTTTCTTTGTCTGTAATTACCGAGGAGGCTGACTGTAAGCGTTACCCTCCGTGTGAATGACAGTCGGACTGATTTAAAAGGAAAAGCATCTGAAGAAAGTGACCGTTAAGAAGAAGGGGCTGTTGAAATCTGACAGAAGTCATTTGCACTATAACACATCTGTCTACACTCACACATACACGTGAGCATCGCAGACAATGAATATTTGCCTGGGCCTGTTTTTGTTTCCCAGCAGACTAAAGAAAGAACAGATGAAAAATCACACGTTAGCGACAAAACAAGGCTGTTTGATATTAAACCTTAGAATCAGAATCGGGATGAAACCTTATGAGTTCGGCAGGTGGACTTTTTTTCCCCCATCCTCCTGGATTAGCAGGCAGATCTCTCATGAATATTTCAATGTCCTTGTGGGAGCAGAATAGAAGTAGATGTGGGGTGGGGGGTGGCTTGTTTTTATACATCTCACATATCATCACATGTGGGGAAAGCAAGGCTAACCTTCAAAGTAAAAGCGAAAAGAAGAATACTCAAACTTTTTTTTGTTCTTATTTAAGTCTTCTTCCCTTGTGTTTCTGTTTTTTTAACTTTTAAGGTATAGATATGTTCTTAAACTAAATACATAAAACCCAACTTACCTGTAGTCATAGCTAGATTGTTTTATTTGTCCAGGTATTTAGGATGCCCGCCTCTTGGATGTTTTTACCTTAGCAATAAAAATGAACATAAGTCTGCGTAATCCACAAAGTTTGGCAGAACATCTGAATTTTACACAAGGCCACAGATATGAAACAGGTGTAGCATGAACTGTTTTATATTCCACTTTCTTGAGTTCTTTTTGCTCTGTAAGGTCAGTTTAAAGTTAAGAGACTCAACATAGTGCACCAATTGTTGTCTGGAAGCTATACCTATACTCACCATCTTAGTCATGAATGCTAGATAAACACTGTATCACTTTTATTAAATACATTGAGAGAAGTAATTATTTGATCTCCTGCTGACTTTGTAAGTTTGCTCACAAAATGAACAATCATTTTAAAAAGAGAAATAACATAAACCAAACATCCAGAAAAAGCACATTACATGAAAGTTAGAAATTGAATGCAATTGTGTGTCATTAAGTGGCTTAGTACTTGATGGAGAACCCCTTGCAGTAAAGCACAGCAGTAAGTGATTTCTTGTAGTTTGTCATGAGGTTTGCACACATCTCCTTTATATTTCTTGGTTACTGCTCGGCAACTCGAAACTTCAGCTCTTGATTGCTATCAATCAATCAGTTATAACCTGTGGAAGCCAGAATGGGTGGGTTGCACTTATTTCACTGCGACACGCAAATCAATTTTTAATTGTTCGATTTTTTTTATGTAATGTAGGTTTTCTTCATTCTATCTCTCCATTAAAATGACTTTGTTATCTAATACTATGTGCTTTAAGAGGCCTTTCTGCAGCTACTGTATTAATTCTCTGCTCACACTCTACAGGTTCATTGATAAGCTGCTACTATGTGTGGTAAAAGCCAAGTCCCTGGTATCTTTTGTCCACCTAATATTTAAAAAAATGCCTGTCTTCAGTCTTGATAAAGAAAGAGAAAGTACTTGCTACAGTATTTAAAGATGGAGTGCTCCAGTCTAGAGAAAGTTAATTGATATTTGAACTCAGCAGCCAAAAACAAAGGTTTCATTGCACCTGCAGAAACAACAAACAACCTCTATGAAGCCGAAATAAAGTGCCAGGTCCTCCAATGGCCACTAAGACTTTGTTAAAGGTTAAGTAAGGGGCATGGCTGCAACTTAACCTTTATTAGCAGGTGAAACAAAGCAAGCAGCTGTTACTGGCAACTCTCCGCTACAGCTCGCACCACCACTAATTAAATTCACTGAACTGCAAAT
This sequence comes from Oreochromis aureus, assembly GCF_013358895.1. Lineage (NCBI taxonomy): Eukaryota > Metazoa > Chordata > Actinopteri > Cichliformes > Cichlidae > Oreochromis > Oreochromis aureus. Next base: position 26,494,512 of record NC_052957.1, read on the forward strand.
ATTTAACATGGTTTTGCTAAAAAAAAAAAAGAAAAAAGAAGTAATAAATAAATCTGTGAATTACAGACTGTTAAATATATATTATTTAGCACAAGGCAGCAGATGCCCGTATCTGTGCATTGTAAGGATACAGTTTATGGATGTAGCTTGCTAAGGAAACTTGCCAGCCTCAGATGATCACTTAGCAATCCACCTGCTGGTCTAAATAAGGCAACTAACTTTGGCCTTTGAAAGCAACATGGCCAAAATGCTAATGTTTCAACATGCAAAGTCTGCTAACCAATGGATGATGCTGTGATGGCTATATCTATCTACACCCCACATTGACAAATTCACGATAGTGTTATCTATTCACAACTGGCCTATCTTATCAAAAGGTAACAAAACACACATCATAACATAAAACCTTATCAGACAAATAACATTAAAGAACATGAACTCAGCAACCCTCCAAAATAAATGACCCTCCTCCTGCAGCTCTCCCTTTCCTGCTCCAACCCCGTTCTATCAGATTCATATTTAGTATTTTGCTCTCTGGAGAAGGACCAACGTGTAATCTTTCAGCTGGAAGCAGCACAAACATAATTCCATTCATCTCCACAGTGAGCAGAAGCAATGTTCTTATCTAATGCACTGCTTGTATTCAGGTGTGTAGCAAAGTGAAGCTGTGTGAAAGAAAAGCCAGGAGAGGTGCATGGGCCTTTGTCAGGCATGCTTGAGGAAGGTTTATGATCGAAACGAGACCAGTGGCAGCAGAACTATCAATCATGAGCCTCCTAAAATCTGGCCAAATAATACAACATGGCTAAAATCCGCAGAGAATAGTGAAGAAAATATGTTGGTTCTGTAAAATCCATCTCATAAAGTCTGCTATTTTTAAAAAAAGCTTTTTTAGTAATATTACACACACACTGTCTACACCTGGGCATTCAAAACCTCAGATTCATTACATAAGATATCCATATGTACCACAACATAAGTGGATCTCTTTTTAAAGCTTTCTGGAGGGGTTGCCATGGTGCTGCGAGTTCCAGCAGCACAGCAGGAAATGGCACGGTGGGAGGATGGGTTGTTTTCTGTTTATCTTCTCATATATCTAAGACCTGGTTTATTCATTAGGAAAAGATGAAAGAAGCAATTTAGCAAAGGGGATGGCACAGAAATTACATGGTGTGGGAGATGATTGCCTGCCCGAAGGTGTGATAAAAGCACCTCAAGCAGTGGTGACACGGCAGAACAAGATTTTGAATTTCTATGCGACCTTACCATCGCAAGGGTGTGTGTTGCATAGGGCTTCCTCAGTGTGCAGTCCTATGCAAATGTCTCCACCATTGGAAGGCGCGGGGCTGTTACAGGAGCGTGTCCGCTGGTAGTGCCCGCCACCGCAACCCACTGAGCACTGAGACCAGGACGACCAGCAGGACCAGGCACCGTTCACTGTAAGGCACATAAAGGAACGTGTCACATAATCACATACAGCTCTGACTGATATGATAATGTGCTGGCTGTAGTTTAAGAGGGAGATGCACACTGCACCAGTAATGACATTTTCTGAAGGCATACTGGGATTAATTTAGCTCAGTCTGAACACCACGGACATCTAATTAAAGACGCCAAGAAGGGATCAGATATCACATCATCCTACAGAGATAGTTAGGACTGCGACGCATGACCAACTGACATTGAATCCTTTACAAGAGACAAACAGGTTCATATGCAACTTTGTAACTGAATATTAAATGTAGCAATTTCCCATTGTATATTACTCTGGTTAGCGTTGATTGATGTTTTACTGTGTGTACCTTCAACAGCTATGGACTTGAGACTTAAAAACAGAATTCAGTTACAAGTTACCTGATTTTAAAAGCTGGTGTTTAAAGTGTTGCAGTGTGGTTTTGATGACTCAGAAAGATCTGGGCTTTTTGTCAGAGGCTATGTTCAGCTGCTCCCTTATTCACAAGGGGCTGTCACAGCAGGTAGGTCCACATATTTGATTTGGCAGCTTTTTTCCCTCTACCAGATGCCCTTCCTGACGCAACTCCAAAGGGATTTGTGTCTTCTCCTAGGATTATACTAGGGATGTATCACTTGCAGCTTTCAATTGCACCTGCCTGATGTAACCCCAGGTTATATGAAAAAACAAAATGTTTTAACCCTGATGTAAAATTGCTTGTTGCATCAACTGCATATCCTTTTTAGACGTTTAAACCTTGTGCAAATGTTATTGTTAAATATAGCAAAGCCAAACAGAGCATTTACCCTACCTATTAGAGCCCAGCTGGTAGAAATGGGCTCAGGAAGACTAACAAATAGAGAAAAAAGAAAAGAAAATGGTGCTTCAACAAACACAATTTGTCCACGATGGCTTATTTTTGTGTTTCTTTTTCATATTACAGGCATCTATCATTCATTTCTGTCTTACTTTGAACTACTCTTGCACACACCGTCTGTGTCTGTGCTCTGCTGTCTTCCTGATCTCATCATAGCCTACTTTGTCATTACTGTGTCCTGCATTATATTGATTTATTCTCCCCATAGGTGCCGTTAATGTTTCATTTGATCTAATCAGAAGAGGGTGACTGACTAACTGAATGGCTGGTTGACTGGCTGATGTCTGTCTGACTGACTGATGGGGAAGAGCAGTGTTGCCAGGTAACATCACAGTGCTGCAGAAAATTCCATTAGCTGAGTGGATTAGTGTGACACCGAGTAAGGCAGGATGTGACCACTTAACTCTAACTCTCACAGCCAGTCACTGCTCTGCCTGACTAACTGGCTCTTTACCCGGCTGACTGGTTGAGCGTCTGACTCAGTGAGTTAGCGAACAACTCACTGACTTCCTGACTGGCAGTTTACAGTTTTTCGGACTCGTCCCACCCGTCTGCCTGTGCCCCTGCGTGGTTGACTTGCTGTGTTCATTTACATTCAGACATATGAAGTCAACCATGTGTTTGCCCGGCTCGCAAGACGAGACACTGACGTGAGTCAGAGTGAAAACTTTGAAACAAACAAACAAAATAATTATGCCACGTCTGGTCACTCTGTTAATCAAAGACTTGATTACGAAAGTTGAGATCAAGCTGATATGTCAATTTTAAACACTTAAGACTTGCTTTGATAACTGACTTTTTCCATTTGATCTAATCAGTGTGTTGATTTAAAACTTTGATGGGGTGACTATGGAATGCCAATTAACCCGGAAACGTCAGGTGAAAGACCAAACAGGGCCTCAGTCACCTTTAAGATGCAAAATTCAAAATTACAGGTGACTTTCTTCTTGAGTTATTACATTCAAAATATTTTCAGAAAACTTGACCTCTAACCTCTGACCTTGAGTTCAAGGTCACAGACATTCAAATTCATCCAATATTTTTATTAGCTCATTGATAGATGCATAGAGGTATTAATTTGAAAATCCTACATCAGCCCGTTCTTGAGTTATCACAGCAGCAGTGTCTACTAATGACCAAACATCAGCTACAAAACAAATCACTTTAAATATGGTGAGGGCTTAAGACTTGTTCTGGATTTTTTAATGGTTTGGACTTGATCTTCCTTTTTTAAAATTTGGTAAGGAATGGATGAGTGATGGATGAAAAGGCAAGCTGTCATGGGTAGGCTCCACCTCTCGCCCTGTGACAGCTAGCATAGACTCCAATCCCCCATCCCTGAGCCTGAATTGGCTAAATGGTTACAAAAATGTTTATTTCACACTGACATGAGGAATACTTAAGACTCAGCTTACAATAACTGACTTTGGAGGTGATGTTTATATACTATCAGTGGTGGATGCTCATATTAAATATGGCTAAACTTTCATATAATGAGGTCAGCATATGCATTGGATCTTTTTGATGTCACTTAGAAGAGATACCCCTAATAAAGTCTTATAGTTCCTGTTTTCGTTGTATAAAAACAGCCATCACCTAGATGAGCAAATTTTAGTTTTTGATATCCAACATGACGCTGTATAAATTCTTAATTATTATTTGTTGCATCATGATGCTGCTGCTGTCTGTTATCTATCTATATCTTTGTTTTTAACCTGAATCTAATATGATCACCTTAGAAGCCTTAACTACCTGCTGTTAAAGCCTTCTGTTTGGGAGAGAGAGCCAGTTAGAAGGAAGCTGACTTAAAGTGAATGGAAAGGGAGGGAGTGAACTGAATGACTGCACCGAAGCCCAAGGAAGATAAATAAGGACTATTCTGAAGGGTGGCTCATGCAGAACTACTTTAGTAGACCAGCTGGAGAGGAGCATAATAGGCCTCCTTTGAAAACTTCCAACACTGAAAATATATTTGATGATTATTTTAATCCTGGAAACGCGAAATGTTTATTGTTTTATGCAAAATGAACTTATAGCAGTCATATAAAACTCATATCTGAATTAAAAATCGACTCACTGGCTGGAAACACACACACTTGTGTTTCCAATGCACACACTAACACCCTATTCATTTTAATCACCTCAGAGATCTATATTGCCTCCATCCCTCTCTCTAATTTCATCATCAATTACTATTTCGCACTCATTCTCTCTTTTGTCACTGGCCTTGTCCTTCTCACCTGTGTGTCTGCCAGGGACACGTGTGGTGAGACCGGCTGTAAACGTGACAGTAATGGCAAAAGGCTCGCTCACCGGCTGCTTCCCAGTGCGAAGTAACCGAGGCTGCCTGTCCCAGGCTTCCTTAGGTTACATGTGTCAGATGCAAAGTTAACTGAGAAGGATTGTATTTGGATTCAACAACTGACATTCAAATACACAACAGGAATTTGATCAGCACTGCACCAACCAATAATAAATCATTAATTCATAAGGTACCACTCATGAATATTTAAATCGACACCCTTAAGGCTGAGTTCATAACTTTTTTTTAAGAGTGCTTATTGTGTGTGTGTGTGTGTGTGTGTGTGTGTGTGTGTCTGTCCTCATTCTGTTTAATAAGTGTAGCCTGTCAATGCAGCAGTCTGCGGTCAGAAGAGTTCTAGGTCAGCTGATTATGGTTTGATGAGGACTTTGAAATAGATAACTTCATTTGTCCAATAGTGCTTCCTGCACTGCTGAAGCTGCTGGTAACCATTAGCAAATGAAGCTAATGATCCACTCAGCAGTATTTTAGTACCCCCACTGACCTCCCTCCCTCTCTCGCTCTTTTTCCATCTTTGTCTCCGAGTGTGAAAGTGTGGATGTCTGTCGATTATCGACCCACAATATACTGAAGAGGTTAGCAACAGGACACCAACTGCCTTTATCTATCCTCAGTTTATCTTCAGTTTGTCATTACCTGCAATCAGGTTGTACTGGAACACCTGCTGGGATGCTACACGACATATTTGAGGATGTCTCATGTGTAATATATGAAGCAGCTAAAGTCCAAAACCTTTGAAAGGCCTTCAGTAAGCCTGCAGAACTATTGCTCAGGACCACTTTAAGAAAATTTCAAGAAAGCCTGGCTGCTTGTAAGCAAAAGGTAACAGGGTTTGTAGTGCATCTTCACTGACCTGGACATGCCTGGACATTACAGTCCTGATACTCCACAGGCGAGCCACGGCAGGCCACAGGGGCACTCTTCCCCTCTGGGCCAGAGCAGGTTCGCCGACGGGTGCGATAACCTTTTGCGCAACTGTGTGAGCAGCTTGACCAGGTCTCCCATGATGACCAGCCTGTGCCCGACACTCTCACCACTGGAGTCTTGAGGAGTTCCTCGACAAGGGCTAAAGAGAGAAGAAAAATAGGGGTAAGAAAATGGAAATGAAGTTCCAGTTTAAAGAAATTTCTGCTGCGCTGTTAGATTGAGATCTTAAAGAATTTCAACAGACACACGAAGCATGAAAAGTCTTTGACTGAAAGTCAAACATTGTGTACATGACTTTGCCAGGAGGCATATTTCTTTCTCTTTTCCTCTCAGACTCGGTCTGTGTCTCTCATGCATCCCGCGATTCCCTGCTGTCAGTGTTTCATCAGTTTGTCAGAGTCGATGTGGCCCCCCCAGGAGGCTGACACGGAGAGACAGGTAATCGATTTAGGGAAGGGGGCATTAAAAAGCCACCAGTGGAGAGCAGTGGACTGTGGCCCTGTGCAACTCTCTGTGTGACGGTGTGTATGTGGGAGTGCAGGACTGTGACTCCGTCACTAACAGCATGTAGGGGAGCTAACAGGAGGGCTGTTTCAGCATGTCACAATTCTCCTGGGAGAAATCTTTGCATGCTGCTGCCTTCTCACTTGTTCACAGACAAGTAGGCCAATTTGTCTGAACTACAGTACTATGCGTGTACACATAAACAAAGATCCAAATATAGACAGAAATTGCTCTCCTACTGGAATATAAACAACACTGAAATTTGGCTTTTGATTATTTGCACATTTTCTTTTCTGTTGACTCTTTTTAAATATCAGAAAGAGCTGAAATAAGCAACATGCTTTCAGTGTTATAGGTTGAAAAAAATACATAATAACCTGTCAGGATACTGTTAATCATATGATTTGAGAGGGGACTAGTCTCCTGCACCTCCTTTGGATTCAGCCTCTAACAAGAGTAACAGGTGAGTCAGGCCAATCACATTTAGTTTGAGATCAGATCTGATGAAATATTTAAAGTAGCATAAAGAGGAACAGAAGTCAGCATAGAAAGCTGGATGTCACAGTGCAATGGGTTAAGTAGAGCATTTTTACCTGGGAGAGCAGGTTTTAAATCCTGCAGCCAAAAGTCAGCATTGACTTACTTTAGTGTGTATGCCTGAGCTTGTCTGAGGGCCTTGGAGGGCCTCAGCACAGATAAAAGAGAAGGCAGGAGCGGGGATGTCTATTTTCATTGACGTTTTTACTGGTTAATCTATAGAGAACATTGATTTATTCAGGCAGCTGAACCTAAAGGTGGAGATCGGAGCATTTGTTTTTATAGTGCTGCACCACTACAGAGCTTATAGTGCACAATATATGATCACAACACATGGACATCATTACACAGACACACAGATGATCCACAAATAAATAACAGAGTAACAGATAACCGTGTTATGTTCAGTTAAGTTATATAAGCAAGGATTGCTAGTTGTCACGTAACAGCCCTTTGAAGGTATCCCAGCGGCAGCAAAGGAGGAGAGATTGTGGTATATAGAAAAGAGATGGATTTTGAGCCTACACTTGATAATGTGAGAGCCCACCTCCCAAACCTGCAAAGGCAGCCTATTTCAAAGGAGGAGAGCTCGGTGAGCAAAGGCTCTATCCTGTAGCAAGCAACACCAGCGAGCGTAATCGACAGATTGGAGTACACACTGGAACAAAGCACTAAAGGTAGATTTGTGTGCCATTCGTGGACAGATTGCTGAGTAGTGGTACTCAATAAAAGCCCAGGTTGTGAAGGGGTCAAATCCTCAGTGGGAATATTGTGTTAAGTTTTGTGCAGAGAGCACAAAAAAAGCATTTACTTGACTGTTGTTACACGATAGCAGCTACTAGAAGAATATCTGCTGCAAAATGCATACAGTAAAACTGCATGTTGAATACCCTGTAATTGGACCGTGATGGTAAACCTATTATCTGATAAGAGCTCATAAATGTTGTATTTACATGGTCACTGTTTCACATTATTTTGGAAAACATAGCTATGTTTCCATGTTTAATCTTTAAGAAAGTAAGAAATAGTTAAGCCCATTTCCCAGTCAAACATCATCATGATTATATGATGTATTGGAAAGTACATGTCAACAAACCACAGAATGGCAGCAAAGGCTCGCTTAGAAGCAGTTACATGACAATGATCCAGTATAAAAACAAATCAATTCAACAATTAATCAGTTTAATATCTGATGGTGTTTTAACTTGTTGCAGAACAGCTACAAAAAAGCAAAAGCAGTTAATTTAAGCTATAAAAGTTATATGACAAACCACAAGCCCCGAGTTGGAAAAAGGGTTGCTTCTGAGTGCCAGCACTGAAGGAAAACAGCAGTAGTCACTCTTAAAAACGTCTGCATTTAAAACTGAGTTGTGGAGCTACTTAGATATCATTGCCAGTATGTGAATTTTATTTGTTGCTAGGTTTTCCTCTGAACCCAAGGTGACAGTACAGTAAAATGTGACAATAAAACTCTAGAGACCACAATGGTTAACTTACTATCTGTCTCACAGGCCACTGTGCCATCGTTAGGACAGAAGCGCGTCTCCACCTTCTTCCGTCCAATCTGCAGCTCGTGAGGATCAGACAGGTGGGCCCTGCACATGTAGCGCATCCTCTGCTCTTGACGAGCTCCTCCCTGAGTGACATTGACGGGCATCCAGGGTGTCCAAGGTGTGTTCCTCTTCACCTCTGGACAGGCCTCCAGGTTACAGGCCTTGTACTCCTGAGAAAGAAAGTGGCAGACGCTATGAGTTTGGTGGGGGTTTTTTCTTCCATTGTTTCTGCCTGTACAGACTGAAGGTAAAAAAGGTTAAAAAAACAAACAAAAACAAAACACACATTACACTGTGTGAATGAGTGTACTGAAAAACTGACACGGAAATGAAAATTGTTCCTCTTCTTTCTGTGAAAACTAAACTGCAAGTGCTTCCCAAAAACTGTGGAGATGGAACAATTACCTGTTATTTTTCCACACAAAATAAAGAAAATCAGGAATGTTACTGATTTCTTTTGTGAATAAAAAAGGTAAGACAAACTGGCGTTCTTCCCAGTTAAACCAGTGCAGGTTAGGGGGAAAATTCCAAAATGTCATTATCTGCTCACCTCTATAATTATGTTATTGCCCAGAAAGTTTTCATTAATAACTCATAAACCACTGTAAAAACAAACAAAAAAATCATACATTTATATAGCAGATACATAGTGAAAAAACAGGAATATGTACGGGTTCTTTTTCAATAGTAAAAGCTGTAAAACTTTTAAAAATACGTTAAAAGTTTGAAATCTGTGCACATTCCTAAAGCTGTCCAGTGGGCTTGATTGGAGTCTTTGCTGGACTGATTGTGGGCCCTGGGCCTTATGTTTGACACCCCTGATTTAGACTAAATTCTATGTTGCAGTAATCCACTGCTTTCTTAAAAATATCAGATTGTGCAGCTGTATAAAATTTAGTTTTTAAATTATTGGTTCCATCATTGTTCTGTGTTATGTGAGCAGATATTTATGTGAGTGCGTTTCCTACCAATGCACATCCTGGGCAGCTGTTGCCATTCTCGCAAGTGCGGACCCTGGAGTGGACACCTCCACCGCACTCGGTGCTGCACTTGGTCCAGGAGCCCCATGGGGTCCAGAAGATAGGCTGAGGACAGGACACCCCTTCATTGCAGAACCTGTGAAGATGGCAGCGACAGCAGGATGAGGTGTGGAAGTGACTAAAATTCAAGTCAGAAGAACTACAGACTTAGAGAATACACTTTTGCACTCAAAAGTCAATCTTGTCTAAAAACACAAAGCAAACAGAAAACTGAAATTCAGCATTTTTTTCACGATATTAATATCTATACTGATACTTGTAACCTATACTGCAAAAACTCAAAATCTTACCAAGAGTATTTGTCTTATTTCTAGTCAAAATTATCTCATTACACTTAAAATAATACACAATCAGCTACAGGGCAACATTTCAGTAAGCTAAAGGAACTTGTTTCAAGACAGTGAATCTTGAAACTAGAGAAAAACTAGAGATTTTTCACTTGTTCCACTGGCAGATTTTTTCACTTAATACAAGATATTTTAGCTTGAAATAAGTGAAAAGTCTGATAAGGCAAGTCTGTGAAATACAACCAAATTCTAACTTCAACGCTGTTCCAAAGCTGGGCCATGAGGGGAGCAAACGCTTGATCACAGCGAGGACTTAAGAGTCCACTGATGTACCTGGCTGTGTAAAGCCTTGTAAATCACGAGTAATGAGGAGCATGAACTGTTGTCGCTGAGAAACAAAGAGAGAGATACCTTTCATCCCTGCTAGGCCCGACACACACACGGCCACCATGGCGAGGTGAGGGGTTGTTACAAGAACGCTGGCGCAGCTCGAAGCCTGTACCGCAGGTTGTGCTACACTGTCCCCATGACGACCAGGGTGTCCAGCCTCCATTTCTATGAAAGAAAAATATTAGCAACAACAACTTCTCTATAATTATTCCCTGCTGCTTTTAGCATTATTCTGGTATATAACATTCTTTAATGCTATAGTAAAAAAAAAGCCTTTTAGCTATAACTGCCTAATCAGTGCTCTTATTCTGACTTCCTGCAAACAAAAATGCAAACACACAAAGACAGCTCATTCTGACTGGGAAACATTCATTCAATTTGCTTAAGTGCTTTGTTCCTGGGTCTCACTCGTCATGATTTAATTGGCACTTTCTGCAAAAGCACAATTCAATTGCGACACCAAGGATTAAATCTGGCATGGCTATCCAGCGGGATGAAAGTTCCTGAGCTCTTTGTCTTGACTCCGTTCTCTGTAACACTGATTAGCCAATTCCCCTGAAGACAGAGGTAGTAAGAGATGTCACAAGGAGAATGTGGATGTCACCTACACTTTCTAAAAAGATTCATCACTTTCATGATCTTTCTTATGTTCTGTCGGAGTAGAAATTGCACCCCGAGGTGGCTGCTTCAAAAGTCACTCAGGACATTCCTGCTACAATAGCAGAGTTTAAGTAAAGGCATTAGAGTTTGTCTGATCATTGACCTGGCTCATTAGCAAAATGAATAATTTCAACCTGGCAGTGTCCGTTGAACTCATCCAGCATACATTAACTCCCATAGAGGAGCTCTATCTGACATAGAGCGACACAAGAAATGCAAAAATGAAATCAACTTTAGTAAAATAAGGAAAAAGGCGACAGCTAAGGAGTCCAGCTGAAGTAACACTATAGTTTAGCTATCAGCAAAATGTAATGAAGGAAACTTGCAGCAGAGAAATCCATCTGGTGCTATGGACTTAAATGACAGCATAGTGCTGTTTTGGTTGTCCTTAGATGCTACACAGAGCTTTGCCGAGCACCTTTTACATGCTCCAGCTGTGTACTGTCTCCTTGGGGCAGTGTCAAAAATATGTGGCAGCAGTAATGTGGCTACTTATGATTGTTTTGTTGCTGGTCCTTTAGGGTAGCCCCTACCGTGGAGAAGACAGTGGTCTTAATAGACAAACACTTCTCTGAAGTGAAGTGACACACGGTTTGCTGGAACTTTTACAGTATGGTGAGCTCTTGAGATCTTTCCTTTCCTCCTAAAGCAAGCTTATCAACCAATCAGCATTTCTATAACTTTATAGTCTAATCAACATTAGGCATTGTGCTGTTAGGCCTCAGTCACGCAGTCTTAACAGCACGTTGAGACCTGTTGGCAACCACATATACGGTGCTGCACTAAAAACCACCTTGTGATTAGTTTGGTCACTAGCTGTAAGTAAGTAAGTAAGTAAAATTTATTTATATAGCACTTTTTAAAACAAAAAGCTGTTACAAAGTGCTTCACATGGGAATGAAGGCATGTCAAACGCCGGTGGTTGCCGTAGTCACCAGCAGTTAACTTTGAAGACACACGTGGCAGTAAAACTAACATTTGTGCCTCTTCTAGAGTGTAGCTAACAGTGGTGAGGAACAACTTTTACTTTGAAGGTAAATGTTTTCTGTTTCTGGTTCATGTTTCACTTTTTACCAAAGCTTGAAGAGTAAATTTGAGTATTTGCAGAAAAAGTGGTCTCATCCATGCAGACTACAGCGAACACGGCAGTGATCAAAACAACTCCATGAAGGTTTTTGTGACGCACCTGCTTTCTGATTGATTTGATCTAGTTATAACCATCAACTTCCAGAAGCCACTCACCAATGGGTAGAAATAAACATTTATTGAATCCAGGTTGCCACGGGGTCACCAACTGGTCTCAAGGCCTGTGTGCTTTAAGTTTTTGGAAAACAGCACAGAAGTGTAGCTTAGTAGCCTCTGTATTGGTTGAATTTGTCTCTCTTTACACCTACAGCCAATTGAGAATAACAGTTCACCAAATATACTAGCCTTTCATCCACCTGGAGAAATCCACGCAGTGGGACAGGAAGAACCCACACTGCATTATTGTGCTGGCCTTCACCCCTTGTAAAATACTGCAATCTTAATTAAATATGCTACAAAAGTAAAAGTATAAAATTAAAAACAACAAAAAAACTATTGTGAAAAATAGAAAATCATTCTTTTCAGGTGTTTTCTTTTCTACCTTGAACAGTTTGACACCTCAATGGTGGGGCCCTCGCAGTTTTTGCCTCCACACCGAGGAGCAGGACTGTCACAAGATCTGGAGCGACACAAACAGGAGCTCACACCATCCACAACATCATCATTGTTGCAGGGTTGCCACGGTGCCCAGGGCCCGAAGCCACCGTCGATGGTCTGGTTCCGCAGCTGGAAAACACACATCGGTCATAAGTCACAGGTAGCAGACAGGCCCTTCCTTACCAAAATAAAGATGAGAACGTTTTTAGAGGACTAAATGGAAATAAAAGCACTACAATTCACTTCCTTCTGCCAACAAAACTTAAATCCCTTTCACCTTCTTTTCTTCCTCCGCTTTATCCTATAACCTGCAAATGAGCCTGCTCTTTTAGCGCACACATGAATGGTATCATCCACTATGGAATGTGAAAAAAAGATGACAGTAGCTGTGTCCCAAAACGTCGGCTGCATCCTTCGGAGGACCCGGCCTTCGCAGTCTACATGGGCCGGGTCCTTCGAAGACCGAGAAGGCCGGAAGTGCGAGGCTGTGAAATGGGACGGTCTAGCCTTCAGATTTGCGTCACCGCTGTGTCGGTGGAGTTTAATAAACTCGGCCGTCTGCTCCTTGCTATCTAAAATATAACAGGACACTGGCGTAAATTCTCGACCGTCTCACACTTCTGTTTAATCAGTTTTTTTTTGACGTTTATTCAGCTGTGTGAAAATCCCGGAAGAACCCACCGATGGATTAATAAAGTTTTATTTAATCTAATAATCTAATAACTTTGATCTCAGCCAACCCGATTTACTCACGAACAAATAAAACACCGAAATAAGGCAAACAATTACATTTTTAAGTTATCCGAGTGACTTATATATCATGTTTAACCTGAGTAGCAAAAGAGCGGGGTCTGAAAGCGATGAAGCCGGAGTCCGCTGCTCTCGCCGGCTCGGCGACCATTGAACCCCCGTTTGCTATCGGCGGGTAGGTAACAGAGCGTCTCCGAAAAGCGTCGGGCGCACTTTGCAAATATGCGATGTCTTGATAAACCAAGCAGATATTTGAAATTTACACCGCCACTTTCTCGCCTGAAAATATGTTGAAAGTTTATTTTGTGACCCAGAAAGAGTAATAAGACTAATTTTAAAACTTAGTAGCGGCCGCCATTGTTGGCAGCTGAAATTTGGCTGGACGCGCTATGAATTCTGGGATATGGTGGGCCACGAAGGACACACCCAACCCATCCTTCAAATTCGGGGAAATGCGGCCTCCGGAGGATGCAGCCGACGTTTTGGGACACAGCTATTAACAAAGCGCCTGCAGTACGTCTTACGTACATTCCGAATTCGAACATTCCGGAACTCGGTGCATTCGAATTCGAACATTCCGGAACCTTGGTGCATTCGAATTCGAACATTCGGAACCTAGGTGCATTCGAATTCGAATTCGAACATTCGGAACCTTGGTGCATTCCGAATTCGAACATTCCGAACCTAGGTGCATTCGAATTCGAATTCGAACATTCCGGAACCTTGGTGCATTCGAATTCGAATTCGAACATTCGAACCTTGGTGCATTCCGAATTCGAACATTCGGAACCTTGGTGCATTCGAATTCGAACATTCCGAACCTTGGTGGATTCGAATTCGAACATTCGGAACCTTGGTGCATTCGAATTCGAACATTCCGAACCTTGGTGGATTCGAATTCGAACATTCGGAACCTTGGTGCATTCGAATTCGAACATTCCGGAACCTTGGTGCATTCGAATTCGAACATTCCGGAACCTTGGTGGATTCGAATTCGAACATTCGGAACCTTGGTGCATTCGAATTCGAATTCGAACATTCTGGAACCTTGGTGCATTCCGAATTCGAACATTCCGGAACCTAGGTGCATTCGAATTCGAATTCAACATTCCGAACCTTGGTGCATTCGAATTCGAACATTCGGAACCTAGGTGCATTCGAATTCGAATTCGAACATTCGAACCTTGGTGCATTCGAATTCGAACATTCCGGAACCTAGGTGCATTCGAATTCGAATTCGAACATTCCGAACTTGGTGCATTCGAATTCGAACATTCGGAACCTAGGTGCATTCGAATTCGAACATTCGGAACCTTGGTGCATTCGAATTCCGAACATTCCGGAACCTTGGTGCATTCCGGAATTCCGAACATTCCGGAACCTTGGTGCATTCCGAATTCGAACATTCGAACATTCGGAACCTTGGTGCATTCGAATTCGAACATTCGGAACCCTTGCATCATTCGAATTCTGAACATGTGAGAGGATGTCAGGCCCCTTGGCCTTTTCTTACAGGAAAATGAGACCGCGTTGTCACTCTTACCGGACAAACGGTGATGTTCTGCTTCCACTGGCTGATGTTAGAACTGTCCTCCAACGTGGTGCATCTGCGCTGCCTAGGTGCATTCCGGAATTCCGAACATTCCGGAACCTAGGTGCATTCCGGAATTCCGAACATTCCGAACATAGGTGCATTCCGAATTCGAACATTCGGAACATAGGTGTGCATTCGAACATAGGTGCATTCCGAATTCGAACATTCGGAACCTTGGTGCATTCGAATTCAACATTCGGAACCTTGGTGCATTCGAATTCGAACATTCGGAACCTAGGTGCATTCCGGAACATAGGTGCATTCGAATTCGAACATTCCGGAACCTTGGTGCATTCCGGAATTCCGAACATTCCGGAACCTTGGTGCATTCCGGAATTCCGAACATTCCGGAACCTAGGTGCATTCCGGAATTCCGAACATTCCGGAACCTTGGTGCATTCCGGAATTCCGAACATTCCGGAACCTAGGTGCATTCCGGAATTCCGAACATTCCGGGACCCTTGCAGCATTCCGGAATTCTGAACATGTGAGAGGATGTCAGGCCCCCTTGGCCTTTTCTTACAGGAAAATGAGACCGTGTTGTCACTCTTACCGGACAAACGGTGATGTTCTGCTTCCACTGGCTCATGTTAGAACTGTCCTCCAACGTGGTGCATCTGCGCTGCCTAAAGTCCCAGCCGCAGTAAGGGTCCCTCGCCTCCAAGCACAGTCTGCGAGGAGAGGAGAGGAAGGAGGAGTTTTCAGCACAGTGAATAACTGTATGGATAAAATCCATTTTACATATGTAATCCCTGATTAAATAAATATTGCATTTTTTATACACTGAGTGCAGAAGTTAATAAAATGTATGAAGAAGTAAAATGAACAAACCACTAAAAACCACCAGAAACAAAAAAAGTTCAGTCCTCTGTTAAACTGCAGGAAGCAGCACACGTGCATTTTAAGGAAAGACTGCGTCGATCAGAGTTTTTGATGCACTGTCCCTCCCTCTGCTCAAATACCAACATGGAACATCACCCAAACAGTGATTAAATATTTGTAAGCTCCCCCAGTAAAACAGAGGCTTAATGACAGCTAATTAAATCTAAAGCTGTTAATGACGAGGCTTAGCTGCCAGAGCTGATCTGGATGCCTCAGGAAGACAGAATAAAGGCATCAACTGAGTAACTCCTCTCTCTCAAAGGCTCCCCTTCACTTTCAGCATCCCTCCCTATCCCCCTTCTGCTTCTCTTTTTCAGCTACGGTCCTTCCCTCTAATCATACTCCTTCCCTTTCGCGATTTTCCTTAATTGCAGCGCTGGAGATTCTCTCGCTCCTGTCTTTCAATTCTGCTGAAAGGAAAGATTCTTGTTGCTTTCCCCCCCTGTTTTCCTGGCACAGGCATGCATGGTTTATTTGAAGAGCCCTGTAGTGTTTTAGCTGAGAGGTTGAGGAATGTCCAAGTGTTGATACAGCTCTGTGAACGGGCCCTGAGCTCAGCGGTGAACTCGAGGTCGGTTTGGTTCCATAAAGACATTACTGCTTCGTCAGCAAATCAGAGGTGACCCCGGCAGACAAACGAAACGAGCGAGCGTGGAGTGGCGGTGGCGTTCCTCTGGTGATCTGTGGCACAGCTAGCCGGAGAAAGGACGACCTTTACTTTGCGACCACTGACTGGTAACCTTCTGTGTGTCGTTTTAATTAAGCGGCACTATTACACTGGATGCAATCTCTGATACCGACGAAACGATAATCGTAATGAGGTCGGCAACAAAGTCACAGTTCACTGAACTTAATAGATCATTTGAAAGGGGGGAGGGGGAGGAGCTGGATGCCATTTTGGCTCAAGGGTGACCACACTGTGTCTGGAGTGACTTTGACGTGTGGCTTTGCGTCGTCACCACGGCTGAAGAATTCTCATTTGGTTTTCTGATTAGCAAACTTCCCTCCAGCACACACACCGCTGCAGAGATCAGCTGAGCGGAACAATTAATAAGTGTGCATTTCAAGGAGAATAAATGCTGTACGAAAAGGGAGTGGTGGTAGCGATTTAAAGCCTAATTACCTGTGGGTAATATGTGCCGGGAGGCAGGCAGGGAGGATTCTGACCTCAGGGAAAGACCTATTTGGTGGTGGATTCACCTGGTTTGCATTGATTTAGGGACATGAAAGAATGCAACTCATAGTATGAGCTATTTTGAAGACTGGGAAAACTGGAAAGCTGATCCTGACAAATTGGCTGACAAACTGAAGTGCAGGTGTGAGAGGGTTAATACATCTTTTCAATTTATCACTCCATCACAAACGTGAATTACATCGCTCTGGGTAAAAAAGTGCAGCTTTCCCCTGTTTTGAGTTTCGTCCCTGTAGATGCAAGATAGGCAAACTTTTATAAACCTTTATTAATATTTTAGACAACAACATAATTCCAATTTTGGGACAACAGGTTGGGGAATGTTCCAATCAACAGCACCGCGTCTACAAAGACACGACCTCAACCTTATAATGTATTTGTAGTACAATAAAAAAAGAAACAAAATCAGTGGTTGACCTCATGGGGCAGATTTACTAAAGAGGGCAGCAATAAGAGCTGTATGGGTGACCAGTGTAGATGGGTGTCTACCAATAATAGGATTGCAAACAAACAGATGTGAGGGTTCAATGAGACTTCCAGCAGCGTAGGTGCAGTTTGTTTTTTGTAACAAACATAAAATAAGAGAACTTTCTATGATGTGTTTATTCAGTTCAATATAATTTTATTTATATAGCACAAATTCACAACAGCTGCTTCAAGGCAGAACCAGAGGTTATGTCAGGAATGTAAATGTGTGTAAAACACTTTACTGCTCACAGAAGAGCTAACAGCACTGTAGGCAATATACTGCTGGGGTCTTGGTCCCAGGCCTTTGTGTTTCTCTGTGTGTGTGTTTTGCAATTGTTTTTGGTTTTGAGGATCACTCGTGTTTAAGTTTAGGGGTTTTTTTTGTAATATTAGCGAGGTTGCTATTTTCCTTTATGTCATTTATTACATCCTCTCAAGCTGTTTCTTTTTAGCACCTCTGACATTTACAGCGTTTTGTTTCCCAACGTTTTTGTGAGAAGTTGCTGCCATCAAATTCAAAATGAGGTAATCTTTTTCATGAAATGGTATGTCTCAGATGTTCTACTGAGAATAAAATATGAATTCATGAGATTTGCAAATCATTGCATCCCATTTTTATTTGCAGTTTGTACAGCATCTCAGCTGTTTTTGGTTTTAGGCTTGTACCTGTGAAAATCCTCCATCCAAACAAGTGGAGGATGAACATTAGAAATCGCAGTAAGGAGGGATGTGAATAACTGCTGTTCACTGGTAAATAGGTATGACAGCTAAAGTGGCATGTTGCTCATCAAAGTCTGAATCTTTAACAAAATGGGTTTAAAAAAAATGTTTTGATTAAGTAGAATTCCAAAATCTGACTGCTTTTTATTTTTTGTATATTAATAGGATGGCTAAAACTCTTGTGTCCCATCCTTTCTTTCCACCACAGCCCAGTTTTAATACTAGTCAAGGGAGAAAAAGACAGTATGCCAGGCCATTTAGCTCCCTCTCTGACCTTTTCTACAGCTGCATAACACACCAGCCAAAAGCTCGCAGTGCTATTCTGCCTTTTTTAAAAACAGCACCGCTGTAAAAGTTAATTAGAGGCAGTGTGGATGGAGCGAGGGCCGTGTGATGGGAGCAGAAAAGCTAATTTCTCAAGCAGGTGCAAAGGAATGTCAGCCAGAACAGGAGGCTGATTCTGCAGATACGGAGAAGTGTGAGGCCTCTGAAAATGGCACAAAGTGTGTGCGTATCTTAATTTGTGTAAGTGTGCACATAAGCAAGCGTGCTTACTTATGAGCACTTCATCTTCGCACACCGCGAGGGCGTGTCTTTGTGCTGTATGTGTGAGTGAATCGTTTGAGAAGTCTGCAGGGAACTGGCTGATATTTAATTCAGCAGCATGCATGCCCGGTGGCACACTATATCAAAACACAGAAGCTATGGAACACGGCCTGTTAAATTTTAAACATACCGAGCAGCAAAACTCAGCAGCGCATATAACAATAAGTCCGGACGACTGGCATCAGAAGATAAATCTCCTGCATTCTGTCTGCAGGGGCGTAATTGGTATTTTAAATCGTTTGTGAATGCAGTAAAAACCAGTGTCTCCTTTTATTATTGGACCTTTAACAACCAGACATAAAAACAATAGTTCACCTCGCCTTTAATAGCAGGCTGTCAGTGTATAATTGCAAATATGATCACCAGAACTGATAAATTATGGATTGCATTCAGCCATTATTAGATGTCACGCTGACACTCGGAGAAAACGTTAGCAAAGGCTGTCTGGAGGGCCTGACTCACTTAAACATATGTTGGCATACGGCAGCCTCTCCATCTCTCCATATGAGCTATGCCATTTTTTTTTAAACATCCGCTCTTAGGAGACCACTGCTGTCAAGGCACTCTTCATCCTCTCTCCAGGGGGAGCGAGCCTGTCCCCAGGGATTCTTACCCCCGCCTGCTGTGCTGGGCTGAGCTGGCTATTTAAGAAGTCTGCTCATGATGAATCGGAAACAGAGAGAACTCCTGCTAGCACTCAGCGCTAATACATCCAATTAGGCCCAGTTGGAGCCAGGCTGAAGACTGATGGTGCCGTGTCCAAAAAAACTCAAGAAAACAAAAGTGAGATGGCTGTCTGCCAAGAAAAAAAAAGAAAAAGAAAATCCTCGCTGTCCTCTATGTACATTTTTTGGCCCTGGTGGATAAAAAGTAGCTGCATCATCACAGAGAAACAATGGGGAGGCAGAGACAGGCTACACGACAAGGAGAAATCCAGGATAAGAAATTACATTAAAACGGCTGAAAGAGTGGAGAGGAGAAGATATGAGACACAAAGACGACACAGAAATGGGCAATATGAATATGGACAAAAATAACCAAGAGGTGAAAGCTCGTGTTTGTTTGACAACATTTTATCAACCCAGTCAGTCTTCTTGATGGAGTTTTAAATCTATAATCTATCCCATCTATACAGGCCTATCTGATCCAAATTTATACTTGGCAGGTCAAACATCCATCACAATGCAGACAGACAACCTCTAACTAGGACTCTTGGAGCCATTCTTAAAATTTTCTTTGGACACAGAGAAGAAAACCTTGATAGAGGATGCGCATACAAAATCCAGGAACCAATGCTTCCATTACAGAATGTTCTAACCCAGCGGTGTCCAACCTTTTTTGCGCCACGGACCGGTTTAATGTCAGACGATATTTTCACGGACCGGCCTTTAAGGTGTCGCGGATAAATACAAGAAAATAAAATGACACGACCAAGACAAAAACTGTGGTATTTTGTAAATATAATAATAAACGCAAATTCACTGTGTAATTGTGTAACTTTATCAGCAGCGTCCTCCTGAAATGCGCCAACAACATTGAGAGTAACGCCCTCCTCTCTGCCCCTTAGTGCTCTCTGGTCGCTATGGTAACGCGTAAATATTTCTTTCAAAATAAGACACACAACTACAACACTGGAAAAGACCCAGGGAAACCGAGTTAACGATAAAAACCCTGAAAACATAAATTTCACCCTGAGCCTCAACTCTCGCGGCCCGGTACCAAACGACTCATGGACGGGTACCGGTCCCTGGCCCGGGGGTTGGTCTAACCAGTGCAGTTCCCACTGTCACACTCATGTGTGCATCAGCAAAGGTAGATGTCCCAGTTGGTGCTGGTTTATTCCTTTACTTTGCTGACTGTAACTCACTGGTGATGTAACATGACACGCGAGGTCACAAGTCAAGCAAGAACAAACAACCAAAAATAAAGAAACAGAGGAAGAAGCTACGTAGTGACCGGACAACATGCAGTGCCAATGAAATTAAGTGGCTTGTAGCAATGACAGGAAAAAAAACAAACACTGCCAGCAAACTAAAGTAGGCAAATAACAACTAATCTCAAATTTGAGGCAAGTTAATAAAGGTAGTGATACGTGGCAGGGTGGGAAATACACAAGAACGTTACCTATGAGCAGAGCTTTGAGTAAAAGCGCTAACATTCATAGGGACCAACTCTCAGCAAGAATGTGATGGGAGATGAGCAAATACCACTTTTAACTGACATCATACATACAGTACATGTGTGTTTGATGATGATGATGATGCCTGGCAACAAGAGTGACAGTCTCCAACATGTAGGAGACTGCATTTATTAGAGAGAAATTTAGGGATTTTGTAACATTTGCGGCAAAAATTAGAAAGACCCTTTTCTGAATTAAGAATAAGAATTGATTAGCCCCACTTTGATATAGCCTAAATTGTTTATAAAATGGATTATTTTCTCAAAATAAGACAACCCCTCTGTTGATTTCAATGAATACAAAACAGCAGGAATGCATTTCCATTAATTAATCCCCATAATTAACGTCCTTTAATTTATAGTAACTACAAGTCATCGGTGGGGCTGGGGTGGGGGGCTTAAAGACATGCTGGAGGTTAAGACATTGTGCCAGCCTAAATCAAGGCTGGAAGAAAGTGGATGTTGAGAAAGCAATCTAGACAGAAACTGACAGAGCGAGAATGAAGCAGAGAGAGAGAGAGAAAAAATGATTACACTGAAGTGTAAGTGAAGCCAGAACAAAACCTGTAATAAAGTAACAGCATTCTGGAGCAGTAATAAATATATCCACTGTGTGAACACCTTCTCCCTCCATCTCCCCGAGTCCTTGACTGGTGAAGTGTTCCTCTGACAGGTCATACAGGCTTAGCAGCAGTGAGCTCTAGAGGCCTGCTGACAGACTGGCAGTCGCAGCCGACGGTAAATTGAGTTTGCTCGGTGACCGGGCTGTAAGCTCCCCCAACACTGACACAGACAGGAAGCCTACAGCGGCAGTAGAACGACAGTGGCTCGACGACGCATTGGTTTTAACAAGCAGCCACACAGAGGTGCAATCGGAGATGCTAATGGTCAGTGGTTTTCCTCGATTGCCACTTAGTGGTTTCCTGTCCTTGTTTTACACTCCTGCTGCAGGCAGGCTTGGCGTCCTTGGCCCCACGAACGCTGCTGGGTCCCTATTAATAACATAAACACAACCACAAAGTCTTAAACAGCAAATTGAGCCTGAGCCCTTCAGGCAGATACAACTGTACCTCTTGTAATAAAACGAAATGTTAATGTAAGCACATGCGGTTTTTCTGCAAGAATGCAGCTGCTACAGAACAGCCTGATTTGTTCCGTTTCATCCTCCTCGACATTATCCTCATCATTTATTTAGCATTTCCTCCTTCTCATAGTTATTTTTGTTTCAGAAGTCTTACGTTCTCCTTTTCTTGTGCTCTGCCCTCGTTCTCCTCAACACCAGCCGTGAAAGCAGTCAAAGAAAAAAAATAAATAAAATCATCTAACATTCACTTGAAACCCCCGTGTACAACCACTTCTCCCTGTCTGACACCTCCAGTTTTGACAAATGAGTTAACCAGTCCAGTAAAGGAAAAGTGCACTTACTTTTAAGTTGGCTTTTTGTAGGGGATGTAAGCACCATGCTGCTGTGAAACTTGTAGTTTCATCTATTTGGCAGTGTGGACTAACTTGCTTTATTCAGTGTAAGCAGCGAGAGGCGGGGGGAAAAAAGACCTGATGGATACAACGCTGTAGCTAAGCCTGCACGCTGCCGCGGCCAAAATAAATCACTCCACTAACAGAGTGAGATAGAGAGATAGAGGGCTGTGTGGAGGACAGAGCGGTACTGTTAGCCAGAGGTGCCAATTGGCCAGGTCAAATATAATTACCACAAATAGAAGGACAAACACACACGGGCATGCAGACACACACACAAAAAACGGCAAGACAAGCTGTAACGTTTGTCTGCAAGCCATCACTAAAAGGATACAAATCAACAGCGCTTGAAAAGGTTTAGTAGCGTAACATAAAAAAAGCACTCGACTTAAAGACGACGATGCAAATGTTGTTCTGCTCTCAGGGTTTTAAGCCCCGACATAGTCGCTAATGTGGATCAATGGCAATGAAAAACTGAACAGTAAAGGCGCTTAATGTAATTGAGATTTTAAATGGTAACAGTTCAAATCAACTCAGTGTTAGCTTGTTGCTGCTGTGAGGTTTATTGTCTTTGAATATATGTTATTATGCATGCTTTGATGTTTAAAAGTAAGTATGTAGAACCGCCGGAACCATCTTCAGTTTAACTTGTGTCTCTTTAAGGACCTTTCTGGATAAAACATTGCTTTGCTTGACTGACCCAAAGAAAATAAGGCTTTGGTTATGAACTGTAGGTGCACCCCTCTAACAGCTAACGGCTAATAAAACCTCTGTTTTCACCCAGTGTACCCAGGACAAGCAGAGACACCTGCAGTCAGCTGGTGCCGATGGAACATATTGCTTTAATGCAAAATAATTACCTTCTCTAAAAAATCCTCAAATTTAATTGCATATTCTGTGATATATTCAGCACGTTTGTCTCTCCTTCAGAAATATTGCTCAAAAAACTCCCACCTGAATTTCATGAAGCTTGTGGAGTCATCTGGTATGAGCTGAGGAGATGCCATTAAAATTAGATCCAAAGCTAATAAACATTAGCCTCACTAGCAGTGTAATGTACTAACACAGAGGATTCCTGTTTTGATGATTAGCATTAATAAATAAATAAAACTAATCCACTACATGTTTACTTCCCTAGATGCCAGGAGTGCATGAGAACTACTGTACTCGCTCTTGTAGCCAACAATGACAACATTGCTTGTGGCACATAGATATAGAGGGGCGCCTCCTTCTTCCTCCTTTGTTTGAGGGTTTATCAAACTAGCTGCTAGGTCAGCATTAAGTGTTAGAGTGTGATGTAGATAAATCAGTGAGTACTTTAAGTGATGCATTTTATTCAGTTTAGCAGCAGAATGACTTCCCCCTTGGTGTGAACTTTACATGTGTTTTACATTCCCAAAATACTAGGGTGAAAACTATCCATCCAGTTTCTTCTGGTTATCCAATAAATGGTCACAGGGGGTTGGAGCCTATCCCAATTGATATACGAAGAGAGGTCACAGTGCTAACACGATCATCAAATAAGCTAACCCCACTAACCGCATGTCTTTGGACTGGGAGATCAGGATTATGTGGAGAGGACTCCTACAAACATGGAAAAAGAAGATGCAAACTCTACACAGGAAGTCCAGGACCTTCCTGCCATGAGGCAACAGGGCTAACCGCTGTACCACTGTACCACTGTACTCAAAAACCACTTTAAGGTGAATTTTACATGTGGGTAGTGATGGAGAGTTTCTCAAACTCTGTTCAAATTCTGCGTCCAGAATTCTGCATCACTCTATAGAGGCACTCCAAACAAACTGGAGGACACACAGACATCCCTACAGACCTTCGCATTCCCCCTCTGATAGCAAAATTTGCATCACTTAGACCCCGTGGGACCCACGTGGCTACAGAAATTATAACACTAACCTTAAATGAAGGATCTCTGCATCACAGCTATTCAGTCTGTCCATTAAACAGTTACCTGGTTTCTAACAAAGCTGATAATAATAATTATCATGTCTCACCTGCTTCAGTGTTTGTTTACGTGTCATAATAGTGTGCCTGCTAATGGGCCGCTGTTAGCTGATATAACCACATCAGATTATGCAGTTGTTACCGGGGTGTGAATGAATATATGGCTGCATGGGAATAGGATGACTGCACACAGCACGGGAGGGAAATTCACTCCACTCATTCAGACAACAGTACAATGATTAGGCGCTAATTCAGAGGAGGAAAGAGCAAAAGGGCAGGTGGACCTTTTTCATGTAGTGTTAACAGTGTGTACCCAGAGAGATACTCAAGCAGACACAGTGAAAGAACAAACAGGCCTCTGATCCAGTCCGTTTTGTACACAACTGTGAACAATTAAAGAGGCAGTACACACTGAAATGTGTGTTTTTTAAAATTTACGTCATTTCTTATAAGTTCTATATAAGATACATGTTCTCAATTGATGATAACAGCTGAGAACTTTATACACAAAGTGTGACTGTCAGCTATGTGTCAGCAACTAGATTTCAGCTTTGCATTTTCCGTACGTTAGAGCAGCTTTCCAGCTCTGTAACCTGTCCAGTTAAGCTCTCCAGAGTATATTTGAGCGATATGATGTGCTTTGAATGTTATCTGGTTCAGCTTTAAATACTTCAATTCAGCAACAAGCACTAGTCTTGCTGATTAAGCAGTGCCACTGGCAGTTTCACAGGCCATTCCTTTTTTCCCACAGTGTATTTACTCTGAACAATACATTTGAGAATAGCTTGACAATACGCTTGTGTAACATAACCGAAAACCTGTTTAAACCTCGGTGTGCAGTATGTGTAAAAGAAAACAGCATTTCTTTGGTGAACAACTTCGGATTTGAGCATGAGCCTAAAAAAAAGAAAAAACAAGATGTGAAAACCCAACTTTGGCTCTGGAAAGTTTAATTGGCATATCTGAGTAATCGGATCAGATCAGCACTTAATGAAAATATAAGCTGCAGGCCTATTCACATGCATGAATTCTCACTATCTGGCCATCCCCCCCCCCAATCTCCTAACTCAATATCACACATCTGATTTTTTTCTGCTCACTTAAATCCAACTAAATGAGCTCAGGTGTCACCCCAACTGACAGGTTCAAAACTGTTGTATTCTCTAGCTCGTTTTGCCTTTGGCTGCAGAGCAATGTGAAAGATAGTACGTACGAAGTGCAGGGGTGAGCAGAATATCACAAACTAGATTAAATGCGGCCCCCTTCCCAACCTCCCCGCCTTCCCCCTTCCTCTTATGCCCTTGGAGCCCACTCTTCTTATCGTTTCACCTTTGTGTGTCTTAAATAGGTTATTTTACTCGCCTTTTCGATCTCTTTCTTCCTGTTCCTCTTTTGTGCCTGATTCTCATCTTGCAAATCTCACCCACCCACGTCTTATTAAACACAATGGTCACCTTTTCCTGGTGTGTGTGAGTGTCTGCTCCAGTGTGTCTAGGAGTTTGGATTTTTAGTAGAAACAATGAGCTGACTCATCATGCAGCATGCATATTAGTAAGTGTCCACCACCAACCCACACATATATCACACCGTGGAGACTGCCACACACACATACACACACACACACACACACACACACATACAGCAGGGGAAAAAAGCATCAATCTATTTGTATTCTAAAATGAAATTGACTTTGAAGGACGGAGGCGGCGATGATCAGATGCAGAAGCCTGGACAAACAGCTCCCCTCACCCACCACGGAGACTTTCACATGAATAACACTGGAGCTGGAGATGGGAGAGGAAAGCCCCCCTCCCTCTCTCTCTGAGTCTTTGTACCTCTGTCACGCAAAGGCATGCCTGTAGAGAAACTTCTCTGGCAGCTTATGAGGTCGCTTCACACATAACTTTTTATTTATCCTCTGATTCAGACACAAACAAAAGGCAGAACAGTGCTGTCTCTGTATTATGCACAACTTCCTTACTGCAAAAAAAAAAAAAAAAGAAGAAGAAAAACCACTACAAATTAATTTCCTCCAGCTAGCAGATACCACCCCATTCATTCGTCTGGTTCCATAAGGACTTTAATGATTATAGGCAAGGCCTTCCAGACATTAATCCTAGCTGAGGACAGATAATTGTCTTCAATAGGGGACCAAACAAGTTAAAATGAATTCACTGCCAAAAAGCTTAAAATTAGCAATTAAACATATCCCGATGTATAAGGCACAACAGCTTTAAGAAAAATAAGGTGTGCTATCTTTTAGCTGGTTATTTGCATTATTTTTATAGCTGGACTTTTAGAAAACAGAGCAAAAAATGCAAAGATAAAAACAATGAGAAGAGGAATGCTTTTAACAAAGATTCCTGCAAGAACTGAATCAGAGATGTTCCGATGCCAGAATGTTGTAATCAATTTAACAGCAACCCTTGTTGGCAGCCCCAAATGAGAGTATCGTCAAAGTATCTACTTATCAAAGGTGTAAATTGATACTATGATACTAATTAAGAAAGTTAGAATGTAATATGACCTTCAGCCACAGGTGACAGCACTGAGCAGAGTAATCCTGAGCAGCAGTCCAGTGGTTGAACGAGGAGGAAATCTTTGAAGATCTGACACCAACTCCAGTCCTAGTGAGCTACTGCCCTGCAGCTTTTACATGCATCCCTACTCCAACACAGCTGAACCAAATGGTTGGATTACCTCTTCAGCATGCCATCAAGTTTGGCCATTCATTTGATTCAGGTGGCTCGGAACAAGGATGCATCTAAAAGCTGCAGGACGGTAGCTCTCAAGGAGTGGAGTTGGACACCCCTGATATACACACAGTTGCCACATCTAGGCTCGTGAGATCAGAACATCAAATAGAGGCACACAGTGTGGTATTTTATCTAAAAATGGGCTGAGTCTCTCTCTGCAGCCCATTCATAGATAAAAAAAAAGAACTTTGTGTTTATTTTTGATGTTCTAATGAAGGAAATGCCAAACTATGTGACAAAGCAACAATTTTTTTTACTGCTACAATGTTACAGTTACAAAAGCATGCAGAGCTGTAACGTTTTAATTCAGATGGACTTTTTGTGCTGCAGAGAACAGACTCAGCCAAATGCCTCTGAAGTCATCTGCAAATCGACATCCAAAATCCCCTCACCCCACTGACGTCAGCGGCGCAAGATTCTTTACACATGCTGTCATTTAAAACAAAGCCATCCTGGATGAGTGAGCTTTTACAAGCATGCTGTACTCACGTCTCAGTTTTGTAGGTGGAGCATCTCTCCAGCGGGATCTTCAGGACTCTGTTGTTGAGCCCAACAAAGAGTGACCTGTCACTATGCAGGATCTGCAGGCTCAGGATTGGTTCTCGAACACCTGATGGGAAGAGCTCCATCTCCTCCAGGTAACAGCCTTGCAGGTTCTTGTTGGGGGTAGCCAGTGCCTTCAGGATGGTGCCGTACTCTAAAAGAGACAGACAAAATAAAGCAAGGAACCTACCTCCTCAATCTTAAAGTTTTGGTTTTCCTCTTTCACTACTAACCTGTGCTGATGTACATAACATGGAAGAGGGTGTCCATGCCCTGAACAATGTCCACGACTAGGTTTGAGAAGCGAACGTCATCCTGCATGACCAGCGGATCAATAGACTCCGGCTGGACAACATCGTTCATGAGGTAAAGCCGCTGGGCGTCCTGCAGACTGCGCTCTGTCAAGCCCTGATTCAGACCCTTGTCATCAATAGTACCGCACTGCAGAAAAAAGGCAATGTTGGAATTTGGACAAAAGGGTATAAAGTAAGAGGAAGATGCGAAAATGCAAAATAGATATAAGAAAATATAAAAGGCAGGGAGAGAGGCATGGACAAAAGCACGAAAAAACAAACAAAGAGCATGCCACACACTCTTCTTTACACCTAGTGAATCAATACGCCTCGTCTGGCGAGATTGTTTCAATTCATAAGTCTATGAAGTCTGAGTAATTGCAACTTTTGAATGGAATGTTATGTGAACACACTAACAGCGCAGCAGCTTAATGAGGCACTTGAGAAGAAAAAGTATGAAATGACAGTCTTCTGAAAAGCTTTGTTTGTGCTGCAGAGATTAGCTGTGGATTGCAACTTCTGCTCATTCTCTGGGATTTGAAATGAGAGGCTGATTTGTTTGCTGATTCTATTTTTTTTGGTGAACAACAATGACGGACTGACGGGTGATTATCAATATGTTGTTTTGTGGTAATCGCAGTATCTAATTGGTTAAAATCTACTTCCTGCCTTCAGCTGCTAACTTGGAGAATTGGAGACTGCAGCCACGCTGTGCAGCACCAGCAGCAAGCTCTACACACCAAATGGTGTGAAATCCTAGATTAAGGATCCATTTTTCCGACTAAAAATGTCACAGTGTTACAGCCTGAAGCCAATAACTGAAGGAAAGGATATGTATTTCTTAGAACTGAAGATGACTTTCATTTTGATTTAAGATGAATTGAGTCATCTTTATGCAGCAGAGTGCAGCAACTGAGAAAAATGGCAAATGTTCTTCTAGGGTTTTCGAAGCTTTTGTGGAAATGCTGCATGAAAAAGCAAGATACTTAACTTTTTGGTTTTCACAGTATTTTGCAATCACAAGATTACAAATTGGAAAAGATGGAAGGACAGCGGGGTTACTCTTTATCTTAATCAGTGTGCTAGGAATAGGAACTGGAAGTGCCAAAAACTGCAGTTCGTCAAATGGCCACTTGAGGCTTGCCCCAGCTTTAGAAATCCTTCTCTCATGCAAGGTCTTGAATAATCAGGCATAATCTTATCTTAAAGACCTCATAGTACCATATCACCCCAATAGAGCACTTCGCTCTCAGATTGCAGGTTTACTTGTGGTTCCTTATGTATTTAAA
This sequence comes from Oreochromis aureus, assembly GCF_013358895.1. Classification (NCBI taxonomy): domain Eukaryota; kingdom Metazoa; phylum Chordata; class Actinopteri; order Cichliformes; family Cichlidae; genus Oreochromis; species Oreochromis aureus. Next base: position 26,523,455 of record NC_052957.1, read on the forward strand.
AGTAAAATGGAAGACAGTGGCTTCTGCTTTCAGACCGCTCTCCTGTAAAACCAACTCCCAATTTGGATTCAGGAGACAAACACTCTCTCTACTATCAAGATTAGGTTTAAAACTTTGCCTTTTGATAAAGCATATAGTTAGGGCCGGATCAGGTGACCCTGAACCCTCCCTTAGATGTGCTGCAATTAGCCTATGCTGCTGAGAGATTCCCATGATGCGTGTTTCTGAGTGTTTCTTCTACACTCACCTCATTTTATTTTCTGTGTTTCTGTGCGTTTAATCATTAGTTATTATTCATCTCGGGCTCTCGTCCACAGTGTGTCTTTGTCCTGTCTCCCGCACTCCATCCCTAACCAGTCGCGGCAGATGGCCACCACCTCCCTGAGCCTGGTTCTGTCAGAGGTTTCTTCCTGTTAAAAGGGAGTTTTTCCTTCCCACTGTTGCCAGGTGCTTGTGCATAGGGAGGCATCTGATTGTTGGGGGTGTCTCTATATTATTGTATGGTTTTACCTTACAGTATAAAGCAGTTGTTGTGATTTGGCGCTATATAAATAAAACTGAATTGAATTAAATCAGTGCTAACCATGCTGGTTGAATGGTAGCTGTCTGGTGTCTGATTGAAATGCCTTAACTTCTGCAAACTGGTATCCGTGAACTGGAGCTCTAATTACAGTTTCCTCTTTCACAGTTTAAAAAGGTAACTGACTGATTTAACTTTTAAACAGTGGTCTCAGTGAGGAGGTGTGTGGTTAAACTAACCTGGAAATTGTGGATGGGGTTGGGCGTGGGAAGCCAAGTGGAACGGGGATTCTCCTGGGTGCGGAAAGGCCCGTTGAAGGCCTGGGTGATGGCGCTCAAGTTGAAGGCACACACTGCAGATGCTGCAATACTGTTGCTTTATAGAGAGAGAAACGGGGAGGAGAAGACAGGAGGAAGAGGGTGGGGGAGGGAAAAGGAGGTAAAAATACAAATATTATTTCAACAATAATATTCATAACCGCTTAAAATGTTGGCAGCAAATGAAGGCATATCAGAAATCGACAATGTCCAGCTGTGCAATAAAGCCATTCTGCTACGAGTTCCATCCTCTTAATGGAAGTCCTATCATTTATACCCACAATAAACAGGCGCTCCATGTCTAGCTTGCTTTGGCTGCAGGCTAAGCTATGCTATCAGTGCTGAGCAGTGAATGGGGACAGTATTAAGCTGAGGATATGGGAGGCAGCTCCACAGATTATGTGCACACACACACACACACACACACACACACACACACACACACACACAGTCACCTCACAGGTGTAACATATGAGAGTAAACCCTGGCCAAACAAGCAATGCGAGCAAAGGTATTATCGTGATGCTCTTTACTAATATTGTGCTGCAGGGTAATGAGTTTCTTAACAACTTGCTACTGCTGACTGCTTCCTCCTCCTTATACAGTGGATCCAGTAACACACAAACTTTCTACAGCACAGTGAGCAGCCTGCTGCCTTGATATAGCTTTTGCTGATAAACTACCAGTTAGAAGATAGTGAGTGATACCATTAAAGGGGAAAGAGATTGGGAGAGAGTGAGAGAAAAGGCAACAGCCACAGAGTGAAAGAGACTTGTACCGAATCTACACACAAGACTTTGCATTAGCAACACAAAAATTAGCAGATAGCCTTTAAAATTTTCAGCTGAGGTTTAGCAAATGCAATGTAAATAAGATGCAAGCCATTAGCGGGCCCATTGTGGACTTTTGTGAGTTGAGGAGTGAAAAATGTGGCTGTAATGACGTCTGCCTGGACACTCCATCAGCCTACAGAGAAGGGAATACTTTTAAAATGGCAGGGTTCCTGAGTTTGTTTTGGCTCCTTGTGTGAAGTATGAATCATTGAAGACTGCTGGTTGCGGGAAAAGCTGTATCACTGGGGTTTGGTAAATGGTTATTTGTTCATTTTTCTTTTTCTTTCTTGTTCTTTTCCTGACACATAACATATTTATCCATCTCTTAGCTAGACAAGCCATATTGGAGAATTTATTTGCAATTACTGAAGTTACAGCTACAGTAATGAGATGTGCTGCTGGGTGAAAAATGTGCCGGGACACTTTTTATAAGGTCAAATGTCTGGTCTCTTTCGACCAGTTTCAGGTTTATATGGGGCAAATATCTGTTAGGTAAGATTTGGGTGTTTTAGATACATGAGGGCTCTAATGACATTATTTTTTGTGGATCTTGTCAATCCTCTTGTTTGTCTCTTTTCACTACATCCTGTTATGCTTTGGGTAATGCAAATTGAAAATGCTTTTTTCCCCCATAATGGCAGTGATTTAGCTGTACGTAACACCCAAGCCCAATAAATAATTTTAATTCCATTTTGGCAAAGCTACCCTATGAACAGTCATGCTGAATTAGTTTATATCACTTTCCTTTTCCACAGTATTATGGCCACCTGCCTAATATTGTGTTGGTCCCCCTTTTACTGCCTAGACAGGAGACCCATCGAGACATGGACTCCACTAAACCCCTGAAGCTGTGCTGAGGTGCCTGGCACCATGTTAGCATCGGATCCCTTAAGTCTTGTAAGGTGCCATTCCTGAAGCATTTTTTGCTTTGTGGTAGGGTGCATTATCCTGCTAAAAGGGGCCGCAGCCATCAGGGAATACTATTTCATGGTCTGTTACAATGCTTAGGCAGGTGGTACGTATCAAGGTAACATCCAGATAGATTTCCAGACCCAAGGCTTCCCTGCAGAATATTGCCCAAAGTATCGCCTAGCCTCCACTGGCTCGCTGTAGTGCATCCTGGTGTCAGGTGTTCCCAGGTCATCAAAGAAAACATAATTCATGGGACGAGGCCACCTTCTCCCAGTGCTCCGTAGTCCACTTCTGATGCTTACGTGACCATTATTGGTACTTTCGGCAGTGGACAGGGATCAGGATGGGGCACTCTGACTGGTCTGTTGCTATGCAGCCCCAGTGCTTCTAATGTTATGCCTGATTAGTGTAATTAAGATTCATCTTTAAAGCTCCACTTTACTACTTAATCTTAGTTAAATAACTTTTGAACATCAAACTAGAGTCTCAAAGTAATCAGTTTTTTGTATATGACTAGAAAGACAAAATGTCTCAATCTGTTGCAACCATTGTTTTTTTTTTTTTTTTACTAAGTTACCATTTTTACCTCAAAGTTGTTTCTAAGCTCTCCTGGGAGAGTGCTGGTTTCTTCTGTTGATTTTTGCGTTGAATACTACTTTCTCAGTGGTCCAGTTTGGGCAGTGAAATAACTAATGCGTTCTGTCATTACCGCAGGGAAGCAAAGTGCTGTGCAGCTCCAAATGAGTTCTGACTAAACATCGGGGGAAGCCAAACAGGTGGCTCATTGACTGACTCAAAGGCTATTGAGGAAAACAGCCTGCACACTTCAGCAAAGGACTTTTTCTGTTTTTTTTTTCCTTTTTTCTTTTCCAATGGCTCTGGTGGAGAAAAGAGTGGCAGGGAGGCAGAGAGAAAATGTGTAAAGCAGAGTGAGCCGCTGTGGTGAGCCAGCAGTAACCAAACCCCAACTGGAGGAAACCACAGGCAAATGCGCTGCAATCACTGAGGGATATAGCCACAACAGCACATTCACACAGGCACAACTACACAGTTTGACATAATAGGAAGTTAAACTGTGGCTCCGTGGTCGTACCGTAGCTACAGCTTGCATTAAAGCTGCATTCGGTCACAGAAAGCCTGACATCGTCCAGGTTATTTGAGAGGTCTGCTTTGACAGCACGTCGCGGCGCGTAATGCCAAGAGAGCAGAGCAAAAGGGTGCAGTGAAAGGACTGCAGCCTATTGCACTAATGGATGCAACCCATATGTGTTGAGCCTGCTTAAAAGCCCGGGAAAGTGATTGAAAAGCTGTTTGACATCTGCTATGCTGTTTGCCGCCGTTGCTTTGCCACTCTCTGAGGCCCGGCACCACGATGATTACTGTCAATACGAGTGAAGTTACTTCTTCAAGCGATTCATCTCATTCCAGCAGCCTCATCCTGTCACTGGTTGTCCCTTTAATTCCCTGTCTTATTTTACAGAATTTATCCATGTCCATCACTCTCTGTCCGATTTCTTTACTCCGGTTTGAACCAATTTAATTTAATGCTATACACGATACGTGTTTCTCTGGATTTTTCATTGTATGGTTTTTGCTGTGCACCCCTGCAGGTGTGTGGCTTTTTGCAGAGCATCAGAAATGGAAGGAGTTCGACAGAGAGGGACTGGCAGAATAAGAAAGATCAGGGTGACGAGGCTCTGCCTGTGACTCTTACTCTCTCTTTCTCTGTTAGATATGCATTATCTCCATATCCACTGATTATTGAACACTCTCCAAACCAATATATAACATGTTTTGTAGCTACTTGGCGCTGATTTTGCAGTGCTGTATTTTTACACTCGTACTATATATTTCTGTTTTTATTAAACTGCCTGTTTTTATCTGCAGCTAAAATGAGTCATCTCTTGGTGCAGCATCAAAGTACTGCTTATTCATAAGTGCATCAGTAATGATAATGACACAACGTATCTGTATAAAATGTTTAAAAGGTTAAGTTCTTTAATTTTTTAATACTGAGTTATTGCTATTTTACATAATGACTCAATTTGCTGATATTTTACTATCACAGACCATTTTATTAGGTACACCTGTTAACACAAATATCTAATCAGCCAGTCACATGGTATTAACATGTTTAAGGCACGTCGACACGATCAACACAACCTATAAAGTTCAAATCATGCATCAGAATGGGGAGGAGAGGTGATTTAGGAGACATTGAACATGGTATGATTGTTTCAGAAACTGCTGATCTAAAGGGGTTTTCTTAGACAACCATCTTCAAGGTTTACAGAGAATTATATCCAGTGAGCTGGATGTCTCGGATGCCTTTTTGATGACAGAGGTCAGAGGAGAATGGCCAGACTGCTTCAAACAGTCAGTCAAATAACAACTCATTACGACAAACCCTGAAAACAGTGTATTCATCTCCTGATGGCTGCTATCAACAGGATAACACGCTGTGTCACAAAGCTTAAATCATGTCAAACTGGTTTGTTTAACATCACAATGACTTCACTTTACTTAAATGGCCTCCACAGTCACCGGATGTCATTCCAACACAGCACCTTTGGGATGTGGTGGAACATAAATTAACATTATGAATGTGCAGCTGACAAATCTCCAACAGCTGTGTGATGCTGTCACGTCGATATGGACCAAGATCTCTGACGCATGTTTCCAGCACCTTGTTAAATCTATACCAAGAAGAATTAAGGCAGTTCTGAGGTTCTGCAGTGCTGAAATGTTTGACTTGGCATGGACTGTGTGTGGATCCAAAGCTTGGTACAACCACAAGATTCAGATCACAAAAATATGTCTTTATTCCCATCAACACACTGAAGTTAATTTTAACTCCAGGCCCCTATACATGGTCGTGCTGCCAGAGATACTCATTATATCACCCAATGTGAATTAATGCACTGCTGAAAATAGTCCAACAACTCCTCTGTTTACTGCAGTTTAAGTAGGCTAAAAAAACTGCAGGGCCAGCTGTTTAAGGAAATTAAAAAGGAAACTATATTAACACATTGCCAGTTGTCATGCCTTCTCAAGACTTGTTGCCAATAAGAAAGACATAGCAAAAACGACAGCTTTATCCTTCAAGTGAAACTGAAGGAACTGAAAACTTAATTCTGCAGATGCTGTGGCACTTTTCCAAGATCAGCTCAAAAAAAAAAAAAAAAAAAAGAAGGTGTAAGGAAAGTAATGAACTCCTCGCTCAGCCTGGCTCCATGGCTCCCTGCAAACCACAATCAGCGAAGATCAGAACACCAGAGAGTCTGTCTGGTAAACACAAGAGGCTGATATGCATCTCACCTGATAATCTTATCTTTTTAGTTTGGAGGTGGCATAGCTGCTGCTGCACGTTCGTTTTGTTTGTGATCTTCCTTTTTCTTACTAAACATTTTTTTTCCTGGTAGCATCACCTGATTGGTCGAACTGTGTCCCTAGTGAGTCTGTTTTTAACTTGCTGCATTAAAAAAAATGATTTGACAAGCAAAATGCACGTGCAGCGCTAACACACATCAGGGCAGACAAAGTGTGGCGTAGCAAAGCTGAATCCCCAGCTTTTTAGCTAATGCACCTAACCTCGTTTTGTGTGAGAAAGGGTACAGCTCAAACCACATTAAGGCCAATGTTTCAACCTCGTCGAATACCTGCATCGCAGCAAAAAAGGAAAAGGGCCCACTCAGCACAGCTACATGGCTGCAGGGACCAGAAATTGAACAGAGGCTGCCAGGTTTATCCATACATATTTTTATACTGCACAACAATACGCCAGCAAAAGCAACAGCTTTGCCCCGAAACAGTCACATTCAGAGGCAGACTGAGTCAGCAACACCTACACTAAACAATAAAGCAATGCCACAAGTTCAATAGGCTGCGCAGAAATCCAGGTGTTAGATTGGAGACATCACCCAAAAAAATCCCAGCGACGACAATAACAATCTGACACACAATTGAACCTCGGTGGGGGGTTTCATCTCTTAAAGATTTGACCTATATTTGCCGCGTGGTGAATCAAATAAGTCAAAAAATTAGAGAAAGTAAATAAATGTTAATAAAAATGTGTGTTTGTGTGAAAACTGTAACATAAATATTGGAATTACAGAAGCAGAAGAGTCTGTGAAGCTGTATTCAGATCAGGCCCAGTCTTCAAGAGGGGCTCCCAGTTCATTTCAAGGTAGATTGGATGTCAGTGATATAACGGGAAGAGAACATTGTGTAAAATCAGAAATATGGTAGTTATGTGGCTTGCCTCACTTGGCTGCCCAGAATATCATTTATCGTGCACGTCAAATCTGATCTCGCTTGGAGTCAGTCACATATTTTCCAAGGAAAAGAGGGCTCTCAGGGTCCCTAGGTGTTCTGTGAGTAAGTCAGGGGTATGTCTCAGTGAGTTTGACGTGCACTAAAAGTATGGCGCGCCGAGTAACTATTGGGGCTGAAGCTAAAGATCATTTATCCTCTAATGAAATCAGTATTTGTGGAAGTTACAAGTAGGAGTTAAAGATCTATTTGCACCGCTTTCCACTGTCAAAATCGAAAGATGTGCGTCCAACAATTTATATAACTTCCCAAAAAAACTAATCGCTCTGCTAAATCTTTACCCTGCCTTTAAGCGAGGCAGTCTGGACACTGTAGCGTGAACTTGCTTGTCTAGTACAATCTAGACCCTAAAGAAATCTCTACATCAGTTCTATTCACATTAGTTGCATGCAAAGATAACACTTAATCCTGCCTAAAAGCTCAGATTAGTCCGTTTTTCAAAAGACTTTAAAAAATATCCACCGTGTGAACAGTGGAAGTTGGGCATCAGTGCATCAGTGCAATGATTAATTTCGTTCTTTCCACTGATCTAAGACCTAAATGCACAGAGTTTAGAGAGATATACAGCAGACAGTGTTGGGAAGGTTACTTTTAAAATGTATTCCATTACAGAATACTGAATACATGCCCCAAAATGTATTCTGTAACGTATTCCGTTACGTTACTCAATGAGAGTAATGTATTCTGAATACTTTGGATTACTTAATATATTATCATGCTGTTTACAACTATGTGAATGTACTATTGCTGTGATTTATTACTGTTACTGAAGGTCCGCGGCTCCGAACAGTAGTAAAGGGACCTCTGGCTAATACGGTGGGTTCCGTGTCGGGCTGGTAGCCGAAAACTAGCTTTACTTTGTTGTCTGGGTCAACTTTGCTTGCCAGAGACAGAGAGAGGCGTTGAAAGGCTGCTCCAACGGAACTTATTTTTTCCGGAGGAAAACACGAACACAGTGTACAGTCCAGTCTTAATAGCTTACTTACAGCTGGGCTCGTCAGGCACTCTTCTTGGCTGCGGTGGTTATTATTATATTTACATGCTTCCAGCTCCCGTTTTTGCTCCGTGACAGCTCGGACTTTTCCTTTCTCTCCCTCCCTCGCTCACAGACACATAACGTGTATGGCAGTCCATTCTCGCTGCAGCACGGACTACACTGCCCATGAGGCTACATTCTTTAGGGCCATGCCTGTAGCATTCTGCCTTTTAGCTTAGCACAGGGGTAGGCAACCTTTTTGATGGCGAGTGCCATTTAAAATTTCCTCAGAAGTCAGTGTGCCATATGATTGCATTAGCAATAAATTTAATAACGCTCTATATGAACAGTTACACATTATATAGAACCACTTTATAGAATTATATTTGTTTGCAAATGTTGGCAGCTATCAGCGAATAGTTATCAGCTATTTTGAAACAAAAAAAGACTTTTTATCCATAACAGCAGATGAACTGTACAACAGAAAATACAAATGCTATTTATGGTCTCCTCACAACAATGATAAGAAAAATAAACTGGGCCAATATGGTATGTTTGTTAATACAGAGACACACATGTTAATGTGATCTCTGGTCTCCCACTCAGAGACACAGGTCTCCGAGTGTCCAGCATTCAGACAGCTACCTGAGGTCACTCATGTGAGAGAAAATCTGCTCAGACAGATATGTAGAGCCAAATACTGTCAATAAGGCCTCTGCAATGTTCTGAAGACAGTTAAACTTAAACAGGTAGTGATGTCCAGCAGGTGAAAATGCAAGCTCCATGAACATGCACAGCTGTGGATTCCAGCTGCTTCGATGTCGCATTAACTGGCATTAACTCAGCCAGTTAATGCGAGACAAATCTAGCTGCTCATTAAAGCTTTCTGGTTTGATCAGAAGATAAAACATTGGTCCATACACCTGAAAGTCCCAAAAATGCATTGTGTCTCGAGTCTATGGATGCATTTGGACTAAAGACCGGCCCCCCAGATATTAAAGCCATAAAGCCTTTGAATGAAAACAAACGCTGTTGTGACAGTGATGTACACTGTCTTGTTGGTAAATGTATGACTTCTATTCATTTTACGTCAGATAAAAACTTTGGTTGTAAGCTTCAGATAATTATTTAATAACAGCCAGACATTTTAAATGAGAATAAGAAAGTATTTCTTTGTGCCCCCCTTTCCCTGTTAATGCCCTACCTGGCCCCCTGGCAAAACTTTGCTAGATCCGCCCCTGCACAGTTACCAGCTGTCAGCTACTTAGAAAAGGATCCTGGTGTTATTTGTCTCTGAGAAACAGTTCATAACTTCCCTTCAACTCATTCATGTCACCTAAAAGGTAAACCTGTTTCTCCATCACCTGTTCAGCTCTGATGATTCAGTAAGGACATCTCCTGGTTTCATCTGCATGTTTCCCTCTCACCAGATATACAAACCCATATCATGACCGGCAGCTTTTACAGCTGTGGCTCCAGAAAACCTCAGCTGATACTAGAAATTAATAATAAATTCTAACAACAGCTGACCAAGCTTAAACGTGCTGCTGTTGTTTAGTGCGACATCCGGCGGTTTCCTCTTTCTGGCGCAAAGTGAGCGATAAACAAACAAGAGAGAAAAGCTGATCAGCTGATCATTGATCAGTTTCATGATTGAAGTAGCAACAGGAGAGAGAGGGGAGAGAATGAGAGGAGAAGAAGATGCAGCTGTGCAGCAAAGACACAATAACTCCAGCTTTGTGTCTTTTTCCATCCTGGCTGAAGTACGGGACAAACTGTGTTCCTTCTCAGCTCAACACGAAACGGGTAATAATTTCTCTGAATTCCGTTTGTATGGGACGGTTGGCAACTCTACTAACTAACCTCATGAATAAAGTTCACTATCAATAAAATCATAGCACCCGCCCAGCAGTATATAAATTCCGTCATGCTAGCTAGTACGCAGTACGAGTTATTGTAACTGACTGTAAAAAGTCAGCACAACGAAAATAAACTCCACCTAAACTTGGTTTATATCTGACCCAGATAGACTGCAGGTCATTAACTTCTTACCTGAAGTTCAGTTCACCTGACGCCCGACCGGCGGCTGCCTCGGTCTCTCCTCCTCCTGCCTCCCTTCCCTCATCCACCTGCTGGCCTCCACCACTTGTTAATTTTACTGAATCTGTGGAAGCTACGCCATAGCCACCACCAAACAACTGAGTTATTTTTACAGACCGACCAGCGTCTGGCCAATCCACCACCACCAAAAAATAAAAAAATAAAAAAATAAAAAAAATCATCGGGCCACCGAGCAAATGTCCGGTATGCCCGATGTCCAGTCCAGCTATGGTCAACCCTTCGCGTGCCAACGGTGGCACGCGTGCCTAGGGTTGCCGACCCCTGGCTTAGCACAACAACAACAACAAAAGCGCTCTCTCACCCAGGAAACACGCAGAGAGAGAGCGCGTCACCCTGTAACCATGGCAACCGTAACGCTGCCGCCTGGAACAACATTACGTAGCTGTCAAACAAACCCAAACAGTCCTGACCCGCGACAATATGAAACAGGGAAGTACCGCCGTGTAATCCATTTATTTCAACAAAGTAACTGTATTCTGAATACCACCTTTTTAAACGGTAACTGTAACGGAATACAGTTACTCATATTTTGTATTCTAAATACGTAACGGCGGTACATGTATTTCGTTACTCCCCAACACTGACAGCAGATCATTTCATTTAGGAAGCTGAAGACATCAAATGTTCTGCACTTTTGCCTCATAAGTTACTTAATAGATAAATCACTTATACAAATTACACACTAATCAATTAATGGACCATTTGTTGCAGTACTCCATATCCCCCTGCTAACCTCTCCAATATGAGACCCCTCCAAGAACAGGAGAAGTGGAGGGGGTCAGTGAAGTCACCTAGAAATAGATAAGGAGGCTCATAATTAGTTAGTAATGGCAGGTTAGACACCTCAGCAGGAGAATCACTGCGCAGAAGGACCTTGCCAATAAGGAACCTGAGTTAATTAAAAGACCTGGCTGTGCTCTTAGGACTTAAGTGTCCTTATTCTGATGGAATGCTAAAATCTTCCTCACAGCTTGACGCGCTCTGTTGGACGGTGGTGGCTTTTTTTTGTTTGTTTTTTTCTCTAATTACCTGATGTGAATTCATGGCTCAATCATCACCGGTTTTACAAACCAATCAAAATCAGAAAAAACCCAATAAACTGGTAATATCATTAGTCTAACATAAAGTTTACTTTGGCTTCCAGTTGGAAACTGCAGTGAGGCTTAAATGTGTGTCAGCACAGGAGTTGTAGTGACACAAAGGGCAACTGTCTCACTAACTGTGGCTGCTGAAGGCATTTTGGAAGCATTGCTAAAAAGCTGTGCTGTGTCTGCTTCTGAAGGGAGCTCATCAAGCTGCAAAGAGCAGATGAGGAAGGAAGCGTCCAAACTAAAAGGCTCTGTGCAGACTGAATGCTCTACCAGAAAGCTCTCCCTGTGGTATGAACAAGCACCGCAGCAAAAAACACACATTTCTGTTTAAAGCATACAGCTGTCCATGTAAGCTACTTAACAAATCCCATTTTTCTCACTCTGTATGCATAAAATCATGACGGGAAATGTACTTTACTGCCCAAAACGTAGGTTACCCACACTCAGCACTGTCCCTGAATGCACAGACAAAAGGGGGGAGGATCAAAGAGGTTGCTGATGCTCTGTTAGGGAGCTGCTTTTGCTTAGTGGGCTGTGTAGAGATTGAGTAACGGGGATGAAAACCATTATGTTTTAAATCCGTTTACACACAGCAGCATTCTTTGCAGTGTAATACAAAAATCAGCACCTCCCTTTTTTAATCGTTTGATCTAGAAAAATTAAGAGAACACTTCAAAATGCTCATTTCACAAAGCAGCGCCTTTGAATTTTGTGAAACAAAACTTTTTGACTGTTATTTCTTGATGAACGACTTCACTGATGACCGAAATTGTAGGTTTTGTCTGCCAAACAACAACCTAAAGTGTAAAAACCAAACAACTGACCAAGGGATAAACCAAGACGGTCACAAAGAGAGGGAGGAGGTGGATTTATAGTACCGAGAGCCGGCCCAGGCTGCGAGCAGACAGAGGGTATAAGTGCTCCGTTCCAGCTCTTCCTGTTTTGTTTTACAGCTCCAAACTCCTGGGAGCAGCTGTGAGTCTGCTCAATTTAGGCCAGACAGATGGAGACAGTGTTTGTGGTGATTGCATTAACATATCCAGCCCCAAAGAGCGAAGCAGTTTTGGAGGGTGGACCGGCAAGTCGCTTCAGAATGGAAGGAGGAGACAATGGGAGAAAGACAAAAGCTTGGAGCTTAATGATTTTTCTCATTACCTCTTCTCATTTCTCTATCTCCTCCTCTCTTTCTTTATCCCCCTGGCTTTTCATTTCTTTTGTCTCTCGGCCATTTCCTGCTCTCTCACGCTCTTCCCATCTATCACCAAAAATGGCTGCAGGCTGATGGGAAGCAGCAATGCAGTGTCAACTGCCGGCAGCTTAACAGGTGAGAGAGCAGAAGGTGAGAGGCAGGATTCAACTTCTCCCCTGACAGTACTCAGAATACATCTGAATAGCATCAACCATGGCTCCTCACACACACAAAGGCACACCTTACACGCACACAGACACAAAGTGCATGTACAGTTCAAGAGATTGTTTTGCCACGTTTGCAAGGTTTATTACCAAGTCTTAATAGTTTCACATGACTTTGACTCAAGTGGTGGACTGGGTGGCTTCAGATTCAACTTTCCAAATTTAAAAAGGAGGATTTTGTACGCAGCATCCTTGGCATCTGCTATATACTTCCTTGTCACTGTGGAAAATGACATTTCATGAATCAATGGTAGATGTATATGTAGTTTTTTCTCACAAGTAAGAAAGAACAATGATATAGAAAGTGTTGTCTTGGTTTTTAGTTTTGATTCACCCTTTATTCTTCGGTGTGTTTAGTTACTCAGTCTCATGTAAGGTTCAGAATTTGTCCCGAGGGAAGTCTTAAAAGGACAAGTCCAAATTCATTGAGGGGTATGAATGTGCTGAGATCATTTGCAATTTATAAAAACTGTAGTATGAAGAGAACCTGGATGCAGAGAGAAATACATGCTGTTTAAATATACTTCAAAACAAATACAGTCACAGATAAATGGAATGGTACTCATACTTATTTGGCACCGTTCAACTCAGTTTGAGCACTTAAAGCACTTACTTTAAGTCTCTGAATCTCACACACATAAACACACAGAGCACTTGAATCTATGCCTTAGCACTTTTAATCTAACATCCATCCATACACTCATATTCTGATGGATGCATTGGGGGCAATCTGGGGTTCAGTATTGTGCCCAGGGATATTTCGACAGCTGGACTGGAGGAGCCTGAGACGGAGCCACTGACCTTTCGATTGGTAGATGCCCCACTCTACCACTTGAGCCACATCTGCAACACACATTAAAGGATTGCAGACATAAAAAAGGCCCAAGCTATAATTTATATTGATGTCTCCTTGACATCTTTTTCTTGGACTACGGTGTTAAACTGACTGACCAAAATGAGGTGCGCTTGCTGCCACCCTCTAATTAGAGCAGAGTGTGACACAATTACACTTTTACCAAACATAAAAGCTGCAAAATAATCTCCGATGTACACACTTTCGTTCTCGGTGTTTCCTCTCTGTAATGAAGTGTGTTACACCCCCACCTGGAGCAATCAAACGCACCAGAGAGAGTGTGAGTCAATCTGTGTATCCAGCTCGGCAGAGAGCTGTGTGCATCCGCACTGATCATTAGCAGCAGCGGGGTGGCTCAAACTTTAGAAAACTGTCTCTCTATATAGGCAGGAAAATGTTGGAGTAACAAACCTTATGAAGTGACGAAATCTGAGGCCTAAATGAGGAGAAGTTCAAGTGTTACGGTGTGTGTGCCAGTGTTCCCTTATTAATATTCTTGTTGCTGTTGAAAGGGCTCTTCAGCACAGCTGCAGCTTGTTTTGGTGGGGTTGTTCATCCTTTCTATTCAACAGCGAGGGCAACATTGAGGAGGAATGCATGGGTAAGTGTTGCATTACAGTAATTTTATGCTTTATGATACAAAGAGGAATATTGATGCTGTCACACTAGATACATAAGAGACAAATGTTGATGAAACGAGCCCTGGGACGCAGACATATTCACGATCCCTTTGAATCAACCTGTGGTCATTCTGTGTGTCTTTTGGGTTATTTTGTGACTTTTTCAGATTTTACGCTCCTTTAGTAATCCACCTGCAAACACCAGCTGAGCAGCAGGCTCATACCCACATTTGTTTTCATCATGTGCACAGGCTGTATTGATTTAGATAGTAAATGTCAGAAAAGTATTTTCTCTGCCATTAATGTGCATGTTTTTGAAAAAACAGACTCTTTGGTGGGCTGTTAACTTGGGGTGTTTAAAAAAAATGTGAACACTGATAACAACGCTAATAATATATTGCTTGGGGAGGGAAATCAAGATTACACAAGAGCTCTTTGAAACGACTAATCTCCTTTGCCTGCTTTTAAAGATAAACTGTTATGTAATGTGGTTAAATACTAGATCTAAAAACATGGAAACCTCGTCTAAACTAAAGCCCCAGGATGGCATTTTCTCTACATGTGTTCACAGACTGAAGACATCATATACTGAAAACAAAGCAAAGACACCCAATTGAAACTTCTGTACATCAAAATAAGTTTGAAAGTTTCGTCCTCGACTTATTTCAGCCTATTTTCCTCAATTATGCTGCAACAAAAAAGGCACTTCACAGTTCGGTCGTGAATAAATTGGAATAAAAGTGGAGTGCAAAATGTGTAAACAAAAGGCAGGTGGTTGAACTTTATTAGAGAGCGGCGCCGCATTCAGCAGGTGCAGCACTCAGCGCCCTAAACGTCTGCAAGCATCACTGCTTTACCTCAAACACAGAGCCGTGATGAAATGGCCGTGTGCCACGGGTTTTCTCTCGGCGTCAGCGCTCAGACTAGAAATGCCTACGACTGCATCAAAAAAGCCAAACAAATCGTGTGTGTCAAACAGTGCGGGCGGGAGGGGGGCGTGTGCACGCTCGAGCTCACTCACACATTGGTTGTGAAGATGCCGTAGATAAGGTCTTGCTCGGGCAGGTAGAAGGTGCTCTGCAGCTCGTTGTAGTAGAAGGGGATCTCCCCGGAGCGAGAGCAGTTGAGCCTCGCCTTCATGAACGTGGTCCAAGTGTCCTCCAAGAGAAATCGCCCGCCGATGTCGTTCTTGCAGACCCTCGCCACGCGGGAATACACCGTCTTGCCGCAGTCGTGCTCCACTGCATTCTCCCTCAGGAAGAAGAAGGTGAAGAGGCCGATGTCGTAGGCTGAGATAAAGTGGGGCTCTACGGGGGGGGGAGAGAAGGGGAGAGGGGATCATTACATTTACTCCTGCAGCACAGAAATATTTGCAGCATTTATCTTGTAGATGCTGTTTGCTTTGACCCTTTTGCTCCTTATTACCAAATGCAAGCACAAATTTGAATTCCTGCCACTGCCGTCCCAATTTGAGATGGTCTGGAAAAGGAGCCTAAATGTCAAACGTGTAAATGAGGAGAAGCCGCAGAGAGGGATAGGAAGCAGATAAAAAACGGTTACTAATAAATCTGTTTGATATTTTGATGGTAAATCCATGGAGCGATCTCTGTTTAACTACATGTCCGCGCTGTTTTTATTGCATGGGAAAAGGGGGGGTGCGGGTGGGGACACATAGAAAATGATTAATGGGCCTCTCTGCTCGGTGGGTTATCAGGTAAACGGCACAGAACAAGAGGGACGTTACTGTCACTCTTTAGACACGAATGGCTCATCACCAAACACTAATTTACTGCTGTCTGCTGTCAGGGGAAAGGGGCGCTTCGACTTGTACATTTGTGTTTGGCAGAAATCTAACAGGACAGGCTCGTTTGAAAACGCACTCTCTTTTTGTTGCAACATCTTCTCATGGTGACAGTCTCGGCTTTATGTAGGCTGTAGGCTATATTTTTAATGAAACGCTAAACTTTACAATCCTATTTGTAGCATTAAAATATACCTAAAAAAGTTGTTTTTAGTATTGCATATAATTGAATTGACCTGTTTTTGAGTGTATTTTAAGGGTTTTGCAGTCTTTTAGAAAAAACATTCATAAGTGTTAATAAAAAGCAGAGGTTGTTAACGATCACTAAGTAGAAGACGTCTTGTTTTTCATGAGAGGATAAAATTGTTGCGACACTTCTGGCTCAACACCCACACTGCTGTTTTGACACAGAGCATCATGCTGAAGATTTGTTGTCTACCGCTGTGTTTTCTTCTTCTTTCAGATAAGTACTGCTCATGTGCAGAAATGACCAAACACACTGCTGCTGCTGCTGTTTTCCCCTGGGACCCATTTATTGTAACTGATAGCACATCCGGCCACATGCACACTCACACAGGCAAAAACATGAATGGAAGAATATCACCTTAATTTGCACAGACACATGCACACACATAATGAAAACGTAAAAGGCAGATACTGAGATTACAAACACACACACACACAAGCTTCCACATGCACAAACAGGATGGACATGACCTGAACAGCCGTGTTGGAATGTGCCTCAGAGCCTACCGAGACTTTTTAGAGATTGTAATTTTTACACAAAGCAGGGAGAAAACTAATCCGCTTGTCCACACACAGCGACAGCATCTGTGATGAAAATAACCGGCAGTTTGGGCCGAGCACAAACCAAAGCTCCCGTGGTATCAAAAGAAGAAAGACACAATCAGCAGGAGGAGGGATTCCAACTTTTCAAAGCTGTAATCAAGTTTTATTAAAGGGGCGGCCCGTGCCAAAGAGCTCGCTCCCCGATCGCCATAATTACTCTGCGAGAATGTGGGGAAAGCAGCGGTGGCTAATTTAGCAGGTGATCTAATCGACTTATCGAGTTAAATTAAATTAACTTGTGGTTCTTATCAGTTCATCCTCAGTTGGTATTTCAAATCGAAGGCGAGTACGAATGCCATTAAAGAAACAGAGCGCTTGTTATTAGCATTTTTATTATACATGAAACCCAAAGGTAATCACAGTGTTTACAGCGGTGGCAAAAAGATTTGTCAAACCTTTGTCAAGATCTCTATAATGAACTCCGATCCCCCATTCAGACTGTTAATCGGTGCAAACAGGCGTGCTGATGAACAAGTGAGAGTTGCCATGCCTGCAGGGTGACTGACACTGCAAAACCATCATAATGTGTTAGTGCTACTTTCCCTTCAAAGCTAAGGAACTGTTATATATGAAAGCTGGTGAGCTAATGTAAGGGATAAGTGTGTGTATTCGGTGTGCTTGAGTCGTTCTGGGTTTACATACTGTACCTGTGTTTATGCGCACTGTACGTGTGTCAGGCAAAGGGCAGGTGGAGCTGACAGATTCTGCATAATATTACTGAAGCTGCGTGGGTGCAAAATGTGATGAACAGAGTTTTGTTTTTTTCCCTCTGTACCCTGCTAAGTCATAAACAGATTGTTCAATCTGGCAGGCTGGTTGGGTGCTGGAGTAAAGCTGCCTCCAGTAACGTCACATGATGCCTTAGATCAAACACAATCACTGCTGAAAGTGCACGGCTATTTATTATTCAAGCAAAGGGGTGCTGCAGGAATGCAAAGATGCTCTGCTAAACACGGGTGGGACGGGTGATGTCGGGTAGTTTAATTACAGCAACAGGACAGACAAGCTCTTTTGTAAGCAGGTTAGATGCCTATCTCGGTTTTCATTTTTACACAAAACTGTTCGTTTTGTGTCTTCTTGACATGTCTCACTTTTCAGCTGGCTTAGCTGCTAAAAGAGTGGGCAAAAGATGTCTGAATATATCTCCTGCAAAAACCTGTTTTGCCAGATAAGATTTGGAGGAAACATATGTCCTCGAGGATTATACTTCCAACCTTTTTTTTCCTTTGCAAACAAAGTAAGAGCACACACAGCACACACTTAGAACGAGGGTGAGGTTCTCTGTGTGTATGCAGCTTTAGATTACTGGAATATTTTGTTCGGATAAAGGAAATATAGTTTGTGGTTCATCCTGAGCTCAAACCTAAAGTAGATTTATACTCATCCTTACTTTGGGTTCACAAAACAACCTGCTCTGGATGTGAGCACAGAAGCTCCACCCACCTGCCATTCAATCCTTCTGTTTGTGAAGAGCAGCCAATAAGAAAAAAGCTGGCTTAAAGGAAGAGAGAAGGGTGCTTGTTTCAAACAGAGGTTGAAATGAGGGGCTGCACTAAGGTCCAGTATAAGATACATAATAATTATTGTGAACTGAGTTATGAAAATGTTATCTAGTACAGTCTCATGATAAAAATATGGAGCTGGAAATGGCTATAATGGATCCACTTTAACTCTTAATTTTACTATAGTCTGACAAACTTGTGCAAAAAATTCATGATTTATAAAGAAATGATTGCATAACAGCAATAAAATGCTTTAAGGGGGCTCTCACTGTAGCAACAAGAATCCTGCTGTGCAAAGAATAAAGCTCTGCAAGGCCACAGTATTGTCCAAGAGCAGCGGCTGGAGCATTGGAGAGGTATCAGCAGAGTAATATAAGCCTGGCTATGAAGTTCTTTGTGTGCGTCTATGAATATGATTAGATGTTACAAGTCAGTTGGCAGATGAGCAGCTGAGGATTGAGCCACTCAAAGGGAAGCATGAAAGAAGCAGTTCATGCCAACTGGCTAATACACTGCTCTACCTGAACTAATGCTATACTCTTCTTGCCAGGAGCAGATTTAAAAAGAAAGTTGGAGACATGCTCAGTATTTGCTTTGCATTTGTAGTGTCATTAAGATTTTTACTATCACTTAATAAATAAAATGATCTCGGCAGCATTTAATGTTCTGCAAAAGAAACAGAATTTTGCCAGCGCAAATTAGATCAATAAAAGAGCTTCACATTAGGTTGAAGCATCACTTGTAGCTGAATGCATAAGCATGAGAGATTACAACTTTTTATGTTTTGGTTTCTTTTAATATCTGCCGAGAAACATTTTTCCAAGAGCTGAGAGGAGGTCGAAGGCTAATAGCAAAAACATAAATAAACATGTGGCTACCAATGAGACCTGTGAGGAAACCGAGAGAAGCACGCAGGCATTTTCTTAAGACTTTTTCTCAGGCGACTCTGTGCATCTTGTGACATTCAGATGCATGATGGGAAACAGTTGGTCAGCACCTGGCAGGCAACCAATCCAATAAGAGAAGAGATTGATTAGATCCAGGACCCCCTCCCAGCCTTCGGTTCTGCTGAACTGGAGAGGCTCAGAGCTGGAAATGAGATTTTCATTCACACCCCAAATTCACCGGGGAACACAACTCCATAACACTCATAGAATCAGCCATGAAGCAAAGCAGGCTTCCACCGGCGGAGTGGAGGGCGACATGTGTGCTTCACTGTGCGTGCAGCCAGCTGTGATTATGCTGATGTGGACTCCATCTACTTTGTTACTCATCTTTTTTTTTTTTTGCCGCTCACTTCCCTTCAACAGCCTTTCTTCCTGTGCGTGTGCGTGTGGTAATAAAGCACACGTGGAAGCATGTGGAGCTTGCACACAGTCTAAATACATACATGCATGTTCAAGCCCACACTTGCATGCACACACAGGCGGAGTCCCCGGGATGGGGTGAAGCATGCTGTGTGTTGTAATTTCACCCTCTCCCTGCTGTGAGGAATAATTACACCGCTCACTGACTCCTCAGTCTATCTTCCCCGCTTCCCTCTCATCCCCATCCTCTTCCCGGACCTGCAACTCTCTCATCTGTCTGCTATCACTACCACACACTCACACCATCAGACTCACCCACCTTTTAGTTGCACAGCATTTTCCTATTCGTACACCAAGACATACACTTTACACTAACAATTTTTTTGACGGTGAAAGACAATCAGTCGCCATCAGCTCTAAATGATGGATTTGCTGCATTTCTCTCTTTCACGTCACCGGCCAGGAGACAAAACAAGCTATTCCGACTCCACGAAACAGATTCACCGTTTGGGAATTTGGTGATCTGTCTGACATTTAATAGGCTAAATGTTCAGTGGATAAACTGAGAAAATAAGAGGGCGGAATCAAGCAGTAATGAAAATAGTCATTAGTCACTGCCCTCATTACATTAAGAAAGACGTTTTCTGACACGGCTGCTCGTATTTTTTACAGATAATTAAACCAGGAGAGAGTTTAATATACATCCAGGCTTTGAAAGAACTGTTAGTCATCTGACATTGTCTGTGAGACTGAAAATGAATCTGACCTTTACTTCCAGAATCGCACATGTTAAAAAAAAAAGCCTTTATACTCCACTGCTCTATATAACACATCCAGTTATCTCAGTGCTGCTGCATATCAAAGAAACTCAATGACAGCGCTTTTCAGTGGACGGTCCTGCTACATTTCTGCTTGAGTCAGAATGTGTTTTAATGTTTACAGTAGAGGGAAAAAGGCACAGTGTCAGCAGCTGGGAGATTACTGACACCAGCACCAGAAGGACCGACAGTATTTCATGTTCCCTGCCATTCTGTAAATCCCACCAATTCCTATGCCTAACCTGTAACTCTGTGTTCTACACAGTACTTCAATCACAGCCGTCTTTGTAGGCCTTTGAAAAAAAGCATGCCGGATTGATCCATCTTGGCTCTAACACAGGAGGAAATTGTGTTGGAAGCAAAAGTGCAGACTTGGCCCATCTGCCGCTCAAGACAGGACCTAGGAAAATGTTTAAAGAAACAGCAGGTATTTTCTATTTGACTCAGTATAACCCTGAGGATTATCTGAAGTGCAACAGGTCAGATTACTGATCAGATTACTAGTTTTATTTGATTAGATTCCTGGAATCTGAGAGAAAAATATAATGAAACATTT
The DNA here is from genome assembly GCF_013358895.1 of Oreochromis aureus. Taxonomy (NCBI): domain Eukaryota; kingdom Metazoa; phylum Chordata; class Actinopteri; order Cichliformes; family Cichlidae; genus Oreochromis; species Oreochromis aureus. The sequence goes on from NC_052957.1 coordinate 26,544,276, forward strand.
ACTCAGTCGAACAGAAACAAACCTGTAACTTACACCCCTCAAATTGGATGATTTAAAAGCTCTAAAATGAACCCAAGAGCACCAGTAAAACAAGCTCGCAGCTCTGCAACATAAGCATTTTCTGCATGTCTCTGCCTTTTTATTCAACATTTATGTCACAGAATTGAATAACGCCTCCTCCTTTTGGGAATTTCTGGTGGCTATATTTCACAAAATACTAAATAACAAAGTAATTAACTAGAATTTTAATTGGTGATGAAAATACTCATTATCTGAAGCACAGTTAAAAAAAAGACACACTTAAATAAATGACCGTCAGTGTGATCGTGCAGTGATTCTGTACCATTCAGCCATTTGGAGTTGTACTGGGCAGTCCGGAGCGGTGGCATGCCGCCCAAGCTCCGGTATATGACGGGGTCACGGCCGGAGAAATCGATGACAGTGGCGGCATACAGCTCTCCGCTCTCCGTCACCACCGCCGTGGAGTTGTGACGAGGGTCGTACGGGCAGCGGGCCACGCCGTTCACACTCTCCAGCACGCTGCTCAAGTTGCCCACCTGAATGCAGGGCACAGAGACGGAGCGAGACGGGCGGTGCGTTAAATCTGCAGCCTTTTCATTGCGTTTCCACAAAACTCGCACAGCCAGACACACACTTAACTCTACCTCTCTGGTGATACAACGCGGCTGGAAAGCATTGGTTCCGCACGTTATGACCTCCGTCTTGTTCACCAGCAGGACTCTGATGTAGTTCTGACATTCGGTCTGCAGAGAAGAAGGGAGGGGGAGAACACTTTGGAAAAGTTGAAGTAGAGCGAAAGCTGAGGTGGTTAGCTAAATACTCTTGGACGTGTTGCTGAGAAGAACAATGGACCAAGTCTTTGGGTACCAGCCTGGCATGCAATCAAAGCAAAGCAATTCAGTGTGCAGCTTTTGCTCTTGTGAGTCTATTGTTCAGAAATATGAATACTCGTTTGTAACTAAATGGAAGCCTATTTGCGACACTGACATAGGCTCTACAATAAGTCAAGAATGTGTTTTAATAAAAAGAATCAAATCTGCTTTAACAAAGGCTGAGAATTGATTTATTGGTCTTTGTGGCTAAGGAGTGAGGTAATTGCAGTGATGCAGGTTTCAAAGAAAAATGATAGCCTGTTGTATATTTGATATCAGTCTTCACTGTATAGGCACTGTGAGAGGAAAAAACCCAAAACAAAACAGCGGTGCAATCAGTTATAACAAAAATCATTGAAGCAGGAATACTGATCGCGCCAACTGTTATCAGATATATTTGAGAGGAAGTCCTTTTGAGAGTCTCACCCAAGACTCTCTTGTGCACATTTTCTTTCCCTTCCCTTTTGCCCTCTCTCTTCACTGCAAGAAAAACAACACTTGATTGAAGGGTCTGAAATAGCTGCTCTGCACAGAGCCCTCCCATGAGGCCCACAAGGACCTCGCCACGACAGCCAGAAGATATCAAAATGGCCTCTCTGTAAGCCAGGCAGTGCTGACATGAAGTGTTGTAATTGGGGGCGTGATGGAGGTTACCTCTGTTTTGCCTTTGCTCTGACAGGACCCCCTGGTCTCCTCGTCCGGTGCCCATTCTGTCGCCTAGGAAACAAAAACAAGAAGAAAAAAAAAAGTCCAGTGATGACAAAAGAGGCCGAAAATCAGTCAGCTGAGTCCTTCAGACGCTCACAACAGTTACGCAACAGCACACTGTTGCTAATACTGTAGGCACGCTCAAAAAGATGCATGAAAAGACTTTAACCTCATTGCTGTTTGTTTATTGTGTAAACATGGCGACTGGCTTGGCAGCCCGGAGCTTATTCGAGGGTAGCGGGCAAGGCACGCAACGAGGCATTTGAAGGGCTGAGGACAGCATTAGCATGTAAATGGCTTTCCCTCTCGCTCGCTCCCTCCTTCTTATCCTTTCTTCTCTCTCTGAAAGTTTGCAGCACTCACCTCCACTCCACCACCTCCACCCTCCCACTGCCCAATTATATTCCTGTTGATGGGTATGTCTTGGGCTTAATTATGGATGCAGTACAGCAGCGCTGCGCGACTGCACTGCAAACACACTAATGCATGAGCATACACACAGTCTGCCTTGGCCACCGGAGCTGCTCTGGCTCTTGTTAAGAGGGGTTGAGAGATGTCCCTTTCTTGGCATTAACTGTACGGTTTATGAGCAGGTGCCAGAGGACCCCCCGTTATGTGTCACTGGCCTCATTTTACTCATCCTCCTCCCCATCTCCTCCTCTTCTCTGATCTCCCTGCCCAAGGAGGAGGTTAGCTAAATGTAAAAAAGTCTGCCATTATATAACAACAATTCATCTCTTTCTTATTCTCTTTATTTCCTTCCCTCCCTAAAGGATTAATGTCACGCAGAATTGATAATTATCTACATGTCGGGGGATTGCTTTCCCAGGAAAACTGGCCAGTGGGACGAAGTTGTGACCCAACATTCAGCGAAGCCTGCCAACTGAGGCCAAACAAGAGTCATCATTAAACTGGGTCACAATCTCATTCGCCAGATGGAGAATTCAAACTCCAAGAGTTAAAAAGGAAAAAAAACTTTGATTCATTGTGAAGCTCCTCTTAACTAAAACTTCTTTATGTGTAAATTTGTCCTCAGGTGATGCCATTTATTTTATTTTCTGGATCTTCATTTTGCTTAAATTAAAACTCAGTGGCAGAGACCTAAAACTGTATAGCCCTAAGACTCTGTAAAACGCTCTGCTGGGAGAATAAAGTTTTGAGTTAATTATATTTCTTTTTTCAGATCCTCACTGCAAAGAATGTAGCGCAGAAATAATTTAAAAGGAAATAAAACATTCTAAGGACATTTAATCAGAACTTAAGAGAACTGCCAAAACCATTCTGGGGACAAAATGTAGAGTATATAAATAGATCTCTTATTTCACAGATCATGGAGTTTATCAACTATGCTTTAAGGGATAGAAGTTCATGATTTTGGATGATTAGCCTCTGCATAAATTCTTGCTAATGAGTGAAAACGCCACACTGAACAGCGCAATCCGCAGCCTAACGAGCTGCTCAAACATCTGCACATTATCTTGGGATTTCTTTTCTTGCTTTTATTCTCAGCTTATATTCATAGACAATTCACGACTGTGTGATTGTTTTTTTGATTACTCTGGCAGAACAGTTTCTGCTGCCAAGACACTGCAGGCAAACAGTTCTTAATTATTTTAAATGTCATTCTTGATTCTTTTGGATGCAGCTTAAACCCCCGCTAGTCAATACTGTCTTTGTTAGCGACATACATCAAAGTAAAGATGTTTCCTGTTGTACAGATTCACACCCATCAGTGAGTATTTGTTTACTGTGCCGGACGTGAATGTTGCTCATTAGCCTCGGCAGCACACGGCTAATATGCTCTACGCTACCTGCGCAGCGCTACAACCGCAGACAAAGTTAGCTACAGGATCCCAAGCATTGTTAGAGATCATACCAGAGTTAAATGGTTCACCGCAGCAGCTTTATAAACAACTGTGTCGAGTTGATGTCACACACTGTGCTTTAAATGTCATGCTAAGTTTGCACAATTTAATTCCACTGTAGAAATCTGGAGACATAAAGAGTTGGGAAATGGGGACTGCTTCTGTGTGTGAGGCTGACTTCTACTGTTGTTCTTCTAATACAGCTTAAGGCAATAGTGATTTAACCCCTGGGCCATTATGAAGACGGTGGTAGGTCGTTTCAGTTTGACGGTCGAGCTGAGGAGCTGAATCAAATGGGAAACACGCCTCGAGGGATGGATGCAGAAAGACAACACGCACACGTTAAGAGGAAACTGTGGTGTTCCTGCTCTTGCTACTCTGTTGCCAGCTGAAGAGAAAAAATGTTTGACATGTTGATGCCAGACTTGGAACATCTCCATCTGTCCACTGATGAAATTAAACTCAGATCTGTTACTACAAGTAATAAATCTGCTGCTTTGATAAACATTATGCTAGCAGTGGAACCCCAACCTGACCAACATCAACTATTAAAAAAGAGGATTAACAACTAGACAGCCACACCAGGTCTCCATATGATCATCAAAAGATCTCCCAACAAATAAAAATATATGTATAAAAGGTTATAGAGTGAATAATGGAGAATACAGATGCTCCACAAAGATGTTGCTGCAACTAGAAACAGAGATGATGAAGGAGGATTAAATGCAAACAATACAGTTTGGAACTGCTAAACTAAACTAAGTGTAAAAACCAGTTTTTCGTCAGAGTGGATCACCCTATCCCTGGCATCTTCCTCTTTCACACCCACCCTCTGCATCTCCACCTTCACTACATCCATGAATCTTTTCTGAGGTCTTCATATTTTCCTCCTGTGGCAGCTCCATCTTCAACATCCTTTGTCCAATATAGTCTCTATCCCTCCTCTGCATATGTCCAAACCATCTCAACCTTACCTCTCTAACTTTGTCTCCAAACTTCTCAGACTGAGTTGTCCCTCTGATTTAGTCATAAATCCATCCATCCTGGTCACTCCCAATGAAAATCTTAGCATCTTAGCATCATGAAGTTATATTAAGCTCCTGCAGACAGTAAAATACCAGTAAGTGTGCTCTGGCCCGTATTGATAGTTACAGCTCATCTCCCTGTCTCCCACAGCAGCTCCCTTCAATTAACCTGTCTCAGACTGCACCGGAGAAAGAGCCGGCAGCAGGGGACGGCTATATAAAGTAAACTGTGATTAAAATGAAACTTGAGCTCCAGATACCGAACACGAAGCAGAAGAAAAAGTGAAAATATTGAAAGTAGCTAATGTGCTCCGCGGGAGCTCAACTTTCAAGTCATGTCACTCGTGCTGCTGCCAAACAAGTACGCACGCAGTCAACAACCTGAAATCCACTTCCCCTGAGTACAGCGAACAGTGCGGCACCTGCCATTCAGAGAGCAGCTCCGCCCCCTCCGCACTCCATCATTCTGCCCGTTGAAATGAAAACACTGCTCCTTCACAGCCCCGTGCCTGTCAGCCCATGACAGCCTGGGGACTGATGGGATGACGTCATTTGCAAACACACACACACACACACACACACACACACACACGCACGCACGCACAAGCACAGGCAGATGGATGCCTTTGCGATGAATCATGGCTTGGAGCATTACCATCTTTTCTGCAGGGCCCCGTCTCCAAGGATCCCCATCGACTTAACCCTGTGACCTTCACCAGAAAGTGCCACCCTCCTTACCGTGCCCCCCTCCCCACCCCTTTCTCTGTCCATCTCCTCTTCTTCACACCACTTTGGAACAAAGCAACGCTCACACAGTGGCTGTGAGAATACCAACTCTACCTCAACATCCTCTCCCCCAAATTCCTACACCCCATACCAAGTCCTGAATGGCCTGACTGCCATTTAACAAATGAATAAAAGCTACGCAATGTGCAGGCAGGAGAGGTCCCTTCTGCAAACAGGAAAATTATGAGCACTTAAAAAAAAATTGACCTTGAAACCTAGAGTTTCAGTTAAGCACAAATGCAGCTTTGTTAAAAATGTTCTTGTACTTAGAAACAGTATTGCCAACTTAGCGCCTTTGTCACAATATTTAGCGAGTTTTCAGACCCCCTTAGCGACTTTTTTTCTAAAAAGCAACTAGCAACAAATCTGGCGACTTTTGCTGGTGTTATCAGGAAGACTTATGACCACTTTTTGACGTGAAAGCATGTATTGCTCTTACTCTCAACAAGCAGTGGGTGCTGCCGTGGCTGTAATGCAGTCAGTTCTTCTTTTACTCTTACTTTTTGTGGACCACAAGGTTTAAAGCTACTTAAAAACACACACATACTTTTTTGTTTGTCTATGTGTGTGTGTAACTCCGCCAGAGTGCCTGTTTTGGGTGACATGACTGTGGCGGATCTGTAGGTGTATACAGAATACACATTCAGTGTACAACACTACTTCGAGTGGCCAGTTAGCTTAGCTTAATGTAGCATAAACAACTTACATATGAGAAAACAACTAATCTGCCTGAGTACATCATTATAACTTGTTGGGTTTTTTTAAGCCAAACCAAAAAAAAGACAAAAAATTAGACACTGTAAACCAGTTTACAGTTTTTAACTTTAGCGGTTAGCTTAGTATTTAGCATAAAGGCTAAATATGCTACACAGGTTAAATAAGCTAAACATTAGTGAGTTATTAATTTTTCCAAATAAAGTTTGCTCAAATGTCTTTATGATAAGATGTCCTGACTGTAATTTGAACTGATGACTTTGTGACATTGAAGCAGCGCCAATAAAATATTGTATATCATGCTTTTAGTGATACTCAAGCAACAATCACCAGCTAATAGCCTCAAGCAAAATTTCATTAGCAGCAACAGATTATGAAGAAATAAAAACATTCAGGTGACATATTTAACAATGAATTTAAACTTGTATTTTTTCTAATGTATTTAAATGGAAAAGTAATAATTAAAACAGAGATCCATGTCTAAAAAGAAATTATGCTACTCTGGCTCCCTTTTTTTTATGCCCCTGTTCCATAGTCATACTACAGGTACCCAAGGCTGATAGCCAGAAAAACGGGGATACAAACTGCTTTCCATATAAAAGTCACCCAGCATCCCAACCCCAAACTCCTCACCTAAAAAATTCCATATGTGGTTATATCACATTCTGACTCAGATCTCCTGCCAATTTAGGCGCTGTGCAAATGTCTGCTGGGTGTGCGAGTGGAGGCATCTGACGCAACTCAATCACACTGCTTTTCTCACACTATCTTTAAATGCCAGATGTATGTTTTGCATCTCTGAAGTGTGACATCCACGTTTAGTGATTTTTATAATGTGTTTTCCGTCATTTCACATTTTCTTTAAAATCCAAGAAGCAGGAGAGGAAATAGCTTTCCATTACTAAGACATTCATATATAAACACATTAAAAAATAAACAAACAAAAAATTGCAATCACTGTCCTTGTTGCAGAAAATATCGCAAAGTTAAAGACCCATGTGTCTACTAACTTCCTGCCATTTTTCATGCTCACACACCCCAGGGCCACAGAGGCTTTATTATTTGCGCCTGTAGTCTCAGTTGCATGTTAGAGTTCATTTCCATCTATTAGTGGGGCCAGCAACCATGTACAAATCCCCACCATCAATTCCACCTCCAAACCTGAGCATGACACTCCATTTCTCCCAATTTTGTCTCGCCGTAGACACAATAGGAATATCTTGCCAGCGGCGTCGTTCTTAAAGGAGCAAAGACAGAGGAAAAACATGAATTTTTTATGGGCAAATAAAATTGCAGAAAATACAATTAGCAGGAAGATAGAGGATTCATCACTTTTACTGCATAAAGGTGGCAGCTGGGCTCGAAAATGAATTCTATTTTTACGAGAAATTGAGAGGAAAAAGGGGGTGGGGGGGAAGATGGTGAGTGGGAAACGCTAATGAAGTAAAGAGAATCTGCAAGCGGTGGCGGCTGCAAATATGGTCTTTCCTGAAATGTGGTGCTGTGTTGATAAGGCTGCCTCTCACTGACACACTGCTAACATCATGTGTGACAACTAATTATAACTCATGAATATTGTAAATAAGTGTGTCAGGGGAGTAATGGTTGTTTGAATAGGAGCTGTCTGACACTTGTTACAGTCAAGATAGATTTGTATAACAATGCAAAAGGATTGCTCCTTACTGTTGTTAGTTCAGTCTAGAAAAGCATTAAAATATGAAAAAAAAAAAAAACATCCCTTGAGTATTTAATATAGGGCCTAATAATTAAATACCTTTAACCAGCAACGGCTAAACCATTATTCAATATGTACATAATGGTTTGAAATGCAGAACGGCTCATTCAGAATAAAATGTTGTGTGTTGATGAGTATTATCCGTGTAAGCAGGTTACTTTACAGTCACAAAAATGGCCACGTGTATTCTCTATTCACCACAGGCTCTTCCTCTAAATGCTTCTCTATTGTTGAGCTTGAGGAGAGAAAAAAAATGGCATTATCGTACACTCATCGACTGTTGATCACGTCCCCTTGTTTCCACCTCTTCCTGCCATTTCAGGCGACAATAAATCACACCCAGCCCATAGACTCCCAGACTTGATGCTTGACAGTATGGCCAGATTTGGCACAAATTGGTGCCCAGGTGGTGCAGAAGAAAAACAGTCAGCAGCTAAAATAGTAACACGGGAGCGAACACCTGTGAGCCGTGTTCGCAGGTGGGAAAACCAGTGACGCATCATGCTCTCGTCTTTAACACTTGTCAATCAGGCTTTTGATGTTACGTGACATGTTATGTTCAGCACTGGTAATGTATTTGCAACATTACTCTAACTGTTCCAGTGTCTGCATCAGTACTGGCTAAAGCTGAGATCTTAAATAAATACACCGACATCACAAGCAAACAATGACTGCCTCACTCAAAAAGCCACCTCTTCCACACTTTCCCTCTCTGATGCCCAAAGGTGACACGTCCTGATGCTTTGGGAGATAAATATTGCACTGGATGTTGAAAGGAAGCGGAAACTCCAAATCATAACGAGTACATTAGGTGTTCAGAAGTGGCATTGTGTATTTTGTCTTGCCACCAGCTTTTAAAAATCACAGCTTTAAAAGCCTAAATGTTTGTTTTTTCCGTCTCTCTCTCTCTCTCTGCTGGTTTTGGAAATCATACAAACTGCAACACTAAATTGTGAAATTGTTAGCTGAAAGCTATAAAGTGGACAAATTTAACTTCTCAGAATTTTGACACAAAATAAAAGATTCTAGTCAGCATATGGTTTATTATACAGTAAACGCGGTGTGTGTTTTTTTATACACTTTTGGTTTCCGTTGTACTCTGGATATTATTATTCTCTGAATGTACCTACAGGAAGTGCGAGACTTGATGCTGTAAGCATAAAAATATGACCTGTGTGTGAAGCTGCCTGCTGGATGACAGGTGAGACAAAAATGGATGCACGTCCATCTGTGTCATTCCTGAAAATGAAACGTCTTAGTAACTTGAGGAATGACCTGATTATATTTCGTTGGGCAAAGGTCAAGGTTACTCTTGTAAATGAACACCAGAGGAAATGGACTCTGGGATGAACTCAGAAAGTGGTGGCCAAAGATCAACGTCAAGGTTGGGTCAAAAATTAATTACAATTTGATCCCAAAGGTTGCTGGGACATTATTCCCAAGTTTTGGACTGTGCAGCTGCTCACACGCCTTTGCTTTACCGTTTATTTACTCTCTTTTTTTTAAACAGATTCACAAATTGCTCAGTAATGGGTCATTTACATCAGAAGTACAGCACAAGAAATAAAAAAAACATATAGGGCAAAGGGCAACAAGTGTGCAGATTAATTCACAGCCTAAAAAAACAAATGATTGGACACTAATGTGTCTTCATCACAGTCAAATAGCTGAAGATATGAGAAAAGCGCTTTTAGTTGACCTTGACCAGGTGTCTAACTGTCATTGGGTAATTACCTGAATGTGGTTACAGTCTAGTGGATTTTAAATAAGAGTGGGAGTTACCACAGTCACTGTGAAAATGCCACATCCCTCACAATATGTCAGAAGTCTCTATTTAACTGCATATATTAGAAGGTGCACAGTGTCTTCACCCCAGTTTTGTTAGTCCTTATGCCAATTTGTGTAGCAATATTTTGTTTCACGCTGCTGTTATCTTGAACCATTAAATATTAAAAGTGCCTTCATATGAAAAATAGTTCAGGTTTGCTATTTAGCCACTTTCATTCCATTTGCACCCTGAATGGGGAAATCATCCTTCAACAGCAAAATGCAAACAAAGGAATACACAAGTAAATACATGCATATTTACATAAAACACCCACAGGCTTGCATTCATGTATACAAACACAGACATATAGGATTTCCCCAGCTACAAAACCACTGATGAATGAAACACTATTTTCAGCAATCCTTTGTCTCGCGGCTCATTGTATCGCAACACTGATACACGGACACACCCACATCCTCTCCTTTGTGTTTCCTCCCCACACGCACAATAACGATGTCCATTCACAATCCCCCACACACGGACACGCAGACACGCACACTTGTTAACCGAGAGCTCATCTGCTCATACCTCCCCTTGTCAAACTCCCCATTCTGACAGAGTGAAGCGGTGCAGCAGGAAGCCATTAACCTACACCTTCATCTACATACTGCTCGGACATGGAGAGCACAGTCCTGCCATATTCAGCACACATTTCAGGAATTAAATACACCCGTTGTCAAAGACATGTATGCAGACAGCAGAAGCCAATGGTAATTCATCTGCAAATGCAAACCTGCAGCAATTTCATGACATCTTGCTCTGTTTTAGGCGTGAAAAGCAACATTTAGAAAGATATACCAGTGTAATGTTTTCTTAATGCTTTTAACAGTGAAAGAAATCTTTTGGTACACAGCTACACACACTAAAAATGTGTGCAAATCATTAATATTGACAACACTGAGGTTACTTCAGTTGCTTGAGTTGATTTCTTGTTTGCTTTCATGCCCTTTAACAAGATATCAAATCATGGATTCTTCTATAAGGGCTTGTGTTAAAAAAAGATAACACTGATGCTCTATGATTTCTGGAGCATATGATTTCATTCAAATGCAGGGTAGAAAGAAACATTTCATTGCCCTTTTACGAGAAACTATTGTTCCGGTATCAGTATGAGGAGATTTCAAGAGACGCCTGTTTCAAATAGTGCTGCGCAGGGTCAGGTGTGTGTGTCAGGGATGAAGACCTATATGCAGACACTGATCAAAGGGATTTGGTGTTATTGAACAAGCTTATAGACACTTCAAAAAAGGAGAACTGTTTTTTTTACTGCATACACCCACCAACGGAAAAAATAAGACTGCAGCTGGTTAACATCACAGCTCAGATGGGGGTCCCAAACATGTTTACATCCTGTCAACATGTCACTAGCATGATCCTGTATATGGATGCTTTTTCCTGCAGGGTGATGCTGTTGGCAGGTGCAGTCTGACAGACAGAAAATAGTTCATATTTGAAACTGCTCAGAAAAAGATTTGTGCATTTTTTTAGTAATAAAAACCCGTTTTCTGAAATGAGACATTTCAGTTTTTTAGATGTGTTTTTAGGCACTATGAGCAACACAAGTCAAATACCATCTAGTTTTTATTACATTCAAGAGATGGTAGATATTCCACAGCAAACGCATCCAAACCCACACTAACACAATCTACATGGATAACTACAGACCAGAGGAAAGCCACATATATTTCATTTTCTGGTGAACTGTCTCTTTAACGTTATTTAAATGTAAACTAGATGTTTTGTAGTCATGCTTGTGGATATTTTATGACAGAAATTATTCAAGTAATGATACTGGGAAGAGGAAGCTTTTTTCCTCTTCTCCTTTGATGTTAATGCCGTGATGAATACATTGCTTGGTTCAGCATTTGTAACAGCCTGTATGTGGTTGCCCACTCGTCACGCTGCTGCCTCCTACTCACTGCAATTCCACACGCAGGTGAAGGCAGACAGTCTCTCCATGACCAGCCCACTAGCACCCTGGATTATCCCTCGTCTTCCTCAAACACTTAGTGTACTGTGCGCACCCGCACAAGTATGGTGATTCACGCAGGAACTGCATGCACTAACACAGTGTGCTGTTTAGCGTGTGCATTGTTTTATTTTTATCTTTGAAGTGGTCAAAAGTTGATTGTTAAAGAAAAGAAGCGACATTTAATCCATCCATCTGTTTTCCTAACTTCTTAACTATGAAAATAAGGAAACAACTTTGCAAAAACCAATGACAAAAAACTATTCATTTGGTACCACTGCAATACAAATTCTGTTACTTTTTCCGAGCCGGCTGGCAAAGCTGCAGCACATTACAGGGTGACAAGTAGCCCCCGTTTGCTCTCAGCTCTGTAGCTCGCAGATTATGCCTGCACTCTGACAAAGGCCGCATCAATAATTAAATCTCCGTCCAAACTGAAGCCCAGAAATTAATGAAGAGTGTGAATGAAATCAGCTATGACTCATCAAATGCAGGGCAAGAGCGGAGCTTGATACTGTGAGCGAAACAGGGGTATGAATATCTCGCCTCGGTAGCTTAACGGCCATCCAGTGGCCTTCCATTCATTTTGAATGTCCCCGCTTTCTCTGTGAATCCAACTGTTTTTGCACTGAAAGCACTCGGACGATATTCAATTAAGCTTTATTTACACGATGTAACTGTAAAACAACAGGTGTTTTTAACGATGATACAATATTAAGGACAGTGCACAGCAGTGATTGGTGGGAGGGACTCCTTTTATCCAGGAAGAAACCTCCAGCAGAGCCAGGCTCAGGCATAGAGACACCACAGGATAAAAGACAAACTATGGGAGAGAAGTGAATAACGCAGATGAATAATCATTGATGTTTACAAGGGAACATATTTCACATCCAAAAAAAAAAAAGGTCAGTGTGTCTTCAGTCTAGCCAAAGGTCAGTTTCTCTTGTCCCAAAGGAATTTAGGCATTCAACAAAAACACCTACAATAACAAATCCAGACAGATGGGACGCTCCCAGCCATCTCTGTGGAGCAGGGATTTTTCATCACATGTCCTGAACAAAAGAGCAAGTGCCGACATTGACCTGTTGAATCAACTTTGCTCTCTTGACCTTGATTAGCCGCAGGGAAACGACACACGCTGGGGCCAAACAACAGCAAACAGTCAACCCAGCTGCTCTCCCCTGCAGTAAACGGCCTTTGGACAAACTGGTAGGTTCAATCATCCAACCGCTCGATTTTCCATGCAGAAAAAAAAAAGCTACAAGTATGCTACGATCACTATCAATACTGTCAACTATCACAATATCAATAAAATAAAGCACTTTTTCCTCATGATAAATATATATCAACAGTGATGTGCTTTCCATAATTATGAACACATGATGTAAAACCTGTTGCACACACACATTCATATCCAACATGTCGATAAGACATCAGAAATTTGTGTAAAATAGACTAAAACACTCAAAATATAATCAGTGAGAAACAAGGAAAAGCTTTAAAAAACATATAGATGATCAATATAGTTGCTGATTATATCTGATTCAGTTCATGAATTGATAAACTAAAGAAAAAAATAACATGCTAAGGTCACATCCTCACAATTCCACAAAAAGGTAATGTGGCAGATTTGCATCGCCATTCGATTGCAGCACCAGCGAGCTACAAAAATCTATGCGTTAACATCAAAGAAGTACAAACATTGGCCAAAATGAGAATAAATAAGAAGAAAACTGAGTAGAACATATATTATAAAGTCAAACTACACAGAGAAGACTGAGTGAGAGCAAACGCATCTTAGTTTAAATACAGATTACAGTGTTACACTACTTTGGTTGAATGCCACTGTCAGCCTGAAGAAACCATCATGTCACGCAGCGGGACGGCCACCTGGGGGTTTGCTCATCATCAGCTGGCTGTGGGAGCCCGAGCACATGGCTCAGCTCAAACAACCGCGACCACAAACAACATATCAAGGACAAGCAATCCCAGGCCCTGAACACATGGGGGTGAGGGCACTCCCGCTTTAGAACTTCTGACATTTCCCAGCAAGCAAACCCGAGAAAAAAACTAAAAGTCTCCGACTTGGAAGATAAGGACACAGCAAATAGAGGTAACCTGAAAGGAAAGTAAGTCTCGGCCAATGTGGTGAGGTAGGGAAAAAAAGCCACAACGACCCCAGATTCATATTAGGGTTGATAGTCAGTGGAACTCTGGAGGGAAATAACTAAGAAGTATACTTTTAGGGAAGCGTGATATCACAAAAATGACACCATTGTCCTTTTCCATAACCCCTTCCTCCCTCCTTCCCCAGCCGCCCCATGCATTTACAGAAAGGGCAAACCAATCAGAGGGAAATTTGACTGTGCTCTGCCACATGGAACACTGCAGTTCAACGGCGGCACACCTACAGGAACACGCACAAAACCCACGAGTCAAGCTAAGCTGTTTTCCTGTGTCTGCACTCCACTACATTTCCAGCCCTCTCCTATAATGTCCTGGTTTCAACAGTGGCATGAGGCTCCACTTCAGCATGACATTTATGCTCATTATAGTATTTTTAAGTGACGTCAGCACACATAATCTTTGGAGTAAAGGGGCTGCATATTGATGTACACCCAGATTGTTCTATACAATAGAAAACCAGCAGAGCAACACAATGAATGGGCACACGAGAAAGATTCAATGAAAGCATTAACCTGATAGAAAATGCAGCAACAGTTCCGCATCAGGAGCAAATACAATGTTCTTCTGAGGAGAAATGTCACAGAGACGCCCTGAGATTTATTTTTTTTCACTGTATGTGGGGTTGAAAAAAAGAAAAAGCAAGTGTGCAAAGGCAGAGGGAGCTATAGAGAAAGTAACCACGTAGAGATTGTGGAGTGGAAGGTTAAGGCAGGTGGAGACAGATACGGGGAGACCCAGACAGTAATATGGTGTTTACACATTCCACCTCCATGTTGCTTCTGTCTTATCTATGCAGGGATTATCTGATGGACTGACAAAGACCTCTCTCCTCCCCCTCAAATCACCTTCTTTCACTTCGCTGCACTAGCAGATATTGCAATTGGAAGAATTAAAGAATGAAGGGAGAAAATGTATTTACTCCTGTTGCTGTTATGAAACGCCTTTTTGTGCAAGTACTCTTAACTATTAACTTAGTTAAACAGCCCACATTGTCTTAATGTGAAGATATTTATTCTGAATGAGCTCATTCAGAAAAAAAGGATATAAATATCATGTTTTGGGATTCGGGAAGCTTATATTAGACTGATAGTCATAAAATGCATCATTCAGTATGGCCAAATAAGTCGACTGATTGACAGGTTAGCTGAAGGGAAATAAAATCAAATAAGAGTAAACTGTTAATCTCACTTGGAAGAAACAAAAGCACATTTACCACTGTATGAAAATACAGGTTTTACTCAAAAAGCCCATGAAAAGAGGATTATGCTGCAGACCTGGTTTGGGAAGCTTTTGTGGAAATTTTCATGTGTCAGAGTGAAACTTTGACATGGCTGGAAGCCATCTAGCCAGCTGCTGTGAATCCATGCTGTTGGAGGAAGCTCTTCCCTGTCAGCAGATTTTTCAGAACCATCTTTAAAGCTTACAGGGGTTAAGTGTGTATAAATAAACAATATTGGTAATTGTCAGAGTAATCTTTAGACCATTCTTTTGCACTTCTGTCTTTTATTTTCATTTTTCAGAAAACTAAAAATGCAGGTTTTAGTCACCTGAGCAGGGTTAGAAATGCACTCCGTTCCTAAAATAATCCAAAAGTGAAACAAACAAACAGAAAAGTCTTTTCACTCCTTCACATTTCTACCCGCAGTCCTGCTCCTTCCAGTTTTCCTCCCTTATCCATTTTGTTTGCATATCATATTAACGCTATCTCTGCTAGTGCTGTTACTCATCATACAGACAGGTCACATTGCAAAGAAAAAAAAAACAGTAAATGTAACAAATAAATACCAGGCTCTAGAAATATGTGGTAAAAAGTTTATCCCAATGCTGGAATAAGTCAAATTGAAAACTTGTTTCAACTTCTTCTTTCACAATTTTCTCATTATTTATCATTATTTGTCTGAAGCACTTTTAACACCTTTACAGAGCACTTTGCAGTGTTTCTCATTTAAACACAACAATAGACAGTAGACACAATCCTCTGCCAGAGCAGAGCTACCACTGCTCCATGAGGAGCATTATCTCAGAGTCCAATCACAGTGTTCTCGAAAAGCAGACAACTTCACATGTCTTTAAAAAGATGTCTCTTTTTTGCCCTGTCTTTCCACATGAGAAGGAAATGTGCTCTGTCAGAAGTGACAGAGCACATTACAGTAAGGTAAGAAATTTTAAGGGCAGATACAGTAACCCTATCTCTGAACTTCACAGTCTGGAGCTGACGAATCAAAACTGGCACACAGGTACATTTTAGGACCTGAAGGTTTTTATCTATATCAGCTGTTACGACATAATCGTGTTGCCTAGTAACCGCTTACCAATAAGCTATAATGACCCATTTGCAGTGTTGACACAGTAGTATTATAACACCTTATGCAATAAAAGCATCAGATCATTTTGATTGTACAACACAACATTTACCAAATATCCGTGGATGCTTTACTGTATCGCTGTTACATTCAATCACTTCACACACTAAGTTATGAAAGTCAGGTTTACTGTATTTGTAGACTATACCAAAAGTTTCATGTCAAATAAATGACTGTATGAATGTACTTAAGGCGATGGGGTTCAAAGCCATGTAAATGAGTCCAGCCTACAAAATCATCCTTTATCCAGCATGCAATTTTATGTTTTTCTCAAGTGTATGGTTTTGACATGTATAGGCAAACTATAAGGCAAATAGGGTAAATATGTTGGGTGTATATTTGACAAAATCTTGCATAATGATTTTTCATTATATACTTTATGGGGGTCGCCAATGTTTGGCCAATGAGTGGAGTAGTACACAAACTTTTTAGACAGTTGATGGTTGACATGGTATCTTAATTATACATAGAAGTAAATACAAATATACTTATAAACAGTACAAACATATCAAATAACAAAGTAGTGTGGGCATGTACTAATAATTAACATATAACTGTAATAAATTAGCTTAGTTTAGTAGTATATTTACTAGTTTATCATATCAAAAAAGTCCACTTTAAACACTTTAAATCTTTTTAAAAATCTGCCTAAAATATATGACTTTACCATTTACCATTTAAATTAAAGAAAAAAGATGACCAGTTAGACTCGCGCATAAGATTGGAATTGGAAGCCTTGTGACCTCGTACCAACTTACTGACTGTTACTAGTTACATTCTTCACCATCTTATCACAAAAGGCTAATGCTGGAGCCTTTGAATCTTTGACCTTGCTAGATAAGGCATATCTGTAAGTGCATGTGAAAAAAAAGGTTAAAAAAAATGAAAGCAGGAGAAAAGAGATAAGTCAAGTGCAAAAATAGGTAGAGGTAATTATGCGATTATGTGTATATTTGTGAGGAGTGAGCTTCAAGCAGTAGTATGTGAAAGAAAAATCAGAAGAAAGGGGCGATCCATCCAAATATTTGGTATTATTCTTTGGCTTTGTGGTCTTGTACAAATATGTTAGCGGGAGACAAATCAATATTCTATCTCCTGTTAGTAGCTTGCAGCATGTGGAAGAAAGAAAGATCTATCTAAACAGGGCTCTGCTTGTGTTATTTTCTATTACTCTGAAACTACAAAAGAAGGTAAAAGAAAGGGAAGAAGGATAAAGAAAGATGGGGACTGGTGAGGATTTATTCCCATTTTGGGCATCAAAAGTTTGCCCATCAAAAGTTGCTGTTTTTTCTAACCACATGTGGCAGAACTGCATCCCAGCATAAAGGAAATATAAGCAAGAGAGAGAGAGAGAGAACCGGATGACAGAAACAGAGTTGTTGCTTCAGCTCTCCGTTCCCTCTCCCATCCATCAAACACTTGAGCCTTTTCTATACCTCCGCTGCTTTCACCACTCTCCCACTCCTCTTTTTTATCCCCCACCATGCACGCACACACACACACACACACACACACCTCCCACCACCTTGATTGCGTCGGAGATCAGGTCGACCAGCGTATCAGAGAGGCAGAGAGCTCTGTTAGTGGGGGTTGCTTGGACAGAACATGTGGGAGGTTTGCAATCACACCCACCACCAGCACTAATACGAGTGCTACATTCCAGAAAAAAAAGACGAAGAGAAAGGTTGAAAAAGAAGAGCGAAGCAGGGGAGAATAGAGACACCGCACTCCAAGAATATGCAGAAGCATCTGATGTTCAGAGTCTGAGTGCTACCCGAGTAGGATGCCTGAGCAGTCCCACTGTGAGGTACCTGGGTGGGTGATAGTGTGCGCTTGTGTGAAGCATACAGTTGTATGCAGGTAAGAGCAGGGTACTTTGTGTTTGCATATGTATTATAATTTCACTGACAAAGACATAATTTATTCATACATGTCCACTGTCTTTTGTTTGTTTGTGAGCATTAATGGTTTGACTGACTTAAATATTTGAGTAGTTTGTTGGTAATGATGAATACTACTACCACTATGGGACAACTAGGATGTTGTGCCAAAATGGTCACTTGAAGGCACCTCCAAAAGTGATTCAATTCACCAGGCATTTTAATTCTCATGTTAAAAATTCCAACTTTACAGCAGAAGCTGTGTAGTTGTACTAATAGCCCATCCAAGAAGTCTGTGCTTGGGTTTTGTTGAGCTAACTTACTACATATATATATGGTATATAAGTAGTAGCACTAATTAGCAGTTACTCTGTGTCTATGCTGTGCACCCATAGATTATATGGCTGCACCGTCCTGCCATGATGCTGAATATTAGCAAGCATTAGCTTGCTAGCTAATGCTAGCATCGTTAGCATAATTTGAATTAGCACTCAAAATGCTCCAAAAATCAAGTTTCGAAGAATGAAGATGACAAATGTCATGAAGACACATTTAAAGCATCACAATCTTTAAAGTATCATAACTAGACTTCACAATACAATGGACAACTTACTGCTGGCTAAGTCCATCTTTAATATGCTGTCTGTATTTGCAACATGATCACCTGAAAGCTCACGTTTCTTTCCCCCTCATTTCACAAAGGTTGCCTCATTCCTAAATCTCAGCATTATTATCATTACTGATCCTCACCAGTTACAGCAAATTGATCCAGTTACAGGTGGAATTGGCAGAATAAAATAATTCCTCATCATGTCCCTCATATATTTGAACATTATATCTTCTTTAAGTAATTTGCCACTAAAAGCACCAAAGCACACACGAGGGATGACATAAATGTAGCTATAAAGGAGCCATTAGTGAGAAGAATCACTTTGAAAAGCCCACCTGCGCTCACCTGTATAATTATGATTGGATATACTGTATAAATGCATCTGGTAGGCACACAAATGATGACTGATACTGAAACATGAATGCAGCTGTCAGTGCCACACAGTTAATGCATGGATGACAACATAAACATAGGGAAAAACCCAATTCTATTCACACAATACATTGTTAAAATACAAAATAACTAATGGCAAGTACCACCATAACACTGACACCACTCGAGTCATATTCTCATTTTAGATAAAACTCGTGGGATTAGCTGGTTCAGTGCAGTTGTCAGATTATCTGTCTTATAGGGCAATGGGGAATTATTCCAATTGCTTATTCATCCATTGAAAATCACAAGGGGATGTGCCAGAGTCTGCCTTCCTACTATAAAAACACAACAACAAAGGGTGTGGTGTGGAAGAGAAATCATCTCCGAACACTTTGAAAGCTCTCCGTGGGTATTACCTGTGTGGTTACTCTACACTGGCAAAACTATTTCGTACGACTCCTTAGAGGCACAGAATCTCACTAGAGAAACATCCAGAGAGCTGGAGCACAATGAAAGCTTGTCACCTCCCTCACACCCTCTCTCATGTTCACTCCTCGTCTCTTCCTCATTTGTCTTCATCTCGGCTCTGTATGTGTGATTTTTCAGAGTTGTTCTCTTGGTCTCTGCTTCTGTTTCCTCATTCGTTTTCTTCCTGTTATCTTTGCGGTCTTTCATTCTCTGGCTCCTGCCCACCTCTTTATCCCTGGCTCTCCTCATCTGTCTTCTCTCCCTCCTTCTCACTCTTTTTCTCCACTGATTGCCTACGCATTCATTCTTCTACGCTTCCCTGCTCGCTAATGGCCGTGGCAGGTGTTCTCCCAGGTGCCTGAACAGAACAGGCTGGGCTGAGCCTTTAAAAGCCCTGGCATCAGCACCTCGGCAGTCCTCCCGCATCCCTCTAGTGTGGTCTATCTTCAAAACCCTCTGTGGCTAAAGACTGCAAAGGTGGAATTTGCACACTTGTCCGCCTCTCTCCACACACACAAACGCCGCTGCACAGTCATGTACACTGAGAAACTATCGACAGTCCTTCATCTCTCATGCTTGGGCTCACTGGCCGTCTTGGCTTCAGGTGTGATGCAGGTCGTCTCGACTGGGCGGGCTCTCTAATTTGATACTGCCCATTTGATGACATGCAAACAAAGCTTCAGTCTCTTATAGGGTCACACTAAAGAGGGAAGCTGATGCCAAACCAGGGGAGTGATGGTGACAACGGTGTGTGGTTTCAGACCACCCGCTTAAAAAGCCCAGGCCAACCGGTCCATACCGATGAATAGGAAAGTGGAGAATGCAGCTTTGTAACTCGACTGTGATCGGCCACCCTCTTTGGTTTGCTTTTCAATCAATCAGCAAGTTATTTTGGAATAAAGCGTCAGTATGACTTTCATTTGCACTCAGTGGATGTTTTTCTTCTCTTTTTTTTTTAAGGTAAAGTCAGTCGTGCTTTGTGTCCCGAAAGGCTCGCTCAATTTCTGCAGGTCAACCTGGCTTCTGAGCATAGCTGCTGCAGTTTATTTTGACTACAACGGTTGATAACGCCATCAAAATAAGGTCAAATCTGTAGCTTTAGAGTCCAAGGTAAGCATAAGGTGAAACAGGTTTACGTTGTAATAACACCAAGTGTGGCGTTAAACAACCTTGGAAAACTTTTTCAGAAGAGATTAATGCTTTTGTCTTCAAAGTCTGAATAACATGCTAGGTGTAAGAGAAGGCTAGAACACAGCAGCTTTTGTTAAACCGCCCTTTTTCACGTTTCTCACTAGTGGTTTTAGACAATTTCCACATAAATAATTGAAGTGACTTATTTCAAGTGGCCTCATAAAGACACAGAGCTCACATGGGATAGACTTTGGTCTGACACTTTCACTCCCTGCAGCATGCATTAAACACTGCACAGAGGGACTGGGGTTTGATGATGGCAGGTATCCCAAGCTCTATAGTCAAATAAAGTGGATTCTGTGGCTTTAAAGGTGTTAATTAAGCAGCAACACTGGTTGAGATCCTTGCAGGGAAAAAAGCAGCTATGGTACTGGCATCGCAGAGAGAGAGCCTTATTGAGAGCTTAAATCAGTTGCTAAATTGTAAGAGTACACTGAACAGGTGCTGCAGAGAGTGGAATACATCACACATGAGCCACCGTGCAGTGGTGCAGCTCTATTTCTTTGTCTATTACTACCTTGTTAAGAAATGGGTCAGATAAAACACCTCACCGATGTGCTGTGCAAGACGATGTGTTATGATGAATTTTGTTTTGGAGTGTAGTGCACGTATTAGGCTTTTAGTGCATGAAGAAATTCTCAAGCTGAACTGAGCACCTGGTTGGAATGTTATCAGCCCATTAAAACGCCATTATCAATTCTCATCACTGCCATATAGGCATTGCCTGTAAGCGGTATTTTCCAACTAGTAGGCTCAGTAGGCCATTATCAAGTCATTTCATGGTGGCAGCACAGATTTGGCAAAAAAGACAGACTTGTTTCTGCTTTGAAAGAGCAAAAATAAAGTCTGTATGAGGAGGTTGGATAGATAGCTGGGACATAACTTTCATCCAATCACCCAACGAAATCACCAACTGGAGCTTAAACTAAGCTTTGGGCTCAGTTTAAGTTTCATTTTGGTTAGAGTTAGGCAGAAGAACATCATTCAGGTTTATAGTCACCCTTTCACAACATGTGAAAATGTTTAAATTGCCAAATCACAATATAATCTGGGTTCCTCTCCACTTACTAATGATCAGAAATGGCAGAAAGCTTCTGTCCTACCAATAGTTGCAGGTCGGTGTCTGTGGAGTGGTAACAACACAGATACAAGTGGATGTTGGGATTTTCAAGAGGTTAATTATATTAAAAATGAAGCAGACTGTGATGAGGATGTATCACGATGGCGAGCAGACAACTGAGCTTATGTCTGGACTGAATTAAATTAATCCAATGTTCTCTGGCAGGTGGTTTGGATATTTACAGCAGGCCTTGTATCACTGGTTCCGGAAATCTGCAAGTAAAGCCTTTCTTACTGAACCTGAGGCTCGGACTGGGAAATGAGAGAGTTTTTGTATGTTTTTTTGATTTACTTATACACCAAATGAAAAGAAATATTTTAGGATGCCGCCCTCCTCTGCCTTTTTGGACAGCTTGCATTTTACTGGCAAATTAGCATGGGGGGGTACAGACCCTCCTCTCTGCTTCACTGGGCAGTTTGTGTAATGCTCACATTGATTTCAGCCTTGGCATCACAAATGACACCTCCGCATTGGCCAGAGTGAAGAAGGATCTACCTCATTTATCCCTATAGCTCACAATAAGCTGGTGATATGTGTGTGGGTGTGTGTATGTTTCAGGAGAAAAGCAGACTTTGAGAATTTAGGCAGTATGCTTCACTGCGGTTATTTCTGTGCACGCTCACAGCAGATGCATGCGTGTACGCTTCCTTACATGTGATAAGGATGGCAGGTGCCTTTTTTCAGGACAAAGGGAACAGCTTCATGGAGCTGCGGAGAACAACACAACCCGTGTACAAACAAATGAAAGCCCTCATAAGTCAACTTCTCTCTTCCACAAGTAGACAGCTAGGACACGCAGACAAAGGGCGCATTGATATCGGCAGTGACACACGGGTGGCAGCTGTACACATCATGTCATTCAGTTGTGGTTGCTGTGAAAGGAGACTCTGTCAGACAAAGTGGAGTGTGGTGATGTGCTTAATCCTGTGTGGAAATGTAGTGTAAAAATAATTCAAGTTTTTGTTATAGAAATAATAACAAAACTGATGCTGCAGAGTCAACCGTTAAGCTAGTCTTACTTAACTTTTTTTGGATACACATTATAAGAGAGTCGTGGTACTGAAATAATCCAAGCACACGAATTGGGAAACACGCACTACATGTTAATAAAATGTTGACAATGCTTTGGATGTAGTAAACACATATCCATCCACTTTCACCGGGCTAACACAGGGACGGCTATTCACGCTCATGTTCATACCTGCAGACAATTGTAGAATCACAGATTAACCTGACATGCATGTCTTTGGAAGAAACCCGAATATCCGGAGAGAGCCTACGCAAGCACAGGGAGAAAAAGCAAAATCCACACACAAAAACCCCCCAACAAGGACTCTCCATCAACCACTGCAGCACTGTGCCAACCACAAAAACAGGTGGATTACTTTTTTCTTGGCTTCCTGCATCTACGATGTGAATTAGAATGGCATTTCTGAAATGCCTGAAAAGGGATGAGCCAGACATGTGGTTCAAAACAGGTTTTTGGAGCAAAGTTACCAAACTTTTTAGGCTTTAAAAAAATCAAATTATATATTGTAAAGTTATTATATGTGTTTGCATTGACCGTAGAAACAAATCTCATAACAGGTTCACTTTGGATAACAAAGAATATTTGCACTCAGTAGATGCATTTCTTGTTGTTTTTCTTGATTGGTGGGCATAAAAACTGCATTGTGATGTTCAACACCCTCACTACCATCATTTACATAATTAAGGCTTAAAGTGCATTAACCTTAACAGCAGCAAAATACGCGTTGCTATTTATTTTGAAGGCATGGAAAACTTTGGTAATCTCCAAAGAAGATGTCCCGCAGTGGTTTAAAGCATGGAAACTGTGCACTGCCTGGTTTTTGTACAATGCCTATTTTTCTCTGCTCAGTGACAGTGATATACCGGTTTAGATTACACCGTCCCATCGAGAATTCAGGGCTTGTCATTTGTGATGTGTGATGCAACTGTATGGCAACCCTGTGCCCCAGAGCTAACACTCCCAATGATACCAAAGCTACTTTCCGGCACAGCACTCTTACCACCACAGGCCTTTCAGAAAACAAACCCATTACACCCACAGGCTGAGGACACACAAAAATGCACGTGTACACACACAACACAACCTTAGGATTTGATTACATCCTCTGCAGCGTGGACATAAATATATATAGATATATATATATAAAGAGAGAGAGAACACTACACTGGATACATCTGAGGTGGATATATCACCACAGTGTTGATGCCTTGTTGAAAAACTGTCATATGTAGTAACATTTAGGTTTCGTGATGGAGTGATTATTTTGCATTACTTGTTTGGTCCTAACCTAGTTGATAAGCTGTAACATAAAATGTTGCTCTATGTTATTATGCAATAGCATCCGACTAACAGGACACTTAGCAAATTGTGGGATTCTGATGAAAGCGAAAGAGAAAGGGACTGCCATCCTGCTGCTTTGTTGCTCCCAAAGTTTGTCTCATTAGCACAAAAATCTTTGAAGTATCAGTAAACATGCTCTGTTTAAAAGTTAATCGAATCAGCAATACACAACTGCTTTTGGAGGCTTAAAATTGAGGCTCTTTCTGTTAAGCAGTTTAAGAAAATAGATGGATAGAAAAGAACATGTGGCTTCTTCAGGCAGAAGACAGAGTAGAAGATACTTCAATAGATGATGTTGAGTGCAGAAGACAATTTTCATATCCAATGAAGAGTCACAGCAAAGCCTCTGTACCTCCACATACAAACTATTGATAGTTTAACCAAAGTGGCTGTAGGCTGAGAAGATCATTACTAAAACTTGGCCTTATGGTGTGTTCCAGATCCCAGTTCCCAGCCAGAATTTTCATCTGGAGTGCCACCTCAATTTGGATTTCCCACTCAGAACGTCAGAGCAGCCCCACTAACCCCGAGTTGAGGATCGAAGATGGGAGTGGTGAATGTAAACAGTAGTAAAACTTGTATTCTGTCCTGCCACTGTTGTGTATTTGTAACTCACTAAATAAGCCATACACAGAGAACTGACCAGGCTCTATCCATGAATGTGCTGCAGCGATGTTCTTAAGTGCAAAAAAACAAGTATTATGCTGTACAGCTCGAGATACATGAATGGCTCTACCTTGCCAAGAGGCAAAACAAATCCTGCTTTTCTTTCGCTTTTCCAACCTTCTTACTGGAAAGCATTAACTAAAAAAATAAGTCAGTCCTGCATGTCCCCTGGTTCAAAGTCCTATCCCCCTTTGGAAATTTGTCAATCTTTATCTTTCTCTAACTGGAAACACTACAATATGCTGTTTTCGGTTTCCATATGAGTCATGTAAAAAGACTGGGAGCAGTGGCCAGCAGTCATTTAGGCTCGACTTGTTGCTTTAGTCTATTATTTAAAGGACTATTACCACATAATCTGCTTACAATACACAAAATCTCTGTCTGTGTGTGTGTTTGTTTCTTTGTCTGCCAACTCCTCCCACACAATCAGGAGTTGAGCAACCAAAGCTGCCACACAGATACATCTTGGGCCCCTGAAGGTTCTCAACTATATCAGGTATTATGATATCATCAAGTTGCCTAGCAACACTCTAGCAATGGCTTAAAAAGGCCTGTCTGTTTTTCACATTTTTACCTATAACACTTTATAAAAGTACCTACATCACACCATAACATATAATTTATATCCACAATTTTTTTAAATTATGCATTGTATGTTATGACGCCTGCTGGTTGCCTGGCAACTCCCTAGCAACAGGCTAAAAGGTTGTGTTTTTTTGTCTTTTTTTGTACTGCATTTTTAATTCAAAACAGCAACATATACCTGATATCCAACAAGCTGAATTATACATGACAATTTCATCATGCTGCCTAGCAACTACTAGGCTAAAGTGACCCATGACCTACAACAATAAAAGCATATTAGCATTTTTATTTCCTGGCTAACAGCATACACAGCCTAAACAATGCTGTAGCAATAACATGTAGCCTGACTAATTCATAATCAACAGAAAAAATGTGAAAATAAACTTGTCGAACATGCATAAAAAGAGTGAGATAGCGCCCAAAAAATAAGAATTTAAAATCACGGGAGAAAAAGCAGTACACTTACCTGTATCAGTGACAGGTTACTGAGGTCCAGTCTGAAAAGGTAGTTTCTGAATTAAGAAGAAAGGGAAATGATGTAAGTGACTGGCTCAAATCCAGCAAAATCTATTAAACAATGCAGATGAAGTATTAGAGACCAGCTGTCAGGTTAACACAAAGTGGATTAAAGCACAAACTGTACTGCCCATCACTCTTGGGCCATTGTTTTCTGTTAGTATTTCAGTCTGTGGTTTTACACTTTTTTGTGATATTAGTATCATGTATGTCTACACTTTTAACAGGGTCAATCCAGACAAAACTTTAACTCATATCATGCCAAGAGAATAGACACACACAGACACACACACACGCACACACACTACTGCGGCGTGACGTATTTCTTCCAAATCCTTTGCTCCTGCCAAATCCAAAGCTTAACTTGGTCCAGCGAGGCCTCAGCAAAGCACTTTAAAAGCGTCATTATCCGAAAACCGCACTGTATGAGTGAGTCAGAAAGGGTATCACATTCTCAGTAATGTGCTCTGTGGGGTGAAAAGCTGAGTGGATTTACAGTTTCTTACCTGGCACCCACAATAAGCTCATTCCTAGTCAGGTCAAGGGTGAGCTGGGAGTAGTCTCTCACACCAGGGTGGGAGAAGGATGAAATCCACGGACTGAGCGCTGAGAGAGAGAAAAGGGGGGGAAGGTTAGAAGATGATAAATCATGTCGTGAGATAAAAGCAGTGACATTTACAAACAAAACTCATAAAAGGGTATAGTTTACTAATGCACGCAAAAACCTTTCCTATTTGGCATTTTATGCACAGGTGTAGGTGTTTACAGCGATGGTTAATTGACTCGATGAAAATCAAATTTATTAAGCAAAATGCCAAATGTTTGCCAACAACATCTTCTGTAAATTAGGTTACTTTTATGATGGCTTTCATTACATTTTAACTGTTGCTCAGACTAAACTCGTGCACTCTGGCAACATTGCGCGACTATAGATTAGAAAAATGTTAGAGTGACCAATGCACCAATTATGAATGAGACACATTCATAGTTGCAGCTGAAGTGGTAAAAAAGTGCACCAAACAGTGAAGGAAAAGCTTCCTGCTACATGATGCTGTCTCCTACAGAGCGGGACAAAGCTGTGCAGGCCCCATCAGGCAACACAACCCCGATCCAACCTGACATTCAGACAAACACGGCTCTGTGTGGGGCACGAGGCTGAAATCTCAACGCTGTATGAAACTGGCATTTACAAATCAAAATTTTCAGAGGGGCCGCCTGGTGGGGCTTTTAATGCCACACTCAAAACTCCAGGAAGAAAAAAAAGAGCATTTTCTCTCCAAACTTTGTGCAGACCTTTACACGGATTTCACCACATGGAAGTTTACGGGGCTTAAAGGGGATTTGCTGTGTTTCCGATGCTGTAAATGACATCACAGTTGTTAGTGGCAAATGAGATTTCTTGGATCAAATAAAAAAGGCGTGTTAGACACATTTGAGCCCAAAAACAGAGAAGGAAAGAATCAGTAATGATGTTAAGCAACTTTATGGTTGTCCACTAATTTCCTGAATCAGAGAAAAAACCCTTCATGACCATTGCATGACCCCCCCCCCTGAAAAAAATCTTGATTTTCTTCTTCATCAGGGAAGTGATCATCAAACATTTAAAACCCTAAAACGCTCATTTTCTTCTAAAATTACAAGTAGCTCATAAAAGCTCCAGGCTACGAGTGAGAAACTACATCAAAGTGCTGGAAGAAGTCGCCAGGAACAGCGAAACAAGTCTCCATCACGCAAAGGAGATAGATTTTTAGGATTGATGGGAGCCCATATGGCTCTGTCATCTGCAAACATAACCAGAGATGCGAAAAACAGAAGACAGAAGGCTGCAGCTACAGTACGGTGTGGTGCTCTTAATTTAAGATACAGAAAAACACACGCATACAATATTTAATTAAAGGTTCCAGTATTGACAGGAGACTTCACTGAAGTGATAGTGTTTTCAGTCAGATGTGGATTTGGAATGGGCACTCTTCACTAAGCTGCTGTCAGACCGAACTTCATTCTAGCTTTTCTGTTTTTTTCCCACTCTTGTGAGATGTGAGCAGGGCTGAATCCATTTTCATAAATACAGTGAATATTTAAAAGTCTGCAGTTTTCAGTTGCAGCACAACTGCAATTATATTCACAAGATAAGGCCTCTGTTATTCTGTATTTAAAAACTGCTGAAAAGAACAAAACCAGCGCATTTGTCCATCTCTTAATAATTTTGGACTTCTCTGCTCTGTCTCTGCATTTAAAAAACAACAAATCAAAATGGACTAAATTAAGTTTTATTGCAGACATTAAGGAATCAGGTAGAAATAACCAATGATTTAAATTGTTGCATGGTTTTCCATTAACAAGAATAAAAAACAAAGTAGAAAAAAGCATAATAATAATAATAATAGTACTTAGACTTATTTTAGACATATTATAAATCACAAATACAAGCATGGGTTTTAACTTACAGTACAGGTTTTATACAAAATGCTATATATTTTTAACAATGGCTTCTGGTTTCCATGACAATAGCAATCTGCAGTGTAGTGCCTAGCATCTCAGAAAACAGTCACACCACCTTGCGTGCTGCAAATAACAACATAATACATTGTTAATTATGATAACAACAGCTCTTGTCCTATTAGGAATATAATAAGAGAAAATGAGCAGTGTGCTGCAGGGACACACAAATTTATCAACCAGCTCGATCAGAGTAGCAGTGGAGCTTTTAAAATTAATAATACACCGAAAAGCACTTTTACAGACAGGATTAAATCTCTGATAATCACACAATAAATCATCGGGTGTCCCAAGGCTATTCTAATACGATGCAAATTCTGCAAGAGGCCATCTCTTCTTCTCTCCATAAATATTTATACTACACTTATCCACATACAGTGGACTGTTTCAATTTCACAGTCGGCCATGCATCCATATGGTTTGACCATCTTTGACATGTAGGGTGGGTGTAAAAAAAACAACAACAACAACAAAAAAAACATAGAAGGCCAGTGCAAGGAAGCGAGCGGAACCATCTGTGCATCACTCTGATTAATGGCTGCAGAGGCTGAAGGTTGGGGGGAGCGTGGGGGACGCGGCAGGGAACGCCGGCCGCCTTTAGCTGCACAGTCTTATGTAAACAGACCTGAAGTTGATTTAAAGAATCCGACATGATCCCGGGATTACGCAAAGCCACGGCATGTGTGAACAAAGCTTGTATGTGTGTGAACGGTGTCCCCATAACTGGGAGGAATGAACATGGTTTGAACGCCAACTCACATCATTAAAAGTCTCTAAATCAATCCCTTAAACACACACAGGCTCAAGGAATTATTGGCAAAGAACAAAAAAAGTTTAATGTTTTAAAGGCTCAATTACTGCGAGGTTTGTGTTTGTGTGAAAATCAAAGTCTGATGTGAACTACAAGACAGTCATTACCAGCTAAAGATGGGTTAGCCGAGGGTGAAATGAGCTCCATTTTTCTTGTTCTTGTTTTTCTTTTTTTTTTGCTTTGCTTTGTTTGTGTGTTTGTTGTTTTTCAGGAAAATGAGTTTCAAGAAACTAATCCTTCATTTTCCAACAGCTCATAATGGGTCAGTGAAGGTGTCATCAAAGTGTGAGGAGTTGGGTACCTCCTAATATGAATAGTTAAATCAATAAAATATAAACTGACCTCCAAAAGGCTTTAAGGAGATCTCTTTTTTTTGACATTGTAAGCACTGTGAAGATACTGATTTGCATAACTGATGAAAAAAAAAAAAGAAAAAGGAAAAAGAGCACGATGCATTTGGATTTGAGATCTACGATGACTTTACCAGAGTCTCAGAGGTTATTAAGCTATTTAGGGCTATGACTTGTTTGTCGTTATTTCTGGGGACAGGTGATGGAAATTTCAAAGGTTTAAAAATACGCTGACTCTTCAAATCTTGTTTAAAGAGTCAGCAGCAACGAGCTCCTCTAAGAATCTGCCAAGCACTCTCAACAGCTCTTACCTACAAAGCTGCAAAGCAGGAGAAGGCTTTCAGAAGAAAGTAATGTAATTAAGTAATTGCAGTTGGAGGAGTGGTGGAGGTGAGGTTGTTGGCACAAGGAGCTGCTATAATGGCACATCCAGGCTGTTGTTGGACTGTAGCGGGCTTTTAGAAAAACTCTGTGAATTCTTAACTTTGTAACCTTCATCAGGGCATCACCAACCTGTCTATGTAGGGTTGAGTTTGAGAAACCTGATGAAATGAAGACTTAAACACTGATTTTGGCAATTCGAACATTCCAAACAGGCAAAAATGCTATTTAAGTGCTGTGAAAGCATCGGATGTTATCTGAACCACAATTCAATTCATCTCAGTTCAATTTTATTTATATAGCAGCAAATAAGAACAACAGCTGTCTCAAGATGCTTTATAGTGTTAAGAACCTACAATAATAGAGAGAAAATGTAAATGATCCAACGAACCCCTCTGAGCAAGAACTTGGCAACAGTGGGAAGAAAAAACTCCCTTTTAATAAGAAGAAACATCCGGTGGAACCAGGCTCAGGGAGAGGCAGCTATGGGTTAGGGAAGAGAGCCAGAGATTAATTCTACTTAATTCACTTAACTCTACCACTCTACTTTTAAATACTCGAGGAGCCACACGTAAGCCTGCAGTCTGAAAGTGAAGTGTTCTGTTGGGATGATGTTTAAGATAAGTTTGGGCCAGATTCAAGGCTTTGTATGTGAGGAGACAGGATGTTTCTAATTTTAGAGATAAAATGGGTGTTTTATTCTATTCTATTATTGGTTAAGAATTTCATAAAGAGAAACACTACTTCAACTGTGAGCTCAATCGTAGTTTATGCGTGCTTTGCAGCCAGTGTCACAGAAAACACTTCACTATAGAAGAAATTATTCATTTAAACATGAACACACATCAAACACTAGAAAAAAATCTGATAGTGAACAAACACGGCATATAGACACATGGTGAAATGCACAATGGCCAACTGAAAAAGTAATGATCTAAACTAACATTTGCATGTGTGACCTCAATTCAAGAGTCACATCTCACAGAAACATTTACAGTGAGAATGACGGACAACAAAAACTCGAGTCCAGTGTCTACGTTACAAAATACCTTCTTAAACTTTTACTTCAAGATTTTTTCTTTTCTTCTTTCTGCTATTTTGAACAGTCCTTCATCTTCTTCAGCTATAACAAAACTGCATTATTACTAATTTGACCCTTTAGAAATCAGTTCATCTTTCTCTCACTTTTCTTCACAGTTAAAGAAATTCTGACCAGATCAAACAAACCAGACCAAACCACTGCATGCCAATGTGCGCTTCAAACAACAAAACAAACTTGTTAGAGTCCAAACCTCCCTCTCCCTCCAAACCTTTTTTTTTCTGCTGGACAATTTTCCCACTTCAGGCCACGATTGACTACACCGAAGTGCCAAATGGTACGAAAGTAGGCAAAATGTGTCTTTCTCTTCGTATCTTCACACACTTTGAACATTTTTTTGTGTCTTTCCGTACAAGTGCAACAACAAGAGCACCTTGGAGGAGAGACTGTTTCAAAGTATTACTCCCATCTGAACAATTATTGTCTTGCCCCTCTCTGTCTGATGACAGGCTTTCTGCCCTGCCTTTCAGTGCAACCATTTAAGAGAGCCACAGCAGTAGCAGCTGGTCATCAGCACGCTCAGTTCAAAAGAGCAGTGGCATTAAACTACATTTCGCTTGTAGCCACATTAGATTCTGAAGAAAGTAAAGCTATATTTTAATAGCATAAATGCAACCCAGACTTTCATGTGTATGAAAAACCAATCAAAGTCAAAGAAATTAGAAACAATGAAGCGACTGCAGAGGATCTTTGGGCTGCCTATAAGGGCTAAGACGCATCCCCAACGTTACACAGTAAATATCTTCTGAAGAACATCCAGACAATAGAAACTAATGTCATTTAAAAAACGCCAGACAGTTAAAACGGTGACTTACTCTGCACATAAAATTAGACTATTAAAACAGAGCAGATGACACGAACCATAAAACAAGAACGTGCGGTGCAGGAATAGATAACAAGCGAATTCTTTCCACAGAAGCATTACGCGCCTAACGCTAAAAACAGGAGCTGTTAGTGTTCAGTTCAGAGAGTTTAATGCAGACCGTAAATCACTTGAAGTTCTTGCTGAGAAGCATTACATGAATATAAACCTTTCCCCACATCACAAATGTCTCTTCAAAAGCTTGTTAAAAAAACAAAAATACAACAAAAAAACACAGCATGGCTGAATTTGATGCAGCAGCATGGAGGAGAGCTTGTGAACCGTGAGCTTGCTTACTCTTTTAGAAGGGCTTCGCTATAGTGAGGGGGTCTTCGTTGACTGACATTTATCCTCCTGCGCACAAGTGGTTTTATATTCTCTGCTTACTTCTTTCCCCTCATAACTGTCTGGCCGGGTGGCGGGGCAAATAAGGGACAATAATGCAGGATGAATATGAAAGCCTCCTCCCTTGGGTTGACTCGTGGGCCCCAAGCTGGACTTGATGAACGATGATTGCGATCTTTTCTTTTTTCTTCCCCTTTTGCAATCGGCAAGCAGATGGATTAATGCCCATGACTGCCAGAGGGATGAGGACAGTGGCTGAGACATTTGTCTCACCCAGACATAAATTATAACCTTTCTATCTTCTCCCGTCTAACAGTTTTTTAACCGTTCAGCCTCTTCCCACACGACCAGCATGCAGGAAGAGCGAAGCGGCACCCTGACTGATTCGAGTTGCTATTAGGCCAGTACAGAGGCCAATCAAATCTGGAAAAGACCAACATATTATAGACCGTGAGAAAACCAGTGCACGGGAAATAGGGGATCGTGCACAAACTAACACACAAATACAGACACACACACACCACACAGCTTAAACACAATCTGATCCGTTTATCACTTAAAGCCAGGTGGAATGTGAGATTCCCCCAAGTCGGAGCTCAGAGATAGGGCTATTTGATAAATAGCCAATCTTACCCCCATCTAATCCCTAAAAAATTTGAGCCTCTGGGTTTTTCCTTCAGCTAGCCCATCAAACCTTGCCATTCCCACAGCTGGAAGGATGGTGTCAGCTATTAAAATGAAAGTACAAACTGAAATACAGAGTTTTGTTGGTTTTTTTTACATAAAAGGCATGTAATAGGTTTTCTTGAAATCAAATGTTCTACAAAGGTGCAAAGCAGACTCTGACAGCTGATCTGACAGTTAATGTACCAACCCAACAGAGCAGATACCTGCAGAACCTCTTATGAAAGCTGCCCACTGGACACATGCGGTGCATTTACAAAGTCTCTCCCATTTCCACAGAGAATCTCTGGAGCCGAGCCGAAGCGGCCATCTAGCTCCTGTTCACCTCTCTCACTGATGACTATGAGTTGTTCAGTCTGGCCAGATGATTGCCTACTTTGCCGAGATGGCCAGCTCTAGGAAGGGTCCTAGTTGTACAAAGAATATTCCATTAAAGAGCTGCGGAGGCCACTGTAGCCGTAATGCAACAGAGATTTTTTCCCCTCTTTTTTCTACCCTTCCTCAGACCCGTGCCTCTAAACAATCCTGTCTCTTCGGCTCTGCAGGCAGTCCCTTCCACCTCATGGCTCGGTTTTTACTCTGATATGGATTGTTAGCTATGTGTGGGCCAAAAACACTGTGACACAGCAGCTGGATTTCACCCTCAGTGCCTGGCCACAGGATGAGTCCGGCATCTGCTTCTCTGCCCGACCAGTAAGGGCACTTGCAGCTGGGACAAAAGGGTGATGCACCCAAGGATCAGTGTTCCAATCAGAGGGGTATGAGCTGAAGTGCTAGCACAGTGCAATGAGGTGAGAGAAGGCTGCACTTTTAGCACTTCTACAGCAGACAGGTTGTTCATGTGAAGAACTCCCTCTTCCATTATACAGCTACTCTTTTTTTCCCCCTCTCCACAATATCAGCAAATGTAAAAGTGACTTTCACTGACACGACAGACTGAAGCCATATCTGTGTATGTATATGTTTGACAAAGAGACAGAGCTGCATCACTTTATGTAATGAGCAGAAGCTTTCAGTCAGGCTGTAACAGGTGTTTTTATATATTTCTTGTGTGATGACTGGGTGAAGGTTAGGTCTCATTGATGCCCATGTCAGTCATAAATTACAGAACAGCTGAAGGTTATATAATATGCAATCCATACAGAGGCAGCACATGTAATTACACAAAATAAGAGTGTAATACCAGTGTTATAAATGCACTGACATATGGAAATAAAATGAGAAGTCCCGTGTATTTCAGTGAACTTGCAGTTCTTCACTTTGGCTTTTTTCATTGCCGGTGCGACTGCAACGGCTCACCTGATAAAATCGCTCACTGTGTCACATTTTTTATCATCACTGTTATAATCAGGCATGTAGTTGATTTCCCTCCCTCAAGCGCTGCACTGTTTAATGAGCTATGAATGACAAATATTATACTAAAGGTAGCTGTCTATCATCTTCCTTCGGGCAGCGGGGGTAAGGGGGGTGGGTAGACGCGGGGTTGGCGGTGGTGAGGGAGAATCTCGGAAACACAATGTGTTGCTAATGGGAATAAGACCGAGCGAAAGGAGGCAATATTAAAAAATGGTTATCTTCAGGGCAATGGGGTTGATCCAATATTGTTAACGAAGCAGGCCACATGACGACTTGCTGCCATCTGGCAGGTGATTCTGTGAATGAAGCATTACCTCCAGTCTCAATTACCACACACGGTATAGTATTCGGGATATATTTTGCAATGCTGACAATTGTGAAAACCTACTGTGAATGAGCGGCATTGGAAATGTCACATTTCCACACATTATCTTGTCTTGCTCAGCAGTGAATGAGTTAAAGTCTCCCTGCAGCTCCAGATCGCTTCACAACTCAACCTTATCAGGCTGAAATCCCCTGAAATACGTTTTGTTGGGTCTTCTTCATATCACTTTTCAGCTTCCCTTGCATGCCAGTCTCCACCCCGTCCTGCTTGTCCTGTTCTTCACTATCTCTCCTATTAGAACTTTTGATTTTCACTGTGGCTGACTTGCAGAGGGTGATAGTTTGAGAGAGGCTGTTGTGCCTCAGTGGAGCACAACTCTCCCTCTGTCCCTTCATGCGCCTTCCTTCCCTTCCCTCCTCCCACTTGACTGAACTCAGATAGAAGGGTCTGCAGGTTATGGGCAGAACAGAGAAAGAGCCTGGAGAGAGCGGGGACTGAGCAGCCACACGAGGAATGGTGCTGGGGCCAGGAGGCTAATAGCCTCTCAGTCAGTGACCGGTAAAGATGTCTGTCTGCCTTTCACAAAACCAGTGGTGAGGCAACATCCACAGCTACTGACAAATCCGCTGTGCTCCAAATGTGTTATAAAACTGACAGAAATGTGAGCAATTTTTCTCAAAAACAGAGTGTGAAAGAGGCAGACGTAGGCGCGATAACCAGCAAAAGAGAGTCTGTACACTTTCTGTGCTATATTTGAGACTGGCACAGGATAAGAGAGTCAGCAGAGGTAACAAAAAAAAAAAAAAAAAAAGAAAGAAAAAAAGTGTCTGCAAAATGAATAACAGCACGCAGAAATTCACTGGACCTCAAAGAGGCAAGGTTTCAAACCTACTTCAATCTGATTTGATCATTTGCCTTTTTTTTGTAGCTGTACTGTAATTGAGTGTGCAAACACTATTTTCTTTTCTCCTTAAAAATCAGGGGTGACACAAGAGCATTCACACAGGATGTCGCTTAAACTGTTGGCTCTATCCATTTGTTAAAGTAATAGCTTTTGGGTATTAACTGCAGCTATCTGCCATGTAAATGTTCTGTAACTGCTTCATTCGAACATGACAGAACTGTTCGGAATAGCGCTCACGTGTTCATGCAATGTTTTAGCACAAAGACCGGAGTAGCGCTGCTGCAGCACTGAGTTGAGGGAATAATACTGTCAATGATGAAGACTGTTCCTGGGTTTCCATGGGCATGCATCAGCTGCATCGGTAATGGAACTTGAAACCTATTTTTCAGATGGATAGATGTTTATGTCAGTACCTTTATAAATGACCATTGTGAGGGCAGGGGTTCTCCAACAATTTTTTCCAATTTTTTCCAAGTACCAAAACTCTAAAGAGGCCACTTGCCAAAATGTCAGCCCACAGAATAAAGTCTGTACTATATATACGTCCTTTTTAAGTGCTCCTTTTTTCATGCTGTAGATCCGTGCAGAATTTCTCAGCCTGCTGGATCTTTTAATTGTTTTCACCATTACATGCAAGATAAAATAAAGAACCCGGCTTCCCACTAATGCAGACAGAGAGAGCCAAAACATCGCCGTATAACTTTTCATGTGGTTTATACAGAGTGTAATTGATGCTGACTGGAGAGTTGAAGTGGTTCAGCTTCCTGTAGCATCTAAAGGTGTGAGGGCAGGTTTAAATTGCTGTCGCGCTACTGTAGCTTTTACAACACTGTACTGCAACGCAGAGGCTGAAAATTATCAGTGTTCTTACGGATTAAGGCACAAGTCTGAAAGGGGTTATGGCATGAGGAGACAGGAGACGGCATGGATACAGACAGGCAATGGGAGCAGTTTTCCTGCTGCTTTCCGCTTTTTCGGTGAAAGTGGCAGTAAAGCCTTTAAATGTTTTCTATTCTCTGTTTTCTATTGCAATCTTTTGGGCATCAGATATCCTGACATGCCATTAGTGAGGGAGGCGCTGCTCGCCTCAGCAGCATGCTAAACCAAGCTTCATTCAGCTGCTTGACTGACAGCTGCAAACACACCTATGCACTGAAATCACAGTGAATGAGTTTGGGGGAACAGAGGCTGATATGAGTGAAACATGAATGCCACATAAAATATATATATAAATATATATACCTACACACACATATATATATATATATACATACATAAATTCAGGGTGAGCACTTTTTCTTTTAAGTGAACCATTATGGCTCAAAGTAGCATCATTCGTGCTCCTCAAGAGCCCTTCAGATGGCGATACGACAGCTCATCGACAGCACCATTACCCAGACAATGAAAGAGATACAAGATGCGCAATGCATTTTCTGCCTATTATAGAGAGAGAAAAAAAAGAGAGTAAAAGGTGATGGGAATAGAGAGTCGGAGAGAAAAGAGAGTCTAAGAGGAGGAGCTCGGAGAGAGGGAAAAGGAGGAGAATAAACGAGAGAGGTGGGGAGTGTGATGGTGGATAGAACAGTGCAGGCAATCTGGGGATAAGAGATATAAAAAGCAAATTCAGGAGACGAGATTTGCAAGGTATCGAATAGAAAATTAGCAGCGATGTCGGCTGTTTTCTGTTTTTCTTTCTATTGTTAGAGGAACATTACGGTGATTTGAGTCGAGCAGACGTCCCACTCTGTCAAGAAATCGAATCTATCAGACAAACAACCTCCTACT
The DNA here is from genome assembly GCF_013358895.1 of Oreochromis aureus. Lineage (NCBI taxonomy): Eukaryota > Metazoa > Chordata > Actinopteri > Cichliformes > Cichlidae > Oreochromis > Oreochromis aureus. The sequence continues at coordinate 26,581,532 of NC_052957.1, forward strand.
CTCCGTGGCGGACGTAGTGGGACCGGAGACAAAGGTCTTATTATAAAGCATTACTTTTCTGCACATAGTCCCTGGCGAAACATTGTGTTGCTTTGATGGATACCGCTGCTGCACTCGGTGTGATGAAGGAACAGCCCAGGTATCCGTCTCACAAACCAGGTTGACCCTTTACATAAACTCCTAGAACAGTTCTTTGAGCCTAATAACATAAACTATAACGTCTCAATAAATTCTTAAAGCAGATTCCATATCTAGATTCAGAGCGTTCCAGTTGCTGCCCCCTATCCCGTGCTCTTATCAGACCTGCAGTCTCATGCTCTCAGCCAGTATCATCCATCTAAATCACGAGCTGGCGGCTCATACAGTGTGTGCCTGTGGGTGGAGGTTACGTGATTCCAATGCTGTATTTCTGCACTGATCTGTGGTGTGGCTAAAAAAACAAAACAACTCTTCTGGCACATCTTCTGGAGCACCAGGGATACAAACATGCAGTAGTGTGTTTGTGGTGGGTCCAAGCGGATGGTAAAAATACTACGCTGTTGAGACCAAAGTAAAGTGGGTCACGAGGTTTGATACTAAACCTCGGTGGAAGTTTGTCTACTGTCTCCTGCATCTTCTGTGTTTATAGTAGATTCCCCCGACATCGCAACCGCCGCATGTGTGCTCAACTTCTTTTTAAAAATTGATTTCTTCTTTGTTATCACAGCTGTCACAACCAAACTAAGCTAAAATAAAGCAGCTGTAAAAATGATTTAGTGGCTATAAACAAGGATAATTTTCTCCGTATCTATCAGATACTAAGTTTTCTTTGCAAGTACATCTTTTTATTAAGAGACGTTTCTTATCAATATGAGTGTCCCGCTACTCCTCCAAGTATACAGAATACAGCTGGTGTTAAATCCACATAACACGCTCGAGTTGATGGACTTATTTATATAAATCGTTTGGGGTTTTTTTTTTTTAACTCAGTCTCATTAAAATCTCCTGTAATCCCTTGTAATCTCATTTACAAGAGAGAGCAAGAACAAGACATATCCACAAGAAGACAATCAGCAGCAGACGGAACGACAACAACGAAACACAAAGAATCATTAAAAACAATTACAAGAACCGTGAAAACATCATTTAATAGTTTTGAGCTGATGCTGTTTGAACAGGTAACCAAGGTAAGTGCATACAGTGAAAGTCAACATTAGTCCTTTATAAATGAATAAGATGACCTTTTATCCTCGACTTTAAGTAACTCCATCTAACCTTTTCATATGGAGAAAAATGATGAGTGCAGTGTGATACACAGAGACTGCTGTTTTGTTTGTTTGGGCAGAGAGACAATACAGAATATTTTATAGCCAATGACAAACATGAATATTGGATACCACGGAGGTTTATGGTCGGAGGAACCAGAGGTGGAGGACCGGAGGACATGCGATGCTTTACCGGCGCTGCCAGGATAAAATGTCACTGGACTGCACATAGAAAATCTAAAACTCACTTAGACAGGAAGCCAAAACACAAGAAAAACACACCTATATCTATAAATACTTGTCAGTATAGATGCATGCACTTGTACAGCATGCGCACACACTTGTGCATGCCCATAGCAAAGACTGGCCAGTCTCCTCCAGGTGACTGATGCAGCGCTTCAGCAAGCTACAATAAAACGCTCATCAATCACAGAGGCTAATCTCAGGTTCTTGCTGGCACTTTCATTGTGCAGGCCTTTTCTATAAGGCTGCCTTCACATAATGCCCCGCTCTGCCTGCTTTGACAGGCCAACGGCCCTGCAGCTCCCTGCCATGAGAGCCATTCTCAAGTGGCACGCCTTTGAAGTGAAGCACTGGCGGGGCTCAGGCTAATCTGGACATCTGGAGGCCGGGTGGGTGAAGCAGGACAGGGAAAAAGCCCTTGCATATAGATAGTGTGAGTCTGGTTTTGTGGGGGAATGAAAAAAGCCATTTCTTCATTTCTATAGATTGGAAATCCAATAGAATGGAGGCTCCAGTTTTCAAACTTAAAACTGCTCTCACACAGAAAGTTCAGCATAAAGGACCAAATGGCACTTTACGTCAATCTTCAGAACCATAGACAGAATTCAGGTCTGCAGCATTGATAAGCTGGACACAAGCACAGAAACAGTCTTGTTAGAGAACGACACAGTCCAAAAACCCCCCCCAAAAAGACGGATGCATGCTTTGGAGGAGGCTGAGAGCATAACACCTTCAGGCCACCTCTCCAATCTTTCTGTCCTCGATCCCCACCAGCAATTTTTGGGGGGCTTTCCAATCCTAGTCACCACTCTTGGCAGATGGAACACAAACAGCCCTATTCAAAAATAAACACAGCAATTTTGTGCGTGTTTACCTTTGATTCTGCGCTCCAAACTGTTCTGTTCCATTTCACGCAGTGAGGAACACCTCGTTTCTTGGCCCACTGTACAGACGAACGGGCAAGATAGCGGGCGCCATTATTCCACACTATCATTTTAATCTCGGCCCGTTTTGCTTTCTGCTCCTTTATAGATGCCTTTTGACCTCGCCAAACTGTGAGGTTGTATTTACAGATGGCACAAAGATACATTTATGAAAATTGAAAAGTGGCAAATAGGGTTCCAGATATGAAAAATAGCTGACTTAAAATTCCCTGGGGCCAAACTGTCCCCCTTAACTTGACAGCAACAGTTTGCTACATTGAACTTTAAGCTTGTGAAATCAATGTTATTGGAGATTTCAAACCATAAGCAAAATTAGGGATAAATGCAGACTCTAGTTCTCATTTGTTCCCACACTTGCACACATCAGACTGTAACGCTGGATGCATGCTGTGTTTGGTTTCAAAACCATGTCTGTAACATCTGACTCTACTTCAGATGCTAATTCCCTATAACTCCAAAGGAACCTCATGGCAACACTGAGTAAGCAGGAGCTGTGGCCAATGAAAAATGGTACATAGTCGCTTCTGTGTGTCAGTCCAGCATCCGCAGTTTTCAACATATCGTTTTCAAATTTTGGGTGATGGTAGACATCAATACCAGCTCGAGCTGATTTAATTTGAGCAAAATCAGATCAATGTCAAGGTCACACCAAATCTGTAAAAACTTTTTCTTTTAATTTTTTATGGATCGTTTACTTGACCTTGACTTTTATTGTTAGCGCCCAAGGTCAAAGTTCAGGGAACCATAGAGTAACATATTAGATGAAAGGGCATGAAGAGAGCTGCACAACACACCTTTTATTTTTCAACACAATGCAATGATTTTTGCAAAATCACACACTGTATGAATCTAACTTAAAATGCCAAGTTTTTACAGCTTGTAGGAACCAATTCAGCTCCATTAGGAATTAGGAAAAAGCTTTAGTTTCCAAAAGTTTAATGGTTGCTCTCTGAATGCTCATGTACCTTAACCCTGACACCAAATACAGCAAGTTTTATTTTTTTCCATTACATCTTTACATCAACTGCTTTTCCTCATGGATGATATGCACCCCTCACCTCACCTTTAGGGGATGTGCATGATGAATAGCTCGGCTAAATTTCAACTGGATCGGCCTTTGTTTTCTCCCATGTGTATATCTAAGTCAATCGACAAATTGCTAAGTTGACAGCAGTACAGTAAGATGGACTTCAGCATGATTGCTCAGAGCAGAGTGTCCCCCATCTAAAGAAAAAAATGTACCCACTATGTCTGAATAAAGCTGGAGCTGACACTAAAGTGAAGCATGGTGGTTTTTTTCTCTCTTTTTGACTAAATAAGTCAGTAGCAGCAGCTTGACACTTGACTGCTTTCACAGCCTATCCTTTCATGTTTCCCTTATTTCAAATTCTTTTGTTAAAAAAGGAAACGGTAATAAATCTCAAATTTGAAAATAAGCTGTCACAGAAGAAAAAGCAAGATATCAAATTACCGGGAAGCTGAATGAAAATGCTAATTTTACAAAAGCCACAAACTGCATTGTCCCAGCAAAATGTGTCCATGTAGAAGCAGCACAGCAAGTACAGCACTGACTGATACAAAATGTGCGGTTGGAGGTGATCACCGACCTCTGATGGAAACCTTTGGATGTTCTTTCTTTGTGCACTCCGGATGGGTCAGGGGGTCCAACGAGGATGGGGTCGGGGTCGTTGGGACAGCGGAGTTCTGCGTGAAAACAGCCGGGAGGAGAAGGAGTAGGAAGAGGCCAGCCATAGACGAGGGGGCGGAGTCCTGTGAGGACGCAGTCATGGTGATGACCTCTCCTCTAGCTGTCAAGCTGGGCCTCCGGGATACAGCTGGAGAAGAGAAGAAATGACTTCAGCACCTCAATGCAACATTTCTACACCTGGCTTCAAAGGAACGAAGCTCTCTCTGAGTCACTTCAAAATCGGTTTTTTTCCCTCTCTCTCTCACAGACTTTCTATTCCTGAGGGCTTTCCTGAATGAAGCACAGGAAAACAGAAAGAGACTGAAAAAAACTGTGCAAAGGAAAAACATTTTGATAGAAAGGACATCATTGTGGGCTGAAAAACAAAAGAAACAGACAAATAGAGGGTGGCTGGAAAGATGAGCTAGAAAGCTGAGTGATATGCAGGAAATAAATGAATAGAGTTAGAGGTTAGAAAGACTCAGAGTGGGGAAAATCTAGCCAGAACGAGCCTTCTTAAAGAGGTACCCCACCTCTGACCCTCGAGATAATTATTTAAAATGTGCAATTAAACCTCTAAAGTTTATTTGATGGCTGATTAAAACAGGAAAATTGAACCCAATTGTGGACTGTTCAATGAGGCAGAAGGTTCCAGCAGTTAGTGAAGCAGCATCGAGTTCACTTAAAATCTGCGACTTTCAGAAAATGTTTGCACAACTTTGATCCTTGCATACACCTGACATCCTGGCATGTTTACTGCACATGTGATGCATTTCAGCACATTAATGGTTTCTCTCGCTTCCTCTGAATTACGTCTTATGCAAACAGACTTTGGCAGACTTACACGCGGATGTTTCCAAATGCACACACACACAGAGACACTCCTGCTTCCCCGGTAAATGTAATCTCTTCCAGTTATAACATATGAGTCTACAGTGCGGCGCTGAAACCAGCAGTTCATCATCTCCCAACCCCGCACTCCTTACGATGTTAGCTTAGCGGAGTGTAATGTTATTAAAGTAGATTAAAAACTGAGAGCATCAACTTTCTGCAGCACTTTGGCTGGGTTACATATCTCTGTAGTGTTTTCCTCACTAATGCTTCAATCAATAACAAATTATTAGCTTGGTTGAGTTGCAAATCAACCATATTGCCCTGCAATCAATTATCCCTCTCACTACAGCCGGTAACTAATTAGGCAAATGCAAATAGTGCCCATGTTTGTCATTACAATACAGTGGAGTCAACCGGCCTCTCGCTACTGCCAACTAAAATAATGTTGATGAAACAGGTGGAAACATTCAGTGCAGTCTGCAGTAGACTAGATTCAGTGAAGCTGGATGTGTTTCAAGCTTTAGGGCTGGTTGTTTCGACTACACCATGATGCAAAAGGAAAAAAAAAAAGAACCTTTTGATCATTTGCCCATATTTTATTTTGTGATTTTATAATGTTTGTCCTCCAGTCTGTAACATAAAAAAAAATTACACAAAAAAATGACCGAATCCTCTTTATGGGTTGCATGCGGGCCACTCGAGCCGGCAGCTGTCGGGGTTTTTGTTTCGTTGAGAGGAAGCATGAATATTTGAGTGCGTCATCAAGTTGAGACTCTTGAAAACGCATCAAGCCATTGTCACGTCTGCACGCTCTACCTCTTCTACTTTTGTCTTTCCTCTTATCAGACTTTACCTGTCATTGTTCTCTACTCTGAGACCTTCAGCACTTTGTTTTACTTGGTTTTGCATCTTCTTTTTCTTGCTCAACTCTCAACTACTATTGTTGTGCATTTAAGGAAGATAACATCTTCCATTTGCAGGCTATGATGCTTCCTAAGCTAAACCTTCATTTCACCTCAGAAATATAGCAAACAGCAAACCTTTACTGTCATTCAGTCATCTGGAACTTTTAGTACACACTTCAATTTTCCCCGCCTTGGTTATTGTAACTCACTTTTCATGCGCATCTCTCTGTCCTCCAGTTAGTGCAGAACGCAGCACAAAGCTGCTAACAAAAACTAGCCGGCGTTCACATGTCACACCTATTCTTGCATCCCTTCACTGGATTCCAGTGATATAGTATTAACAGACCTAAAAAGCTCTACATGGAAAACACATTTTTATAGATTAGCTTACCCTTAATCTTTTCCCCTTTATTTTAGAACATCGTTTGCGTGCGTGGAGGTGTGTATGTTGGAAAGAATGTGTCATAAGGCTGATTATGTGTCTGTTTATGTGTCTCTATGTTTAAACGTGTAAAATTATCCTTAACATGTTGCAAAATCACACTAGTCCTCTCTGCAATCAAGTAAAACACATATTTCCTGGTATCATCATCAGTATCAGTTTCTGATTAGAAAAAAAAAACACTTCTATGTTGGCAAATAGTGATTTTATCACTAAATTTTGACTTAGATAAGGATAATGAGGTCTGTGCATCTGGCAATGTCATGCAATATATATTCAGTGAAAAATATGACATTTCAGTTTTTATGTTTTTTTAATAGCATTTAACCTTCCTTTTGGCCTTGTGCAATAAACCCAAAATCCCTAATGCTTTTTTTGTCTTATATAAAGTAAATAGAGCTGACACCCTTCGGGGCGATCGTGGCACAAGAGTTGGCAGTTCGTCTTGTAATCGGAAGGTTGCTGGTTCGAGCCCCGGCTCTGACAGTCTCGGTCGTTGTGTCCTTGGGCAAGACACTTCGCCCGTTGCCTACTGGTGGTGGTCAGAGGGCCCGGTAGCGCCAGTGTCCAGCAGCCTCGCCTCTATCTGTTCTAAGTAAAGCGTTATACAAATACAGGCCATTTTACCATTTCTTTAACCAAAGTTATGTAGTGCGACTTCAGCTGTTCAGGAGGTTAAAGCTGAAAAATGTGGCCATATTTTTAGCCTCTTCCTATAGGACATCTGTTAGTTGCATAACTCACATGAGTACTTTGGATCAACGAGTGCCAAATTATCTTTCTAAATTCTCTGCATAACTTGTTCGATTCCTCCTTTCAAAAGTTGCATTTATCACAAACAAAGCTCAATGTTGTGCATGCAAGCAGAGATATGACAAAGACAACCGTATAAATGGTCAAGAAAAGTATTTCTTCCAACAGATTTGCCTTTCACTTCTCTCTTTTTTGGCATTTTCACTTTAACTAGATACCTCACAGCAGAGTGAGACATGACACACAGAGAGAGCAGGAGAGAGACAGTGCAGGATGACACCCAATTAAGGTTCCAAGGTAAAATCAAACCAATAATATTTTATTCAAGGGTATGAGTTTTATTCTTTAGAACATGTCATTTTTAAAAAATTTCTATTATCTGCAGGAGCAGCTTTGGCAGGTGCTTAATTCAGACTAAATCACTGAGTCCTGAAAGTCAAAGAATGACTCTACAAATCCTCTCATTAGTTAAAAAGCCGGGCTGAGAGCAGGCAGGCCAGGAGATCATGACAGATGACCGGGACTCTGCTGTAAGCTTGAAATTGTGGTGGCCGAGCTATCTTGGCACGGAGACGCACGGGGGGGGGAACTGTACTGTCAGCAGCAGAACGAGGCTGGTGTGTGGCTGTCAAATATTTCTGAGGAAAGGCATGTCATACACTCAAGCAAACCCAGATGCACTCAAATCTCAGCACCGAAAACAGGCAGAATCCAGACATGGACAGCTGGTCACACTCCATATTGGGTCACAGCGTGCGGGCAGAACTGATGCATGCTGTGTGCCAACATCAACTCCTGAGTGTGTCCGTACACACTTGTAAACCAATGTGCGTGTGTGTGTTTATGTGAAGCGAGAATCTTTAAGTCAGCTCCAAAGAGGCCCGATAGTGCCCATCCAATTTCCCATCCTGCTGTGTGTGGGATTAGCAACAGTTTGTCGGCGAGGAACCAGGACAATCAATACCACAGAGGAAGCTGTCCATAGGCAGACACACATGCGTGCACGCACACACACACACACACGTGCTTTTAAAAAGACTGTGAGCCACTGTTCGCCTGTCAGTTGATCATTCAGTCAGATACAATGAGTTAATTAGAGGTACACTATTTGCTTAGGACTTAGAGGATACCTGTGTGGATTGGACTAATAAATGTCCAAGCACGTCTCTTTGTCAATAATTTAAGGTGAGGAGGAGAGATTCTTACTGCATAGATGCTGTGAAAATGGTGTCTGAAGAGTACGTTTTTGGTTCTTTTTAAAAAGTAAAACTACTACAACAGCCAGACAGCTTTTTTAAAAAGAAAAAGAGGATGGAAGGAAAATCCACTGGTGGCCTAGGATGAGGAGGTTTTGTGGTCTCCAAACTGAGAGAAATAAAAGACTGTGAACTTTCAGACACTGTGATCTTAGATTTCTGTACTTTCACTGCTCTTATGAAATATTTCTCACTCGTTTTAAAGGCCAGCTGACATTAAATTACATTCTTAATAACATGTTCTGCTTTTTACTTTGAGCGGGTATGCAAGTACCTTAACTTGGAATGCTTACGATGTCCCGATTTGGCTTGACAACATGTTTCATTGGTATGCTATGAACATCCTCTGTCCAAGGATGCTGAATATGGATCCTTTGCACTTGTCCAAAACATTTCAGCCTTGGATCTCTAACTTTGTCTCCAAACCGCTCAGCCTGAGCTGTCCTTCTGATATGCTCATTTCTATTCTTGTGCATCCTCACAACAAAAACCTGCAGCTCTACCACCTTTGAACAATGATACACAACCAACCACTGGGAGGCAGGACCCCGAGTGCCAAATAAAATATGTAGATCATCAAGAATGACATTTTCTTACCAGAATGATCAGAGCCTAGGTTAACAACCACCGCCATCGGAGGTCCCGATGGAAACTGTGCTACCTCTGGGCAAAGACAAAGGAAGAGGAGAGGGGTCCAGCATGGTCGGGAGCAGCAAGAGAAAAGCAAAGGTAGGAGTGTGGAGGCGTGAGTAAGGGACTGCAGAAGGAAATGACGAAGACCACAGAGAGGAGGGCATGCAGAGAGTTGGCGTAACAGAAGAGGACGCAAGGGTGAAGGTGAAATGGAGACAGATGATCTGCTGTGGCGACCTAAGACGCTGAACAATGATATACATTAGCTTTTATTCTCACAGTCTCCTTTTTATTCAACGAGGAGTCAATAAAACACACAGCTGGGAAAAGTGAGCTGCTGTTTCCACTTTGAATACTATAGAAGTAAGAACACTTAAATGTACCTTCAAACAAATTCTAACAAATCCCTGTCCCCATGGCTTGTATGCTATACTGACCTTGGCTTTTACCTGAGCTGCAGCATGCCAGCTGCTGTCAATCAAACACAGCTCCAGCTGATTAAGACTTTTTTAACCTTTGCTTAAAGCGGGACTTACAAACAATACTTTCTTTTTGCATTTCATCTGAAAATGGCAGTGTGAGAGACAGCAAACAAACCTCTTGGCTATCACGCTTTAGCTTCTTTATCCCTATTTTCTGTTTTATGATGTAACCAGTTAGTATTTCTCACTTCTGAAAGCCCACTTCCAGTCATACGCTTCAAGGTTTTGTAAATGACATTTTGCATCATTAAATTTTAATCAACCCCTCAGCACGTCTTATTTAGTTCAACTTGAAATGCCTGAAAAAAGTGTCAATGTTAGCTAGCTAGCATTAGCTAGCTAATATTTTCTTAATGGGGACAAACTTCATCTAATGGCTGAAACCTTTTTGGTGGCTGGTCCCATAGCTAAGATGATGACCACTGAAGAAGAAAAACCTATGCACTCACAATTTACAAGCATAAGTATAGAAGTATGCAATATTATTCCTCTTCATCTGGTACTTTTTTTTCTTTATCGCCTTTCTGCCATGCCTGTGGTCGATAAGATCATCACTGAGCGTGTATCTGTTCCCCTGCTTTCATTTGTTCTTTGCTAGATTCTCTTGTTACCCTTCACACTCAAACTTTCCACAGCCAAGTCCTCGGTTTCTTTCATGGCACTCTCTTTTTTCTAGTTCCTAAAGCTCTCCCTCTGTTTGATACTTTGCCTGTTTTTGGATTTCACCTCTATTGTGCTTCCCTTGAACTTCACTATCACTTGGGATTAATATTTTGGATTTTAGTCTATACTTTGCATGTTGTGCCTCAAACTCAACATTAAAAAAATTGATAGCATTACTTCATTTTACTATCTTTTAAAAAAAGGAATGAATTTGAATATTTAAGTGAATGAACTCTCTTACCCTTAGCTGTGTACTTATGTAGGCTAAAAACTCATTTTGACTTAAATGTTTCAAAGCTAAAGGCAGTGTGTTTCCTGCCCAGGTGTACTGCATTAATATCTCACTGGGATGCTTCTATGTGGTTGCAGCATGTTGTAAACAACCCAGAGCAGTGCATCAACTCAGTTTTATTCCCATCGGCTTGCAATTAAAAGGGCTACACTGGTTTTGTGTTAGGCAATTTTGGAAAGCTGAACTTACACAAACAAGGTAAGCTGTTTATTTATTTATTTATTTTAATAATAATTTTAACTCTTTATCCAGGTGGCAGCCTGTAAATCTAAAAATTTCCCTCTGCAAGCTTCCACAAGTCCTCGCCAGTGCCAGCACGTATCTATGGCAACAGAGCGGCAAGTTGGTAGTTAAGCAGCAGGAACCAGGTTGAGTGTATTTAGGCACAGACCTCAACAGGCTCCTGAGGGGGGGGCTGGATGACGGATTGCCCAATGATGAATAGGAAGTGAAGACAATGAAAAGCTTGGAGTCGGGAAATATGAGCAATATGTATTAAATTAGGCAAAAAAATAAAAATGCATTCAGTAGGTAGACCTAAGAAAAGGAGGAAATCAAATACAATCCAGCAACTTTGCTATCAATAGTACTTTTGCAAAGCTTCCACACTTTCAGTTTTTGATGAGATCATAGGGGTGGTGGCACATGGCATTGCCTTATATTTAAAAGTGCAGCAGATATTTTTTCCTAATATATATATATATATATATATATATATATATATATATATATTGCAATATACAGTATTTTCCAAGTATATCTAACTTCTTAACACTCAAAGCACATTTACAGAAACGTGTAGGTTGTACAAGTGTCATTCATCTACTTTGGCCTCACAGTTTGACACAAGCCTTTCCATTTAGGAAAGGCTTGCTTAAAAATCCCAGCTACAACTACAGTGGGTCAACCAACTCCCTAGTCAAATCCAGCTGTATGACGTGTGATTCGATCTGCTTTATATGCAAAATGGCCAGTGTGAAAGAATTGTGGTGATATATTTGGTCATTGCTCCAAACTGGTGCATCTGAGGTTTATTGTTCACAGTTGCAACAATCTTGCAACCAAAGACGGCCTGAGCCAGAATGCTGAAGGTGTCTGCTAGGAATATGGGATGACCATCTCACAATGTTAATGCAGCTATGACTTCTATCTCAGAGCAACCAAGTGGAATGCAGCAATAACATCAATAGATGGTAGTAACACATTTAAAAAACAAAATGTTATAGATTCCAACAATAAAGGAAATCTAGCTGAGCTGCAATAGTACGAGTCCTCCAGCTGTTATCATGACAGCAACAAGGAGCTTACAGCATGGAAACAAACAGGATGAATTGAAGCCGTGTGATATTGCCCTAGTTCAATTGCTATTATCACTCACAGTCTATACAGTATGTGTCAGACTTGATGTCCTAACTTATGAGATTGATGGAAACGTGCCTTAAGGTGGCAAAGAAAACTGCTGCACTGCCATAAAACATCATGAACTGGAGCCAAAAATTTTAAGAGCTGTATGGATGCTCCAGGCTGACAAAGAAAAGCCTGAAAATGGCTCTTCCATTGAATAACCTCTGTTCTCACTTCTCTCCTTCATTTACTTGAAACTGTGGTGTCAAATAATGGTTCAGCCTGACAGCCTTGGCTCCAAATGTTACTGTTCACCTTCAGCCTGAGAACAGAAAAAAATAAAATAAGGGCCGGGCAGGGGGCCATAACTGCTATTTTTCAAAATGTGTTTGTCAGATTGCAACACATTCTTCCAGGCAGCCGGGCCACTCGTCAGGTGACCGCGAGCGATGCAGCCCCCAAACCCCCACATCTCACATCTACCTCTCTCTTACTTTCATCACTCCTTATTTGCTCAGCACAATAGAGACAGTTACAGAGCAGGAGTTTCCGGAGTCCACCCCACCTTTGCTGCTTGTTTGCCTCTTAATTTCCACCTTGCTTGCAAGGAGGGTACCTTTAATTACAAGTCAATGCCAGCTCCCGGAGCACAATCTCATCAGAGTCTGCTATGACACTGATTAAATTGCTTCTGGCCCGTTGGGAAGCAGTTCCTGCCTGGATAAAGAACTGTCTGTTTTATGCCATTTTGGAGCAGGAAGGAAGTCTGCGTGACCAGTGGGGTGTGTGCGTGGAAAAAGAAGAAAGGAGGAAAAAAGAAATGTGTTTGTTGCTTTTAAAAAGTGTCATCATAGACAGCAGATAAGTGTAATCGGTCATTTCTACAGCAAAGCTCTTTTTTTCCCTTGATTCGTTTGAAGTGATTAGACATCATTGTTAAGTATCTTTTACCACTTTTTCAAGTTAAGCCCCTCCAGAGCTTTAGGTGCATGAAAAATGTGTTGTTCCTACAGAGCCTGCTGCGATCCCAGTGCTCATCATTAGCTTTCATGGCACAGGAATACAAATACCTCCTCATCTGAAAGCTCACAGGAATCCTCTCTCACACAGAAATGAATTACAGCAGAAGGAAATAACACCTGTTTCCTCAAGGAACTGCATGAAGATCCATGCCTCCAACTCTGCGCGTAAATCAACGGGTTTTTTTTTTTAAAAAAAAGAAGGAAAAAAAAAACAGAACAAAAATGAAGCGGGGCTCGTTTCACACCTGTCGCTTTATCTCACCGTCATCTCCGCTCACTTGTGTCTTTACACGTGCCTTTGTTAAATTAATCCAAACGTGCTTTGTGATGAAGGCAGAGAGCCGCACTACAGTTGCACATTCCTGTCCTATTCAGCCTCTCTAACTTGTGTCCTCGGGGCAGTTTGGTCCAGCCAAAGCTACATTGACCATGTCTAATTCGACTCAATAGCTCAACCCCACCAATCTCTTTAATGCTGGCATTGTGATAGGGGGGTGGGTCGGGGGAATGGGGAAGGGGAGGGGGGGCTCCCGGGAGTGTCGAGGGAGCTGCGCACAATATGTAGACAACACACTTTGGGGAAGGACACACAAAGATGAAGATGATGGCGAAGATGGTTGCAGGGTCAGACAGAAGCCTTTTTTTTTACTCCATTCTTTTTTCTTTTTTTTTTTATAAAGAAGGGGTTACGGTGGGGTCACGGCAAGCATCTCTTGTTATTGAGTATCTTCAATCATGCTTGAGAAAGCAGACACAGGCAGAGAAAGGCTTTTCCATAGGAATGAGGGAGGGCTGACCTCAGACCGGGGAAAAATGTGCGTGCGTGTCTCTGTGTTTATGGGAAACATTGAGTGACAGGGCTGATGAGGTGGTGAGGTTGGCGGGTGGGCCGTCTGGATTATGTCCGATATCAAATCAGAGGCTGCTGCGGAATCGAGGCGTCACGGTGCCTCAGGGAAGGTGCCATCTGATATACTTGTAGCTGCAGACTGTCAGCCGAGATGTGCTCTGAGAGGAGGCAGAATAAAGAACACGGCGACAGAGAGGAGAAGAAACACCGGATATGTCTGCACACATTTTACTCATAAGCTTGTGACCATGAACGAATGTGTGAAGTACTGTGAGGACGGTGGGAGTATCTGACACCTGCCTTTAGTGCACTGATTTCTTTTATTTCGTCATAAAGGGAATATGTCAGCGTCTGTTTCTTCCCCGGTTCATGAATCTGTTTTCTAATAAATCAATTGCTGATATCTGCAACTGAAGGACATAATTGAAGTGAAAATGTCAACTGCTGTTGTCTTTCATCCAAAAGCGGCGCGTAGTATCATCATAATTTCTGTCATAGGAGATAAAGTCAGTTCGTTGCTTATATTCTTATTAACTAGGCCCCTATACAATATCCACTCGATAGTTACTCTGTACCGAGGCTTTTTCAGAAATGCATCAGTTAAATTACAATATTTTGTCATTCAGCGGGAGATGTGCAGCGATGCTCCTCCTGCAGACATGACAGCATATTTATAGAAGGGACTGCAATATTTCACACCTGATGCACACGAGAGAGCAGGGAGGAGGGAGGAAAGAGGGGTTTATTAAAAAGAAGTTATGCAACAAAGAAAAGGATTCATATTGCCTGCTTTTCTAAAAAAAAACATTTTTATCATAGTTTTTAAAGACAAAAACTAGTTTTTTATTGCTCATGAAAACAAGACTGACTATTCGGTGCCTTAAAACTGTCTTTTTTCATAATATTCGCCAGTTTATTAAACTAACCTTTTAAGTGATTTTGAGAAAGCAGTCTCTTTCTCTCTCTGCGTGTTTACCCATGTAGTGCTGCAGTCTTCACCTCACTCCGACAATGCTGAAACTGTTTTGGGACTGCGACCACATCTGCTCTGAGACTGCTGTTGTGGCTTTAAGGGAAAAAAGGAAACCAGCGCGCCTCCTCTGGTGCTGATTTGCGAGAATATTTGGGAGGTAGATACATTTAACACATTTTAACACTGAATTTGGACACATGGATGAAATGATGCAGATATAGTGGACTTTAAACATTTAAGGCCCCTGAAGCTCTTACACCAGCTTTCTGCTAATGAAAACTATAAGCTGCATATAAAGCGCAACAAAAAAGCGAGTACGTGGACATTGTTTTGTCTGGAAGGGCTCGAGGTAGAGTTTTCTTGATCTGATTTGTGAGCACATATTAGTCATGTCTAGCCTCAAATTAATAATCTGTGTGCACTAATTAGCAATTTGTTCCATTAAATTAATAACTAGTGCCCTTAATGTGCAAAATCATGTCCTCATATTACATAATTTCATCTCAAATTAGGTTAATAGCATTAAGTTACTCCAGCAGTCAGAGCTGTTTGAGTGTGGCTGATCAGTTAAAGAGTTTAGGCAGCAAAGAAATCTCAGTGTTTCATTGTAGAGGAGCCCACAGAATTTCCCAGAATTTAACATAAGTCAGACCAGTCAGAAATCTGAAGTGGTAATGGTGCAATCAGCTGGAAAAATTAGTGATATTTCACAGTCTGTGTAATATTTCTTTTCTTCTATAGTGCAAAGGAGGATGCGTTGGTGGGGCGTTGAAACTGTAATTAGAATCGATTTGTTTCTTAGAACAAATCAGTTTAGAGGACTAGCTTCAATAAACAGATCCTTTTACACTTTTGGCTTTGCAAACGCCCTCAGGTAGCCTCAGGCAAACGGCCCTAAATAGGTGATCAAACTCACGCTGGCCTCTTAGAAACGTGGAACTCAATTATATGTTGGATGTACTCGCAGCAAAAATCAGGTGAAGAGTATGATTTGGCCAGGAGTGATTGTACAAGAGTTTGATTGAAGGATAATGGGCTGAGGCCAGACAGACAGCTATTAATGGTCAGTAGACGGCCAATCAGGCTATCATTACACGATTTGATTGACACGCTGTGCCGAGGGGAGGCTTGGTCGAGGCTCTGTGTAACATAAGATACGCTGGGAAACGTCGAACCCCACACAGACTACGCAGACGGACAGGAATACAAATTCAAACCTCGCCTGCGTCTCACATCAAACACACACCTGTGAGTGCCAGCCATTTCATACCTTTCTACAACCCTGGTAGGTAATAATACACTGTGTCTGGCCCTCAGAAACTCTATTATGATTTCACTTGGCACTGTCAACTGCAGTCTCACACCTTCATTCACACACACAGAAACTATAATGTGATATTATCGACTGCATTTCTCTCTGTGTCTACCTGATACTGTTTCATTGTATGAACTGGGAACCCCCCCCCAGGCCCGTATTGATTTGAACTCACCCAACTAGTTCAGAGAGCTGAGGGAATAAGAGACTGTTCAATTTTGGCCAACAGTTTCACATTAGAGCGCTACTATACAGGCTGAGCTCAGGTGCATTATAGGAAAACAGGGTGCAGCTGGCCTCATGAGTGAAGCAATCTCACAGCAGTTTCAGAAAACCATGTAAATGCCAAGGGTTAAGCATGAAACAACTGTTGCATAGGATTCCTGGGAGTCAGGAATGTAGAAAAAAAGAAATGTTCTAGTTAAAAAGCGTGTTTAATTACCATAAATAATGTCTCACCATATTCAGTGGAAACAGTCAATGGTCTGCAGGCCCTCGAGCACGAAAGCTGCAATGATTTTGAACATAAACTGCGTGGATTTCACAGTCTAACTGCAAAAGTTCAGATATTACATCAGCCCTCTTAAAAAAAAAGAAGGAACAGATGTTTCTCCTTTAAATGGTCTGTGCAAGCAAATGTCTAAACCTCCAGAAATGTTACAAAAAACAACAGCAAGGAAGCAAAAGTGATAGATTCTCAAATATGATAAGCTGAAACCACTAAATGTTGGCCAATTTTGCTTTGAAAACAATCTTTGTAAAATGTGTTTTGTTTCTCCAGTCTGGGCCTTTCTTCTTGTAGGAAAAGAATATTTAGTAAAGTGAAGACGGGAAAATTACGCTAAAAATTCACAGTTTTACAAGCTGACATGTTTTAGGAGGTCAGAAGAAAATGGGTAAGGAACTTATTAACTAAAACCAAGTCTTTATATCTGGATACAATGCATTTAGTATTCAGTCAGAACATACGGATGTAATTTATTGTACATCTCCACTGTTCCTGAGTGCTGCCCTTTTTCTTGTTTAGCAGAGTGATGTGTCAGAGGGTCAGAGGTACGGTGTCTAGATGATGGGCTATTAGGGAACAAAAAGGCAAGGGACATGAGTAACCACTCAAACAAAAGGTCTGTTCCACACATTTCTGTCTTGACGCAGCTACAAAAGAGGGGGCTTCAGAGCCGCCGAGCAGAGGTTGTTAATTGGAGAGCCAAAGGTCACTAAGAAAAAGGTACGGTTTGGCGGCTGGCTTTGGTGTGTGTGTGTGTGTGTTTTCATTCCGCTTTCTGTGCTCATGCTCTTTTTGCTCAAAATGAGAACTGATTAGATGTGAATAGTAAGGGCTGGAAAGGCGAGGTATGTTTAAGTGTTCTAGCAAAGGAAGTCTGCGCCAGTACTTTTTGAAATAAGGCTGAACGCTTGAACTTTTTACCTTGAATAAAACCAAAGTAAATAAGCCTTAAGAAACTTCTGCTGAAAAACATGAGCTGACTATATCATTCCTGTTGACGATCGACTGATTTATTTTCCAGACGATTCTCAATGGGACTTTTGAAGTTGTTTACTTAGTTTTTTCTCCCGTAGTTCTTCAGATTCATTAAGTTATTAAAAACATGATACCTTGTGGTATGTTGCAATGGGCTCTTATTATTATTATACAAAACATTTAACAGAGTAAACAGTGAAATAAAAAAAGTCCACTTGATGTCCTCCACTTCAGATTTTTGTAGCTTGGATTGATTTTGTCTTAGGTGACAAAACACGTCGCAGTCGAATCAAACTTTAAAAGTTAACTGGTGAAAACGAGTAGCAGAGCATCTTTTGCATGGTACCAATGTAATTACATTCAATCATGTATTTGAAATAACTGAATGAACCTTGCAGGTATAATTATGTTACAGGCAGATAGAATAATTTATAATAACGACGCTTACGAGAGGCAAATAATCTTTTAAAAAGGCACGTCAAAAGCATTAACATTACTTTATCGACTGATCATGTTAAAACATACTAAGTGTTATAAACACACCTTTAATTTCCTGCCTCACATCGGTGAAACTGCAAGTTCTGTAATCTGTTAATTTGTTGGTATCAGCCACAACAACAACACAGCCACCAGTTGTGTTACTGGCCCCACAAATTCCAAACTGATGCATGTCCAAATACACCAAAGCTCATTTCAGTTCAGGCATTGCTTAATCTCATTCAAGGACACAGGCGATCTCGGAGACCTGGCGTGCTTTCAGATCTTTTGGTGTGTATTGTCTGGGCTGTTTAATGCCCTGTACGATGAGATACAGACACAGCAGGGCGATGGAGGCTGTGCCGATAACAGCTGATAACACGAGATAGCGGCGTAAGACTACTCCTTGCTTTCAGACATCAAGGAGCTGCAATGACACAAACCAGCCGAGGAATCTTAACTAGCTCACCCATCAACACAACAATGTGTTCATGTGAGGTGTAAAGACCTCGAAAAAAATTGGAACCTATTCTTTGCTACCGCTGAGAACCTCTCGCTGCTGCTGCACTCCTGATGCACAGATGACCTCCAGAGTGCAGGAGCCTGCTCTGTGCGTTATTTGCACCACACGCGTGCCAGCCCTTCCTGCCCTATAGAGCAAAGCAGGCATTATGAAGCAGGGATTCAGACAGCTCACACTTATTAGCTGCTATCTCAAGGACGACAAGACGCGCTCTGTTCTAATTAACTGGAGCGGACACCAAACAAAACGCACACAGAAGGCAGAGCCAGACACTGTAATTGATGAGCAAATTTATTACATCCGACTTCAAAGAGAACCCAGATCAAAACATATCACATGATGAGTAAAGCTAGAGATACACGATGTGATGGGTGCAACATGCCCAGCGCACAAATACAGACTTATGAAGGTGCGGCTGCTAATGCGTGTTTGTATTATTACAGCTTGCATCGTGGCATTAATAATTACTGCGGCCTCGTCTTTGTGTGCATGTGTCAATTTTTAATACTTGAGTATCGAAAGGGAGTACAATGTGAGCGCAGTGCTTACATAACTAAAATAAAGACATGCCTTACTGTGGGTAAATGAATAAAGTTTTAATATAGTGTAGCACAGTTTAATATTTCACATAATCATTATTCTCTAAAATGATGCTGAGCCATTACATTTGAAAACCTGGGAATATGCAGCTCTTACACAAACTTTCCTTGTTTGTGTTTTTGGTGAGAGGTGTGTTCAAGTTGTGGATGAGTTCTCTCTTCTGAAACTTTCATCTGGGGAGAGTGTGAACAGTACCATGAACACCTACTGTGGAAAAGTCTTGAGTTATCCTTCATTTTATTCAGAGTTTGCGAGGAAAATTGGAAATAGGTACAGAAATTTATGTGCAAACATAAGTGGAAATACAGTAAATATGTGTTTAGTTCTAATGAGCTTCATCTGTAGTATTTGGTACCACACACGATCACTAATTTCCAGTCCATTTGGGGTCAGGAATAGCTTCTTGACAGCCATCTTTCTATTGAGACAATTTCCGATTAGATTTTGATGAACATTAAAAATCAACTGAAGATCCAGGACTAGGACCGCCCCCATTTCTTAAGACCATGACTGACAGATACTGTTGGTCTGCTCTGGACAGTTTTTCGATCCGCCACTTCTTCTACTTTTATCCTCCACTTGTCCAGTTTCCTCAAATAATTTGAGGACACTGCACACCATAAGATAAGTTTTTGACTAATAGCTCCTATATGATTTTATATTTGTCAAACTTTTCACAGATTCACTAGATTCGCTGCTAGTAACAAAGTCCCTAAAGGTGCAATTTAAAACCGTTTCTTCACTAAGTTAGGAGTTGTGTGTTGATATAGCACTGGCTCATAGCTTGAGTTAGGTGCCTTTTTTTATACTTAAATCATGGGTAGGCACATGGTAAGTGGTTTAACAAATGAGTCCTCTGAAAACAGACAGGGAGTTGATTGAAAATTAGTGAGAAAACAGCCATCGTCCAAAAAAAAAGACCTTGAGAAAACCTGGAGAAGAAAACTTTTTTTTGCCTCTGATGATCATTTTTACTATCAGTATATTTCCTGGTTGTTTGCTTTGTCCAGTCAACCAGCCTGAGTCAAAGTGAACAAAAGGCACGAAACCTTAAATCTGAGAGTGTTTTTTCCTTTTTTAAAATAAATGAAGCAGCGGTGTTAAGCTTATTCGCTCGCAGGCACATACGGCACAATTCGATCTTGACTGGGTCAACAATCTTTTTCATGTTTTGCGGCAGAAGCTTTGGTGAATTTGGCCTTCAGGCTGTACATTTGAGCCAGCCATAATTCATTTCAGTGACTAATCGAATCACATCTATGACAATATTTCAGTATTAATTAAAGATGAAAAACAGCTTCAACAAACAACACTTTCTTGACTGTCTTCCCAGTTGATTATAGTGTCTGCCTTTGCTAACATTGCAATTAACTGCTGTGTTTGCGAGCGCGATGCAGGAAATACCCCCTGCCAATTAAAGAGAGGAGGGTTTGCTGAGTGTTATTAGCAGAAGTGATCCACAGCCATGATCCCATCAACAGCAGCCATGCTCAGGGACACGCAAGGGGCAATGAAAAGAGCCGTGAGCCTGCTGCAGAGCCTGGCGTTTCACTGGATTCAATCCCGCAGACTGCCCTGATCACTCACCCTGGACTGTGGGCAGGAACACATTAAGGGAGCACCCATATCACAAACACCCACAATAGCACACATCCACAATGGCGACCTAGAGACACACACACACACATTCCAGAGGCGGTAATCACGAGTTTTACCAGGGCTTTTTGAAGAAACACATCAAATTTCACAGCCTGCACACAGCTCATGACATCTATACTGGCAACAAAGTGTCTGAAACCCTCATATTGGGCATGAAAATGGAGAAATATCTTTAAAACGCTGACTCTGAATAAAAGTAGGATATATGCACACCAGCAGTAATGGTGAAATACATTATTTAAGTGACTATATATTAAAATATATTTACATTAACTGCAAAATGTGCTGGATGTGCCAGTCTTCTCAGAGCACAGTTGTTATCATTCTAGGACAAAGAGATATCTTCTGTCTAACAAACAAGAAAAAAAAAAAAACTACTAGATTTTTGTTGTTGTTGTTGTTTTACATAAAATTTTAGTCAAATTAAATAATAAAATACATAAAAACATAAATTGAAAGTTGTTTTTTAACTATAGGAGAATCCAAAATCCCATTCATGCGTATAAAGCTTATCTGTGAGGTGTGTGGTAGTAATCTCTATTAGTTTGTGTATTGTTCTACTGCACATTGAGTATTTACATACCACATTTTAATCTTCATTCATATCAAACTTAATTTCAAAATAAATACTACGACGTTTTTATTATGCATGTTTGCCTTCTGTCTTTTCTGCTGATAGCTTTTGACATTTTACAGGTAACGCCCTTTTCTTTGTCCATGCAGCCATGGCAGTAAGTGCTGTTTATGACTGTGACCCAGTTCCTCCATTTATTGCAACCATTCGCTGGTGCTGTGAAAAATAAACATATCACTGAATAAACTGGTACCTGAAATAGAGAGTTCTGAAGCTTTCATTCATTATTCTTTTTTTTAAATTCAGGTTTTGCCTATTTATAAAATGTCAAACATTTAAGGTCATATTTTTGCATTTCTTTTGAGTACAGATTCCACTTTCGCGGCAGCATTGCTCCTCTTCTCTCTGTTCTATTTCTGTGGCACTGAGCTGGAAGAAAAGCACTAATGAACCCTTCTGCTCCTTGCAAGTTCCTTTCCTTTCTCCGCTGGTAGATCTGAATTGCAACTTCACAAAGCCACCCTTGCCGTTACCGAACGCACCCGAGAAGCTTTAACCGCCAGGAAAGCAGGGCAGGATCGGAACTCACAGAAATGTAATGTGACATGAACGCTTAAGTTTTATGGCCAGGGCTGGAGTTTTGTCCGGCTTTGTTCCTAATGTTTTATTTCCGAAAACGAGCGAGCTCGACGAACCCGCTGCAGATGAGATGGTGATGATAACACAGCCCTTTTTGCTAGTGTGTCTCATTATTAATTCTATTATGGATAGCTTCCTAGCATGGAGCCCCATTAGACAGAGTTAGCCCACTAGAGCACAGCAGAACTCAGGTTTAATTGACACCACGGCACACACGGGAACGTTGAAGAAGGCATGATCTGAGTGCATGACTGATCAACGCAAATGCCAGCCTTCTCTCACGAGAGTGTGAATTTCGAGGAGGAAAACAGCAAATGTTTGAATTAGTTTTCCAACAGGAAAGAATGCAAAATGAAAAGTATGAAAGCAGAAACCCTTAGTAGCTTTAAATACGACTATGAGGCACAACTGCAGTCGTATGAATTCTGTATCCTCTTCTAAACATCAATATCAAGCTTCAGCTGAATTACCTTAGTCCACATAAGGGCCGACAGTTCATCTATAACAGACACATTTTCCCTCTCGCATGGTAATGGCACACTGCTGAAGTGTGTCAAAGTGATCAATCACAGGCAGGCTGATAACAAGCTTGTGCCAAATGTTTAAAGAGCTCTTTGTGCCTATGCTGTGCTGTGTGTGAGCACATACTGGCTCGGATGGCAGCACCGAGCTCAGGGCTTTGGTCATCCAGACACAACACAGGCCATTTGTTTAGCTCGTTACTGTGCTTTTTTATGTGTCTTCTGTTATAGCGCTCTGAGAAAACACTAGAGTAACGTGACAAACAGAAAATAAAAAAGAGTAGATATCAGATCCATTGTTCGGCATTTTCGAATAGCTTTATTGAATTTTATCTGAGAAAAAGCTTTCTATATGGACATTATGGACCTGGCTCGGACATTTTACTTGTTCACGTCTGAGCCGTAGATGAAAATAAAAACTTAATAACAGTCAAAGAAAGCCGCAGACACTTAAGTCTCAGACACAAGTTTTCAAAATTCGAAATGAGAAGGCCAAAAGAAAATTACTCATCGTCATTATCGAGATAAGTGGACGTTCCAGGGCTAACGCACACAGTGATTGATTTTTATTGTACTTCTTACCCGGTATCAAACTTTGTAATTGCAATATGAAACTTTGCCGGTAATCATGTTCAACTCCTTACAAATGGCAGACAATCTTACATTACCTATGGGAAAGAGGAGCAGCTGGCGCAGCAAATGCTATGACAACCTTGGAGACTCTCGCCGGATATCCCCGCAGAAAGGTAAGGGGCAGCAGACGAGCAGTCAGGAAGCATGAAACCACAGGAGGAAGCCAGCAATGCAGAGGAAAAAGCTCTCTGATTCATAACTGTGAGATCGTTACACCACGAAACTAAGGCATTCCACCTCTTCCAAATATTGCTACAAACTGCATGATAGTGGCAACACAACTATGTGCTAATACAGAAACAGAACAATAAATCGCTGACTTTTAACTGAACAAACTCAAATGTTAAATTTAATTAACATTGTCTAAAACACTTTAATGTGATTTAAAACTGTCTTAAACGTGTCTTAAAACTGCATATACTTTAATGGCCAATAGGGGGCGACTTACTCTGGTTGCTAAAATACTTCTGATTGCCTAGAACAGTGTTTCCCAACCTTTTGGAGCCACAGCACATATTTCAGAAAAATCACACGGCACACCAACAAACAAAATATCACAAAAAGCATATTGATAATTTTCCCTGGCGCACTAGGTGTAGCAGAATTGGCTCAGTTTGTCCCCAGTATACATTTTTGCTTTCTTCTAACCACTACTCATGCTAGGGCCCTCATCTGGGTCGGAATTAATTTCTTCTTCATCTTCTTCCAACTGGCAGTTGGCAACCCATTTAATTAGAGCAGGTAATTGTACTGCCCTCTGTTGGAAGAGAATGTAATTGCTCTGCCCGTTACTCACACCGATCGCTTAGACCAGCGGTCCCCAACCTTTTTTGCACCACGGACTGGTTTATGTCAAACGATTAAAAGAAATAACTATAAAAACCAATAAAACCCCTGAAAAACATACATTTCACACCTGAGCCTCAACTCTCGCGGCCCGGTACCAAACGACTCGGGGGTTGGGGACCGCTGGCCTAGAAGACCTTTGACTCCCTTGCTCTGTGACCTCAATAAACAATTTCATCATCACTTTATGGAAAAGATGGCATTGTATTGAATATAAAATATGTTTTGGAAATTTTAGTCATTATTAACCTTCCAGTCGCGTTGAGGGCAAATCTGTCCAATTTAAACTTAAAACACTCATAAATATTGTGTTTTACATCTGATTGCCTCAAGGCCTTATGACATCCTCCACACTATGCACTTGAACATATAAGTGATGATCACTACTTTTCATTGGATTTTGAGTGTTTTAATCAACCTTGTTGCATCTGTTGTGTTCCCAGTCAAAAGTGACCGCCACAACTGGAGGGTTAAGAGTACCAAGATAATGTCAGTTGTTAGCCAATGACCATATGGTGTCCAAGTTTTAAAACAGCCAGACCCAACTATCACTTGTCAACTATCACATCCACCTGTGTAACAAAATCTCACTTGAAATGTCATTGAAAAGTTTTACATCAGAAATGTGTCCATCTTTTATTAAGTGTCTGTGTTGCTCTTTCAAAATGTGCTTTATGTAGAGCCCCTGCTGATGTAATTAAGTTTTTATATGCATGCTGGAAAGGCCCTTTGTTCAAGACAAATTTCCTTAGGGGCAGCCGAGGTTTCATTCATTGGCCCACGCTTTCATAATTCTTCCAGTTAAACTTTAAACACAATAAAGGCACATGTTCAAGTGTACAGTCACTACCAGGCAGCAACACAGGAATCCAATACAAATCTTGTGTGAAAGAAATTAAGTGAAGGCTTATTGGATTCATGCTGGTGTTTCTCAAAGCCTATAAAGTGGCCGGTACAGCAGGCTGAGCTCTTTCGGCGCTCAACGATCATGCACAGTGGAAACAACAGCAGACATTTGATGTGTCCATCGCCGCTGATCACCGACCGCTCTGGTGAATCCTCTTCAGACTTGGACCGTGGACAGGAAACACAGGTGGCATTGTATTAATGATCGGCGAGTTGCCTCCCACTTTGATTACAGAGCACTGATCTGCTGTGAACAAACGACTGATGTGGAGCCACGCTGTTGGGTTTGCGGCTGAGCGTGTGGTAGATGGAATAACAGACAGAAAGCAAGAGAGAGTGGCCGAGCGAGCGAATGCTGCTGTTCCCACCAAATCCATCTTATTGGATTTTTTGCTGTGGGCATTCATCACTCTCTACCGTTGTGCTTCTTGGGGATTGGCTGCAAAAACTTTAATAAAAGCTCACACACTAACAACACACAAAGACACAATGTGTTCAAAGAGCCCTTGTGATTTCAAAACGAGGAATTTTAGCAGAAGCATTAATTTTGCTGTGTGCTGGCATCAAACAATCACTTTCAAAGCCCTCCAACCAACACACACAGATTTTGCTCATAAATGACAAAGAAAAAAATCAGGTAATGTGTGACACTGAGAAGGCCATCAGCAGCAGCTGAGTGAATGTGCATGTGTGTGTGCACGTCAGAGTGTGTGTGTGAGGGCTCTCCTGAGAAAAATGAATTGCAGATGATGCAGCAGGCGGAAAGAGCAGCTCTTTGCTTCCTAACAAGTCTCCTCAGACAACAACCTGCCTCTGCTCTGCAGGCAAAACGGATGCAACAGGTCAGTGGCAGCACTGCTTTGGGAAAATCCAAACAGTGTCAACTTCTCGTTAATTGGTCTGATCTGCGATCTAATAAGCTACGGTCCCGTTTCAGCAGGTCGCATTCAGCTCCAGCTTCACCGCGGTGCTGACCCAGACACGGCTCATTAATTTCAACTTTTTAAGAAAATTTTAAGATTTTTTGACTTTTCACAAGATGAACTGATATACTGCAGCCCACACAGTCAATAAGTGTTTTTCCAGTTGAACATATGTAACAACTGAATGTATGAGGGCTATAAATCCGCATCTGGAGCACACAGCGACAATAACAAAATAAATCCACTGAAAAGTGTTTTGTTCCAAATATACCTATAACTGTCTTATGTTGAGCATAGTTGTGATCCCTCAGAAAAGGAAACACTCTCTAGTTTTCAGTTGTGTAGTTTTCATTAGCAAGTGTGACCTCGCAGTCAGGGACATAGCAAAAGGGTTTCTCTTCAGTCACCCCACAGAAAAACAGCAAACATCATTAAAGGGTTCGGCCCATCCTCACAGAACCGGAGTTACATCCAATAACTACAATTTTTTACCTCCACCAAAGAGGTTATGGTTGTAGGGTTTGCATGTGTGTCATTATGTCTGTAAACACACATTAGCTGGAAACTTTGGATGGGTTCAGAGTGGGGCCGTGTTTAAAATTAGCTTTTAAAGTTTACTTACATCCACTAAGTTCAACCGAATGATTTATTGGTTAAAAGTTGCATTGGTCCTGATCTTCCATAGTAAAATAGGGGTTAAAAAGCTTATTATACATGAGTCCTCACAGTGTATTTCTGCATGGCAGTCATGCCTGAATAAGAAAATAAAGCATTTCAGGGTTTTAGATATTTTCTTCAGTGATTTTCCATTCAGAGGTAAAATAAAGGGCCAAAGGTACGGAGTTTTCTAAAGCTGGTCATCCCTTTAAAGATTGCCTTGCTCTGCCACTGCACACGGTGTCAATTCAAGATTTGTGATTTGTCAGTTGTCATAATAACACCCGAGTAACAGTCACTGCAGTCAAATAGATTTACGGCATCGCTTTGGATCTTGTAGTTTGACACATTTTGAATCTGACACATTTTAAATTTGACAAGGCCTGTGGCACAGACACATTTTGTTCCCGTACACGTGGCATGAAAATTCATGCGATCAGATGACAAGTAGACAGCTAAAAATATAACTGCGAGTGCAGTAAACACACGCTCAGAATCAGCCAAGTTGTACAAGGTCTGGGTTTCATGTCATCGCACACTTTGGTTAGTCAATATGTACAATGTTTCTTACCACCCTGAAGCACCTTAGTCCTCTTGCATAATGTATGGCATCTGGCTGGCTATAGTCTGTCACTGGTTGGTGACAAGTTATGTTGCAAGCCTGTATTGTTATATTGTGACATATAGTGACAATTTTCCGAACACAGAAGTATAATCGACTTCTCTTATGTCTCGCCTTGTGCTCAGAAGCTTGCAAAAGCCACGATGCATGACTTTTGGCTACACTTCAAAGACCAAGGGAGGGAAACTGTGTCACAGAGAAGCAGTGTATTCAGTGAAATGTAGACTGGAACACACTGAAGCATTGTGTTAGATAGTGCAGAAACGGCTTATATTTCAGGAGTCATTTGATAATTTTTGATGTTTTAGTACTTTTCTCTTTCTTGATAACAAGAGCTGGAAGAAGACTGCAAGGTTAGGTTTTCACTATTATAAAACAAAATGTTGAATTTCAGCCTGCAACAAAAGCTGAGGGAACATGAGAGGCACATTCTGCATAGTTAAAGAATTTTAAGAGCTTAACAATCGGCTATAGGTCTAAAATCAGGGTTTTCCTTCATGTCCTTTCCTTTTTTATTGTCCAACATAAACACTATAATAATAGTTTTTAAAAAAACCCAACATATAACTGTATAGTTTAGCAATGGCTCGTTGCCTGCAATCTTCTATGAGGACGAATTTGCCACCAGTGCAGACACATTGCAGCAGTGATCCTATTTATTTGCACACTGGGGAAGAAAAATCTGATCACCAGCTGGCAGCGGAGAATGATTCAGAAGTAGTCCATTTCACATTCTGGACTCATGAAACTACAGCTAAAGAAATGTGCACGACACACACACACATACAGAAACAGAAAAATATACACATGTACACGAACAGACACACACATAAGATAAAGTGGTCAGGCGTTTAGGAGACACCACAAAGCCATTTCCATTTCACAAACTTCACACTGTTCGGCTCAGGGCTGTCAGATCCTGCTGTTCTCAAAAGGACAGAAAGCAAAGGAGGAGGAAGAGGAAGGGTTAGGGAGAGGGAGAGGGATTTAAGATTGCAGCAACACCGTAAGAAGTCAAACAAGTGCAAAGTGTTTTGAAGTGTCAGGGGCGCGGCTCTGAAGTAAAAACTTTGTGCCGCATCCAATCGTCTAAACTTCACGGATGAATTCAAGAGCTCCGAAAGAGACGTCAACCTGGGCGAGATCTTTACAAAAAGCTCATCTGCGTTTTAAAAGATCGCTACATGCAAATGGTTCTTATTCTTCTGAGACAGTTACATGTTGGAATCACAGATGAACAGAAAAAGATGCAGCGGATCATTTGTTCCATTTCATCTCCTAAACAGTGCCAGCGCTTGGTTCCCATATCGTAGTGTCTTTTCAAACACTGATTACAGTCCAGAGTGTGAAGAAACATCCTCTCCCAAACAAAAGACAGGCGATAGAGCCTGACGCAGTTTGCAAAGATGACACGCAGCTATAATTAAATCTATTGTGATGTAATTGGAATTAAAAAAACATCTCATATTGTGTATAATTGCTATGCGGTCTTGCGGCACAATTTGTAAGCTATGGTCTTCTTGAAGCATAACCCAGGCAATATGCCAGGAAATTTTTGTGATGAAAATAAAAACAAGACTGATCGCTGGCAGAATTATTCCCCGCCCTGACACACATCACGCCTCCGACGCCGCATTTAGAACTCCAAAAGGAAGCTCAACACCCTCAGACAAGCGCCCGAAGGGGCTGTGTTGTGTTGTAATTGTGATATAATTGCTCACAGCAGAAAAAGAAATGTGGCTTCTTGTCTTCATGTAATACAACAGCTAAATGATTCCTTAATTTTTGTTCATTTTCTCATTAGTTTTGTAAATGAGCAGTTTGATCAAGCTGAGCTGTAAATTGGAGGCTGCGGTGTGGATATCTTCATCAAAGCATGCGTGTGGATGGGTTTTAGCATGTACCAGAATCTGAGCATCCACGAAAACTTCAAATGAACAGCGTGAACAAGTGCCACTATCAATCAGCTGCACAAAGAGTACGATTCCCAAAGATCTAATTCCCAGTCTAATCATTAACTATTTGGTGCGGGATGTTTAGCCAGATACATTGGCACTTTTCACTTAAGACTTCACACGTGCATCTAGGCTTGATTCTATATTTTCACATTAACAGAGAGCAGAACTAATAACACCTTCTCCGTCAGTCCTGTTCTCTCATGTTGGCGTGAGGGAGCACAAAAGACCCAGATACTGAAAATACGAAGAAATCTCCTCAGCCCCAAAGCTCAAAGTAATTAATTCTGTAAAGGCACCTAATTCAACCAAAAAGGAGGAGGTCATCCTGTACAAGAATAAGAATTACAAGTAATCCCACTTTGATATCTTGAAGTGAACGTACCTTTTATAAAGTGGGCATAGAAAAGAAGAGGGACTGAAATAAAATCCCGATGACCTCAAGGCACTTTGTACTTATATTATCACACAAAGTCAACTGAAAGACGCTCACGGGTGAGAAAGAAAAACAGGTTTACTTTGCGTGCTTAGAAGAGAGGTGAAAATGTGCCCACAAAAGTTACAAATGTAAGTTAATGGAAACTACAAAGGCTTACTGGCCAGCTGGAGCCTTTCAGAGGTGTTGTTAGTTCATCATATGTCTGTGTGATTTAGAGCAGAGTGTTTTGGTCTTCTCCCATATGTCCAGAGAAATGTAATAAGGGCTAAAGGGCCATTTTGAGATTTTAAATAAGCTGTTGTTGTGAACATCCCTGCAGTTGACCATCCCTTTACCCAATCTACTGTAAGCTAGGACAGGGAGATGGTAAGAAAAGAATAGACTGGTCAACACAAAAACAGTCTGTCCTTCAATTATTTCACTAAACACACAAATTACTATTGGATTTACATGAGGGTGTGTCATATGATGTGTGGTAGAACCACAGATCACGTGTATAAAAATAGCTTTAGCCACATATGGTATCACATATGTTTATGTTAACCACCTGCTGCTGGAACATTGTTACTGTTGGGTACCAGGAGTAACAGTATTTGTTATCCAGTTCATGAGCACTCATCAAAACTGAAGTATAGAGGATATTAGTTCTTAGATAACTTCACTGAAATTGTTTCAAATGATAACAACACTTAGATCACTTCTAGTTTAGTAATTTGACTTAGCTGAGGTGATTCCTAGCACAGAACTAGCAGCATAGTAGGCACCCACCTGTCACTCAAAGTAGCTGTGCCTCTAATAACAAATAACTTTATACTTGTTCCTTTATTTCCTAAGGGGTGAGTGGATGGATCCGCATGACTTATTTGGAACTCTTCCATTTATCCAGGTTTGGGAACATCACTTAGAGTGCGCTAGCTTGTGTAGCTTACTGCCACCATGTTTATTTTTATTCCTGTGGGTATCAGTGGGCTGCAATTTGACTTTTAGTCTTGTAGCTAGGCTAAGCTAGGCTATACTAAGCTAAGTTAAGCTAAACCTGTCTCGATCTCTGTTTTGGACACACTGACGCAAAGCTGATAGCAGTCATCTCATCTGATTTCGGGATTTGCTTGCCACACATTTTGTCGTCTGCTCATGTCCTCACCATGCAGGGACTGTGGGATCAAGAAGTTTGAACATGGCTCAAACTGTGATCGTATGTAGTATAAACAGATGCATGTGCATTATATCACTCTGCCCATCAAAGCATATCCAGAATTCGAGCCCATCACAACATATTTACTACATAAATAAATCATTTTAAGTTAAATTAAAAAGGCATGCAGTTATCTTCGCAATTGCTGTATGGTTGCACATTTCATTTCATCAAATAACTGATGCGAAAACAGGACATGAACCCAAAGTCCAGCATAATAAGGTGCTTTGATTAAAAATGGATTGAACTATTTCCTGGGTGTCCCTTGAAGAAGAGAAATTGATTTGGCTCAACAATGGAATTCCCGCACGTCCTTAAAAGACTCTGATAATCAAAATAAACTCATACATATAATATAATTCAAGTCCCACTGTCACAACTCAATTCATCTAATTAAAGTGGCAGAGAAAAAGACGAGATTTTAAAGCGAGTTGGCAAACTCACACAAAGCAGTCACGACGATCAAAACATCTTACTGACATCAAGAATACAGGAGCAACATCTGGCTAGTTGTTAAACCAGACGCATGAGCTCAAACTGGCAGCCATCATTTTTTTATCATTGCCTTTTTTTTCCAAGCTCGATATATTCCTTTTATCTATGTTTTTTTGCTGAGGTGTTTCAAATCCAAGTGCCTTACAAACACCTTTGTGATGGAAATGGATAATGAGCTTTCCCAGAGGGGTTAATCAAACCCATTGTTCGGCAAGAATGAAAAGATGTGAAAAGATGTGAAGGGGAACTGATTGATTGTGTGGTTAAAAAAAAAGGGAATTGCTATCCCTTTCTCCCGGGCATTTACTTGTTTCCTCCTTGATATAGGAAGTGATTTATTTTGACAGTTACCTCATTGAGTTTATTTTATCCAAATGAAAAGTCGTTCTTGTGAACTCAGCAAGCAGGAGAGGGAGAAACAGAGAAATGGACAGGCGCAAAAAAAGAGAAAGAGAGCATGCAGTGATTTTTTTTTTTTAAAAAGAAGAAGAAAAAATTGGAATTTTAAAAAGATATCAAATTAAGAAACACAGGCATAAATGTGTGAAAGTAGCGGTTAAGAGTTGTGACTAAGCTCCTGGCTGAGAGCCTGGTGGGCTTGATTTGACCCCTCAGTGGAGGAGAGAGCACAGTCCAGCTCTATAATTAGAAAACACACAGTGCCACTAATCCTTACTGAATGACTAAAAAGCAGACAGCAAGTTTGCTCCACAGGTTGTGGAGAGTGAAAGTGGTGGTTATAAAAAAATCTAACAGAGGAGAGAGTTAAGTTCTACTTGTGGTCTGATTTAGGTGAGGCTGATTTAGCCCAAAATAAATCAAGGGTTTCTAATAGGATTTCAGATGTGTTAACACACTAAAGCTGGATTTATAGCTGTGTGTTACGTGGTTACGGGCTCATATACAAGTTAAGGTTAACATCACAACTTATATAGAAGAAATGTACTGTGTTTGATTGCCTTCAACAGCCTGTGTTTTCTCTGGGTAAAAGTAAGAGCGAGTTAAAGACAGGCAAGGTAATCTTCCTCACAGAAACAACAGAGAAGGCACATTTTATAATCAGCCAAACCAGACCACTATCCCTAGGAATTCTGTTTGTTGCCAACATTTAGTGCCAATGCAGGAAGCAGTGTGCCCCCCAGAGATAAAGGTGTGTGGCCAGAGTACTGGATGAGCATCCTGGATGTCAGACTGCCAAAGACTGGAATTTGAATCCCATCACAGACTAACTGAGTCCGGTCCAAATCACATATTTGTTTTAAAGGGATATGTGACACCTCTCGTGTTTTAGACCCTTGTGTTAAAAATCGAGTCAACGCCCTCTGTAAAAGTGAAGTCACAGGGAAAAGCAAACATTTGGGACTCTTTCTTACAGAATGCAGCAGATATGTACACATAATCCTTCCCTGATCCTCAGATGTGCTGAGCTTCCTCTCAGTTTGACTCTGTATGTTACATTAACTATAAGAAATGCTGTTCAGGCATGCTGTGGTTTCCACAGTTTGCTAGAGTCTTGGATGATGCCTTGTGGCCTCGCGACTCCAAGGAGACATAATGCACCACCTATGCACATGCTCCTGAGGTGGACTCATACTTCAAAGATGTACAAAAGGAAAAACTACCTTTTTTTTTTCCTGCAGCTGTCCACATCCTTGTCCTCAGCATGTCCTGAGCATAATCCCCATCTTAGCCAGCAGCTTATCATCAGAGGCTGATGACCCTCAAGTATATAAGCAGAAGACCTAACCAGCCTCTCTCATTCTCTGCCTTCTTGTCTCCACATGTTTGGCATCTAATCCGATGGAACACATTCCCATTCCTCATACCACCCACAATGTACCGATTTACATCTATGTTTGTAGAAAAACAAAACTCATTCAGAATCCCTCTTTTTCTCACAACCTTGAGCTTTTTGTAACAAAATAGGGCCCTGTCCGTGATTTAAACGTCGCTCAAGAAAGAAACCTACACAGATAAAGGATGAATAAAGAACTTAAATAACAAGCTTTATTAACACACTTGAATTCTTGAAGGAAAACCATTGTGTATTAACCTTTTTTTCCCAATCACGGAGCACGAAACGATGTAAACACTGTGAATCTGTCAATTAGTGACGCAGTAGCGCCGTCTTCCAGATCGCTCTTCCAAACTAGTTAATTCGCAGGCAACGTTTTAAATGAAGAAGATTTCATCCCAGCTGTTTCTTATGTTTGCTTCAAAGGGTGAGAAGTTTCATATTCATATGCCTGCATGGTTCCTGAATAATCAAGTAATCAAGGATTTTTGATAGGAGGAAGACAAAGTGATTGTTATCCAAAACACTGCCTCTCAGACTCCATCCCCTTCCTTTCAGCTCCATGGAGCTTGTTTAGAGACAAGGCGATTACTTCAGAGGCAGTACGGAGAGAAGGTAATGCTGTTTGTCAAATTAACAAGCATGTACACAAGCCATTCCAACACCTATTGTAAAGTAGTTACACGAGCAAGCGGCTTAAAATATGCAAATCAACAATAGCTTAAGTCAACATGGCTTTTCATACAAAATGAAGATGGAGAAAAAAAACACTCATCATTCCACAATAAGCTTTGTAAAAGAACTGAATAGTTCCAGATCATGAGAGAGAAGGTTTGAGAGGGGAAAAAAAGAGAAACACATTTAAGGATTTATATGTTTTTAAAACCTCCTCTCATTCAGATTGGCAGCAGCAGCAGTCAGCTTTCAAGTAGCTGCAGTAGACAGCTAATCATTAGCCAGTTAGCCTCTATTATGGCCTGGGATCCAGGCCTGGTGATAAAGAACCAAAGGACTGAGGGCTCACAGCTTAATGATCCAAAGATCAGCACAGGATTTACAGGGTTTTCTGCCACGGCCCCTGGACAAAAGCCCTCCCCCCTTTCTTCATCTACTTCAGCGGAGGGATTGAGTTCATAAAACCCGGAAACAATGTTGGAAAGTAATGAAATCTCCCACCTATCGTGGTAAGAAAAATAAAATGAGGGAGACATCAATCGCTGCGGTAAAGCTTCCAGTTGATTGGATGATAAATAAAGGCAAAGTGCCAAGAACAAATATTTCACACACTAGAACTTTTACGGCGCCTTCAGCAGTGCTCTTATTTAGTTTTCTTTGAAGAGTTTGACATAATAGCTCATGGAGCACCCTGACTTTACTTGGCATCGGATGAAAACTTAATTTAACTGTTTCAGACCCACAGGATCAACGTTCGCTGAGCGTGAGCTACCTGCAAATGTTTAAAACAAAGCTTGCCGGGTGCCGATTTAGCTCACTGGGCTGAGCAGGTGACCCAATATGCAGTAAGGCTAATGCAGAGGCCCGGGTTAAAATCCACCAAATCTGTGGCTATTTACTCCGTGACACCAAGCTTTCCTGTCTTCTCTTCACTGTCCTGTTGCAGTAAAGGCTAAAAAAATCTGCAAAAAGTGTGTGTGTGTGTGTGTGTGTGTGTGTGTGTGTGTGTGTGTGTGTGTGTGTGTAGAAAAAAACCAGCTTCCTTCACAGCTTGTAGTGGATGCCATACAGAACTCAGAGACATTTATTTGTTGCAGACACTCTGCAACTACTGAAATCCTTCACACAGGCTCAAAGGATCTGACATTTCTTCTGAGATCAGCCCCTCCTGCTCACTTTCAGTGTTGGATACAAGACACCGGAATTTTTCCAGTTATCTTAACTGCCTCTTGAAACATGAAAGCACTGACCAAGTAAAACATCCACAGCCATTTCTTCTTCTTTGTACTTGTTGATAACTGTAAACCTTAAAGCAAAACCACAACCCTCATATTTTTAAGCTAACTACTGAAATTTAGCCGAAAAAAGGTCAAAGGCTGATTAATATTTAATCAAATCCTGACAAAAAATTATTTTATTATAAAGAAATAATAATAATAATAAAGCAGGAATATGAAAGTTTATCTTAATCTGACAGCAAAAAACCCAAAACAAAACATATTATCATTATAATTATTATTATTCCACTAAAAGACTGGATCTAATTTAATTTCTGCTACTGGCGTGGAAATCTTCAGGAATGTCTCTGTCAGGGCCCGGATTTGCACGGCAGCTCAAACCCTCGATGAAGCCAAATGATTACATCATCAGCTGGCACGTGATTTAAGATCACACATCAGCCTTGGCCCGAGAGATTTTTTACTCATCTCAAGAGAACCTCTCCATCACCATCATTGCTGTCACCATCCCCCCGATATGGCGTGAATGCCTCCTCTGTGAGTCAGGCCAAGGATCTGCCATTGGCCCCACTTTCGCAAACTGAATAGGCACAGCTCAGCCACGTTTTAAGGCACCCTAATGTACCATGGCTGGACCACAAAGGCAGCGTGGTAATTTGCCAGCGATAATGACGCTCCCTTAATTCGGCCCTGGGGGCCACAAACAGACTACTTTAAAGAGCATCCCCATCCAGGGATGAGACCCATGTCTTTCCACCCCCATTTTTTTTTCTAGGCCTCTCTCTCCCTCTCAGTCCAGCCCTTCCATCTCTTATTGGCCTGAAAGGAGCTTGTTTTCTTCCGGCTTATTGTTATCCTGAACTAAATATCAGCAAACAACAGTGGGGCTGGAGGAGACAACATGCCAACCACGATTGGAGCCCCTGATCTCCTCCCAGAGGGGCAGAGAGAACCAAGACAAACGCGGTGGAGCTTCTTCAAAGCAGCCAGAGAGGGAGCACTGCTACTCTACTCCAATGACACATATTAGGGGGAGATATTTAGGCCACAAATTGAATTGAACAGAGAAAGTGAGCTGAATGCATGTGCTGAGCAAGGGGAGTGGAGCAATAGAAAATAAGCAAATTCCAGGGATGGCCTTCAGGGATATTAAATACAGAGAAAGAAGTGGTTGAGATTGGAGCAAGAGCAGTCTCTACTAATTTTAGGAGAAATCGGGCAGAAGATAAAAAGGGCTTGAAACCGAAACCAAGATGATAGATACACTTGAGACTGAATAAAGCCACAGAAATCAAAATTTGAGTGGCATCACTTGCTTACGTTTTAATAAAAAGTATCCAAACAGCCTTCATATTTCAGTAATTCGGATCAGATTAGAGTTATTTAAATACTCCGTGCAGTGTGAACAAATACGCAAGGTTAGATTTGCAATGCAATGAAAAGTGCTTAAATATATACTATAGGTCCAGTTGAGTCAAGGTTAAGTCAATAAAGTTCCTACATTAAAAATAACCCTATTATATATTTTATGAGAATAAAATAAAAAATCAATGATGCATAAATTCTGATTCTAGGAGTACAACTTTTTTGCTCAGTCGCTCAGTAAACAAGGTCATTTTCTCCGAGGGGATGCCAAACGTTTGACTTTTAGCTCCTCAGTTTTACTTTCTGTAATGGGAGGCACTTTTTTGAGCCGTTTACGTAACAATAGGATCTAGTTTACATAGCTGAATGAGCACTGGGACAGCAAAGAATATGATATCCAGACCAAAAAAACCAATAGGGATAGATTTTTATTTGATTTTTTTTCCTTCACTTTGCTCTCCTCCACATTTCCACAGATTTGATAAATGACTAAAAGACCTTCTAAAACACTTGTATGTCACTCTGGCTTATGTTCAGCTTCAGTGAATATGTGTGTTTGTGTGTGTGTGAAGGTATTTGAGACAAGTGAAATGAAAGTTTGAGCTCACTCTGCATGCCATTGTGTTTAAAGCATGTAGGCCAAAAGTTTTCTCACCACCTGTGTTCATTAGCACATGCTCAGGTTGGTGAACTCCAAGAGAGCTTGCATATATTAAAAACTCAGCTTCAAACGGGCTTGCCTACTATTCAGTTTTTTTGTAATCTGGATAACTTCCCTCAGTGGACAGTCACATTCCAACTGTACTCGCCAACATAGCTATGAGATTTAAAAATGTTAATAACACATTTAGAAAAGAACTGTTGTACTTTGTGTACATTTTTGTGCAATTATGGACAGACTACTTTCTATAACTGCAAAAAAACTGCACTACACTTCCCTTCACTCTTTTTTTTTTAACAGTATAATTCATTTTTCCAAGTAGAAAACCAACATTTTACTTAATTTTCGCCACAACGCATCCAATCATAGGGGTTAATGTCTAAACCTAATATGGTGACGGGCCTTACTGACATGGTTTGGCTTTAGTGGTTTAGGATGATTAAATCTGGCCCTGACAGTTTAAATGCACAGCAACTTAAGAAAACACCAGGAAACATCTTTTTGAAGAGAAACCACTTCACACAAAACACAACAGAAGTGTTTTTGGGGGAGACGAGAACATGAAGGAACAGCTCCAGAAGTGACAAGCTAACAGTAAACAGCTAACAGCAAATATATAAGTTCATGACTCATGTGATTAAAATACACACTGACTGCATATTTTTCTCCCTCACAACACTGATGAATCTCCACTTTGTTTTCTCTCAATCATTCGTGTTTCAGTTTCTGTATGCAAAAAAACAAACAAAAACAAAACACTTCCGTTGTATTTTCTGAGGTTTTTCCTACTTCCGTTGCCTTTTGTGTGCTTTTGCAGGGTCTGTCTATTTGCTGGTGACGTTGCAACTCTCCGGCCCACCGTAGAAATATCTTAAAACGTTACATAAGATAAACTTTCAAGCGTCAGGTGTTGATGGATGGAATAATGACCCAACTTTCTTGCTGTTGCTACAGCTGAATTAAAAACAGCATGTAAAAGCTCTGAGAATGGCCCCAGCCTGCTCTGGTGAAGGTGATTTCATAAGATGATTATGCACTCATGTCACCTGTATAATAATTTCACTGTGCTGTGTCAATTAGGCACAAGGCTGTCGACGACCGGAGCGCTTCGCTTTCACATGGAAAAAAGTACTTTTGACTATCCAGCATCACTTTGACAGTCACTTCTTATTCCTTATTTTATCCTTGTCTTTATTTTTTGTTGGAATTGTGCTGTTTTTAACTCATTTTTAAATACAACAATTCGAGTTGTGAATAATTGATGCGTGGCTTGTGCATTATAGTTTGACTGGTTGAACGTGATGGATAGAAATAGAGGGCCAAAGAGAGGTAGAAAGGTAAACCTTGACCGTTAGCAGCCTGCATGAAACCCCTCCACCCATACCTGCCCCCACCACTTCTGCTTATCCTCCGCTCTTCCGCCTCTACTGCAATACTCTCCCCGCTGCCTTTCAAATCACTTCAGTCAGTCAGAATAAAGGACTTTCACCAAAAAAGACTGCCTTACTTTTACTACAAAGGCCAGCGAAACTTCTTTTTGGTGTTGGGGGGGGGAGTGGAAGACATTTAAATAAAGTTAGAATGAGAGGAAAAGAGTAATTGCTATCCTTCATCCACAAGACCAGAGAGAAATTTTGTTGTTTGCCAGGAAAAAATTGAGGATAAAAGAAAAAAAGAGTCAACTAAATTGCTGCACCAATGCATAGCAGCAATTCAGAGAAGGATATAGAAACCAATCAAAGTAGTGCATGAAAATGACACGGAGGCTCCAAATGAAAAAGATTAAAGTGTACTCACCAGCTAAGCATCACTGGGGTGTAGGCATGGGGAGCTGTGAGGGCCGTCTGTCCTTTTCAAATTGATTCTGTTAGAAGGGGAAAGGAGACAGAGAAGGAAGGGGGAGGGGTGAGTGTTTCACTAGTTACTCGCCTCCTTCTCATAAGCAGAGCGCAGAACCACAAAGAAGTGCTGGCGGTCTCGTAAACAAACCGCCAACTTTTCAATGAAGGAGAGAAGGCGGAGCGGGAACGGCTTTTTAAACCCCAACCTTAATGGGGTTTGGGGGGCAGGGGGGGCTGAAGGGAAAGAGGGACCTGCGAGAAGCCTTTGTAACAAACGAAGGCCTAACTGGACAATAACAAACCACCAAGTTCAGTATAGTTCAAGCACATTAAGGCCTAAACCTGACTTGACTCGCACAGACAACACAACCAATATGTGGCTCAACTGTAAACGAACACACAGATGTAAATGCGGCACACAGACGCCTAAACTGTGTCGAACCAAACACAGATGCTAATATACAGAGAGCACATTTGGTTCCAAGCTTTTTGATCTCAGTGCCACAGAGCAAATTGGAACAAATAGCCCTGGTTTGGTTTCTAAGGCAACCTGAAGGAGCAGCTCAGACTCGCGATCCCTCTTGTGTCGTCAGCTGCCGTGATATGGCTGCTGTTTCTTTCACTTCAACACAGAGGAGCAAAAATGAATCAAAGAGGAATGATAAAGTTCACTGTTGATGCCTTAATAGCTGTAGATCTTATAGGATGTTATTACATAAATGCAGAAATTAACTAAAAGGGCATTTAGGTTGGAAGCAAAGAATAAAAGGCTTTATTTTATAGTAATAATAAATATTAAGCGCATATCAAACTCTTAGTCAGCTAATTAAGCACCCAGTTCCTCTACCATATTCTCCAGCTTGATGCTGAGACACTTAAGACTGAGAAAGACAGGTAGAAAAATACAGTAAAGAGGATTTTCCATGGAGCTAAGCCGAGAATTTAGGGCTGAGCAGCAGGAAGTGTCCGCTCACACACAAAAAAACTCCCCATAATCTCCACTGTCAGTGTGGGATCAGGCTTTATTCACTGCAACAAGTGAGGAGGAAGAATTCTCATAAACTGCTTAGTCTGTGACCTAAAGTCTTATTCACTTTCTCACACACACACACACTTCAATGTCCCGCATCTACACAAGAAAGTCGTGCAGACAGGGTCTGGGATTGCACGACCCTGCTCAGATTCAGTATGGCTTTATTGACCACAAGTGGCATGAATGTGACACTGGGCACGGTGCAAATCAAGCAGCAAAGCAGAGATTTAAGCAAGACAGATAACAATAGGTAACATCAGGGCCGACGTTTGGCTCCAGACCTTCATCTTAGCGTGGGACACTTCAGATTCACCGATCGTGGTGCTCGGTGAGGTGTTTCTGCAGATCAGGTGAAAAAAAAAGCAGCAACAAGAGTTTTGTTGATATGATAAAGATGTCACTCTCCGGCAGAAAACCTGACTGAAAAATTGCAACAGGTTTGGATGAAAATGGCACAGTTTTTTTTTTTTCTTTTGTTCTGAAATGTTTTGACAGAACACACAGAGAGATGCAGAGAGACTCGTCACAAACTGAAAAATCGCAAACATCACATTTTCTTATTATCACTACTGGATTAAATGTACACTGAAATGCATGAGATATCTACCAGCAGCAATTCAGGAAATTTATTATAATAAAAATGAGTGCAGAAGCAGGACAGCGTGGTGGTTAGGGCTGCTGCCTCCCCAAAGTCCAAAGACATACAGTTAGTGGGGTAAGATTAACTGGTGATTCTAAACTACCCATAGATGTGAATGTGAGTGTGAATGATTGTCTATCGGTGTTAGCCCTACATCAGATTGGCGACCTTTCCAGGTTGTACCCTGGAAAGCTCTCAGCCTATGGCAGCTCGGACCCTGAATTGTCTAAGCAGAGGAAAATTAATGGATGGAGTCGTGAAAGTATTTTTAGTAATACTGCGCAATACTGCAAATTTTGGTATATATTCAATGCCAAGTGAATACAGGGCCAGTATTGCTGATATTAATACCGATACTTTTAACCTATAAAGGCAGCTTATACAGTGCAGAGCACAGTGTGATGATTTATGAGCTGAATCATCATCAATTTGCACATTTTAATGACCACTAAATCACCGCAATTTTTACTTTCCACAATAATGAGTTAACACAACAAAACACACCGTTCAGTTTTTCATGCAGTCTGAATCTGTGTTTGTTGGAGACCTGGAAGGTAAATGTGCCTTCCTCTAAATCACTGTGGGTCAGATCGGCTGTTTAGATGTGCTCTAGGCTATAAATCAAAATAAAGATGATAGTCAACACACAAAGGTTCAGACATTTTTCATAGTGCATGTTTGAGCAATAGTTTTTCATTTGCAAAAAGTTATTTAACACAGTTCAGTGCTGCTAGTGCTGAACTTAGGGGATAGAAACAAAGTATCAATCCTAGCACACTAGTATCAGCCTGATACCAATACCAGAGTTGGTATCGACACTATGGATGTTTAGATCGATCCGCTCACCTCTAATGTTTAGATGTTTCAGAACTGAAAATACACGTCAAAGACGAGCTTTTGAGTTTTTACCCCTCACTCACCCGCACATACAGCACAAACACACACAGACATATAGAGAGCAATTACAACAGATGCTGTCCATCTTATTTTGAATCCTTGAAAGTCCTCTTTCTTCTTGGTGGTCATCCTGTGAACTTATGTGATGAACTGGTAAAGCTTTCAAAAACAGCATGAATCAAAGCAGACTGGAGGCACAGTCTCCAACCTGGAACTTTTATTTATTTATTTTTTTTGCAAGTCTGCTGAAACTTTTGCAGCCCACCGCAGAGAATCTCACTCATTTTCTGTCCATGAGAAGTGATTATCAACATTCTCCACGAGATCCAGCAGCGAAAATCAAATTCTCCTAATTAAGCTCCAGTTACTGGTAACTGAATCAGGCAGTTTAATGAAGACTTAGCGGGAAGCGGGTGAAGAGGCAAGTTACAGAGCGGCAGGAGTTCACGGCTCAACAACTCCCGATGTTTATCTCACACAGAAATGCACAGGAGCACAAACACTTATTCACACATTGTACTTGTGCAGTTCAACATTCACCCTTTAGGCACTAAAGGAAACGTGTCTAATTAGGAGCAAATTACTGCCTGCAGCTTTCCAGTTGAGATCACTAGGTTGCTGTTGCTAAACAAACTTTTTTTTTTTTATGAAGTTCAAATCAAACACAGCAGATCCTAGCAGTTACTGCATCGAGGACACACTACGTGATATGAGCTGGGAAAAGTGGCACTTCAAAAGCTCTCATTACTCTGTTATACAATCATGGAAACCTTTAAAGCCACTGTCATATCTTTAGACGTTACCACCAATTAACGTGCTTTTTACCAAACTTGCAACTTTTTTCCCCCTAAAAATGGTTTGAAAACTGACACCAGACCTTTAATTTTTTTTTT
This sequence comes from Oreochromis aureus, assembly GCF_013358895.1. NCBI lineage: Eukaryota > Metazoa > Chordata > Actinopteri > Cichliformes > Cichlidae > Oreochromis > Oreochromis aureus. The sequence goes on from NC_052957.1 coordinate 26,623,599, forward strand.
AATTCAAACTGACTTAAAGTTTGTTGTAATGTTTGTGAGCGACGAAGCAGGTAGCGAAGCGTTTGATCTATACGTGTCGACTAATCTAATCGATCTCCCGGCAGCGCTGTGTCTCAGTTTTTAACAGCTGATCGTGCACACTCAAGTGCAGCCTTCAGTTAGAGTTCTGTCACATTAGTTATGCTTCTGTGAAGTGTTGAAAATTTCAAGAAAAATATGCAAATTGGCGTGTTGTTCAGTCGCTGGCTGTGTGCTCAAAAGATCATGAATCTCGCATAATTAACTGAGCGTCGGTGACTTTTGTGAGTCATGTCATTTCGCTGCTGCTCTCTAACCGAAGTGCGTGCTATTCTGACAGCACAAAACAAGCAGAGGTGGCGTGCAACTGGCATTCCCAGGGTGACTCAGGCTGCAGCAGTGCTCGTGGGCAAGGCAGGAGCCAAAAACCTTGCCAGTTCATGAAAATATTTTTTTTAAATATGATTTTAAAGGCAAAATGTTCATTTTGGTAACAAAAGTTTAAACAGATTGTTTTAACCTGACCTCACACAGAGACAAACAATAGATTGCAATTTAGTTAGAGTGTTATATGCTGTTTGGGTTTGCTTGGCTTGCTTTGTTTACATCAGTAAACAATAATGTGTCAACACAGCAGGATGGCGTGCTTCAATTATGATTAGCTGTGTGGGAAAAAATGCACATTTTTCAAAAGCATTACTTCAGCTGTGTGTCACTAAACTTCACACTAATGTGGTTATCAGCTAACAGACTGGTTGAAATACACTGGTATTGTCTGCCTATTCACATAACAGAGCAAAAAGGAAGCAACCTTTAACTTTAACTGAAATATATAATCAGCCAATCACATGGCAGCATGGTAGGCATTTACATAGATGTGGTGAGGATAACCAAGCATCAGAATGGGGAAGAAAGGTGATTTAAATGACTGTGTGCTTGCTGGTGCCGGACAGGCTGCTCTAAGCATCTCAGAAACTGTTGATCTACTTCGATTTGTCCCACACAACCATCTCTATCTCTGTTTCTCTGGGTGAAAATGCCTTGTTGATGCCAGAGGTCATAAGACAATGGCCAGACTGCTTTGAGCTGATAGGAAGGAAGCAGTAAGTCAAAGAACTACAAAGCTCAAATGATCATAAACAGGGTTCTTTACAGTGAGGTTACAAACCCAGTAGTAGCAAAGTGTACCTAATAAAGTGTCCAGTGAGTGTATGTCTTCTCTTCTTTGTATTAAAATTAATGGAATTTCCAAAAACAAGGCTTAATTACTTAATTGTGAGAAGTAAATGACTGATTTGTCTCAGAGGTTTTAACTATCAGAACAACATGTAGGAACCTTTCCCACTAATAACTAAACTAAAAGTGAAAAATAAACACAAAATGAATAAATTTTTATATGTAAAGAAAATAATAAACCTAATCAACAGGACACGGAGGGAAGAGAACGAGAGAAGGAAGGGAGACGGGGGCAGTAAGGCTGGCTCAATAATCTACCACATCCAAGAGACTGGGAACCAGAACACACACACACACACACACACACACACACACGCACACAGAGCTGCTATCCGAAAGGTCGAGCCTTACATACAAGACGGTTTAATTTGCACAACCTGAAACCATGGCATCACACTGACGGGCAAAGTCATCTATTACCCTTGTTATTATGCACCGTCCTCCTGTGTCCTCGCAGCCCGCTGGCTGAGTTTCCAGCCCAGTTTCACATATCCTCGGCTTTCCATCATCGCACCTGACACCTGTTTATATACGTCTTAACCTCTGACCTCACCCTCCCTGCTCTCAGAGACAACGGCGCTAGGTGAGCAGAGAGGTTGCCTCCGTTACCGCGAGAGTGGCGACAAAAGGTTACAGCGGCAAATGAATTGAGGACTAAATGTAAAGACCAGAGGGGGGAATAAAACTAAGGGTGGCCGTCCTGATCCAAGCCTCCGTGCCGTGTATGCACTTGCATGTAAAAATGTGTTCCTGCACTCGACGTCTCGGTGAAAAAGCAATTTCAGATTTTGAGCAATGCGTATGTGTTTCTGATTGCTCACTAAGCTCAAGTGGGTCTCTGTAGTAATTAAGTGGCACCTCCATTAAAGACGCCTTGGGCTGCTAATACATCAGTGTTAGTTTTAAAGCTGCACAGCTGACCAAACGGCTTAGAGAAATGATGGGGAGCTAACTATGCTATTTAAATTCAACAATCCTCAGAGATGTGACATCACCACGTGCAGAGTGCTCTTCTGCCGCAGAGTCCAAACACTGAATGTTAATGATGTCTCTGCAATAAGCTTTCATCATTAAAAAAAAGAGAGAGAAGGTGACATTATTACTGCTACAATTTTATTATTTATTTTTTAAATCCCTTTAAAAATTTACCCCAAAATCTTCCCCTTTCCATCACTTTGACATGCTCGCTGTTGCAGTTAACATCTACAGCTGTATTTATGATTTATCTATGGCAGCTCCTGCCATTGTGTATGGCTCACCAGCTCAACTAAATGCAGCTAATGATAGTATTTCCACAGGTTTCGAAAGGTGATTAATCTGCTTTAATAATGGCCATTCAACTTAGGTTGAAGGTTACATAAAGAGGAGACCCTGGGCTAACAAGCTTGTAGTCTCAAGTTAAAGCCAGTTAAATAGTAGCTGCTAACAGGGGAACATTTACACTTACATGCATTTGCTTTGTTGACAGGACTTCCACTAATCCTGTAAATTGATGCCATCATTTTAGACTGCTGTAATAATTCTAATGGTCACTCATATGGGATCAGTTTAACCGTAGCAGCATTTTTTAAAGCAGCAATTTTTTAAATCGGATTTCTGTCTTTTTCTTTATGTTTTTTAAAAATCTACTTGTCTCTATTTGAATATAATTTGCATGTTTTCCCGTCCATACAACCGAGTCCACGGCTTACTCGTGAAGATCTCTCTATTTTGCGCTGGTTGCATGATGTCAGCCTAACAATTTGAGGAGGAGGGGGGAGGCATAAATATCTTAGCGTTTTTACGTAACCCCTTTAATGACAGTAAGCTCTCAAGCTGGCCCTTCTCAGTCTTCAAGTTCCTCCATAAATATTCAATCGGGCTGAGGTCAGGTGACAATCAGCGCTCCTCGGTTTTCTTTGGTCTTTAAGTAGTTTTTTGGTGAGGTGAGTTTGGGCTCATTATCCTGCTGCCGCACGATTCCTTCTGCACAAAGATGCAAAGACGAGAATGTCGTGCATGGCTGATGGAGTGCTGCTTCTCCATGACCTCCTTGGGCCATGATAATCAGATATTAGACGTAATATATTGTGACAGCCCTACAACCACATTTGCATATTCCCATCATCATATTTCGCTTTTGGTGTGATCGACTGCGATGGCATCCTCTGTCGAATTTCTCTTGCAGCATATCATCACCCGCTGTGAAATTCTGTTAGAATTACCCCCAAAACCAAGTATTTTGCCTCATTTTCCTCTTTTGAGAAGCGCTTTACAGAAGCTGCTCATCTTCTTAGACCACTACTAGAGAGTCTCTGTCTGATAGTGCTTTAGCTGATTGGAGTCTTGTATTGTTTATTTAGCCAATTCTGTGCTTTGATGAAGCTCCTTTTCCAGCTTTTATTAAGCCTAGCAGGATGTATTGATCTTCCAGTGCTTTGGATACAGCTGAGCCAATTTGCGCAAAATATTTTAGTGTAGCGCGCGCCGCACCCTCAGAAGACTCCAGTCCAGCTGTGTCAGAGTTAACATGGTCAGTGCAACTAATAGAAAAAGTGAAAAAAATGCTCTTTTGTTGTCACTGCTTGTGTTTTTAAATACTTCTATCTCTCTTTACCCCCTTGCAAGCCTACTAGGAGTAACCCTTGGAGCTCTGTTCTGAACTGAGTGGTTTCTCTCATATTTCAGGTCTGCTTATAGAATAGAAGTTAATGAGCTGTGCAGCTACCCATGGAAAAACACAAAGGCTATTCTAATGGTCAAACTATGTCTTTATTTACATATAAAGTGGCATCCGAGCTCATCATTAAAGGTACAGGGGAGGTCGGAAACCGTTGTCTTTAGTTAAATGACTTTTTCAGCAATTTTAAAAACTATTTTGCCAGGAAAGAAGAGTGTGGACAGGAAGTTAGGGGGAGGAGCAAAGGGGAATGACATATAGGAAAACAACCTGGGTCAGACCTGAACATAGACCCCCTCGGCCTTTGAGACACTGGTCCCATGCCCAGCCAGGTGAGCCACGGGGATTGTCAAACTTTCTGATATCATCCAGGACCAAAGAAAACGCTGCTGGGGTCTCTTCTTTTCTTTTTTTAAAATTAGAAGCGTCTTTTTCTTTAAATATTTCCTCCACATTCGTTGGCCTTATACACTTGCAGCCCTCACAGGACTAAATAATTGTTATGATAATTTTACAATGCTGGGTTTAATTAAACACATGAATCACATTTAAGCCACAGAGGCACATTTGGAATTGAGTGATGGCTTAGGATGCAACAAAGAAATGTTGTGTGGTGTCTGAGTGAACAACTTCAGTGAGCGCGTGTGCTCCTCTGGACCAGGTGTTTGCTTTGGGATAAATGCCGGTCTTAACCGTGATCCCAGGACTGCTGATTAGTCTCCTACTCGAGTAAATACGTTCACTCTCCAAGCTGTTTGTGCGTGATGGAGCAGTTTATAAACGTGTGCACTAGCATGCGCCCTCCTCCCCACCCTCTTTTTCTGCTTCTGCTTGCCTCGGCCCTCGTTTTGTGGGAGAGGCCGCTCAAATTTCTGTTTCTCTAAGCGAACTCGAGTCATTCCAAATAAATTTTGTTGTGATGGCGCAGAGCGGAGTTCGCAGCAGGGGGGGAAAGAATTGTCAGCAGGCAGGCGAAAGCAGCGACCTCAGCTTCACACCGAAATGATACTTATCGAGCTGAATATTGATCCGCACGTCCGAACTGTGCAGCAGCCAAATGGCCTCAGCGGTCTCACCGAGCCAGCAGAACGAGATCTGGATCCGTTTGACCGCACAAGCATGAAAAGCATGCGATGCACATGAGAGGTGAGAGTGACATGAAGAAGAAAAAAATCACCTTTGTCCGTTGCGGTAGTGGGTCTAGCTCACCCTGCCTCTGAGTTCACAAAGAGCAAACACGATGTGACTCTTTATTGTGGTTTTAAATGAATGGCTGACGTTGGTGCCAACATTCAAAGTGCATTTTCTTTTGCACAATGGTACAGACAGGTGTGTCCATGAGGTGGAGGAGAATGGGAGACAAAACTGAGCTGAACATCAATGAAGTGATGTTGTTAAAAATACTCTAATCCTCACGTTTCCTGGAGAAAATTAATCTTCTCTTCGCAAATCTTTGGTTATTAAAACATCCGAGGTAAAACACAACAATCGCGCGGGACGGGGACTGCATTCACACAGTCAGTTACACTCCAAGTTGGTGTTTGGTATAACAAATCTTATATTTTGTCTTTTATCCTCTCTTTCATTCTTTATTTCCCCTTTAGGTAAAATAAAAGAAACATGTTTTTCCACCTAACAAAGCATCTGTCCTGTTTTCGAGCATATTTATGAGCTTTTTTTTTTAAAATTAGCTTCTAACTACGAGTGACAGGCCCTCACTGAGAATAACAATTCTGGTGATTTCATCTGAGAGAATTGTGTTTTTGCCTGTTTCTTCGCCTTCGTCTTCCTAGTTTGAATTGGGCTCGGCTCAATAAAAGGAATGTCAAAATATGTGAATCAAGCTGTGACGGTTATATTGCTTGTTTTGGCATCATGCCGTCATTCAGATCAGAAGATTGTTGCGAAAATGATGATGAGACCAGGTTTGCCCTCGTGCAGGAGACGCAGATGAACAGAATCAAATATACTGCGGATACATTTATTATGAAGCAGAAACTTGATTTCAAAGAGAGCGGGTGAACACGCATTACAGCGGGCTTTGTAAACCAATTACAAACACCTAATCTTACACAGTTTCATATACAGCACCACTCCAGACGAGGACACACAGAGGCATGTGTGCTCTGACAGCAGGCAGCTAGGCTGTGCTTGTGCCTCATCATGTCATCATATTCCATAAAGCCCCGCCCCATTTATAACGCTGACCTGTATGTTCAATGGCTCAGTTTATTTATTTTTTTTAAAGCCCAAAGCTGTTTTAATTTCTGACTCGTATTATTTTTCTTGTTCAGTCATTAATCTGCCAAAGTTTCATTTGCCATTTCCTTTTGCCTTTCCCATTTGCTGCGTGAGCTAATCGAGCCTCAGTCTCTTGATATCTTTTTCTTCTTCCCACAGAAAGGTAGAAAAAAGGTAAGATTCATGATATATATAGCTTTTAGATGGTGTCTGCTGCTGCTGTTGGTCATTTTCTCCTTTGTCTGTTGTGTACAAGCTGCTCTATTTCATTATTTATATTCTTTATAGCTTGTGCCAACACTACTGTACATCCTCCTGTTTTCTACATTTAGCATTTTTGACATTAAAACAAAATCTTTGAATTGTTCTCTCATTGACATGACAAACATCGTCAGTAGCAGATTACACCATCATGATTAATTACCTAAACAATTCTCCTAAAGGCCAAAAATCAAACTTTGTCTGCTGAGTGTGCTTACTGGAAAGCACCGTCTGTGCTACAGAAAGAAACAGAGAATATTTTCTGTCATCTCTCCCTAACCACACAGCAGTGATGTATGTTAGAAAAGCATGGCCTACTCTCACAGGGCTTGTTAAAATCATTTTTAAATACCGAAACATACCATGGGTTAGAACTGACTTCAGGCTGGGCCAAAGAATTCAAGACTTGGTTATTTATTTATTTGAAGATTTCAATATTCAGTATTTGGTATGACCACCTTTATCCTTCAACACAGCCTGAACTCACAGCACAACGTTCTTGTCACTTCTTTAAGTAGTCTTCAGGAAAAGTTCTCCAGGCTTCTTAAAGGACATTCAAAGCTCTTCTTTGGATGTTGGCTACCTCTTGTTCTCCTGTGCCAATCAGATGAATCCCAGTCGTCCTGAGTCCGATTCCAGCTTTCTATGTGGAGTTTGCATGGTCTTCCTGTTTTTGCATGGGTACTTGGCTACCTCCCACAGTCCAAAGACATGCAGTTAGTGGTGTTAGGTTAACTGGCCTGTTTAGGGTGTACCCTGCCTCTCGCCCTAAGACACCTGGGCTCTGCAAAGGATAAGTGGAAGAGAATGGATGGATGGGTGACAAAATTCCACCACCTGCTGAAATTCAGCCCCAATCTATGACAGATCCTCCACCGTGTTTTAAAGACCGCTGCAGACACTCAGTGTCATACTTCCCTCCTGACCTCCTTCATACATACTGACGATGATTTGAATCAGAAATACCTGAAGATACAAAATGCTTCCTTGCTAAACTGCCTTTTATGTATAGTCAGACGGGAGTCAGCGTTGACCGCCTCACATTGTACAGCATGTTCTCCCCCTCACTAATCCTGAAACTTGAATTTTCAAATGCACCTTGGTGAGAATATCCCCAAAAGCATGAACCGAAACCCTTTGTCCCTCATTATCCAAAACACTTGATATCTGTTTTCGAACTTTTCCTCCACCTTACAGCTCAAGAGAGGAAAAACTCTGACAAGAGCTGCATCATTAAAATATGCAGCAAAAAAAAATCTAGCTATGCCCCCCACTCCACCCCCCAACTTTGTGGGTGGAGAGCAGCTGTACTCAAAAACACGGGAAGACAGAACTGATTATCTCATACAGACCTGAAGTGGTTACTTCTCTCTTAGGAGGCTCTATATGTGGCACTGAAAGGAGAAGAAAGCCATTTGCACCTGCCATTCACAAGCATATTTACTAAACTTTTGCAGCATAGAGCCTTGAGGATAAAGAACCGAAGAAGTGGGGTGAGGAATTATTTATTAAGCCAAAGGAGTCCAATTTTTAGAAGAAATAGAAAGAATAACTCTCTGGCTTTTCCCTGTTGGTCAGATGCCATCAAGGGAAAAAGTGAGCAGAGCTGAGCAGAGCAGCAGTGAGTATCACCCCGACTGAGGAAGAAAGAAAGAAAGAAGGAAAGAAAGAAAGTGTGGGCGATGAGGAGGAGGAAACAAAAGGAGAAGGGAGAGGGGAATTGCAGCATTGCAGCACCACACAAATCCGGAGAAAAGCGCACCTTTGGGGAGGACATGCTGCTAGAAGTCTTACACAGAAGTAAAACTAGATTCTCTGCAGTATTCAGCTGCATCACAGCAAATTAAAACATAGATGGCATAAGCCGTACCATGGCAATCAGTTGGCTTTTTCTACTGCTGAAGCTGCTGCAGCTCATACGCTTTTATCCCCTCCACTATGTAAATTATGAACAGAAAACTGAGCGAAATGTCCCCATCAGCCTAATGTATTATGTGCATTAAGCTAACGCGGTTTTCAGCCTGCAGCACTAAAACACAGTCCCAGCTCATAATGTGAGAGCAAAAACTCTGCCCTTATGGTAATGTATGGAGAATTAGAATTAACCCTGGCGCGGATGAACCGGACATCGGGTGACCCTATAATTCAACCTGTGAGTCTTGTGACTCTGAGAGGTTGCTTTCTACGCTCAAAGGCTTGTAGACGTGCAAAAATTAGGGCCAAAATAAAGAGAGAAAAAAATACATTAACCTCCTGATTTCACAGTCTTATCACATGATCTTCGGACCTGGATGCTTGCTGGGATTTTCTTCCGTTCAGCCGTGATGAGCTGTCAGGTGACGAGGCCTACAGTAGCTTGTGGTCCACTTAATCCCAATGATGTGATGTTGGATGCTTTGAAGTCAAATCTTTACGTGTGAATATGTGAGACGGGGCTGAGCTGGGTGTTCATCAGCCAGTATGCTCTGATTGGATGACTGAAACTTTTGCACATCTGTATATACATGAATAGGCAGAGGCTGGCCTTATTTCTGATCGAGGTGTTTTAATCAATATGAGTGAGACACCGAGTGGGTGCAACATTTAATTGTTCTGTGTGCATTCAAATAGGAAAAGTTCCCCAAACTGTTCTTCATAGCTGGAAGCATGCTGCTGTTTGTAAAATCAATGTGTTTGTAGCATTAACATCTCGTGTCACTGAGGGATGCTTTTCAAACCACTAAAAACTACAACAGGCGAAAAGTAGCACATTTTTGTATTTTTGATGGGATGGTAGGTTTTTTTTCAAAGGTGCCTTGTGTTTGTTGCTTGTTGTTGTGTTGGATTTGAACTCAAGGTCTAGGCAACCCAGAGTCACCCTCCACTATGGTCACATGGTCTATGTTGTCGATCCGTATGTTAGCAAAGCTATCGCAGTCTCATTCTATCCAACTGAAAGTAGCATAGCTCTGGAAAGAAAGTTCGGTTCATACAGGTGAGCATGCTGAATGACCGGATGGTCTTCATTTACACTACAGTGTGCTTGAATTAACTCCACTCATAGAGACAAAAAGTGAGAAAGCATCTTTGCCAATCTGACATTGCATATATTACATCGTGGGACAAATTCTGCAATGTAAGAAAAACACAACTGCTGCAGGATGAGCAGCAGATCTGTGCAACAAGCATCTAAACAACGCGTTCAGGAGGTTTAACAGAGTCGATAATTCACGGTTACTTTTCAGTGACCTTTATATCATTTCTGTTGCAGTCTGTGTTATTACCAGCGTTTCAGTATTTGGAGTCTCCCTTACTTTGTAGCTTTTTTCTGAAGGCTGCTCAAATTTTTCAAGACTTTTTTTGTAGTTTCCTTTTGTTTTATCTATTTGCCTGGGTATTCTTCTCAAGTTTCAGTCCATCAAGCACTCAGGGCCACTATAGACTACGGCTGCCATACTCGAAGGACCAAACCTTTCAAGCTTACAGCGTCTCAATATTTCAAACAGAGAAGACTGATTTTACGCATTTTGGGGGGAGATTTAAGCAAAAAACACTGATCCAAGCTGAGAGGCCCTCAAGCACCAGTGGTTTCATTGACTAAACCCCTATATACACACACAAACACACTAAAACACCTTATTGTTTCCTTAAACTAAATGCAATCAGTCTGGGGCTCGTTTCATTTTAGAGCCGGCAGCCACGAGAGTCAGGGATGGATGTGGAAGGAGTGCAGACTGATAGAAAAGGGCTGCAGGTGATTCATCTTAGTGAGCTGGGCTTGGTCAGTTGGACACAAAAGTGCAGGCCACGTCTGGTTTTAATCAATGGAAATCCCACCTGGAGCAGAGAGTGAAAGGGCCAAAAGAAAAAAAAAATGAAAGTGGCTTAGTGAAAAGGAGAAAATTGGTAAGAGAGAGACATCAAGCAAGGAATGAAAAGCAACGGCGCGGCGGACAGACGGGAAAATAAGACATGGTCAGGAATTAAAAAGCAAGTTTGTGATTAAAAGGATGATACACAGTAAACAGGGGAGAACAAACGACAGAGATAAATGTGGAAAGTGTGAAAAGGAGAGGGGCGGAAGAGAGCACGAATTAAACCGTTTAACATGCAAAGGGGCTGAGAAATCAAGCTCCCGATCCATCTTTTAAAGTGCAGAAATGAAACCCCCATTCATCATCGAGCTGTGACGATATAACTAAAGAAAAAGGAAAGTGGCAGGTAACCAATGCCCCTGTCTGTTATCGAATTCTTCTCCTGGGACGACAGCAAAGAGTTCCTGACTTTTTGAAAGGCACCGGGAAGACAGAAAGAGCGTTTGATGAAGTAATTTGGTGTTTACTGTCACAGACTCATCCGTCATACACGCAGTTTGCTTAACAACTCTTGAAATGGAGGTACTTAGCAATTAAGATTGAGTTGCAGAACGGAGAGACAGGTTCAAATTATATGTGATGCAGTAAAGAAGGCTATTAATTTGGGTTCAAAGAGAGCTCGGCCTGAGGGGGGGAATAAAAGGAAGCACTAAAGCGTGCTACACTGTCTGAGCGTGCATAGGCGTGGGTATCGTGTGCGTTCTGAAAGCCTGCTTCCAACTGATTCCCAATCCACTCTGACAAAATGTTTGAGCTAACACAACATAATTAACTTACTTCTGACAACACTTTAAACAAACTTAAGGTGCCCTCTGCACAACCTGCACGAGTCAACACAAGGTAGTTTGCAAGTGATACATTATTAATTCAGGTTTCATCAGGCGGGCGAAGAAAGAACATTTCCGAGCACAACTCTGTGAAGCAATCAAAGTTGTGATCTAAGCATCCCTCTTCTGTCAGGCCTCTCAAAGCAGCGGATCAAAGCTTGCTGGGATACAATCTGGCGTGAATGAGGCCAGTGTTGCCTCCAACAACTTTAAAACCACCCTTATTCAATTTCTGCTTCATTTCACTTTATGGCATCTAGGAGGCTGCTGCAAAACAATTCTTGGTTCTTGGGGACACGGGGGGTATAAAGTCATTCAAAAGTGCCTGAAAACACTGAAATCTAAAAACAAACACAACTTGTTATTAAAGTGGCAATAGAAGGGTTTTGATCATAAACTAAATGTTGCTAGCTCAATGTAATTGCTATGAAATGCCCCCATCATAACCAATTGGACCAGTTTTCACATTGCCACCAGTTACAGAATCTCACTGCAGAAAGTCGACAGCACCAAAAAGGAGAAAGAACAATGTTCTCAGAAAAGGCAAAAAAAGGTTCAGAAGGAGACAAGAAGAACCTTGTATAGATGCACTGGATAGACAAAAGTGCTGGGCCACTTATACGTGGAAACTAGAGCAGGGCAATAAGGCCAAAAATATTTATCACGATATATATTTGAAAATTTGCGATAACGATATAACTGACGCGAGACAAAATACTTTACAACTCCACAACTTTATTAGTGCAAAAAAACCCCATCAATGTATTTTCACTTAAACAAGCAGCTGTTTTTTATGTGCATTAAAGCTTTATAAAACTTTAACAGTGCAAATGCAAATTCCTTGCTGACAGTTTAACCAAAAGGCATTTCCAGTGGAAACTGGCCGACATATCCTCAGCATAACCATGTGTAATATCCACAAAACTTAAAAAGAGGTTATACACACACAATGTGGTAATATTATGTTGAAGCACAGTAGTATTACTCTGCGAGGCTCCCGACTACGGTAGCCGTAATGCTCCGACAATCGATCAAGCGGTGCGGCATCGTAGCTTAGCAAAGCCGTACTAAAACATTTTTGACAGATTTTTGAGCGCCACATAAAATCAGTTCGGTAATAACGGCCTGCTTGCATGCTCTACCAAAAAATGTACTTTGGTGTGTATCTGAGGGACGAAAGCCAAACCAGTTCCACACCACTGAAGTTGAACCATTTTTACAAACCAATTCTGGTTCATCTGTTTCATTCGACGTTCCGCTTTCACCCTTCTCATTCTCCGTCGCCGCCATTCTTTTTCCACCATGTGCGTATAAAAACAAAGGCACTGCGCATGCGCGTTTTACCCATATTCTATCACGAGATTTCATTTTCTTATCATTGCTTAACATTATACTGGTATTACAGTGAGCTATGATATGGCCCAGCCCAAGTGGAAACCCATGCCACGAAGCTCCTGGTGCACAGTTCTTGTGCTGATGTTAATGCCAGAAGAGGTTTAGGCCTTTGCAATTATTAAGTCTGCATGAGAAATTTCAAAAAGAAGAAATTTCACAAATTCACTTGTTGCAATAGTTGGATCCTATTACAAAACTTTCTTTCACAAATGTGTGTAAAGGCTGACCGTACAGCTAGGTGCTCGATTTTACACACCTGATTCAACAGGACTGAAAACACCTGAACTCAGAGGTTAACAGTTGTGGGCTGATACTTTTGCCCACTCTGAAACAGTGACATTCATATGGCATAATTTCTTTCTTCCCCGTTAGTAAGTAACGAAACCTGCTTACTTAACAGCCAACAACTGGATGCTTTTACAGAGAGCAATTAGAAACAGAGCCTTGGGGACCCAAAATGTTAATATACAGCAATCTGTCATAGGAAAAACCTAGTGTGGCTATTACTTAGATAATATAGCAGTGTTAATTAAGTCATTTTCTCCCCTGGAGGGCTGTGTGCCAGGACCGAGGCCTATCTGTTACAGCATAAAAATGCAGCCGCTGCTGTTTTTTGAAGGATGCCAGGCATGGCACAGCCACTGAAGAAATGCTTCTCTGTGTTAGTGTGGCTAAAATTTATGTAGCATGTGTTTCCTCTCTGTTGCATCAAATCTGTCGCAGCTGCAAATTTTAAGAGGAGGTTCAATAACATTAGTGTTTCCTGACTCATGAGATTATCATTTACACTCTGATCAGCGGTTGAGCTTGCAGTAGCTGCTGGAATATCTAAATATCACTCTGGCCTTGTAAAAAGGGCAGCAGGCTCTACTGTATTTCAAGTGTCTCTTATGCAAAAAAAACCCAAAATGGCCTCAGTGTTTTGCAACCTTTGCTTAATAAATTTGTTATTTGTTTGTTTTACAGGTGAAAAATTTCATTAATATTTCTATAAACCTAAAGATCTAATAGTGAGATCATTGACAGTTTTAGGCCAATATCCTACTTATTTTTATTAATGACTGACATTTATTTAAATCTTGATTTTTGTGATATAATTTTGTCTAAATTTAAGGTTTTAAAGTCACTAAATCCAAACTGATTGGACAATTTAAGTGCTCAGAGCTAAATTAAAGGTTGGGATATGTTGTTCAGCTTAAGAAAGCCTTCTTTGAAGCTCAAATGTGTGATTACGGGCAGTTTCAATACAACTGTCTCAAGGTGTCTTAATATTAATTCATAGAAATCTGAAGGAAAGCCTTTAAATGAAGGGATTATAAAGAAGCCACTGAACAAAGTGCCACTGCGGTTTGTGTAACTAAACCACAAACAGCTATGGAGGCTGAGTGATGTGCTGTGATAGATGTACCGCAATCACAATAAGCATGAAATGGGTTTGACTCAGTCAGCAACAGAGCCAAAGAAAAGCAGCAATTTAGGAAGAATATGGTCATTCAGACATAAAAACCACAAACAAGATAAACTATGCTTTACAACCAAAGCTTCTCAATAGCTCCAGAGCGCATATTTTGCATCACTCCACTCAGGCTGAATGGATAGTAATGCCTTTATCATCAGCCAGCAAAAAAAAAAAAAAAAAAGATCATTTTTGTCAGTTGTGCATCTTAGATTCCTCACTCATAGCCTTGGGTTTTACAGTGTGCTTTGAAATCATCCACCTGTGGTGTATTTAGAGTCTGGCACCAAAACAAAAGACAAAAACGAGAAGTGGCATCGGAGGGAGACGATGGCTTGAGGTGGCATAAGTCTTTTAGCCTCTGTCACATTCCTGTGCCAGCTAGCTGTCTGGCTGTCCCTGGAGGCTAAAGTCACCACACTAGATCACAGGGAGTATGAGGGAACACATAAACATGCACGTATACAGTAGCAAAGAGCAGTGTCCTGTCCTCTGTCCTCAGTATCAAATGGCTGTTGTCAGCAGATGCAGGGCCATGATGCTGGATTCAGGCCAGGGTCTTTTTATTTCAGAATATTTTATAGCACCCCAGGTCATTCTGCTGCATCACAGATCTGAGCTGCCTCAGTCATCACAATGTCACCATTATGGCTTTTAATACTGATCTAAAACTACAGTACTTAGAAATTATGGAACCATATCAGCTCAATGGGTTACAGAAGAGGTTTCCATCATAATTCCAAGTTAGCCACTAAAAAACTACTTTCTCCTTTTAACAGTGATTTTTTTTCTTCAGTTTTTATGCAACCCGGGAAAATGATCACAGGTTTTGTGTCCACATTTCAACTTAATGGGTATCCACTGCTGGACTGTCGAATATTAAAACAATTATTCGAAAAGATTAAATACCCTGTCAGCATTCAGCAAGTATTTTTCATCAGGGTTTGACAGCACTGATCTCGCTGTTGAAAGCTAATAGAATTATCGTTGTTCTATATACTGTTAATATTCAGCATTCCAAAGTTGTAGAAGCATTTCATTGATAAGAACAGGAACAGAAAACCAGAGAGAAGACTGTTTTAACATATACACTGCCTACAGAGCCGAACGCAGCTCCCACGGGGCAAAAACAGCGACACCAGGGCTAACACAGAGAGACACACGGCCAATATAGAATTGTCAGTTAACATAACCCATGCATGTCTTTGGACTGTTGGAGCAAGCTGGAGACGCAGGGAGAAACTTCACACACAAAGTCTCCAGCCAGCTGGCAAACAAGATTTCTTGCAATTTTTCCCTGTATTTTCATGGCGGCGTGACTAAGTTCATCCATTAATAAGACGGCAAACATTCAAAAAAGTTTACTGAACACATTCAGTTTCTTCCACCTATTTAATTCAGGATCAAGAAGGGGCTGGATCCAGCTGCCACAGAGTACACCGTGGATATTTTACCAACCTGCTGCAGGACTGACACATAGAGACAGACATTCACACCTATGGGCAATTTAGAATCACCGGTTGTCCTGATCCAATAGGACTGTGGGAGGAAGGGAGAGTTCATGCTTTGTTGGGTTGATTTAAACAACAGATGCACTGATGCTCTGCTTCATAAACTTGCAAACTCTTGTAGGATATGAGTTTAAAAGTGAGTTTCTGAATACTCAAAACTATTAGCTGTCAGACTCTGTTTGCAACACCTGCTGCTTGTGGAAATTACAAGAGAAAACAAAAAGTTAAAATGCAAGTCCATTCAAATCTTCTACAGATCCAGGGTGCCGCATTTATTACCAGTGAAAGATTGTAAAAAAAAAATCAGATTTTGATTGAATCTAAAATGAAACTAATCCAAGACACACAACTCGCGGAAGAGCAATGAATTGAAGACGCACCAGGAGCTTCCTGCTAATAAATATCCATCACAGAAAAATGCGGCCACTGGAAAACGCTCATTTAGATCACCTGCACTTACTTTCTTCACGCAAAAACAAATGACAACACGGAAGAGAGGCACAAAGAAGCAGAAACAAAACAGAAGGGACAGAGAAATGACACCTAAAGTTAAATGAAGTCTAGCCAACACAAATTGGCCGTCCTTGACCAACGGGCCCGTGTTTTATGTCTTGGTTATCCCTCGCACCCCACAGCACAAACGGCCCTCTGTCGTTTGTGCTGTCTTAATGAATAGGAGCACATCTTCGGCAAAGTCAAAGACGCGTGGGCATGGCCGCCACCACTGCTGATTTGCAAATCGCTAAGGATGTCTGGGCATCCTGCCAGCAGGGGCATGCTGTCAAAGCAGCAGGGGGCATCGAGGGTGACTGGAGCAGGCTACTCTGCTGCGAATAAAGCTAAGAGAAACAAGTTTCCAGTCCAACTGTGAGTGTTAACTGGAATCTTGCACCATGCCACATGTTTAATACATATGCACTTCATACACATGGGACAGCGAACCACAGAAAATAGCCCAGTGGTTAAAAATCCTTTGATCCCAATCAAATAAAGTCCATAAATATAATGATGTTTAAGCAATGCCTTCCCAGACGTGTTCCTGTTTGAACACCACATCGCCTCTGTGCATAAGCCAAACCAAGCCCACGGGGAAATGCTTGTCCCAGTTTTGTTGCAGAGGAACTCGACTGGCCTGCACAGAGCTCAGAGATCCCCATTCAACACCTGGAATGCTCTCGGCGAGCCAAGATTTATCAGCCAACATTAGCGTTGGATTACAGTAATGATCGAACGGCTGAATGGGATTAATTCCCCCACAGAAAGGTTCCAGAATTAAAGTGTTCCAAGAAGAGTGGAGGTTATTACAATCACATCTTCATGCTTGTCTTCGAGCATTAATGTGGAATGCCTTATCCAAACAGAATAATCCCAACAATAAAACACTTTTTTCTTTTAAGAGTAGAGGAGAAGTAGTGCAAAGTTTTCATTCCAGCCAAACTCGTATGAGTTTCAACCACTGCTGAACTTTAGATATTTTAGTTTTAACAAATTCATATCCAAAGATGCACTCAGCCTTGGGTGCCATGAACCCATTTCCACCTGCTGCAAGCCACAGGTTATGGGTATTGCGAACACTGATAGCTAAACAATCTGTCCTTTCAGGGTGAGCTCTGCATACAGAAGACCCTTCCACGTGTAAACTGAGATATGGGCATGTAATAACAGCTTCTGAGCTGCGCCAGCCTGCTGTCTGAGTCAAAGAACCCTATCTTCATGACCAGTGCAGGCAGCTTGAGAGTATGCAAAAGACACCTGGCTTCTGCTAATAACTACAACCACCTGAGACCCGCCGCTTATAACTTGGTTTTCTGTTGTTTCCTATGTTGGACAATTAGGATTACAGCACCTCATAAATCCTGAGTGTCACGGCTTCCTTTCAAACTTTTCTATCAATTTCTCATCTTCTACTATTGAAATGTATCACATTGTCACATTTTATTTCATTATTAATTTCTCCTGTCACTGTAAGGCTTAACTAAAAGCCCAACATCTGTCTTTGGCACAGAATCTGTGGTGATGCGTGCTTACATTGTCCCACTCTGCAGCAGCCAGACATCAGGCAAAGCTGCAAACGTTCAGACTTTTGGACAAACAGTATAAAGTCTCATTGCTTGAGGAGGTTGTAAGTCACCACACCCTCCTCTTTCTATTCAACTTCTGCCAGGCCTTTTTGCATTTTGCTCTGCTGCCCATGAAAACGCAATCTGAGGTGCTCTTGGAGATTCAGTTTGTGTGCCCAAGCCCTATTTCTTTGCGTCTGCTGATTGTGCTTGCCGCATCACAACATGTCTCACAGTCTTTCAGAGCCTCTAAAACTTTTAGAAGCCACGTCTGCAGCTTAAAAGCTGTTTGAGAGAGCTGTGTGAAGAGTATTTCTTTCCCATGTCCCCACGGGCGACATAATTCACAGGAGCTGGAATGAGAGGCGAAACCAGAGCACCACAGAAAATGAGAGAGCAGCATGTGTCTAAACAACACACACAGGCTTGTCTGACCCCGTGGTAATTGCCAGTGCTGTTGCAGTGACGTGATGTAAGTATTCATCTGCCTGCCTCCATCACCATCCCACCATTCATCCAGCCAGGTTTGTGTTAACAGACCAAACCACTGTAGTGTAATCAAGTAAATAAAGCCTTGTGGGTTAGATGTAAATTAGATTCAGTGCAGCTGAGAGGAGGCACAGAAATAACAAGGTCACATCTCTGGACATTGATATAGTTTAAGATACTACAAGGACACATTAGAATGAGGAGGGACAAGCAGGGCATTATGACAGAGAAAAATGTGACGGGAATACCTCACAGCATAATTTGTTTATGCATTTTATTCCTTCACTTGTTTAGGATATGCATGTTGGCCTAAATCTAAAATTATTCCCTCGTGTTACTGCTTTTTTTAAGTTGCACTCCTCAGTCTTTTTCACTGGTGTTGCTGATATTCATTCTAGGTATTAACATGTTTTTGTCTCAGCAAACAATCCTTCAATATGGTTTTTTTTTTCACATATAAGCCACATTTTATCTCCTTACTGACACTATACATCTTTGTCACATGATGACACCTGAGCTTGAGCCTCTAGTATTTACTGAAAAATGTGACATGTGGCTGACAACTAATGGCAAATTCCAGCTTGTCTGCAAACACTCGCCTCCAGAAATAGAGAAAGTTTCCCCCCAAACTAAACTTTAATGATTTAATGCTGCAATCAACACATTTCGAAAAACTTGCATGTTTACTTCCATGCAAACTGGCGACCACAGCAATCTGTGAGCAACTAAAGCAATGGCGAGGACGTTTTTTGGTGACCAGTTTTATGCTAGCGACTGCCAAAAGACTCCACTTAAACCAGTCTAGGCGAGACTAGTCATGCTCGCCTAGGCCAGGGTCTAGCTGTGCATGACTGGTCTCTAGGGCTGTAGGCTTTAGCTATCAGTGTCACAGTGACTGACACCAACTCCCAGAAACTGGTCAGGAAATGCACAATTCCCCCCTTTGTGTGTGTGACTGAAAGCTAAGTGGTAAGTATCTGTATCTGTGTCTGTGCTTTACATACAGTTAATGTGTGCAGCTTGCTAACCAAGCATGCTAGCTAGCAATAGCTTATCACATCATCCTCGTCCAAATTCTTAAAACACACAAAAACACAGAGGCTTCAAAATCTAGTCCAGAAAACATCGTGATGGTTATGTGATTATTTTATATACAGTCAGTCGCTGAAAAGTTTAAATGCTAGTAAGTGAAGGTCTGAAATTAATTTAACTCTTTACCCCTTGAAAATCTACTAGGAGTAGCCCTTGAAGCTCTTGTCTAAATTGAGTGGTTTCTGTCATATTTTAGACCTGCTTATAGAGTTACTGAGAGTAATCTAACGGCCCTCAAACCACATCTTTATTGATATACACTGAGGTTTGTGAGTACAGGGGAGGTCATCAAATGTTGTCTTTATGGGTGAAAGAGTTAAAAAAAAATCTGAGAGCTGAGACATAAATGAGAGCACACACAGATAAATAAATGAGGTGTTCTCAGTCCTTGCTCCAAATGTCTGTTTAACAATACATTTAGCATTCAGAGGGACACTACACATTCAAAACCTCCGCTGGGACCTGAGCCATACTTAAAAGAAAACCGCTCATGGCGGGTGATGAATGGGGCTGGTGGCCAACACTAGCAAGAGCAATCTGCTGTGAGTGGGGGCAGACATTTACTCTGCCATCAAACTTCCACCATCTGATTTACACATAGCTAGAAAGTGCTCCACTGCTTTCCTGCTGTGTTTCTTAAGCCTTTTGTAAACAGAAATTAAAAACGTAAAACCCAGCCTCCCATTTATTGCACTGGAGTCCATTGAAGAAGCTATATACAGTGCTTAACAAATTTATTAGAGCACCTGTCAGAAACACAGGAGAACGCAAATAAAACTGTCTGACACGCGTGTTTAGAAACGCACATAAATAACAGTAATTTGGCAAGACAATGCTGTGCTCTACTATTTTTTTCTGCTTTTTTCAAATAACAGCAATAATTATCATTTAGAGTTAAAAATATTATTTGGATTAAAACGGTTGCACATGCTGGTGGATTAACTATTGCAGAAATACTGTTAATTTAAACATAAACCTTACATTGGGTGGTGGTCTAATAAATTTATTAAGCATTGTAGGTTTGGGGAACATTGCAAGGTTATGTTATCTCTTGAAATACTGCCTATATATGTGGAGCCAATTCTTTATGCCTTTTAAAAAGGTCTCACACAAGCACTGTACTGTCACTGCACTGTAACCAACATGAGATGGAAACCCAGAGGGTCAGGTAACAGAGAGCAAAAGATGTCTGTAGGTGGTGGACATGGATTCCAGGTGCAGAGGTTACTGAAGGAGATTAACAGCAGTACGTGACGCTCACACACTGGGCAGTATAGTGACCCAACAGAGGATTTCAGCCACAGTGTTGCAGCGGGTTGGTGGAGTAAAAAGAAGCAGAGGAAGGAAAAGTGCAGTGATGTGCAAAATCCCGGGAAGAGAACAAGATCCTGAAAAGGAGCTCTAATTGGCCTAAGCATCCAGGTGGGCCACATGAAAGAGGGACAGTCACCGTGACAAAGCTTTAAGAGTTTTTTTCCCATACAAAAGTGTGTCCAATACAAGGAGGGTTTGTGCACGTGAGTGGGGTTTTTTTGTGCAAATATAGCCACATACTAAAGTTTTTCCATCATTGAACCCTGCTGGTTAAATATCCAGGCATAGTATTTCCTGAGTGTTCTTGTTGGGGGTGGAGGGGTTGGATGCGGTGGTGGATAGAGGATGCACAGTTGGCCGCTTATCTCTATCATGCAGACGCTTGGCCCACGGTCTTCCATCACTTCGCTTCCTTGTTAACAGGCTGCACGGTAATCGGAGAGCCATGTGACTCAACAGTAGCCCCTTCTCCCCTCGCCACCCGGGGGTGGGGAAAAAAGGCCACTTCGACTTGTTTGACGTTTTTGGAATAAGATGCATTTACCTCAGTGCAAGATGCTGAGACAAATGTTCTGCCATTAATCAGCGGGATGGAGAGGATTGATTTTAGGAGACACGCAGGTGAATCTCATTTCCTTCTTGGCTTAATCCAACATTTCAATTTACTCTCGCTTTCATCCACCAAGTCAAAAAGTAATAGATTTTTATGTAATAAATAATTCACATGACTGTGATTAAACCTCCAGCCATTCTGGTGCTTTTGAGACGAGGTGCTGGGCGCGGCGTGCTTTTTAATACTCTGATGGTGACAACGGGGCTCTGAGAGTTGACTGTCTCTGTTTCTGCCAGGACATTAATCACTGTCACACTCCTCTCTTTCTCTTTCTGCTTCAGTCTCAAGCAGACCCTCCTGCCCCCACCGAGAGCCACTTCTATCGCCATAGTAACCAAAGCTAACTGCGTACCCGACTCAGCAGTGCTGTAGAGGTAGTGGGGCACAAAAATGTGTTTATGATTGAACACTTAAAGCCAGAGGGGGCAGAGCGTAGACGCGTCGTGCTTTCTGCTCCACTTTGTTGACTTGCCCGTCAGACTTGTCATTGGCCAAAGACACAGCAACCTTTGTTCAATGTTCAACTTCAAATAAGGACCATGGTCACAATCTGAAGGGCCTGCACTCACAGTACTTACTGTTACGCTCATTTCAGACCTGTGCTCGTATATGTTCTCAGTGTTCAGCACCTGTTAGCTAATGAGTCCTTAATTAAGGCTACAGTCTTGCAGCACTATTCCCCTGTCAGCCTCACATCCAGAATTGAGCGTATACAGCTCGCACGCAGCATGAATCACAAATCAGCCACTTTGGCGGAGAAAAAGAACAAATTCCGGTCTGCTTGTTGGCTTAAAACCAAGAGATTTCTGGCAAGAGCCACACAAAAAGGTCAAAAGACACGGCAGAATAATTTCTCCTGAAAGTCTGTCAGGTTAAGCTGGAGTATTGCTGAGTGCTCATTGCTACGCAGGTCAAACAGACAGGAAAAAAACCAAAAAAAAAACAGACGTAGACAATGAATAATAGCCTGATCGGATTCTCTCTGAAAAAGCTGAAATGTTTTGACACCTCAGATGTGAAATAGGTCTATAGCTGCCACACAAAATAAGTGTATATGCTCTCTGTTGTTGCTTCCCTTTGTCCCTCATTTCTCAATTCAGAACCGTGCTGCGTCTTGTAAAAGTACACGTCTATATATGCTGATTTTCTGGAGAAGGCTGACAGCAGGCCTTGATTGTTTTGGATAGAGAAGAAGAATAACGCAGCTGTGAAGATTAGGTAACAAAAGGGTTTTTTGCGGATTTCACTGTGGTACCTGAGGGGATAAGTAATTATTCAACACGCATGCCTCTTGTTATCTGGTCAGGGCAGCGATAATACAAACTGCATAAAACATTTAGATGGGGAAATGTGAACTTGTCACACTAAAGGGAAATCAGAAAAAAACAAAGGGCGAACAGCGTGACAAAGTAGACATCAAAAAGCAACAAAAAACAGCATGTGGGATCTCTGTGTCAGTGCACTTCAGCGCATTTGATCTTACTGGAGCTATACTTGGCTTTGGAGTTGTCGACGTGGCGTTATCCACTAGTTCAAAGCAGCAAAGCAGAGCCCAGCTGATATAGGATTTTTAAGACACGACTGATACCGATACCGATATTTGGCAGTTTAAAAATCTGATATTCAAATATATTGGCTGATATGTTTTTTTCTTTTAGACACACAAGACATGAACTTTCACGTGTAGTTATTTATGTACCTGTTTGCGCTCTACCTGGCTCGATCAGCTGGGTTGTTGTGTTTGTGGCATTCCTAGCATGTATTGCCAACTGGGAAGCCGCAGCGTGCTCTCCCATGGACGTACAATGTTAACACTCTGTCTCCTATTTACTTTTTACATAGATACGCTGCGATGATGTCACCAGTATGTCAAACGGTTATTTATAATGTTCCCATCTTTCTGTAAAATGTTATTTCCTTATATCAAAAGAAAAACACATTCGAAATTCCCTATACGTCCTCTCTTTTGTCCTTCTAAAGCTGGTGCTACAAGTGAAAAGTTGTGCTTTTGTTTCCACTGTCCTCTATTCTTTGTTCTGGAAATGCTTTGAAATGTTTCAGGTATTTGTGGGAGGAAAGAGTGGGCGCTTACACGGCACGTAACATCATGGCAGCATAATATTAACCATATTTTCACTGTTCCTGTACAATAATAAGGACTTTTTCAACCTTCATACATCATAGACTCATAAAAATGATGACAACTATCCCACGGCGCTCTCAGGATCCCAGGACAACTCTGTCATTCTCTCCTCTCCACTTGCATTACATTTCAAGCCATTATCTGGAAGAAGGACAACGCCACTGAATCGTATTTAGCGCTGCAGAATCATTAGGCTCATGCTGCACATCGCATCCTGACATGTGGTTGTCCAATTATACATGCTACGTGAATGTGGGGATGTGGGTAACAGTATAATCGGAGACCAGCTGCCCGCTTTCACTAACTGCTGCTGATTTTCTAGCCATTACTGCAAATGTACACAACAGAAGCAGACACGCATATGTTCGGACACAAACACATGGATACTCAAACAAACAAACAGGCGCGCTCACAAACGCCAGATTGCTGACCGGCAGAGATGCATGTGCTGCGCTTTCTAATGAGCCAGTTCTACGACCTATCAGAGGCTGCTGATAAAAATCTAAAATACCGCAAACGAATGTCAAGTAAACACATCAGGAATTCTCATCAGCTTTATCTGATAGTCTCCAAAGCCCCTGGTACTATTGAAGTCACATACTGAATAATGGCAGCTTCTTAGCATGCCAAATAGTCTCAAACAAAAGCAAATAATGTATATAGTTGTTCCATTTCCTGTCAGCATGTAAATAAAAAGCTAGATGAGGAGTGCATGAGTTGCCTCTGCATATCAGTTTAAGCCTTGTTTGCACTGCCTCCTTCAAACCTATTACTTCACAGAGCACAAACTCAAGAAAGGAGTTTAGATCTCACCGTGTGACTCCATTTGGAGAGATATAATCATTTTAGAGGGTACGCCGGAGTAAAAATGAGCCTTAGTCTATTAGGAGAGGCTTCTAAAAGCTGCACACAATGGGTCTTTTTGAAGCAAAATACCTGAAGCCCTGAGATCCCTGAGAGGAATGTTGACGACTCGAAAGCAAAAGTATGAGTTTGATGAAGCCACTTAACAATATTTGAACACTTTATACAGCCGAGTGTAGTTTTTATAGACTCCTAGTCGTATAATCTCCCCAGTTTTATGTTTAAAGTGTATGAATGAAAAATACCAGCACTTCTGTCGACCTCAACGTGGTTTATTTATGCTTTGTTCGTTCAGGCTTAGGTCAGGTTTCAGAGAACCAATTTCCATTGTGTTTATATTTTGCTCCACATACCTGAATTTCTATACGGCAAAACGTAGCAATCCAGATGCTTCCATAGAGGAATGAAAATACATATCATCATGCTCAGGCTTTGCTTTTTTACCAGATCTCGGTTCAAAGAAACACCTACAGGAAAGCGCGCAGCAACTTTTCAGACAGTGCTCTTCAACGCCTACATGGAAACAAACAAGTGAAGGGGCTGTTGAGAAAGAATGGCGTTCATTCACTGCAGTAAAGTCACCTTGTAAGGCAGCTGAATTCTCGCACGATTCGATAGATCACGATCATGAGAGCTGCGGTTCAATCAACAACATAAAAGGAAGTGCTCGCCTTCTTCTCCTGGGAGTTTAAATAGATAGACGGTTCATCACTTGACAAATGTCTTTTGGAAATGAAGATGATTGCAATTATACACAGTTTTGTTTTTGTTACATAGACCTGGAATCACAAACTTCTTTCTAGCTTTCAAAGCCCCTCAGACTGCCGCAGGTTTTAGCTCTTTACCCCCTCTGTGTAGTTCGCTGATCTTTCAGCATTGTATTAAAAAAGTCCAAATCCACTCTGAGTAATGCCAGATAAACTCAGACATTCAAAATAAGTGCTCTTACATTCTCAATACCATCCAGAAGGTTTAAGCAATCAAACTACTTGCTTTAGCCAAAGGAATTGAGAAAGGAAATCAGTGCCGTCTGATGCCCTGTTCTAAGTTTGTTTGTTTGTTTCAGTTTTTGAAGGGCAGCTTTTGTCCTTAAATCAAAGGTTATAACAGAGGCGGGAATGTGAACAGGTTCCAAAGCAAAAGCAAAATTGTGATTTATGATTTCTTGACCCATTTCATGCGAACTGACTTGACTTGCAGGTGGAGGCTTGGGGCCAACACACTGATCTCTTCTATATTAGAGTTTTTGCAGAGGTACAGCATCCTGTTCTTTCTTCTTTGCAGCTATGACAAAATCAAAGGTAAATATATGTGATTTTACTTTTGAACAATGGCCAGATCTGTTAATGATTTGTCACTCAACTATGATTCCTCTGAGAGCAAAGAGAGCAGATCCTAAAATTACTTTTCCAAATTACATTTTCTTTTTTTCTTTTTTTTACAGAAAACCCCCCAAAACAAACACAAAAATCTAATCTATTCTATCTAGAAACTGCAATAGGTTCTTTCATAAGAAAGTGCAGAAACAATCTCTTTGACTTGGAAGATTCAAGAGACTTCCACTATAAAAGACCTCTCCAGTGTCTTTAGAGCGAAAACAGACAACCTGAGAGCCCATCCATCTCACAGAGCCAGTGGTTCACAGTAGTATTAAAGCGGTGGAATGGGAACAATGTTCCCACCGTCCCCACAATGGGCTCAACACCCATCTTCCAAATCAGTCCTCTGGGTCACACCAAGCCTTGAATGAGCTCCCTTCCTAAAGCTTCTGGGGGTTTGAGCCGTGCATCCAGAGCATCAATGGAAATAGTGTTCCTCCCCCTCACAATAGTCAAATCAACTGTGGGAGTACTTTCTCCTCCTCTCGCTCCCCTTTTATTCCGGCTTTGCTCAGACCTTGCCGAGGCTGAACGGAGGAGGGATGGGAGAGAAAAGGCACATGCCTTCACGTCCGCTTCGCATGCACACAAAGAGAAAAAATCAAATTGCTCAGACATGCACACATGCGCGTATGAGCGCACGCTCGCTCACGACGCGCGTTCTCGCACACCTCGTCTAATGGCCAAGAGGGGTAACAATGAGAACGTGTGGAAAAAGACAGAAATCCCGGAATATTCTCATGTTGGGAAGAATGCACATCCAGTGCAGCTGCCCTCCAAATGCGGAACAGAGTGCGAGTGCAAGTTTGAGAATCACCTTTATTCAAACCACACCTGCTATTAATTGTTTTTTATTATTAAGGAGCAGTTTGTTAATTGCCTCATTTTATTAACCAATTAATCCTTTAATCTGGAAATTCTTAGAAAATGCGGAGGCTGTTCATCACTAGCTCCCCAAGACCAAAGTTTAAATGTTTCAGCCAACAAGATAAGCAGCGAATTCTCACATATGGAAAATATGAAACATAATCTGTTGCATGCTAATTTAAAACTCCAATAACCATTTAAAGCTTCAAAAAAATCAAGTTTCTCCTCCTGCTTGACAGGCTTTCCATTTTTATCTCTATTCTCCTTGTTTGTAAATAGCAGAGGGGGAAACAATGATGATAACGTTCCACAGACAAATTGAGACTGTTGGGTCGCATCAAGCTTTAATTAGCAGGGTTGCAGACAGGGGGCAGAGACGATGCTGCCGTACCGGATTTCACAGACAACGAGGTTGTCTGTCAAAGCAGAGAAAGGCCAGGTTACAAACAGCCAGACAGCGTGAGTGAAGGCCACGCCAAGTACACTCTGCATTCAGAAACAATGAGATCTGGGGAGGCTGAGGGGACCCAGACAGACACTGTGGAATTATTCATTTCCACCCACCAGCTCAGACCGCTCGGCCTCCCTCTGCTGACGGCTCAAACTGTCTGCTTATTGCAAGTACACGTTCCTCCTCAAACCGAGTCTGTCATTAACAAAAGACTGAGCTAAAAAAAAAATCAGAGGCAGATTCTCATCAGGGTGCTGCGGCGGCGGTGAGGCAAAGTGCATCTGTCAAGCTGCAGTTTGTTTCTGACAGTAAAATTGGCCACAAAACACTCACATCAACCTCCAAAAAAGAAAAAAAAGAGCAAGAAACAAGCCTGAGCCAAAATTTGAATGTTTCTCTAAGTTGTCACATAGCTGAGGAATGATTTCATTTCGAATAAAATGAGGCTCAGGACCTCAATCGAGCCTCGGTGTGTGTCTGTGTGTGTGTGTGAATGGAAAATGGCAACATTTATGTCAGCACTGTGGGACAACATAATCGCATTCAGGTGACTCGGCAGCAGAGCTTTGTATTCTCAGTATAAAGACCACGGCGAGTATTGAGGCGAGGGCTGCCACCTCAAATCATAGTGTCTGACGCTGTTATTTCAAATCTGGCGTTATATTAACATAACAGAGAGCAACAGACACTCCAATGTGGCTGCAGTGTTCTGAATATACAGAGCCACTTTAAGGCAGCATCTCTCCATGTGTCTCTTCACACTCCTTGAAATATCTTAACAAAAAAAAGAAAGAAAGAAAGAAAACAGCACGTCTTTTGCACCCTCTCTCCGCTTTTGGACAGCTTTGTTTTTCCTCAGTGCACCCTGACCTGATTACCATGTGAATCCTGCTCCAGAAGGCCACTTTAAAACTGTAAAAAATCTCTTTTCTTTACTTCCACATAGCAAGGACACACACATACACACACAAAGGGGTGCAAAATAAGGACCAACAGGCAGAAGTGTGCACCTCTGCAAGCCACTCATTACTTTGTAGCCATAAAGGCATCCTTCCTGAAAGTGCAGAGACGGGTTTTTGGTTTTTAGGGGTGTTTTTTGTTTTTTTTTGTTGGAACTCTCAAGTCAGGGTTCAAAAAAGACATAAGATGATAAGAGTGCATAAATAAAGTGAGGTGTGGTTCACACGGGTGGCAGCAGATGTCCTGGACAGCCTGTTTGACGTGCATGAAAAGTCAAACAGCTGAATGACAGACTAACAGCAGAGATATCGCTCTGTGAAAGCTGTCAGTTTCCACTCTCTGCTTTGATTTCTTGGATGGTGAAAACCTACACCTTGAAATGACAAAACAGTCTGTCAACAGCAAGAGTTATTGTTATTTTTATCCTTCAAGCTCCTTTTCCATCTTTATACAACTGGAGCTATATGAAGGGTAACTGCGCGAGGAAAGTGGCATCAAACCCGACACAATCACACTTCTTATCTGTATCCGTCTGTTATCGCTTTAGACGAGACGTGCTCACGGCAACACTCGCGCACCTGCGATGGTCAGACCATATTGAGCGTGTCATCCTCGTCAGACGGAGGAGAGGACAGATCAAGTTCTCCGGACATTAAACTTTCATATCCGTTCACCGCATCTCAAATGATGCCCGACAACAGAAATATCTCACTTGGCCCCGTCTAAATATGCATCATTAAAAATCTGATGAAAAGGCCGCCGGCTCGTCTATTCCACACCTATCATATTTGGTAATGGAAATGAATTATTTATGTCGCCATTAGATGCCACGGAGATACATGACCCCTGGATAACATTGGGAAAACAAAACACTTCCACGCGCTGTAGCTACATGGATGTCGGGGATAAAATGAGAAAGAAGGGGAAAGTGAACGTAGAGTAGTTCTAAGAGGATAGCTGGAGGGGGATAGGTTGCAGGGGGGTTATCCAGATCTCTTTCTGCTTGGCAGGTCTGATTCTGCCCCACCAGGACCTGTCAAGAGCCCTCATAAATTCATCAAAGATGAAAACCTACTTTCCATTTGAATGGAGTGACCCAGGATACTAAAAACAGCTCTCCAAATAACAAAAGCGTTAATGATCCATATGACAAGCATCTGGGCCTGACAAAACCTGTCAAATGGATGAATATCAATCAAAAGATGAGGGAGATATGGTAGTTTCACACATATTGATGAATGAACAAAATAAAAGCAATAGTTATGCCAATGTGGGGTGGGGGTGGGTTGATGATCAGATGAGATGAAATAAGATGATGTGGCAAATTTATTCATCCCATATCTGGGAAATTCTTTTGTTACGGCAGCTGAAGTGATCAATTATAACTGGATTGTGATGGAGTTGATCCCTGTTATTCCACAGAAAGGGAAGTGGGAAATTACCACTATGAAGCTGTCTTTAGTGGATTACTAATTGTAGCTAATTGAGGATATTAAATAAGTTTTTTTCTTGTCTGTTGTATGGAAAAAAACAAGCTGCAATAAAAAAAAGGATTATATCATCACCTTTGCCAAAACTCACACCAGCCATGGTGCATTCGAGAGCTATTTGAGTGTTAATGAATAATACATTAATTTACAATGCTGAAGAAACTGAACAACTGGGGATCAATAAAAACATAAAAAAGCTACAGATGAATAGAGTGCAGCACCACAAAAGCTTCCAAGAGCCCAGTGATGATGGTCGCTGTTGCAGGAAAATAGCTTTCAGTTGAATAAGCTGTTTGATTAATTTGGTCGGGGGGGAATGGAAGATTTAATATTTTAAGCCTTAAAAATTCCAGCCGCTAAATTTCTCTGAAAACTGTTCTCAGTGAACTGCCTCCAGATAAAAGTTTGTGCGTAAGCTTTTGACATTTGATCGACTGATTAAAACAAAAAGAAAAATCAGTCAAGCAATAATTCATGAAAAAAGTCTCTTTGCATGCTCATTTGACCAAACTTGTGTGCGTGCAGATTGTCTGTAACTGTAGTCACAGCAGATCCAGCACAAGATACAGCAGACGTTACCTGGCAAGGTGTCGCCACAGCTGTACAGTGCCGCTCAACACTGCCCTCTGTTGCTCTGCTACAACACGGTCCGCTTTGGAGCTCTTGACAATTCATTTCAGGATAATCAACTCAAATTTACGCAAAATGAAACTGACCTATTTCTTTTATAATAGGGTATCTCTTTGGTCGAAATTCGCAGCCTCGGGCGCGTTTTCCTGGACAGCTTTACAATTTAAACTATTACAAATCTGAAGTGTCTTTATCGGGGAGACATGGAGAAGCTATTCATCCAAGTGACAAGCTCATGAATATTTTCTGAGTGTTCTCGTGCAGAATTAGCCTCACTAACGTTTCCTGGGATTGGGAAAGAACAAAACACCCGAAACGTTGTGCGCAAGGCTGCTCAACCCGTGCGTAAAAGCTGTTAATCTGTTATCGGAAGTGATGAGCAATGAGGTCATTACTAGCTGTATTTAAGTCAGACAATAAAATTCACTTGCACAGTCGGGAAGAAAAGACAAGGTGGTCGATTTTACACCACACTTTTGAACCGCCAAATTGGGTTACCGCGCACACAAATATTTAAAAAGAGAAATGCCGACTATAGGCGCACAGTCTCCCAAAAAATGCACTTTCCTTCCCAAACATATCTCCTAACAAGGGGAACAAGTTTCCCAACGAGGTTGCTTTTTTAAGTTCACCTCTTGCCAGTATACCGGGACTACAGGACAGCGTGGAGCACAAAGTAAGTTTGAGGCAGTGCTAATGTGGCAGGCACAGCCAGCTCCTGCAGCCCACAAATGCGCCTCTGATCCTGGGATGAAACGTGAGTGGAAAGTAAAACTGGCGAGACATAAAGGAGCAGCTCTGAATAACACGCTATATCAACGGACAAATCACTTCGCCTCAAGCAGTTAAAGTGGGAAAAAGATGATATCCGCAAAGTGTCTGACATTTAGGATAAAAACACAGCCCCACTGCTCAAACACCGCTCTGATAGAAAAATGGTCCAGAGAGAAACGGACCCCACAGCATGGCTGAATAAAGCTTTCGAGTAGCCAATCCATTAGTGATGGAGGGTCCCTTATTTATTTTATCTGTGCAAGTCAGCTAAGCTGCAGCAGGCTATTGTGCTGATTTGCCTTTAATATGAAAAAAACAAAAATCAAACATCTCAGTCAAAGTCGAACTGCAATCCATTTCGTAAATCTGAAGCGGGATACAAGCTGGAAACTGGTGCACAACACACCCAAAAAGTGCTTTGTATTAGTCCTCCCAGGTATTTTGCAGTGGAAAAGAAGAGAAAAGTGATTTTTCTTTTACCTTGTAAGATGTTTGTATTCCCTAAGTTGATGAGAATGCCAGGTAGAGATAAGAAGAGAATCACAGTCGCAGTTTTTAAGCTGTGGAGCCAGAATAGAGACGGGTTCTAGTCTTGTTTCCTCAGCCGCTGCGCGTTCCTCTCCGAGAGACCTGCAGCCGACAACTGCGCTCTCTCTTCTTTACCGTCGGACGATACCACCGGGTTGGGGGAGAGCGGGGAGGAGTGGAGGAATGGGGGTGGTGAGGAGGGTGGGGAGTAGGAGTCCGATTTGCAAGCGCAATCGGGAGGAAAATACGCACGGACACCCCGGAGAGCAGAGTGTGTCGCAACACAGCCTATGTCCAGTGCAGAAACAGCCGCACTGAGTTAAGAAAAGACCAAAGGGATTTTCTGGGAAAGGTTTGCCCTGCGTGTTGTTGTCTGGGACGCAACAGCAGCCTACCTGCCGTCGGGGTAACCGGGCAATAAAGGTCCACTGGGAATGTGAGTGTTTCCCTGCTTGGCAAGTAAACAGCGAAGCTTAAACAGGGAACACAAGTTATGGTTATACACTTTTCTGTTTTGTTACTACTCTAGTCTATTTACATTCAACAAGCCTAAAATTTACAGGAAATTCTTAGCTATGTCCTAGGCCAATTACAATGGCAAAAACTAATACATGCAAATAAAAACAAACAAACGAAACTTTTTAATTTCTTTACTATTGAATTTCAAGATGACAATAAGGATAACATCAGAGCAAGTCAAATTCCATTCTAAAAACACTGTCATTCTATCCTGTAGATGTGTTTTCTTTAGTGTCAAAAAAGACTTGATGGGCACATCCGAAAGAAACATATGTTTATAGAGGATCACTGTCTATTGTGTTCTATTCTTCACTGACGTATATGGATTAAACGGGGTATTTGATTGGCCCCTTTTTTGTAGTTATACAGTGTGTTATCACTGTACGCAATTTTCTACAAATCTCCACATCTATTCTGTTCTATTATATTTTATTCTATTCACCTTGCGCCAAACGTTGCTTAAATCAGATGTTGTGGAGCACATTTCATCAAGCCAATTTTTCAGCAGGAGTGGAAGTCCAATTGATAAAGAGCTAATTAAGATCCTTTCAATCACAAGCCAATTTACTAATTAGCCCCTCGTGTAATTAATTGTCCTTCAATATGTCTGCATTAGTCCGATAAAAACAAAAACCACGTAGACTACAGTTCTTACACTCGGTGCTAACCTGTGTGTGTGTGTGTGTGTGTGTGTGTGTGTGTTGGGTGGGGGGGTAGCAGGTGCAATAGCTCCCCCATGACGTTTGCTGCCTCCCCCGCTCAGGACTACATTTCCCAAAAACCCTTGCGCCCTGCTCAAGATTCCGTGGAAAAGCGAATGCGCCTGCGTATCCAGACGTGGCAACGGCATCATGGCCTCTTGGAATCGCTACGGGAGTCGGATGAGAGAGGCGAAAATGTTAACGTTGGTGTTGCTGGTGAGTCACACGAACCTCTTGTGTGTTTCGTTTAAAGTGCGTCGCTGTGCTCCGGTTTGTGCCATCCCTCAATACAGAAGAGAAATTATTTTTTAAAATAAATCTAAATCGCTCCTCCTCTCCGCGTCTCCTAGCCTGTCCGTGCAGGAGGTGCAGGAGGGAAGTTGACAGCCCTTGACTGAACTTGGTGCCCAGATTTAAGCAGCTAGTAATAGTAACAGGGGGGCACTGCGGTGTGTGTGGCGCAGGTATTAACACTGGATTTATTTATGTAGCTGCCCGCAATCAGCGGCTTCTGGCCGGCGGTCGCATGTGCACACACGGGGTCCCTCCCATGTTTCTAAACCGTAAACCGTCCGGTAAAGTCCGGACAACCGGGGCTCCTCAGATAGCCTACCTACCTTTCTGTCACAGCTTATGCTGCACATGCCGCTTTTGTTGCACTCGCCGGGCATGTTAGACTTACACTCCACGGTCGCAGCTCAGCAGCCCATTCATTTTCACTCTTAAGTGGAACTGAAAGTTGCAAACTGAAGTGACTTGCACAGTGCGGGTCTGGCTGTTGACCACTGACTGGCAGTTGGGGAGCATGCAGCTCAAGTGCCCTTTGGAAGCAGGACAGTAGGCTGTGCAGTCTCCCTCCGTGTGGTGTGACGTGTCACAACTTGTTCATGTGCCCTAATTTAATTGTATCAAACAGGAAATATGTTGACTCTTGTGCAATATAATTTAGGATAAGAAAACTCGTGACTCTAACTTGGTCTTGCTCGGTAAAATGAGCGATCATGGGGAAAATTGCCTGCGAATTTGCCACAGAACTCAACACCTTTACAGAGCAGAGATGCCAAACTCATTTTACATTGTGGGCCACGTACAGCCCACTTTGATCTTAAGTGGGCCAGACCTGTGAAACTCTGTCTGTCAGTGTGAAGAAGTTTAGCTACACATTTAATCCCTGAGATATTTTGACATAAGAAAAGGAAGAACTTTCAGCAGTACATCTCAGTTTTTCCTACATGATAAAAAATAGAATAAGTGGTGTTGGCTTCATATGCAGACTGTCCTGCAATTATAAAACGGGGAATTTGTGTTGTGTTCATTGACAGAATGTCCTGTTCCTCTTCCTTCCACTGTCAGCCCATTGTAAAAGTCATAGGTTTCTATAGTTGACAGTGGAAAAACAGGACGTTGCTGTCATTTAATTGTTTGTCTATTACTTATTCACTTTGGTGTAGCATGAATGGAGGAGGTCATTCTCAGTAGAAAAAGCTGTAAAACATAGGAAACTACAGTTAAAAGTCTAAAATTGTATCCCCTCCTTTACATTTTCCAAAGCTTTCCAGTGGACTGATTGGAATCTTTAGCGGACTGATTCTGGCCCCAGGGCTTTATGTTTGACACCCCTAGCATAGAGTAAGTGAATCTTTGGTGTTTTCATGCGATTAATGATGTTATATAAGCATTAACAGTAAGGACGGCCCTCCTATGTAGGTGTTCCTGGAGTCACACAGAGCTTTATGTCCGTGAGGTTTGTTGGGACACTCACGTGTGGAGCCCAAGGACAAATGAAGATTCTTCACTCTGTAGACATAATAACATCCAAAACACACAACAGGGACACGGCTTCTAAAATGTTAGACTAAACAAAAGTGTGTTAAGATGTCAGATGTGCTGTTGTAACTGCTTAAACATTTATAACTTTAGGAAAAACCTACACTGATGTGCTCCAGTTGATTTTCATATTGCAGAGAGATGATAAATGGAGGACAATAGCTCCCCGGAACTCTGGGAAGATATCTTAAATTAAATAGAAGCCTGCAAAGTGTACCGTAATAAAGAAGGTAAAGTGTGCGAGCACCCTTTAAACAGGGAATCGGTTCATCGTCTCAGCTCTAAAAAGCGAGCTAGCTCTGTAATGTAGAGTGACATTCATGCCACTTTAGACCACGGTTACTGATGCAGACCTTTTCCTGCTCTGCTTCCTGTTGTGAAGCAGCCTTTCGCACACAAGGGTGGTACTTGGGTGTGTGTGTGTGTGTGTGCACAGTACACTCTGTATATATGCATTTGACAGTGATACTGTGTGACACGTTGGCACTGTGCCACAGCTCTTGGGAGTAAATAGTGACTGTGCTGTTCAAGTGCTTACTCTCTGCTGTAATTTTACGGCATTTACATCCACAGCAGAAACATGGAGTCAATTTATTCAGCTGGTGTTTATTATTAAAACAGGACAAAAATCAAATTTCTTCAATTTCGACCTCTTCCAGCCCAATTTAAACTCCTTGAGTCTACTGGACCTCATCAGAACCGGCAGATTTCAATATATTCGGCCTGATAAGTGCTTTGTGACGGCAGGTGAATCCAGCAGCAGCTTTGAAGGCTCCATCATCTGCCGGTAGAAGCAGACCAAGCTAGATGCCGGGCATCAAAACTGATATGTGATATCATGAAAGGAAATGTGCAATTTATTGCTCAGGATGTTGGAGTTATTCCACAGTAGTTCCTGTGCTATGATCCACTGGGATTTTCTCTTGGCTCTTGATAAAGCCTCTTTGGGTGTTAGGTAGCACTGTCGCGTGTTTGTAGGTGATTCTGTATGGGAGGTGATAAACCACTGCAGCACTTTGTTAGAGGCCAGCTGTCTGGGTGGTAAAGGCCTGCCTGTCAAAACAATTTAATCCAAACACCCTTCTCTCACACACACACACTCTCAGACACACACCCCACCCACACCCACCCCATATACACAATTAACTATCTGGATTGCTTGCCCATGGCTGGTAACTTTAAAATTATGTCTCCTTGTCAATGACGCACTTCTTTTTTCAGGCCAGAAAAATCAATGTGTGGCCCTACCTTCTTTCACTGACATTTTGTTTACACATTTACAGAAATAGCAGCGTTAGCAGTAGCCATGGGGATGGAGGGGGCTTTATTGATGTGTTCCCCGAAACATATCTTTGTGGTATTTGTAGTGTTGAACATGTATTTTAGACTTTAATTATATCCACACACTGTCGTAACCACACTCAGAGGGCCATTAGCGATTGCTTGTTAAATTAATACATGTCGTAATACTTTACATGTTATTTCTGATTGCTGTTTATCTGAAGAAGATGATGTACTGGCAATTTTACTTGCAATAAAAAATGTATACTCTTAAACTTAATAAAACACTAAAGATTGTGCCTTCATGTGTGTTTTGAGCATTATAAATAATCGCTTGGTCCTGGGTGGAAAAAGGAAAAGACTAAATTTATCATGTGTAGAATCTTTAAGACATTTCTCATAGGTCCTAAAAAGAGTTGGACAATGATGAAGAGGAGTTTCGGAAGCTCCTTCCAGCTATAGCCGTTTTAGGTCATCAGTATTTGTTGGAGGTTTTAATTGAACGGCCTTCCTGAGGACATGACGCAATATCTGGGTTAGTTTGAAGTCAGCACTGTGGATTGACCCTTTGAAAACCTTTTATTTTTTTTCCCACCATTCTGTTGTTGATTGGATTTGGTTCGTTCTCTTGTTGCGTCACCAAACTTCTCCTAAGCTTCAGGGCATGGAAAAGTGCCCTGACATACTTCTCTAACTTTATTGAAACGGTTTAGCTTACATTGTTCTCTAAATAACTGCAGGGCGCCCTCAGGTAAAAAAGCCTAATACCTTCCTAATATAAGGATTATGCATTTTGTTGAAGGTTCAGCGTTTGCGTCATTGTCCCGCAAGTGTTGTAGAGCGTCCACTTGGCCTTTGCCAAACTTGTGACATGGCAGGTGTTTCTTATTGTTGGAAGTTGTAGACGTATCTGTTGGTGTTTTGCTGTTAGTCTGGTTCTTTTTTAACCTCTTTCTGGATTGCATGGCGTTCTCTTTCCCCTATTTGTTGTCAGTTTGTGTTAATGTGGACACATGAAGCTTTAAAAATTGTGGCTTTGCCAGCATTGTGCATGTCAACCATGCTGGAAAAAGTACAGTGAAAGTTGTTGTGATTAAAGTGCTTCACACCAACCAGGGACCAGACTTTTTATACCTTTAATTATAGTGAGGGGTACCCCTCTTTCTGATTTGGAACATCTTAATCTAAGTAGCTTTTAGAGAAATCATTAGCACAAAGGTTCCCTTACTTTACAAAGCAGTGCTCTGAGTGATTAGTCTATTTCTTATTTCTTTGGTAAAATGTGTTTGCCTATAATTTTAAATCACATGAAGATTGGCCTAAATTTTAGGAGTAATAGTATAGAAATCCTGGTCATTCTAAAGGTTCACATCTACACGACAGCATTTAGTCATTAGTTATTATTAATATCTGTGTGTCTTCCACTTATCACCTTCAGCTTGTCCTAGCAGATGGCCGCCCCTCCCTGAGCCTGGTTCTGCTGGATGTTTCTTCCTGTTAAAAGGGAGTTTTTCCTTCCCACTGTCACCCAGTGCCTGCTCACAGGGGGTCATCTGATTGTTGGGGTTCTATGTGCATTATCGTGATGGCTTTACCTTATAATATAAGGCAGCTGTTGTTGTGATTTGATGCTATACAAACTAAAATGAGTTCATATTTGACTCTTTGTCAAAGATTTCTGCTAAAATGTTTGGTCGGTACCAGAAAATCATTCATGCTTTATTTCACAGCACTGGCTCAGCAGTGTGTTAGTAGGCCAAACTTCTCTCGTGACGTCCGTCAGTGATAGCTGAAATGTGATAGTTGCAAAAGCGGCTAATTGATTGCTCCTCTGCTCATTTGAAAGCTAAGAGGCCTCTAAATCAGCAGTCTGTGTGTGTGTGTGTGTGTGTGTGTGTGTGTTATCAGATGCTAAATAGCTTCCTTTACAATCAGCCAGTCCACACACACCAGCTACACCTGAATGGCTCATTAGTCATAGGAAACTCAAGGCAAGTGCTTGACAAACACTGGTGTGATTTGTGCTGATTCAGTACTGCCCCTAGAACTGGATGCCATTTATTAAGCAGATTTGTCAGAGCAGATGGAGGGTGTGGGCTCGCAGGCAGGGGCTAGGGCACCTGCTGCTTGGTGTGCACCACATTTTTCTGCAGTGACGTGATGGGATATACCTTTTATGGCAGAGGAGGAAGGTAGTTGTATAACCTACTAATGGATTTCCTCTGCCTTCTGAGGCATATGCAGGGTTGTAATTAGTGATGATGAACGCATTTCAGGTAGATTACCTTCATGAGAATGGATGTTTCATATTTGTACGTGTTTAAGTGATTGTGCCCTTTTTGGCTTTGAGCTTGGATTTGATATGTGGGGGTTTTTTTGTTTCAGTTTTCTTCAGCTTGTCTTTTTTTTTTGTTGTTGTTTTTTTGTTTCAATTTTCTTCAGCTTGTCTTTTTTTTGCTACAGTCCCAGCAGGAGAAACAGAGGTTGGAGATCACAGCACATTATTGCAACCAGGTGCAACAAACTTGCAATCTC
This sequence comes from Oreochromis aureus, assembly GCF_013358895.1. Lineage (NCBI taxonomy): Eukaryota > Metazoa > Chordata > Actinopteri > Cichliformes > Cichlidae > Oreochromis > Oreochromis aureus. Next base: position 26,661,574 of record NC_052957.1, read on the forward strand.
ACTGCCTTTGAAAAGGTTACTTTAAAGATGGGAAGCAGGTCTGCAACCATTTACAGTCTGGCTGTGTTAATATGGCGAATACACAGAATTCCTGTTAACTACTTGCATCCACAGTCCATTCAGAACCTCGTATATTTGAAACAGGAATTAAAATAATGATATAGTTGCAGCAGGATTGTGATTTAACTGCAGAGTGACAATGGCACTGGCCAGTCCCCTATTGAAAAGACTTTGCAGACTGACTCAAATTGATGACAATGTATTGTCTGTGTTGATAAATTAGTTGGCAATAAGGTGCAAACCATTGTCAATCTTTCTGAGATTGATTGCAGTCAGAGTTGAACTGTGATTATTCAGAGATAGATTTCCTCCTGCCGGTGATCTGTGAAGTCACCTTGCAACTTAGTCGCTGCAACAACTCTCAAGAATATCAATGCAATCGCTGAGCAACTGTCAGATTTTCATAGCTACAAGGCAGTTGCTGTCCTATTTAAACTCTAGTGCAACTGAGCCATTAATGTTATGAGTCTGACTGAATTGTTGGCGGGTTGTTATTAGCTCCCAAAAGGTTGATTCTGTTCATCTTGACGTGGCGTTTTCAATGGGAGAAACGTTTCGTCACTCATCCAAGTGACTTCTTTAGTCTCAGCTCACTGCAGGTTTCCCCAACCGTATAAACAGTACATTTGCACAGTAAACTGAAACCAGCCCATTGAATAAACAATGGGCTGTGAGGTCAGTTCCTTGACCATTAATATGCAAATTGTCAAACGTTTCTCCCATTGAAAACGCTCCGTCCAGATGCATGATTGAACAAGCATCAAGACGTTGTTATTAGCTGATATCAGCTTATCCCAGACATATTATTTTACGTTCTATCAGATAAACAAACCGAAAACAGTTTGGCACTAAATCCTTTGTGATATTTAGAGAGTTGTTTTTTAAAAGCTGCGGCTTTTAGTGCTGTCAGATTATATTGTGTCTCCAGATTGTGTTTGCCAAAATCAAATTGGTAATAAAGGTAATTATTTCTCTTGAGTTGACTCACCAAGTGGAATTAGGGGCAATTTACCTCTGTAGAGTACAGAGGTAAAACAAAAGAAGCTTGTTTTTCTTTTCCTGCTTTGTGTTCCTCGTTCTCATTTAGCATTCCCAGTGGAGTCTGATACCTGTGAAAAATGAGTGCTGCTCCCCTTGTATCTAATCTCTATTCATCTGCTTTGTACCAATGAGGTTGTCCACCTGTAGAGGTTGGCGATAATGGGGAAATGCAATGTTGGGAAGGTACGAACACAACACAATTATAATGGCTCTCACAGCGATGGTAGGTGAGCAGAGCTTTTGGAGCTGTTGTTGTGGTACACAGCTTGGTGGTTGCTAGCCACTAGTGGGATTTCTGTTTATTGGTTATTCTGCTGATGGGTCGCTCGAACAAAGATGTCCTTAGGTTGAGGTCTCTGAAAAACTGGCACTCTAATCTGTAACCGGATTTTAAGAACACTGGTGTATTTCAGCTTAATACACAACATTAAGATGGTATTTACTAATTCATTAACCAAGCAGTAAACTGGGGATATGACTGAGCGGTTAACTAGAATTGAAATGATAAGACTTGGATTATATATTCATAAACTAATTCTTGGTTTGCCTTTTTTTTTTCTTGAAGAAAAATGTGGAATGAGCCTTATCCTTTCATCAGTGACAGTCTTGATGGTCTGTGAAGTATTAAATCCTACTTAATCAGACTCCATGATAACATTTTATTTCTTGTTTGAACGTGATGAAACTGTAATGTCAGAGCTTTCTCATATTAATATTTTGAAATAGGAAAAATCTATTAAATCAGCTATTATTATCTTATCAGGTAATATCTACCACTGGACACATCCCTAAATTTCAGCATGTTCATATAATGTATGATGTTCATCAGATAGTCAGAAATTACAGGAATATGCAACATAGTTATAGGTACAACACAGTGCTGGTTGGTATGACTGTAAAAAGGTTCTTTATTGAATTTTAGTGCTCTCACAGTTTTGTTATCATCATCATTATTATTTTTATTATTATAGATAATCAGGCTTTTCAACTGATTTAAAACAGACCATACTTCTATCAGGATTATATTTTTCTCCTTATCTTTAAAGCCAGTATTAAAGCACATCTTTTTAAGAAAACACATCTTTTAAAGATTGCCTGTTCTGTTGATGTATTGACTTTTAATTCTATGGTGTTTTCCAATTTTATGCATACTGTGATTTTGCCTATAAATAAAATTTATTATTTTTATTATTATTATATTGAACATAAGACCTTTTATTATGATAAAAGATCAAATAAAACCACACAGTGAAAACGATAACAAAAATATGCTCTTAACCCTGTAAGGTCAAGTGGATCAAATTCGATACATACATTTTAATTTTTTTTTTTTTTAAGATCTCTATGTAATCAGCCGCCACAGCGAATCCTTCAGATATGTTAATATAAGAAAAAAAGCACAATTTTGAGAGTAAATCTCAGTTTTCTACATGATAAAGAAATATTGCTGTGGTAAATTAAAGAAATTGGTTTATCTATTAGTTTGGTGTAGTATGATTGAGAATGGGGGAGGTATTCAAGTAGAAAAAACTGAGTGATTCTGAACCCTGGGCCTTATGTTTGACACCCCTGATATAAAGCTACAGAGGTCAGGTTTTTGGTAATTAGTAGTCAATCAATGCATTGTATTACAGAGCATCCTGCTGTTGTTAATTTGCTGTATTGTGGTGGGGGGGGGGGGGGTATTTGAGATTGTATGCTAATCAGCAGCAGTCACAACTTAATATGGAGTGTTATATTTTGATTGAACAGAATAAATATTTCAAAATGTATTATTTTCAAGTTGTCAGCTTTTCTTTGTTGTGGTTTCAGTACTTCCTGTGATAACTCAGACTGAATGTAATCTTAATGACAAATTAATTTTAAGACTTTCACATCAGACTGAAGGTGATTGACCCTTTGTCAGTAATGTCAACTGACAGCATAATGATTCAGTGTACTAGCAGAAGGATACATGTGTTTGCTTAGTAAATACGTTGCTCACTTAACGATTTCAACATGAAATTCCATCCATCCATCTTCTTCCGCTTATCCGGGCCTGGGTTGTGGGGGCAGCAGCCCAAGCAGAGAAGCCCAAACCTCCCTCTGTGTCCTGGGTCTGCCTCGGGCCTCCTCCCTGTGGGACATGCCCGAAACACCTCACCCAGAAGGCATCTTTGTTAGATGCCCGAACCACCTCAGCTGGCTCCTTTTGATGTGACGGAGTAGCTCTCTACTCTGAGCTCCTCCCGAATGCCCAAACTTCTCACCCTATCTCTAAGGGAGAGGCCAGCCACCCTTCAGAGGAAGCCCATTTCCGCCGCTTGTATCCGCGATCACGTTCTTTCGGTCACTACCCACAGCTCGTGACCATAGAAACTGATAGCTTCGCTTTTACACTCAGCTCTCTTCACCACAACAGACCGGCACAGCGTCCGCATCACTGCAGCCGCAGCACCGATCCGTCTGTCGATCTCCCGCTCCCTTCTCCCATCACTCGTGAACAAGACCCCGAGATACTTAAACTCCTCCACTTTGGGCAAGAACTTGTCCCTGACCTGGAGTGGACACTCCACCCTTTTCCGGCTGAGGACCATGGCCTCAGATTTGGAGGTGCTGATTCTCATTCCCACCGCTTCACACTCTGCCGCAAACCGTTCCAAAGCGAGCTGGAGGCCATCACCTGATGAAGCCAACAGAACCACATCATCCGCAAAAAGCAGAAATGGGATTCTGAGCCCACCCAAGTGAAAGCCTTCCGCCACTTGGCTGCACCTAGAAATTCTGTCCATAATTTCTAGGTGCGACTTATTGCCAGCTATGCAGACCAAGCTCTTGCAACGGTTGTATAAGGATGAATGGCCCATAGCAATGGGCCAGACACCCCATACTCCCAGAGCACCCCCAAAAAAAACCCCCCAAAAAATTCTGCTCTTTGTGACACATGCAGGAATTTCTCTGTCCTGCATCTGGTATGAAATTGGAACACATCAGGTTTAAGTTTGCATTAAAGCTTTCATGATACGGTGTATCGTAAAATTAATGTCAGGCCATACAGGACAAGTACAGTATTCAGTGTAGGGTGTCATTCTGCTGATTACCTAAGATATTAAATGCAAGGTGTCCGTGTCTCTTTACTCTGGACTAAGCTGTAAAACTTGGGAATAGAGTCGGTACGAGTTAATGAGTCAGTGAAACTTACTTCTGTCTGATGATAGTGATACTTCTGTATATGCAAGTGTTAGCTGCTGTTATACTCTGTTAGCTGCTGTTAGCGAGCATTCGCGAGTCTTTCTGTGAAGTGGGTCTAACATTGTTGGATTTAAACACTTGAACAGACTCATCAATGACAGTGGGGACATGAGCACTTTAAAGAAGCATATATCTTCTTAGTTTTCATCATAAGCAATTATCAATAGGAGATAAACATTATGTGCAATTGTAAAATATTAGTTTCAGATCAGTTTCTCCTGGGCGGTAGTGGCTTGTGATCCATTTAAGTCAAACTTTAATCATTAACCATTCGATTTTTATGGACCACAGTAGCCTGATTGCACAAGTGATTGAGTGTTCAGAAACCGTAGACATATTCATGAAATTTACATTCCACTTAGCAATCGTCATGTGGGTCAGTTACTAGAAATTCAGGGGAAAAATAGATCATTATGCCCTAATGGTAATATATACATTTGCATATGCAATTCACCAATCTTCTCAGACCGTAGCACAGTGCACCATGTAATTTTTTTTCCCCCCATAAATACGTCATCTTGATTCAAAGACTGCTTTGAAACCATAGAGGACTATTTATGAATATGCTAATTTCTTTCCTGGTACTGATACTGAATGCATCATGCTCCATTTTAACCTGTTCAGGGTCTTTTTTGAATTAGAAGAGTTTAAGGATGAACATAATAAAGACTAATGTCTCCAAAAATGTAACATTTTCATATATTTTCAATAAATAACCGAATAAATTAATTACATTCTTTAAATGTGATGCAAATAATGAAAAATGTTCATTTTTAGAATGATTTACTGTACAAAGTATATTGTGGGCTCGTTTAACTTCTGTCTCCATAAGACAAAAAGAACCAGAATTTGCTATAAATACATGGGGAGTTGAACTGAATGATTGCGATACCAAGGCAAGTGTTTCAAGACTGCTGTTATCTGATAGGAAATGGTGTCCTGTACTTATTATACTTATGTACTTTCACATTTATCATCAATAATTGCTATTTATTGCACAAGGCTAGCAACTACAGAAAGAAAAGCACCACCAGCATTCGGCGAATAAGCCAAAGGCTGTGAAAAGGAACCACATTCTTATTCCAACTATTCTTTTTCAGTTGCTTTTAACCCACATCTCATCTGATTGCACTTGAAGTTAACCTCTGCGTTCTTCTAGTTTAGCCTTCTATGCATGTGCCCGATTGTAAGAAAACTCTAGCATAAATCATTGGTGGTGTGGTAATGCTACTTCTCAATGGGTCTGTCACTTTTGAAGGCTGTCTTGTTATTTCTATTATTGCGCATCTACCACTTGAAGATGACACACACTTTGGTTGGTGTAAGGCGCTTATAAAGTACAATAACAGACTTTGACAGTAGAAATCAGTTTCTGTCCTTGAGTTTTGCAAAAACACCAGTTACCAGCAGAACTTTACTTGCATCCAACCTTTCAGTTTAAAGTTCATCTCTTGATGAACTGTTTTTCTTCATTAAACCAAGCTTTGTTGGCCTAATCACTTTGTTCCTTACAACAGCCAAATTAGGAAATTTTGTTCCAATTGCTGGAAACTCTCTGAAATATCAAACATGGCTGGAAGGTTTGAAAGTTGGCTCTGGAAAGTTTCTAACTTTTGCCAAAGATGGCAGCTTGCTTCATATTAGACAGAACTGTCGATTCATTAAATCCTATTTCCAGATAACCATCTGAGTCTAACGTTGTTTTAACTCAACACCAGTGCATGTATATGTATGGCTATGTAAATACATGATTTATTAATGATTTACTGGGGTTTTAAGAGCGGAGAAGGACTAAACATAATAATATGAAAATATGAGGCTAGACAAGAAGAGGCCTATAGCAGATGGACTCCTATTTGACTAGACTACTTTAGTATGCAGAGGTTTTTATGGTCATCTTAATGACATCCCCACTTGGGTTGTGTCTGTCCAAAGGATATTGCTCCAGAAGTCTTGTGGTTTCTTCAGATCCAAACTTAATGCAAATCTAACCTGTGCTGCCATGTTCCTTTTAGAGCGAAGAGTGTTTCTCCTTTACAACTCTTGCAAAAAGCCATACTTGCTCAGTGGTTTCCTAATTGTGCTGTCATGAACTTTAACATTTAGTATACTGACTGAGGCCTGTAACTTCTGAGTGTTTCGCGGTCTGAACTTGGGGTGAACTGGCTGGGATGTCCAGCTCCTGGGAAGACTGACAACTGTCTTGAATGTTTTTCACGTGTGAATAATCTCACTATAGAATAATGGACTTCAAATTGTTTGGAAATGGCCTTTTAACCCCCTCACAGCTTACTGAGCAGCAGCAATTGCTTCTGTAAGATCACTACTGATGTTTCTACCTTGCTATTGTGTTAACACACATCTGATCAGACCACCCAACTCCCAAAACTTCTGCTTTTACAGTTGCGGTCGCTCTTACTAATGATCGGTTAATTAAATGCATTTAATTAGCAGCATCTGTTTACTCCTTACTCAGTAAAGGAAACAGCCTGTGTGTGAAAGCCTTACTGCTAGGACTTTATATAAATGCAAAATAAATGGATTATAGTGCCACAGTGGTTTGAAATACTGTTTTGCTCTAACACAGGGTCATTTTGGGCCCCTTTTCAACTCAAATATGAATTAGCAGGACACTCTTTTCAGAGCCACTTTTCAAGCCGACAGCAATTTAGAAAGAAAAACAAAAGAACAAAAAAATCAGTGTGGTAATAATTTGATTATTACAATGAATGTTGGTTTGAGAAACTCACTGTGCTCCTCTTGCCCAAAGCAAAGACTCATGGTGTCAATGTATTTATTGTCATTTTTGTATTTGTTTCCCCATCATTTAGTTTTCATTAAGATCTATGTCTGAGTTCCGTGGTGCACTATGTGTTAGGTTGCACCACTTTACTTTGTTCCTTTCCCAATCAAGTAACCAACAGCTCCACTGGTGGCTTGATAAAAGCTACCTTCAGCTCCTTCCCTGTCACAAGGGGTCACCACAGCAGGTACCACATCTTTCTTTTTTACACCAGATAGTCTTCCTGATGCAACCTTAAAAGGGTTTTGCATCTCTAGCTGGAACTGCACCAGCAACCTTTCACTTGCCAGCAATTGTGGAAACCAGGGGTGAGGAACTCCAGGCCTCAAGGGCCGGTGTCCTGCAGGTTTTAGATGTGTCCTTGATCCAACACAGCTGATTTAAATGGATAAAAAAAAAACCTCCTCAAAATGTCATGAAGTTCTCCAGAGGCTGGTAATGAACTAATCATTTGATTCAGGTGTGTTGACCCAGGGTGAGATCTAGAACCTGCAGGACACCGGCCCTGTAGGCCTGGAGTTCCCCACCCCTGGTTTAAACCGTTAGACTATGGATCCACCATTTATGGCTTTATGTTCGTCATTATGTGTACCAGAAAGACTGTTTCAGAACATCATTGAATATTTAGGAAGTAGTAACTGATAAAGCAAGAATCAAATTTGGTTAACTTGACTCTAATCCTTCTTGGGGACCATGAAGCATCACATTTCATGTCTTGGATAAATAAGACAGCCTGCCATCTCTTCTCACCTCATCCTGATCTCGCCTCCACCCAGCTGTCATAACCACTGAATGCCTACCTATTTAGACAAGTGTCACCCAGGTAGCCTCTAATTATCCCACCCTTTGCCATCTGCTTCCCATGGGTCCAAAACAAATGCTTACACAGCTAGTGTTTATCTTGTCACATCAGTGTAATAAGACCACTGCACAAGTTACAAAACGAAAACAAACCCCAACCCCAGATTTAATATTCCTCACATTATATATGATATATACTGTATGCAATATGGGGTATTTAAGTTGCCTCCTCTAATCCTTTTAAGCTCTGTGTTAATTTTGAAGTTTACAGAAAACAGTTTCGTTTTGTTCCTTGTAGTCTCACAACAGGAGAAAATCAAGTGGAGAATTAAAATTAGAAAGTAAGCCTGACAGGTGCTTGTTTCCAGGTTATATCAGCCATCACTGAGGGAGCAGGCCATGTTTGGTGTCTAATTTAGTTCTCCGTAGGCAGAAATGAAGGGCTTTTTAATGAATGGTGATGGCAGAGAGATGATTACAATGCACGGAAATAACTTTATATGGCAGAGTATAACCAGTCTTCTCTCTCTCGCTCTTTTTTTAATTCCATAATTTGTCTTTGATTAAAGTGCACGCCTCTCAGTGTGGGATTTGTTTTCCATATTAGGACTTTCACAGTATTAGCTCACCTACCAGTGTCTGAAAAGTTAAAGGAGCCGTTCAGACTAATGATACAAATCCCCTCCTGTGGCCGTCTGCTGAACCCACTCTCTGTATAGGATGATTTTTATAAGCAACATTCTGTCTTGTTTGTACCACTGTAAAGGAAAGATAATCAGTAACTGTATAAATGCAGTGTTGATGCTTTCATATACATGTTTGGTTCAAGGAATACTCAGTAAATATTGTGTGTTTTTATGAGTGGGGCTTGTGGTTTCATAAGGACTAGGTCACCACTTAATGTATAAAGTGAATACTTATCTAACCTGAAAACACTGATTTATTGATTCGTTCTGAAATGGACTAATTTACTAAATAATAATTTGTCTTTTTTCTACATTTAATGCTATGGAGAGATCTTATTTTGGTAATATTGTGTGTGTTTCACCAGGTGTGGCTCCTGTCGGTGCTGGAGGCAGTGAAGGTGTCTCCTCTCATAGAGAAAGTCAGTGACCACAAAGACTTCAAGAAGCTGCTCAGGACGAGAACAAACGTTCTGGTGCTCTACACAGAAACAGGTCAGAGAAGGCAGACATCCCCTCGTGATTGGTGTACCATATATGGATGCAGATTTTTCCACAAACACGCGTTTGGTCGAAGGGGACAAATTCACTCCTTTAGTTTTTGCTGCTGTTTCTGTCAAAGGAGGGGTTGGGGATAAACAATCATGTTAATGGCTCGTGGATAATGCCGGTATTATCTCAGTAACTCTCAAACACTGTCGCTGTAGAGGTTGTTGTGGAGCGCCGGAAAACAACATGCATTTCATACACATGCATTGTGTTAACAAAAGTGGTAACTATGGCTGCACAGCTATGGCCAAAATGATTATCGCAATTATTTTTGAGCAGTGTTGAGATCAGCATTATTTCTCCTGATTATCCATTGCTTTTTAGTGTGATACAAATGTCACGTAAACACAGTACTGCTTTCACATCCATGTTGTGCTGCATTCCCACTAAATAAAACCGGTCCCGTTTAGTGGACACGCATTTTTTGGGGAAATGGAATGTGGCATCGTTGGGGACGTCAGTGCATCTTTGCGAGCTGACGCGCTGCACAGACTGGCTTTTATGGATTTGATGTGCAACCGCTGCATTGTTTCCCTTTGCCTTCATTCATTCAGTAAGTTCACATGCATGAGTGAGTTAGTTGTATTGCTTTGCAGTGCAGGCACAACTCTCCAGCACTGTTTGCATACGATTTCTTCTTGATTAACTCCACTTGCATTTCCAAACAACACATGGTGATCGCTTCTAGGGACAAGGTCTTCAGTTTTTGCTGCGACAGACATTTGATTGATTGATTGATCGATTTTGTATGACTATCTCTTATCTGTGTTATATCACTGCAGTTAAATGTGTGCAAACTTTGCACTATACGATGCAGGGAACAGCTGTGACTTGTGTTTTCAGTATCCCAGATTGTGTTCATTTAATTGTGGGAAGCCAAATATATCATTAAGAGGAAAATTTTATTAATTGTGCAACCCTAGTGATAACCATTGTGAAAATGCACATTTGTTTTAGGTTATTTTATGATTTGAGATTGAGGGCGTGCAATGTCATGTTATTGTCAGAGAAGGTAAGAATGACATTTGCAGTTTCAGGAAGCCTTAGTTACTAGTTATTTAGTTACTATATCTAAGTGTATTATTTTTAAGAGCATCCTAATCTAGATATGTACAGTCAGATGCCTCTCAAGAGCTGTTTCATTCAATTGCGGGTATGTAAGTGCAGCTAATGCGCAACATCCCGACAATTCACCATTAGGGGTTCAAAAAGGCCACATTCACAGAGTCAGATTAAGAGAACTTGAGGGGTGCGTGCCCGTTAACTGCATGTGCCACTGATTGTCTTTTGTTATGATTTTTGCTCTTGTAATTGGAAACTGTCTGATTTTTGTGGATGGAAAACACCAAATTAATTAAAATTCCTTTAATCACCCGCTCTAATTAGGAAGTGCTTTTGTGGAGTGGCACTTTGCCCAAATTCGATAGCATTCATTAAAAAACATTCTAGCACAGTATCTTCAAATGGATTCAGAAACAATGTTTTGCCCAGCTTTAGCCTCTAGCTCGCTTTCAAAGAATGATCGCAGCAGTCTATTTCAATAAGGAAATTGGAAATGCTTATGGAATTAAAGAGTAGCTGTTAAATAGAAGCTAAAATGGTCAAATATAATTATACAGCTCTAAAGTACATTTTGTTTCCTGCTATCCATTAGCGAACCCTTACGCACCCCACCAACTTCTAATTCCATTTTGCAGATTTCCAAGGAGGAGTTCTTCCTGTTCAAAATAAAAAAGAAGCAAGCTTATATTGCTCAATAATCCACAGAGGACTGTGAGGCCTCTTTATAGCCACAGATATATTTCTTGATTAATGAGCCATATCAGCCTATATTAGCCCATTGGCTTCTATGTATCCAGCTGCGCATCGAATTGATCACCGGCTGTAACTTCACCCAGACATTCCTGCTTTAAAGACACCGAAGATTGCCCTCATGTAGGCCTTGATTATACCTCAAGGCACTTCACATTCATTCCCCCCTGAGTAAACACAGCCGTACCCTGTTCTGTGTTCATCACCAGCCTCTGCAGTCAGTCACATCCCTGCTGAGTTTTGATCTGGTTGGTATTCATCATCCTTAACGCTGTCAACCACTCGGTACCTGCTCACCTCCTATTCCGTACAATACCCTGATCCTGAGTTGCCAGATGTTTTTGTTGCCAACCCCGAGGCAGAACCCTGGGAAGTCGTGGCTGTGCCCCTGCATCTAAATATAGTCTTTGCCTGGAGCATTGTGAGGAGCTGTTTTCTTTATGCAGTGAACAACGCACATTTGGTTTCAGGGGAGTATAAAAATGATGTACTGCGTTGCACAAGAACTGGAATATTACACTTTGTTTACTTTACTCAAAGGGATCTACTTAACTTGACGTAGCTGATGAAAATCAGTAACATTACACAGAGTGTTATTCTAGCTGGTGCAGTTTATATCCCACTAGTTTCTCTTTCTTAACACAGAAGGCAAGCTGCACAGCTCAGCCATATTGTGAGATTGTGCACGTTTCCGGTGGTTGCGAACGCTCTAAACTCGGCGATCCCACACAAACCTTGCTGTTGGGAGCATGCAGTAGGTGCAAACATGTTTGCTATGCTTTCCCATTTGTCGCACAGTTAGTGAGCGCTTCATTAGATGCAGAGTCTTTGTGTCACCTTATAATCCTTCCATCTCCTGTTTAGTCACACTATTGTAAGATTTTGAAAGCTGATGTAACTTAAACCCCCTCGCTGAGCCCATCCGTTGAAAGGTAGTAGAAAATGCTCCCCCATCACCCTTCTAACCCAAACTCAGCGATGTCTTTCTTCGTCACTCGGTGCTTTAGAAAGACGGTGAGCTCCACTGTAACTCGATGCTTTTTCACTGTGCTTGTCATGACAGTGTCTCCTGTGTCTCATGGCTCTGGGTTGTCCTGGGCTATTGAGCGGCTTTGGTAACGAGGCTTGACTGCGCTTTATTCTGTGTCTGTAGCTACATCAGGGGACTCCCACCTGAAACTGCTTTCTGATGTCGCCCAGACAGTGAAGGGCCAAGGGACTATCGCCTGGGTCAACTGTGGGTAAGTAAGGGGGTGATTTGAAAAACACATTCTAAGACTTCTTTCTCTATAAGTCTAAGACTCCCTGACATTACAGACTCTTTTGTCCTAGAAATTTTCTGACAGCAGTTATAAGGCCAGAGCAATTTACTCCTCCCAAGAATGTCTCTGCCACCATCCATCTGCAGAATTTATGGCTTTTCCACTGGGGTGTAAATGGCCTCGTCCCACTGGTTCTATTGTACGGGCACAATCTGACAGGAGGCCACTTACTTATTAAAGCTATTAAAGTTTTTAGTCTAATATATTACATCTCTTTATACCATTTTAGTTCTTCCTTTTCACTTGGTCTCTTTCTTTCTGTTTTTTTGTTTGTTTGTTTGTTGCAAAAGGTAAATAAATGATAATCACCTCTCTTGCTTAAAGCTATTTCTCAGGTGAGGGCGCCACATAATTATGGTTCATACAGTTTTTTCTCCCGCCTTTTTCTCTGCATTCAATTTTTTACCTTAAGTTTTTTACATGTTTGAATAAAACTGGTTGCATTAGTCTCGTGTGTAATTTCAATTTATTAGTCAATTCAATTCTATTTATTAGTTGATTTCAGGGTATTGTTTAAAAATCAATTGATACTTGTGCCAATAACACAATTTTGGTGTTTTAAAAAAATGCTAAATGCTGCCATAGTTTGCCTCAAGAAATATTTTTCAAACCCTTTTTTCATTTAACATTAAAAACAGAACTTCTCTCAGACATAATTACAATGTTTGAAGAGCTTAGAGGGAAGTCTAAACTTAATAAGCACAAGCAAGTCATCTTATAAAAAATCATCATCCAAGGCACAGGTGTCGAACTCCAGGCCTCGAGGGCCGGTGTCCTGCAGGTTTTATATGTGTCCTGGATCCAACACAGCTGATTTCAATGGCTAAACTCCCTCCTCAACATGTCTTGAAGTTCTCCAGAATCCTGGTAATGAAGTAATCATTTGATTCAGGTGTGTTGAAACAGGGTGAGATCTAAAACCTGCAGGACACGGGCCCTCAAGGCCTGGAGTTTGACATCCCTGATCTAAGGAGATGAATCGAATCAGACTATTATAACGTTTTAATATCTCAATTGGTGGAGAATTTACACCAGAAATGGGCTCCATAGAGGGAAAATTTAAAATCTGAAATCAGATAACGATACAACAAACACATAACAATGATTATAATATAGAAAATTAATGCAAATATGTGTAAAAACAAAGAAGTTAAATGGATTCAACAAAAATATTCTAGATATGTGTGTTAAATGTAATGATTGGAAAGGGACCTTTTTTCCATCGTGTGTGGGATGTGCAGATTGTGATGGGAAAAATTATTTCTAAACTGGTCCCGCTACAGCCTTAATTTTTTAATTCTTGGTTTAACCAAATATCAGTAGATAAAGAATGAATGATGCTGATGGACCTTAGTCTGCTAAGAAGAAAACAAATGGGCTTATGGGTACAACAAATGTTTTCAAGCCTGTCATTAAAAAAGAAAAGCCACCTGTTTTGAAGCCACCTGTTTTTGAGAGAAACTTTTGAATCTTTATGGGGAGCATTTATGGATTTTTGCCAACGATGGACTGATCTGAAGAGGATGTGGACAACTGACAACTGTTTTTCATACTTCCTTAGTAAAGACGATGTTAAAAAAAAAAAGGTCCTGCTCTTCTTGAGAATAGTCAAATTGATATCGAATTTTTAAGACCGATACTGATATTTGGTGGCTTAAAGATCCAGTGTTCTGAGATATTGGCCAATATTCTTTTGGAAGCACGAAACATAAACAGATTTCCCTCAAATGTTTTATGTGTAGTTATTTGTTTACTCGTTTACAGTAAGCCCAACTCTGCTCAGATAAGATGGTTGTTGTATTTGTAGCGTTCCAAAAACGTTACCAACAGAGAAGTTGCAGAGTGCCCTCTGGTGGACAAACTATGCAGTGTTTACGTTTTACTTTTTTTTTTTTTTTTTTTTTTTTTTTTTTTAATTGGCCGTTGTAAATGCAGCTACCAGTAGATCAGCAGCTAATATTGGCCGATAACAGGCCTTTCAATAAATCAGTCCCTTTCTAGCAGAGGGCATTGTATGTCCAGGTTTTCTTTTTGTTCGTTCTACAGAAATTGGAGGTTTTTTTGTGTTTTGCTTTTGTTTTGTTTTTTTTTTGCCAAAACTCAAGAGAAATTATGAGCCAATCACAAAACAAATCTGTGACCTGTCAATACCCCCAGATGTCATATAGGGTTTTAGTCTGTTTTGGCTGAGCCACAGTGAGAAATTTGTCTCTAAGCCACTCCAGTGTAGTCTCTAACTGCTTTAAGGTGAATCATTGCTCTGATCCCAGGTCACATGCAGGTTTTAAAGGACCTCTGTGTACTTAGTTGGATTCATCCATCACTTAAATGTGACGGATGAATGCCACATGATATGCGGTGAAACTGTTGCAAAACCATATTTTAGGGGTTTTTGGTCCTTTCGCTCAACAGTTAATTTAGTTAATAAAGAAAAATAATCATGCACTTATCCCACACTTTTCCTTTAAAGGGAGAACAATACATGTCATGACTTTCAGGAAAACAACAATCCCCGGCTCGCTCTGTGGAACTGCTAAATGCTTGATACTTCGAAGACACAGACAAGAATTGTTTTCTTCAAGCATAACTTGGTTTTCTCCCCAGTGATCTGACTTGATCTTGTTGTTTTCTGTGCCCATCTGATGTTCGGTTCCACTATTTCTTTTTACCTGTCAACCCATCACCTGTCTTCTTTGCCAGATAGGAAAGAACAGATCATAAAACAGGAAACTATGAAGAAGGGAGTAACTCCCCTTTGACACCCATCGCACATGCCAACATTCACAATCTCTCTCAACCTTATCCGGGATTGAAGACCGGGCGGATAGAAAGGAAAAGAAACTAAATACAAACCGGTGCGAAGGAATTGTCAGAGGCTTTGGTTTCCATGTTTCCCTACAAAGGCACTCCACGATGCGTGTCTTTCTCGAGTGTTTACTTTTTGACTCACCTGCTGTTTTTTGTCAGGGAGACTATGGAATTATCTCTCTTCCTTCTCCAAGAACTCCAGCATTTAGGAGAGTGTGCGAAAGCTAAGTAGAGATTCACACCGAGCCAGATTCCCGCCAGGGGAGCTAGAGCAAGCTGGGTTCATCACTACAGGACACATGGACCCAGTGCCAGGCTCTGTAGCAAAGCATTGTGCTTTTTGGCATATTTCTCTACAGTCTCAAATGGAACGGTTCCAAGCTGAAGCTCCAGCTGAGAGCTCATGGTGGACAGAGGGAGAGAGACTAGAGTGCATATCGCTGTGTGAGAATGGTCATCTCTGCCAACGAAGAGTGCCACCGAGGCCAGAATGACACACTTTGAACAGATGACAGGGTCCTGAGTGTTGGCCAACTGGGATCCACCCGTGGGATGAATGATCTCATACAGGAAGAGTGGACAGGACTGGGCTGTCCCTCCTAAACTCCACTTCAAATGTAGCATAAACAGAGCATTGAAACATATATGGTCCTGTAAGGGACAGTGTGAAAACAAGAACGCAAACAAATGAAGGGATTAGGATTTGTGTTTTAGAAGAGTAATAATTGAATGGCGTGCAGAGCTTCATCCTCTTTGCGTGGTGAATCCATTATTAATCCTTTACAAAGTGGCTCTGTTGACGTTGGCCTAGTGTGAAGGTTTGGCTCCAACTTGTTACTTGAATCATTCGCTAGTCTTCAAAGTCTTCCATGCAGAATCACCTTCTTCCAGGTATTTTGTGGTAAACTATGGTTGTTCCAGTTGACCCAGTGCTCTCCAGTTGCTTGTGAATAAAGGAAATATTACTTTTTTTTCCTGTTAATTTACAGTCATGGAAAAATACATTTTTGCACAGGACTCCTTTGTAAAACCAAGTATGTCCCATGATTTATGAGCGTGTAGAATCACCTTTAGCAGCATTAATGTGCAGTAACTGTTCTGTGTATTGCTTGATCAGTCATTGTGGAGGAATTTTGGCCCATTCACACAATACCTTGTAATGACAGTGAATAAGTAAAAAAAGGTTTGAAAAATAAAGGTTTAAAAGTATTCAAAGCCTTTGCCATGACTGCCTCAGTTGAGCTCAGGCGCATTCTGCTTCCACCAAGCATCTGTCAGATATTTCTACAACTTGATTGGACTCCACCTGTGATAAATTCAGTTGGTTGGACAGAATTTAGAAAGGGACACACCTCTTTATTTAAAAAACTCCGTAGTTGACGGTGTATGTCAGAGCACAAAACCAAGCCATGAAGTCTAAGTCAATGTCTGTAGACCTTTGAGACAGGATTATATCGAGGCACGGATATGGGGGAAGAGTACAGGAAAGAATGGCCTCCATCATCCATAAATGGAAGAAGTTTTGAACCACCAGGACTCTTCCTAGAGCTGGCCGCCCGGATCTGTAGGCCTTAGTCAAGGAGGTGAGACCTGAGGATTCCTCTGTGGATTGAGGAGAGCCTTGCAGAAGGATAACTATTCCTACAGCACTCTACCAATCAGGCTTGTGTCACCTGGCTAATACCATTCCTAAAGTGAGGCATGGCTTTGCCGGCATCATGCTGTGGAGATGTTTTTCAGCAGCAGGAACTAGGAAACGAGTCTGGGTTGAGGAAGAGATGAATGCAGCAGTGTACTGAAGCACCCTTGATGATAACCTGCTCCATGGAAATCTGGAATATGGACTAGGCTGAAAGTTCATCTTCAAACATGAAGCACACAGCCAAGATGGCACCTGAGTGGCCTAGGGAACACTGTGTGAATGTCCTCGAGCGGCCCAGCTGGAACCCAGAATTTAACCCAATTCAACGTCTCTGGACAAATCTGAAAATGGCTGTGCAACGATGCTTTCAATCCAACCTGATGGAGCTTGAGAGGTTCTGCAAAGATGAATGGAAGCAACTGCCCAACAACAGGTGTGCCAAGCTTGAGGCATTATACTCAAGACTTGAGGCCGTAATTGCTGCTGAAGGTGCTTTAACAAAGTACAAAGTAAAGGCTGTGAATTCCTTTATAAATGTTATGTTTTTGTTTTTATTTGTAATTAATTTGCAAGAATTTTACACTAACTTTTTTCACTTTGTCATTAGTTTTGTGAAAAAAAAGTGTGAATCCATTTTTTGAATAAGGCTGTAACATGACAAAACATGTGGTAGAAGTGAAGCGTTGTGGATACATTCCAGATGTGCTGTGTATTATGCTAACGTGGATGTTTTGTTGTTGTTGTTGTTGTTGTTTTTTATCTTTTAATACTAATAATAAAACATTAAATGAGACAATGAGAAAATGAACAACAAATTGCTCCTTTGATTTAACACATCCAAATAATCCCTTCAAAATATAATGGATTCAACCTGAGGCAAATTAAAGTGTATTTAATTGTATAAGATAATCCACATCATAAACAGCACATCAACTGAATTGCAGTTGGATGTGATGTATAAATCTAAAACATATAGCATAAACTAAGTGTGACCAATCCTGTTGCATTTCACATCATACCAACCACTGAAATATTAGAGAGTTGATGTTAATCCAAAGTTGAATGCAAAGCAGTTGTTCTAATGTAGTGGTCAAACCATTGTTGGGCTGCCATTCACTACATTGTTTCCCTCAGTGGTGAACATTAGCTAGTGAGTCATTCTGAGTTCTTTGTGCTTCTGTGTTTTTTTCCTGTGACTGAAAAAATAGTGCAATCTCAGTGGTTGGTGGAAGCGTGTCGTTCGCTGAGTCACTTTTACTTTATCTGTGACTGAGTGAGTAAGAGGATGAAGCCAAAGTCCATTGTTGCGTTGGCACATACCCATGCTGTGTAGCTTTTTCACATCCTAAAAAGACTGATTTAACAGTCCTGGTGTTTTATTCCACCAGAATACAGATCAGTTCAGTTTTCAACTCTCATTTAAAAAAAATCTTTTTTGTATGTTTTGTATGGAGTTTTTCCTTCCCACTGTCACCAAAGTGCTTGCTCATAGGGGTCATATGAATATTGGGTTTTTCTCTGTATGTATTATTGTAGGGTCTACCTTACAATATAACGCACCTTGAGGCGACTGTTGTTGTGATTTGGTGCTGTATAAATAAAATTGAATTGAAAAAGAATGAAGCAACATATGAGTTTGAAATTGATACCATAGGTGTACCTACTAAAAATTTCGGGGGAATCTCAATCACCTTACCCTCGAGGTCAGAGGTGTGCACTCTGTTTGGTGGTTTGGTGACAGCTGACATTAGCCATGTGATTTGTGTGGTAAAGACAGACCAAGATTGAGTTGCTTTGGAAATATGTTTTCATAGAAAATGTTTAGTTGAAATTTATAATGCATGACATTAAACATAAAAAGAATATTTTTGGATAGAATTTCTTGGACTGGTTTAGTTTCTTACCAAGATGGATTTTGGGATCCATGGTTCCATTTTTTTCCCCTTTTTTTTTGTGCGTGTGCACGCGTGTGTGTGTGTGTGTGTGTTCCTGTCTAGCTATCTTTGTGAGGACCGAAATCTGCATTCTACTGTACTTGTGAGAACCAACAGTCACTTGTGAGGACACACTGGTCCTCACAAATTTGAAGACCTTTTTAAGGCTCAAAATGTGGTTTTAGTGTCAGGGTTACAATTAGGTTATGGTTAGGTTTAGGGTAAGGGTTAGGGTTAGGCATTCATTTTAATTAATGGTTAGGGTAAGGGCTAGGGAAACCATTATGTCAATGAAGGTCCTCACTAAGATAGCTGAGCAGACTTTTGTGTGTGTGTGTGTGTGTGTGTGTGTGTGTGTGTGTGTGTGTGTGTGTGTGTGTGTGTGTGTGTGTGTGTGTGTGTGTGTGTGTGTGTGTGTGTGTGTGTGTCTGTGTGTGTGTGTGTGTGTGTGTATGGGGGGAAAAAAACAAGAAGCTGGAAGCAGCAGACTGGTCTTGAACCTGGTGACTGCACATCATCTCGAAATATGTGTCAAGGTCACATCTGCTCATGGGTGTACCCTGACTGGTGCCATCTGTCATTATGAGCCAGTCGAGTCTGGCATTATGCACACGGTCATCACCTGAAATACTGTCTGTCAGCACATGCAGACATACATGGATTTAGTCTTCATATAAAGAAGATTAATAAAAAAAACTACACTGAACTTTTACTGTAGTTGGCTTGCTGTGTGTCTGGGAGCCATAATTGAATCTCTAACAAATACTTTTATCCACCTCTCTCTAAATGAATACATATTTTCATTGCTCTTTATTACAGATGAGAAGGTGTACTTCATTTTTGCTGATAGTGCTTCATTGTAGCAAGTGTGAAGTATGTGTAGGTGGCAGGATGCATATTTATTCCCTTTCCAGCTACAGTCGTTTTTTTTCAATTACAGCAGAAAGCCTCATAAAATGAAACGTCTGTATACCAACACATTGCATCTGTGCTTTGTTTCCACCGAAGCAGCAAATAAACAGAGCAAGCAGCATTGTTTATATTATATCATACATGCGATTCGATTAATTTGATGAAAAGTCCGTATCTTCTTGCTTCATTTTCTTAATTCAGTTCAGTGAAGTTGGAATTTATATGGTCTGGCACAGAAATGAATGCATAAATCTACTAATCATTAGGAAAATTTGTACGTGTGTGAAGGAGAATTTGAAAAATGCAAAGAGAGTATGAATCTGAGTTTGATTTATGCTTTGTGTGTCGATCCCTCACAGAGATTCAGAAGGCCGGAAGCTGTGTAAGAAAGTGAAGGTGGACCCGAGCTCCAAACGTGGAAGAGCAGAGCTGCTGCATTACAAGTGAGTAACCAGCAACTCAGCTGGCTGTCAGACGCTTCTCCATACCTCGGTGCTTTTTGGAAAGTGATACCGTGCTCGCAGCTTAAGAAGTGCATTACTTACAGTTTACTCCTGGTGTTGAGAGCATTGTGTCCCGCGTGTCTTTCAGAGATGGGACATTCCACACAGAGTACAGCAGGCCTGCTACTTTCAAGGTCAGTGCTCATCTGAGAATCTGCATTCTTTACATGTCGAGCACTGTTGTCTGCTGTGTAGTATTTCCTAATTGCTCCTCACATTCAGAGGACTAATTATTTTACCTCTGGCTCTACAGAGCCCTGCCTTCTGCTTTCATTTCTTTCTTTCTTCTTTTTCATTTTGTTATTAAGTTTATGAATGGAAAAAATGTGTGGTATTTTCCACACAAGAATATTAGACACAATGTTAAGAATTTGCCTGATTTTTATTCATTTATTTATTTATTTTTTTCTTTGAAAACCAAGCTAAGTTGAAAATCAGAAGCATCTGTGGTTACATTTAGTTGGCTATTTATGAAATCATTTATAACCTGCATTTTAATATCAACAGTGCATCAAATAACAGCTTGAAAACAGTGTGACTGTGTGAAAATGTGACCTTTATAGCAATGACCCTGCAAATTCTTTATTTCTATGTGCAGCTCCCCTCAGCTTTATAGTGCCTTACAGTTAGTTTCAGCTCATTGTTTATCTGCCCGCTGTGCAACCTTGCTCTCATGGCACAATCATACTCTCACTCTCATAGCGATGCTTTTTGTCACGGCAGGCGGTAGTTTTCAGAGCAAACGCTGCACAGATTGACTCTGCACTGTGTTCTCAGCACCAAAGAGAAGACGGAGCATATTGACCATATTGAAGCACTTAGCAGCAAAAGAGTGAACTAAAAAGCTAAAAAAAGAGAAAAGTCATTAGATTATCATAAACATAATTTTAGATGACTGAGAATTTTAATGATATAATGGTAACAAGCTGGTGGTACGGGGCTAACGCTGTAGCTAACGCTGTTGCCTCGCAGCAAGTAGGTCCTGGCTTCTCACAGCGTTATGTTAGCTTATGTTTATGATTTTTCTGTGTAGTCTGGTGATAACTGGAAGCTATCAGTGTGTATTTGTGATAATACAGTTACAACACAAAAAAATTACAGCTGTGAAAAAAATGCACACCTGTCTACATCAGGGTCCCCAATCCCAGTCCGCGAGGGCCGGTGTCCCTGCAGGTTTTAGATCTCACCCTGGGTCAACACACCTGAATCACATGATTAGTTCATTACCAGGCCTCTGGAGAACTTCAAGACATGTTGAGAAGGTAATTTATCCATTTAAATCAGCTGTGATGGATCAAGGACACATCTAAAACCTGCAGGGACACCGGCCCTCGTGGGCTGGGATTGGGGACCCCTGGTCTACATACACAGAAATTCACAAATTCACGTATTATTTTCAGAGTTTAGCCAAAAACTCGTGGATCTGAAACAGAAATTCAGATATGCTTTTATATCTTCGTATAACCGATATACAACCAGTTGGCAGTCAGTTGAGTTGCAAAGAGATGCGTTGCAGACAAGCTGTGCTCACTGACACAGACTGACTGTGATTGATGGCAGTGTATTGGCAGTCTGTCTGCTTTTAGAAATTAGCTTGCAATTATTTCCAAACTTTCACTGATCTGTCTGAGAGTCGTTGCAGTCAGTCTGAATTAAATTGCAGCTTGTCACCTCCCACAAGGGGACCTTGCAGTCGCCTTACAATCACCATACTTAACAATGTTTTATTGGTGACTGCATCATGCAGGCAGCAGCATTTATTAATGCAAACGAAATTAAGGGTATTTTCAGTGCTTTTATAATGAGCTGTAATTGGTGGCATACTACCTAATTTGAATTGTGATAGTACTGAAATATAGTGCAGACAGCAGCAGCATTATAGTATAATAAGTCAAATGTAAGCAGAAAGGTAGCCTAAGTAGTGTTTTCCCTGGAAATTTTAAGTAAGGATATAGCATGACTGCTTAACCCTTACTAAAGTAACCTAACCTTGTTAACTTCTTGGTGTCACATATTAAAACTGAAAAATACTTCTTTTACCTGGTATGATTTATCTTGGGTTGAGCTTTTTAACCGGCTGTTTATAGTCCATTTTCCACCACGAAACCACACTGGTCATTTCAAACGTTTACCCTTTGTCTAAGTGCACCGTTTACTCCTTCCTGGGGTGCAACTAGTGAGAGCAGCTACTCAACTCAGTGGTGAAAAGTGTTGGTTGTGTTTTTTTTCACCCTTAGCGGGAACAGTTTTCTTGCATATTTTCCAAGTACTGCGCTTTGTTAGAGGTTTTCGAAGTAGCTCCATCTTCAGGTATTAAATGATCATTGGAGGCTGACACTTGGCTCTCGCTCTCAGACATGCCCGGCCATGTCTCATTGTTGATTGCACTGGGAACGTAAATGCAAGCTGTTGCTATAGCAATGATATCATTACATGACACTTTTATGTCACATAAACATTTATAGTGGTGTTATGGCAGGTTATATGGTTATGACACAGCCCTAGCGTCAAATGATTGATCTTCATGTTAGCTACAAGGTGTGTTTGTGTGATGCGGAGCCTCTAATGATGCTCTTTACAGGTCTGCACTTTGGCTGCCTCAGCTAATGCTGGCACACTAGACTGATTTAGCTTATAGCCTCCAGACCTGTTAATGAGGTCATAGCACCATCTGTTACTCTGTGATTCTGTAGCAAACACATCCTGAGGAAAAAAATCAAGACCTTAATTTTGTTACCAGTTATCCAGCTGCAGGTTACATATTTAAGCATCACTCACAGGTACATCTAGTGTGAAATGTTTGGAATACAGAGAGTGCAATATAAAATATGCATCAGCCACAACAGCCATAGAGATGTTGCTGGTCAGCTTAAAGTTTAACGCCTTTCACTGCTAGACAGTTACAGCATATAGATATTTCCTAAAAGGCAAATTATGACTTTAGATATAAGTGAAATTAACCGTTTACCTCTCTCCTCTATAATATGGAAGTCCTTCTCTTTTTATTTTTTCAATGAGTTTCTGCCAGAGAAACTCGTCATAAGGTGGAAGCTGTCACTCTTTTGAATGGTGCATGGTTTTATTATTTTGTTTGCTAGGGTTTTCGCTGTTTCTCTGACAGATTAAAAGGCATCTGAAACAATAAACCTCCACAAGTCTCTGTTTCAACCATTACAAAGTAGTTCTGATAATCAAGTCAAGATCGTTAAATGTTCCGCCCGTGCACACGCGCCGTCGTTAGAGCACTGCTAAAAGAAATATTTCCTGCTGTTGCCTCCACAGACATATGGTTCATTATATTTACAGAAAGCTTTACCAAGCCCATTAGTAGACACTTAGAGGTACTGAAATAGCGCTGACACCTCTTGGATGCATGAACATGTTAATCTATATGAGCTTCCATCTGGCACAGCCTACAGCGTTGCCTCAACTAAATTTAGGAGCGACTTCGGCAACATAAATAATCACCAGTCCGTCTTTTTATGTTGGTTTTTCACCCCCATAGGATTATGGGGCTGAAAAGTTGTTGCATGATGTGAACTGTTGGCTTTGTTTAAACAGGCTGTCGCAGATCTGTCGTTCTGACTTTGCTTTTTTTTTTCTCATTCAGTCGATGGTAGCGTTTTTGAAAGACCCATCGGGGCCCCCACTGTGGGAGGAGAACCCTGAGGCTAAAGATGTCGTCCACATAGAGACAGAAAAAGTAAGTACCAATTTAAATAAACTTTTGGGCTTTGGATTAATTTAATATCCATTTAGCTCCATTTAAGAAATCCAGAACATCACTGGGGACATACATTTACTGTGATTCACAAGCAGAGCCTGCATCTTTCCTCCATTTGTCTGTTAAAGTTTTGATTAGCCCCCCGACTCTGTTACTGCAGCATCTCACCAACACAAAGCCCTGCACACAAAACGCAACAGCATCAAGGCTTTATCGTCAAAGAGCTGCTCGGCATAGTTCATGAGGTCACTCACACAGACCTGCCTTTACAGCCTAAAAGCCTCCAAACGACTCTCATCCAGACAAGTCAGATTGCAAAATCATCAAAAACTGCCAGCATATTCACAAACAGCTACCTCATCCTTAGATAAGTATATATGGAATTTAGAAAGACCTTCGTTTTTGGACTATAGCTGCTTTGCATGGTTCACAGTTAAAATGATCCTTATTTATTTTATAGTCTTGAGAGCTTGAGCAAAAGAAGACAACTGGACTTGGTTTGTCAAGACAAGCTTGAGATCCCTTCCCAGGTGCTTCAATGGCTGCTCACGCTTTCCTCAGGTGGTCTTAATAGTTCACACGATGAGGTGGGGCAAGGTCTCACAGTGGTTTCATCCCTGACCTATACCTATTTTCACACCTTGGTTTATGTGATGATGTGGATCGGTAGTAATGGTAGATGGACTGGCTCTTTTACAATGCTTTTCTAACATTAATAACTCAGGGTTCAGTGTTTTGCCCAAGGATACTTGGTCACTTTGCAGACTTTGCGATTGTGGCTCAAGAGTTGGCAGTTCGTCTTGTAATTGGAAGGTTGCTGGTTCGAGCCCCGGCTTGGACAGTCTCGGTCGTCGTGTCCTTGGGCAAGACACTTCACCCGTTGCCTACTGGTGGTGGTCAGAGGGCCCGGTGGCGCCAGTGCCCGCAGCCTCGCCTCTGTCAGCTGTGGCTAGAATGTAGCTTACCATCACCAGTGTGTGAATGGGTGGATGACTGGATGTAGTGTAAAGTGCTTTGGGGTCCTTAGGGACTAAGTAAAGCGCTATACAAATACAGGCCATTTACCATTTACTTTAGCAGCCAGGGATTGAACCACCAACCTTCCGATTAGCAGATGATGTGTTTAGTCTCCTGAACTACAGACATACAGTCGACGACCACCTGAAAAGGGGACAAGCCGCACTAAGGGTTAAATCTCTGGAATACTCCACCTGAAGAGTCTTTGATGGGAAATGAAATCTTTTCACAAAATAAGTCCATTTGCTGCCTTTTTTTTTTGCCACTGAGAAACTGGTCAGAAACATTTGTATTATACTGCGCCTTGTTGTAGCCCAGTCTTAAAGAAGCTGATTAGCTCCTTTCCAATTAGCCCCAAACTCCTTTTAAGCCAGCTGTCTTCTGATTGGCTGCCCCTCGCAAACAGAAGGTTTAAATAGCAGCTGGATTAAAATTCTGTTCTCACAGCCAGAGCTTCGTGCCTGAGATGTCCATGTTACCGATACTGATGATTAAAAAATGATTAAAGCAGCCTGAAATCTGAGCACCCACCACTGTAAAAATACATGTGTAACAGAAAACAAAGGCGAGCATAACACAGTAAGCCTCCTTTCATTTGAAGAACGCAGGACCTGGTTATCGCCTGCTCTCACCCTGAGGCTTGTTGAATGTGTTAACAAAAGATTGTGCTGAATGTGTGATTTTTATGTTTTTTGGAAGTAGCTGAGCTCATGAAAGTGATGATGAAAACGGGGAAACTGGTATGGGGGCTGATGTGCCTGCTGTCCAAAGAAGAAAGTCCTCCCTTTCCTTTTTCTGTGATTAATGTGATGAATAACTCTCACACACAGTCGAATACAAAGCTGAAATAACAGAGATGATGTCATGATTTGCTATTTTAAACCTAAGAGTGTGAGAGAGAATTTCAGAAATCTAACATGGAGCACACTATTAGAGGAATCAAGCTATTGTGTGTGTTGTATATACATGTGCATACATGTGTTTTGCTGAAAAGCAACTTGACTAATCTGTTGTTCCCTCCTCGCTCTCGAAGGACTTCAGGAAGCTGCTGAAGAAAGAAGAGAGGCCGGTCCTCATGATGTTCTATGCTCCCTGTGAGTCTGCATTATTACGTTGTTCCTGCAGTGTTAGCAGCTCACAGTAACTGGGACAAGCAGTGCTCATTTTTCTATCCTGCTTGCACATATTGTGGGAAACAGTATGTCTGGAAAAACAAGAGTAGCTATTATTGTCCTCAAATATTACATTAAACACCTTTATAAAGTGAGTTAAACCGGGGGAGAGAGTACAGTTTGGGGAATAGGTCAATAAACTGGAGTTTGCTTAGTAATACTACACCGTCTTAATCAATACTGCAATATGATTATATATATATATTTATGGCACCTGGCAAACATGGCACACTGTCTCATCTTTCGATGTACTGCACAGTTTTTATAATGTGGAGAAAAAAGGACTCCAACTAAGGAGATCCTTCTTTGCTGGTTAACTCCACTATTACAAACACAAATCAGATGCAAAGTTCTAAAATAAAAGAGCGTTTTTAAAACAACCCGCTTGTTGCCAGGTCTTTTATCGACTGCTTAAAATTACTTGTTTTGTTCATTGATCAGTCCATGCAAAACAAAAAAAGATTTTCACTTTCTAAGAATATAAACTAGAAATAAAGCAACAGATTATCACTGTCGCTCTTTGTTTAGCAAAATTGTTAAACAATTAAGCCGCGGCGTCTGTCTGAACGTCAGACCTGCTGATCACTTTGCCAGGGTAAGAACAGAGTCGTTTTTGTTCAGCGCGCAGTTAATTGTTGCCTCTTGTTGTTGCTCAATAGAAAAGACTTCACATGGATTTTTGTTGTTTTGTTTTTTTGTTTTTTTCCAAGCGCTGTGCTCGATTATTCTCAGTGCATCATATCTTTCACAGCAGATAGCATACTGAGAGCTGCTGTTTACCAGGGGAAAAAAATCTCCTAGCAGATGATGGAAAATCTTTTGACAGTCGTATAGATTATCATATAGCTGTCAGAGCAGTGTTCCCATTGAGTTCTCTGTAATAACCTCTGCTTCTCTCCTTTGTATTTTGGTTGCAGGGTGCGGCGTTTGTAAGAGAATGCAGCCCATTTTTCAGCAAGCGGCCACGGAGACAAAAGGGAAATATGTAAGTGTGCTAAATCTGCCCCTCAGTCAGTGGGCCCACTGTTGTGTTGCATCACCTGTCTCTGATCTGCAGCCCAGTCATCTTTGATGCTCGCGCATTAAATGAGATGTGTCAGCAGCGAATGTCAGGGATGTGAAATCTGCAAAAGGTACAGACAGACCAAATAAGGCATTTCCTGCAGGTTGTATTTCCTGCAAAGACGATCTCTCGGGTACAGTACCTGATCAACTTTTGCACCATGTGTTGATTTAGTAGCATAATAATCCAGATGACCTTTAAAAGGCAATCCAAAGGTCCCGATCCTCTCTCTGCTGGGATTAATTAAGATTTTACCTGTGTTTTGATTGCACAGCAATATGTTTCGAATGATTTTAGCATTTTTAAGCATTGTACAGGAATATGCTGTAGCGGCAGACCGTGTTATATGTTTCTTATATGTATATAATTTACATGTTTAGAGTAGTGCTGTCAGCGTTAATCTTGTTAAAATGACGTTAACGCGAGTTAACGCAAGTTAACGCTGTGCGGCATTAGCGCGGTTAGCTCGTTAACGAGTTGGCACCATGCAGCCCCAAGCACAGGGCGATCCGTGTTAACTCACTAATGGAGATTTGCCGCGTTAATGCGGTTATGGCGTTAACGTCATTTTAACGAGATTAACGCTGACAGCACTAGTATAAAGTGTTATTTTAACCTGTTGTGGTCCTGACTACTTTTTCCTCTAGTTTTCATCACTGGTGGGAAAGTTTCTTTAGTCTTTTTTTTAATTATTATTTTTAACAGTACTCGTGTCGTTTCCAGGAGAAAAATATTATCTCATAAACACTTGTCCTTCAAGGATCACATGGAAAGATAATTAACTGCATGTTTGTTTCATCATCAAGCATGCATTCGAGTAGCGAAGGTTTAAGCCTCTTAGCTGGGAACTGGTACACTGTTTGGGTGTGTGCATGTGTGTGCGAGGCTGAGATAGGATGAGGGAGTGCCCCTGTTGTTGCATGAGACCAGTACTTCTGTTTATAAGTGAATGCTGAATTGGTGGTCAGCCAAGTGGTATCGCACATTTCTCGCCTCCGTGTCGTGGCACAGGAAGGCACAAAGGCGACGTCTGAAGTGCTGCGTCTTGTCAGGGTGAAATAGCTGAAAAAACACAGATTCATGTGGGGATGTGTTTTGATTGTATTGTTTCATTGTTTTAAGTTTCTTCTGTGTTCTCTCTCAGTACTGGTTGTGACACATAACATGATTTTGTCAGAGCACCGTCCTTTAAAAGGGAATAAGGCATAGAGTTTGTCATGACTCATACACATTCCTCTCGCTATTTTTTGCCATGAGCTGTGTTTGGTACAATATTTATTACAGAGGGAACCTGGGATGCTCCAGCTGTTTGATTTATATCAAATAACCTTCTGTACTGAAGAAATATTTTCAGACATTTTTACTTTTTACTTATAAGCAGTGGAGTTAGAGATTGGACTGGTGACTCTCAACCGTGTCAGTGTTGCCAACTGTATCTGGAGCTAATTTTTACTCAGCATATAATTAGAGGTCATTTTGGAAAACAAAATATTCTCGCGTGTTACATAATGCTGTTTTCTATTTTTTCCCCAAACCATATTACATGATAAGATGGAATGCTGTGCAGAAGTCTTGAGCCAGCTCTCATTTCTGTGTCTTTTGTTAGGATGTGTGTTCTCTGTCAAAATGATCCCACACTGCTTCACTAATGTTGAGGTCCAGCCTCTGGGGAGGCCAATCCATGATTGACAGTGTTCCACTGTGTGTGCTTTTACTTCATTGGCAGTGTGTTTGGGATAATTGCCAGTGTTACAGTCCTTAAATTCGTGGCTCAAGGGATGCCAAAACCATGCTGCCATTCAGCTAGCTTTTAGTAATAGAAAATATAACAAAGGAGAAAGAGAAACAAAAAGAGGTCGGATCCTTGGCTAAAGCAAACAGAAGAGAGGGACGACCATGAACCACCCACACAGTGAGCTGTCTGATTTAGGTTAGTTCTGGTAAACTAGATGAATAAAAACAAAACCACAAATGGGTCAACTTGTGCCTAATAATAAACGAAGCTGTAAAAGCATCAGAATGATGAAGCCGGTGCTGATGGAGGTCAAGACAACAGTTGCAAACCACCATCCTCCACCTTCTTTGGGTTTTTATTCATCTGGCGAGCCTTCGGCAGCCAATCAGCACTAAGAATAAATTACATATGTGAGAGAGGAAGTTAATGCGAGTGACAATAAAGACAGTAAATAAAAACTTAAATATGTTTTTAAAATAACAACATGATGACCGGATCACGGCACTGAGGTTGTGCTGAAAAATGACACAGTTGCCAATCAGGTGCTTTCTAGATCTGAAGGAACTTCATCAAGTTCATGGTTTTTATTTCTGGCTGAAATGGAGCTTCAAACCATGATGAGCCTCAACTGTGTCCCACAGATGGCTGTAGACACTCACTGTTGAGCCTCTCTACTGACTGACAATGATTTGAACCCAAAACTTTGGATTCATCACTCCATCAGGCCTATTGCCACTGACTTTCAGCCTTATCTCCCCGTTGCCTGTTTAATGCTGAAGTGATACGTAGGTCTGTGCAAAGGCGCTTAACAAAGGAAAAACAACATTCCTCTAAAAATAGTCCGGTATAAGAATTGGACTGAAAATGAGTAAAAAAGCATCCAATGTCTTAAGAAAACCTTTAGATGATCTGTAGAAACCCTGGAGAAAGCCTGGCTGCTTGGAAGAAAAACAGAAATAAATGAATGGTGGCTCAAGACTTTCACACAGTATTATGCTTCTAACAGTTAAAGTAATTTTCTGCTATGCTAGACATACCATGCTTAACAGTTCTACAGTGTACTTGATAAATGTGCACATTTATCAAGTACACCGAGCGGGATCCTACACATATTTTCTTTATGTGGGTGTCTAAAATAAATTGTGATCTCTTTTTAATATAGCTCAGACAAATCATATTCTGTCTTTTCAATTAAAAAGTCAGCAAGAAGTTTATAGCGGTGGGTGTTTGATTACGGCCTGCTAATTAACAGTCATTGCACCTGTGTTGTTTCACAGTTCGAACTTGGAGTAATCCATCTTTGTTCAGTTTGGAGCCCGCCGATGACGACTGACCTGTCTCGATGTTTGATGTTCTTGCTATTTCTTTTCTCTCTCTGCCGTCATTTTTCTTCACATCTTTGATGGCCCATGTCTCATTTTCCCTTTCATATAATTTTTCTTAAGGTCCTAGCAGGAATGAATGTGCACCCAGCTGAGTTCGACGGCCTCAAGCAGGAGTACAGCGTCAAAGGCTACCCAACCTTCTGCTACTTTGAGTGAGTCGAGTCCTCTCATCCGTTTCTCTTTAGGCTTAGTCCCTGACTTCCAAAGCTCAAAACATCAGAGTAGGGCCACTTCAAATAGAAAGTGCAGTCTCTGCCCATTTAAACAGCAAGCAGACATGACGGCAGCAGACTCGCAGCTTGCAAAGGTGGCCCCTTAAGGTTTGCAGTTCTTTCGTGCAGGTGCAAAGGAGAAAGTTTCTGACGAACTTTGGGATCCTCTGGCCTTATCTTTGAAAATGTACACTCACAGGAGGTGGTTGCTACTGTCAGGGAATAAGGAGAACACATGGGTGTTGGTGTATGGTTAGCAGTGAAGTAAAACTGAAGTGATAATTATTTGCTTGATCAAAAAAGTAAAAAAATTCTTGTCATTTAAAGCGAACTCCTGCTTGAACATATATTTATTGCCACGGTCACTGAACCACTCTGCAAATAGGCACTAAATCATTCATCTGACGTCTGACGTAGGGTAGAGAGATATTGGCCACCAGGGATGCAAAGAAGTTTGGGCTTCGGTCTCACTAGATAAATGGCTCTAACTGTGAACTCATGGAGGCCCAGCTTCCACTCTCACAGCCTTCACTTCAGAGGTTTGGGCCAGCTCATGGAGCCCATTGATCTTGAGTTGCGGTTCTTCATCATGTTGACAATACATAACAAAAGTAACCGTGTCTTCCAAAAACGTTGCTCTGTGTTGCACTGTGGCGTTTGAACAACCTCCATCAGTCAGTCACTCATTCCAGGATCTGCACTGTTACTTCCCTCAGGGCAATTTCTTATATCCATAGCCCCTTTAGGTCCACCACCCTTCACATCCCAGTGGCCATGCCATAAGGTGGGCAGTACTGTGACAATATATACTGATACAAAGGTGGATAATCATATTAAACGCCAAGAATATGTTTAATATGATCATCTCAGACACAGATAGGGAGAAGCTCCACCTATTTTTTTTTGTTTGTTTGTTTTGTTGTGTTTTTTGCGAGGGGCTACGGAAGAGATTAAAGTCAGAATTCTGACTTTTTTCTCAGAATTCCGACATTTTCCTCCGAATTATTTTTTTCTCAGAATTCTGAGAAAAAAAGTCAGAATTCTGACATTTTTTTAGAATTCTGACTTTAATCTCAGAATTCTGAGATTAAAGTCAGGATTCTGACTTTTTCCTCTGAATTATTTTTTCTCAGAATTCTGAGAGGAAAAAAAGTCAGAATTCTGACATTTTTTTTTAGAATTCTGACTTTAATCTCAGAATTCTGACTTTTTTCTCAGAATTCTGACATTTCTTTACAATTCTGACTTTAATCTCAGAATTCTGACTTTTTTCTCAGAATTCTGACATTTCTTTACAATTCTGACTTTAATCTCAGAATTCTGACTTTTTTCTCAGAATTCTGACTTTTTTCTCTGAATTGTGAAATTAAAGTCAGAATTCTGACTTTTTTTTTTAAAATTCTGACTTTTTCCTCCGAATTATTTTTTTCTCAGAATTCTGAGAAAAAAAGTCAGAATTCTGACATTTCTTTAGAATTCTTACTTTAATCTCAGAATTCTGACTTTAATCTCAGAATTCCGACTTTAATCTGAGAATTCTGACTTTTTCCTCCGAATTATTTTTTCTCAGAATTCTCAGATTAAAGTCAGAATTCTGACTTTAATCTCAGGATTATGGAAAAGAAGGAAAAAAAGACGTGCCCCCTTTTTTTTTTCGGTGGCCGTAATCCTCTTCCGTAAGGGGCATCCAATCAGAAGAAAATCATCTTAAATGGAGATGAATCACAATGTGTTGTTCAGAGTGCAGGCTCATGATAAGATGGTTTTGGTTTGTGAATCATGGAAAAACTTCTTTTGTAGAGTCCGAGAATAAAAACGTGGAGCCAGAAAATTAGCATAAGGGGTCCACTTAAAGCTAGTTTTCAAGCATAACAGAGAAATGTTGCGTTGCCAGCTTTGTCTTAATAAAAAGGTGAACTGAGTAACTTAAGGTTTCTTCGGACAATTTCGACAGGGCTTATTTAGTTAATGTGAGATTGTAGTTACCTGTCATTGGAAGACCTATGATCCAGAAAGTCGTTTGCGTATGTAGTAGAGAAAATCTATGACGTTCAAGGATCATTTGGACTTTAGGCGCTGCTCAAAGGCCAAATAAAATATTATGAGGCTGAAGTTTAAGCACAAACTCTGATTGCCTAATTCACCGGCTTGTCCTGTAACAAAGCACTGCACTGTAACAGTAAGTGAGTAAAATTTAGC
The DNA here is from genome assembly GCF_013358895.1 of Oreochromis aureus. NCBI lineage: Eukaryota > Metazoa > Chordata > Actinopteri > Cichliformes > Cichlidae > Oreochromis > Oreochromis aureus. The sequence continues at coordinate 26,694,182 of NC_052957.1, forward strand.
TCTTAAACTGGACAGCCCTTCATTATTTCAGCCTCCCTGTCTTCACAAACACAGCCCTCTGATGTGAAGTGAGCCGTTGCATTGTTTCACACAGAGCCGTTGTCTACGCGAAGACCGCCTCTGGTCCTAATAAAGGCAGCGTTTTCAATTATTAAAATGGTCGACTAAGTAAATGCTTTTAATATGCTGTAGCAGAGTTTTTTTGTTATCTTTAACAACACCTTAAGGCCACATGTGACATTGATTTAGCACTCTCTTTTAGGTGTTGGAGAAATGTATGCTGCTGGCAATCTGATAACTTCAGATTACTGCTCAGCGCTAGTGTCCAAATATGAATAGACACACAAAATCACAGCTTGCGGCCACATACACAGCAGGAATAGAGAGTGTGACTGATAGTGTTTGTTAATGCAGACACCCCCACCCCCCCACCCCACCCAGCTGGAGCCTCTCTGCACTGTCCACATATTTACAGTGTTGTTAACTAAGTGCTCCCACTCTGTTCTCTGCTTGTTTGGGGTTTTTTTTTTTTATATGTTTGCATCTTTTTTCTTGCAATGCAAATCCAGAAATAGACACCTGGAAGGAAAATGAGAGAAATTATGTCATGCAGCAAAGGTCACCTGGGGGTCAAGCACGTAGGCACTGCTGTTTTGTGGGGCACGCCCTAAATATGAGGCTACTGGGGTGCCACCGTGCTCTGCTTCTTTATGTCTCTCGCACTGGCTTTATCATCCCTATTTCCACATTAAACACTCTCTCATTCCAGTCTGGCCTTTTAATTAGACTGGGACTGATTAAGTGCCTCTGTGGTTAGAGTGTGTGTGTGTGTGTGTGTGTGTGTGTGTGTGTGTGTGTGTGTGTCTGTCTGTCTGTCTGTCTGTCTGTCTGTCTGTCTGTGTGTGTGTGGGCTTTTGGCTTCTTCCTGTTTGTGTGCACTTCTTTCTATCTCCTGTGTGTACTGTGTGTATGCAGGTGCACGTGCATGACCAACACACTTGTGTGTAGCTGAGCCGGAGCCAGTCCGTTAGCTGCGAGTGCATTAGTGTCAGCACACGGCTAGCTAACGACCATCCGAGCCCATTGGCTTCAGTAATGAGCCCCTCACTGATAAACAGCAGCTAATCACTGCGGGGTAAATCAGCATCAGCACCGTCGGAGTTATCTCGCCATTGCACCCGTTTGCAAGACCAAGTTTTCAAGGTCTTTTAGGTTTTCAGTTACACAGATTAAGAAAGCTTACTCCCCCAGCGGTACAGCACACCTCAAGTTCCTGTCGAATATTCAAACAAAAACCTGGAAGTCTTTCGGCTCCTTTGTCCTTGCCGCGTCCTTTTACGGAAATGCTAGAGACTGTTGGCTAAATGACATTTATTTAAAATTTCCTCTGGATTTTTTTTTTTTTTTTTTACTACAAGGTTTCGGTGTACTTTACAGCAGCAGAGATAAAGCAAGTGAATATAGAGTCGGTCATAAATCTCGCTGATTGAATTCCAAGCAGCCACTCTGTGCCGCAGAAGTCGGGTTACTTAAGATGCGAGTTTTAAGCTCCAAATCCACAGAGCGTAATCATGTATCACCTTTTAATAGTGTCCGCTCTGTATTTGGGGAGCTGTAACTGCAGTCGTCACCACCTTCTGTGTTTTCAAAATCACCCTGCCCAGAGCCAGTAACTACCCACATTGATCCTTCGACATTGGGCTGAGCCACCATGTCCGCTTCCCAGCCTTCGTTTAGTCACGGTGAATGCAGTAGATAAACTCATTGCTATGAAGAAAATCTGCTTAGGTTTTGAATCTCTCTTTCAGACTGTGGGGCTGAAGAGAGGCCTCGAGCTCATTTCAAATGCATTACGTCGGGTCACTTGCATTCCTTATGTGCACTTTTTAAGCTGAACTTCAAGACAGAGAAAAGAAATTTCAATCTTGTTAAAATTTTTGTCAGAGACGCAGCTCTCTAAAACATTTCCTTCTGGCTTTGAACTGGTTGTGAAAGGCCCGACCCAGCTCTTTGTCAGAGACACTCGGTGCTATCATAACTGTTTTTTTAAGACCCTGTCGCACATGACCTGGATTACTGTGACACTACTTTTTAAGTCCTGACTGAGATGTTGTTTCAGCCTCATCTAACAAGAACTGCTGATCAAAAGATGCATCCCAGAAAATAAGTCTTGGTTTGCATTTTGACTCAGTTTTAGCTTGAAAAACATCCAAAAAGATCCAAAAGTTCAGTATTTGTTTGGTTTTTTTTAAAAAGAAAAACCTTTGCAAGTTTTATATTTTCAGTTTCTTTCCAAATAACTGAAAACAGCACATATTGAGGCATTATTATCAAAGTAATACTGCATGCATAGAATCACTAAATCTGATATAAACTGCTTAAAAGATTTGCAGACTTTGCCTTAAAATAAGGTTTTTTCTCCATCTCATAAGTCCAAAAGCAAAGCATACTGAACACACTGACCATTAGTGTTGAACAGAGCTTTAAGAACTGCTGGTGATGATTTTTAAAAGACGTGTTTTGGGTGGGGTGTGTTTTTTAAATTAAATGCAGTAATGTTGCTGTAATGCAAGTTGTTATGTTTACAAAAAGCATCAAATGACAGACGTCTTTGGCAGTGGTTTTCAAACTCGCATTGCCAAGTCGTCATTCTGCCCGTTGCTGAAACCTGCTTTCAGAGACGATCTGGTTTTCATGCTCCTTTTGTCTCTTAGGAAGGGGAAGTTCCTTCACCACTACGAGAACTACGGCGCCACAGCCAAGGACATTGCAGACTGGTTGAAGAAGTAAGTACTGTCACTTCATCCACTGACGATTTTAAGTAGGACCAAGCAGAGGCTTGAAGACGTCCTGAGCAGTTTTAACTAATAAAAAAGACGCGATGAAGCTTCTGAACTAGAGTCTACCTAACAAGTACCCCCCCACCACAAACACACACCTTAAATGTCAGGCATCACCTTTTCCTTTTGCTGTGCTCTTTCTCACAAACGCTCTTCTCTCTGCTCACCCTGACTCACCTTGCCACAGTGTCATCAATCTACACCTGCTCTGTTCCTGTCTCATTTTTCTTTCTCACCTTGGCTCACACTCTGTCCGTAACCCCTCCGTCTCTTACTGGCAGGAAAGTCGCAACTGTCCACAGGCCTGCAGCCAGAGGGCACAGAGCAAGGCTTTCACAGCTATCGCAGGAAACGGAGCGAGACAGGCAGGGATGTACTCCGTGCCTCTGGGCTCTTATTAGCCCAGAGGCAGAACTCAGCATCCCCACTCCTAGACTTTGACTAACTTGTTTATTTAGGGTCTCGGAGACTGATTTAAAAGCAGTGAGCCAGCTGGCTAAAAAGTCTAATTACAGCTTATATTTTAGTAAAAAGTTTCTGTTACCTTAATATGCACAAAATGACTGATTGTTCTCCACTAAATTTAATTAATTTCAAACTAATCATGTCCTTAAATGTGCTGCACACAACCACCACAGCATATAGTAGCTTGTCTCCAGGCGCTTCACATAATAAAAGTAAGAGTTTACAGTATTTTAGGGAAGCCGAGTGTGTAAGCACTTGGTGACAGTGGGGAGGAAAATCTCTTTTTAACTTGAGCAGAAGCAGGCTCCAGGAGAGAGAGTCTGTCTGCCCTCACCAGCGTAGCTGATTTTCACAGGAATATGTTCCATATGGTTTAAAAAAAGAAAGTGGAAAAAGCCTCTCCTGCAAGCACCGTTACATTTGCAGTTTTTCGTGTCATATATTTTTTTTTCTTTTTCTTTATCTGAGATGCTGCAAAACGGAAAAAAATAGGAGGTTTTTGAAGTAAACAGTGCTCAAAGATTTTTCCAGAATAGTCCATTGTCCTCTTCCTGTAACACTTTTAGCCGCTGATTTATTTTTCTTTTCTCATTTATCACCCAAACTTCAAATCCTAAATCTTAATGTTGTCATTTTGTTCAGATTCAGCTGTCTCAGATTTTTTTAATACCCACCTGAGTAGCTTTCTGCGCTCTTTTCTCACTGGACTGAAAAATGCCCTTTGCTGTTTGCACTGACGGGATTCCTACACCCGCCATAATGAATACAAGTATTCTGGGGGGTTTGCCAGCAAGACCAGTTGCAGTTAGAAGCTGTACTGAAGCCACTCTGTTGAATTAGTGAAGCCCCTTCCTTTTGTACACTCCACTTTAGTCTCTTGACCTCAGCTTGGTGCACAGTCTGAATTTGTTCCTCTAAAGTGTCAAGGCTAAAAAATTGGACACCGAAGGAGAGGTAAGAGTTGGTATCCTTGGCGATTATATCTGAGCAGCAAAAGATGTCGTCTGATAAATCTTAAGTGTTATCGCTCCCTGATAAACCTTGATCCGGAGCTTTTTATATATCACAGCTGTGTATTAGATAGTTGACGTTGCTGGAGGGTTGTTTTTAGCACTCGGTTTTCACTGTTCTGGTGTTTTTAAATATATCAGCCTCACTGGCTTCAGCGCACTGGCTCAGGCCAGAGCGTGTAACGATGAGGAAATGCTGCAGAGGAGGGCCGTGTTTAACAGTGTCTTTTTAAGTGAGTGTTTATGCTGTATCCACATCCACTCGTTCTTGGAACTGGAGCAGTGTGCTCCACCACAAAGGTGGGGCTGCTTTTGTCCAGATGTGTGTGTGTGTGTGTGTGTGCTTTTGTGACATACTGGGTGGAGTGTGGGCTACAGCTGTGTCTGATTATATTTAAATTTTCTTTACGCAGATTACACATAAGCTGGACTGTCTCCGCTTTTCGGTCTCACCTCTGTTGCCCTTGTTGTCTCCCCCCTCTTTCCTGTTTTAGTCCTCAGCCCCCCCAGCCGAAGACCCCTGAAGTCCCCTGGTCAGAGACAGACTCCGCGGTCTTCCACCTGTCCGATGAGTCCTTTGACAGCTTCCTGGAGGAACATCCTGCTGCCCTGGTCATGTTTTACGCCCCTTGTGAGTAAAAAAGCAAAAGAGCACGGTCTGTATTTATCAAACTGCTACACTTAAAACATTTCCCACTTACTAAAAGCCGTCTTAAATTTAAGCGAGGTCCAGAGTTCTTTTAAACTGGTTAAGGGTGATGTAATCACTCGTGTTAACACTTGAGAGTTCTTAAAAGTTACTTCAGCACTCGCACTCAGTGAAACATTTTCTTTCTTTTTGGTGCTTTCCCTCAGTGTTTGATCAATACTGGACCATCAGTTAATTATGATGGCAAAACTATTTATTTTTGGCCCAAAGCCCGTCGGAAGTTGTATATTTCTACATTTCACACTTTTAGCTGTCGTGAAGATAGATCCGCCTCTCTTCGAGTTGGTGTGTTAGGGTCGGGGGCAGCTGTCTCTCACTTGCTGCAGAGATGCACCCTGGGTATAGACAGAGTGGCAGAGGGAATTAACCGTTAAGCACTGCGGTTACACTCCACTAGATTCAATTCTGACGATGTGCTTTGCCAGAAAAGTTTTTTGCTTATAAAGGGGAAACATGAGCAGTGTGTCAAAACATCTAGCAAAAAGTCCAACGGACACAAAGGCACAGTTGTCAGAGGGCTAGCTTGCATTTCCTCTCTCGTTGCTATGGTTACTGTAGGATGTGTATGCGAAAAAGCCTAGAGCAGCCCACACCTTGTTTACTGATTTTACAAGCGTAGGTTAATGATTAAAAATAACCACAATAAGTAATCTAAGGAGAAGTAATCTAATCGAAAGTAATCTTCCTGTGCAGTAAGGTCAGACGCGCAGATTTAATCTGCCCTGACAAACAGCTAACTCCCATTCTCACTGTTTCTCATGAAAATGTAACAAAATATCAACACTTGGGAGAAAGAGCATACGTATGGACACATTCCCGTTTGACATTAAGAATAATAATAAGTTTTGTAAAGCATGTGGATTTTAACACTTTATAGTTTAGTCTACTATAATCGTATCATACTTATACGGTGGCCCTGAGAGGCTAAACGGACTGCGACTTAAGAAAACACCAGCAATAAGAAAATCGCTGCAAAAGCACACGAAACACAATGGAAATAAGAAAAATGGAAACAGGAAAAAAGAAAACAGAAATAGGAAAAACGGAAATAGGAGAAAACAGATTTCCAAAAGCACAAGGGAAGTGTTTTTCTGGGAGACATTTTCCTATTTCTGTTGTGTTTCGTGTGCTTTTGCAGGAACCTTATTGCTGGCTAAGAATTGCAGTCTGTTTGGAGAATCAGAATCAGAATACTGGAGGATCCCTAGGGAAATTATTTTTTTGTTGAGTGCTCCATAATAAACAACATTAACAAGACAGACAATACACTAACTAAGAATAGTACAATATATACAGGCAAATATATATCATAAGTCGTTTATTAATAAATAGCTGAAAAAAAAAACAAAAAGAAACATGTTTAAGTGGATTCCTGCACAGTGAGATGGCCACAGGTCGGAATGATTTCCTGTGTTCAGTGGTGCTTTTGGTACACTCAGTCTCTCACTGAAAATCTGTTTTGACCAGCATGTCATGGAGTGGGTGGGAGGTGTTATCCAACATTGTCTTTATTTTGGACAACATCCGCCTCCAACACCTGTTGGGAGTCCAGCTTTTGCCCCACAACACTACTGGCCTTACGGATCAGTTTATCGAGTTTGGCCTCTCAGGGCCACCGTATACTTGGTTGATTAAAACGGAAATAATTCAAACTAAAACTAAATGACATTTTACACTAAAGACTAAATAAAACTCAGTCCAAGCTAACTCTGCACTCATAGTCGCTTAAAGTCACTGAAGGTCATTGACTTTCTCTGGTCTTCGGTCGCCCGGTTCCTGCTAGCTGTTAGCTGCTTTCTTTATGGTTGCCCTTTATGGGGGTTTGTTAAAGTACTGAACTGATAAAAATGATACCAGTCAGAGTAGAAGAACCAGTAAAATCTTCCCAAATCCCCATCTCAGTGGAAACTAGTAACATTTGTAGGAAGGGTCGTTGTTGAGGCTGTTATTGAATGTGGTCCCATGAAAAGATGAAGTTTAGGTTCAAAATCACTTACAAAGCCCATGATGGTCATAATGAAGGAATCATTAATGTAATCAAGTCAGATAGTACAGCACATGTGGTACTTGTATATATTTATACATGGAGGGAATGATTTCAGCAGCCTGTCAGAGGAGCTCCTCATTCCTTCCTGCACTGGATAACATTGTGCTCTCACACGTCCTCTTGGGTCGAACTGTTGTTTAGTCACATAAGTAACATCACTGTTTGACTGTCATGCTCAGTATTAACAATCAGCTGGATAAAGTAACCGAAGGCCGATTGAAAAATGGAAAACAAACTCAAAGACAAAGCGGCTGCAGTAAGTTTCGCTCTTTGCCCAGAACGCTCGCACACAAGCTCATCTTCGCAAACCAACGCTTCATTGTTTCCATGTGGCTGACATAAGCCTGCTTGTCATCTTTATTCACGCAACATACTTCTGTTGTTACACAGAACTTTGTAAACATGCCAGTTTTTTGTTCAGTAGCTTAGATCCCAGATTGCTTTGCTTTTGCGAAGCCCTCCTGCGTGTGAGGGGGAGGCCAAAAATAGCTGTTGTATGTTGGTAAATGTATCACACGCATTTTTTTTTTTAAATAATGGAAATTTATTCAATTTGATTTGACTGTTTTTGACCTTTCTGTTTTTTTTAGCTACCTGTATGCTTTGGATCACATCACCACCTCCTGCTGTTTACCCCTGTACTCTTTCTTCTCTGTAGCTGCTGCCCTCCCTCTGTGCTCATTTTAGACTTGCCTCTATTAAAATAAACTAATCAGTATAAATAGGATCCTTTAACCTTAGCTTTAACTATAACAAGGATTCTTGCTTTCAAATTTGATCCGATACTTGCTGCAGAGCTTCATACCGCCTGGTTGCTGGGAGCACTGCACTCAGTCCAAAGGGCAAACAGGAAGCCCAGCTGTGATTAAAAACATATCCGTGATACTAACACTGCGGGTGGACCCGCTACATCCACCGTCTCATCATTCCCTGCTAAAACTCAGCAATATTTTGCAATACTAAACCCTGTATTTAAATTAACTCTACCAGTTTCACTAAAGAACTATTGATTCACATGAGTATAGACAAAAAGCGTTTGCATTGCACTGTAGCTGCACTGGATACCCAGATAGTTTTTATACTTATTCACCTTAAATATGAACACTTACTGTGCGAGTCTGGGTTCGAGTTGGAGTTTATAACTAAACTGCTTGATTGCTTTTATCCTGGCTTTGATCTCTTTAATGCTTTTAAATGTGTACATTTCCACAGACACACTCCATGCGTTTGTAGTAGTTTGTAGTTTTCCCAGAAGAGTGTAAACTGTCAAAACTATAGAAAACGGGGATCAGTTCAGAATGAGTTGCCATTAAAGATGCTAATGTAGTTTTCTCAATTGTGTAATTTAGATAAGGGTTAATGCAAAGCATAAGTGTCAGCACAAGGTATGTATGAGGTATGATAATACAGGTCATGTATAATCATTCCAGGACTCCAAACATTAAAATGGAAGCAGTCCTGCAGTCCTGAGACTTCCTGTGTGGCTGTTCTGTTTAGATCATTCCTTTCTGTCTACCTACACAAGGACCTGGATAACTCCAGTGTTTCATAACAGCAACTTTCCAGCTTGAATTCCACTGTAGAACGAGTTTCAAGGAAGGTAGATTTGGAGAGCAAAACGGGTGATAAGTGAAAAAGTGTTTTCAGTGTGCTGTATTCTGGTATGCACCGCAGTTCACGTTCCCGTTCCCTAAACCCTTGAGGTTACATGAAAATATGGCGTTGACAGCATGATCCTGGGGGATGAATTCACAGAGCATAATTAAGAAAATTAGGAAAAAACAAGGTGCATATGGACCCTGCAGACTCTGTTGTTGTGTCTTTGGCCTGTAGCCAGAGACAAAGCCCTCATCTAAATATATATTTAAATATATATAAATAAAAGTTGATTTCTCCTTTCTCCATCTATCCATCAGTTTTCTCCCATTTGTCTGGGACTGGGTCATGGAGGTAGTAGTCCAAGCAGAGAAGCCCAGATCTCCCTCTGCCAGCAGAGAGATTTCATCTTTCCAGTGTCTCTTGGGTCATCCCAGGCCTTTGCTGGCTTGGAGCATCTCGCCCAGGAGATGCCCAGAAGCCATCCTAGTCAGATCCCCGAACCATTTCAGCTGGCTGGCGATGTGGAGGAGTCGGGTGGAGAATGGACCGCTTCTCCTCCAAAGGAAGGAGCCAGCTGAAATGGTCCCTCGAAATGACTGAACTATTCATCCCATCTCCAAGAAAAAAGCCAGACGCCCTTCAGAAAAAACAGTTTCCACTACTTGTATCCACAATCTTAGTCTTTTGGTCACTACCCAAAGCTCGTGATCATCGCCTCAGAATTAGAGGCGCTAATGCACCAGAGTGAACTCGACGCCACCACCTGTTGAAGCCAACAGAACTGAATCATCTGCAGACATGCAAGTGGTCAAAACTTAGAACCTGGTCAGAATCCATGGACCAGTCTCAAAATAGTAGCTGGGCTTGAAGTGGTCCAGAGAAACAAGAGATGATGCCGTTTTTTATTTGTTTTATTGTTTTTATTATTGTTATTTTAGTGGGCAGAGTCCTGGAACCTCATTGATTATACATGTCTGACTTGAATTAATGACTTTTCAAGCAGGTTTTATTTGATTGTCAGAGAAAAACAGTTGAAAATTCCGGTTTCTTTCTTTTGCTGAGGAAGAAAGCTGAAGAGCCCAGTCTAACCTGGGTTTTTGCATTTATATTGAATTGCCTATTCAGGCTTAAAGCTGCAATAAACTCTCATATTTTTGCTTTTATTGATATTTACTAAAGCGTCAGACACCATGGATTACGCAACATAGATTCAGGAATTATTTTATTGTCTTTAGTTTGTGGAGTTGTTTAAGTAAGAAAACACTTTTCTTTTCTTTTTTTTTTTACCCTGAGTGTGCAGAACAGCGCTGAAAGCAGACTAATCCTCCCTCTCCTGATGTGGTGTCACAGCTTCACAGATGCTTGTGCTGCACTTGACTCACCCTGTGGACAGCAGCCAGTCACCCACACACTCCAATCAAGGGCAGTCAGCTGAAACAAATGGCATCAAACATTTTCAGCTCGCACACGCGCACATACCCGTGACACATAAAATGCATATTTCACACCGTGACAAAACATTTATTACACACAATTACACTACATCTCGCACTCTGTCTCACTCACTCACACACACACACTCACACACACACACACACACACACAGCATTGGTGCTTCAGTGCAGTTTCTTAATGGCCCTGCTGTCAGAGTGAGATTAATGGCCTCCCAACCACCACCATCAGCTTGCATTCCTGTCCACCTCTCGGCGCGGCCGTTCTCACCGTCCTCTGTACGGCGCACAGCAGGGGTTCTTTGCGTGCCGCTCCATACTGGGGCGAAACCTCCAAACGGACCCTCTGTTTCCCAAAGCCGGCCTGATTATGTCCCCGGACCAAAAACAAACATTGCTCATTGTTGTTTGTACAGATTGTTGTTCCAGCTGATACAGCTGTAAATGGCGTGATAATGTTGGGTGCCAGACGATTGGGCTTTGGCTTGCTTGACGGGCGGCTCGGAAGCAGCCGCAGGTCCACCTTACCCCTGCAGTGGGCACAGACGAGTTGACCTTACAACAAGAGTTCCCCTAACACATGTAACATTTCCTGTGACGCAAACACCTTTTCACCTTTCTCTCTTTTTCGGTGAGATTCAGTTTGTTTTGGGGTTTTTTTTTATAATAGCTGCAGTGATGTGGAGCCAGGGTGTTCATTCTTTTGACTCTGATCTCTTCACCCCCACATACACTCTGAATCAGCAATATTTCTGTGTTTTCCTGTAAGCTCCCGCCCTCCCCTACACACACACACACACCGACCGTGGCCCTTATGCACCACTTGTTCCGAATGCCGAGCAGGGATGACGCAGAGCACAGGACGGACGTTTGCTTTTGTCTCTTACTCATCGCTTTGAAGGGTCAGACAAAGTCCTTGTAGTCACTCTGGTTCTCTGCTAAGCCTCAAAACAATCTGCATGATCACACACTACAGTCACTCAGTTGAAAGAGAAGCAGCTTTTCTATCCCACGAGGCATATCACACTTGATTTATAGCCTGCGCCAGTGCTGCATTGTATATTGAAGAAAGAAATTCCTGAACTGTTATGACAAGGGCAATTTAACAGGTTTGGAAAAGCACCAAGTTTGTTTCATGCATCTGTGCACAACAGCACTGTGAGCACATTCACACAAGCGCTCATCCCTGATCAAACAGCATATTCATAAGATCTTAAGACAAAGCGTCTTGTACACTGGGCGAGACAATTACTGTGTTATATATATTTAAAAGTTGGTTGGGGTTTTTTTGAAATTGTTTTTAAATCTAAAACTAAAATGTTTGCTAGTCACTCACTGCTCATGCAACATTAAACATACCGCTTACATCAAAAACAGTTTATTTACAGCAAGTTATACACTGCAAATTGTGTCTCCTGCTTCTTGATGAAAAAAGGGTTTTTGGTAAAACTGAGATTTATTGTGATTTATAACGAGCGGTTGATGATCTACTAAAAAGTGTCCAGAAGCCTGATCACAGATTGGCTCTAATGACGTTTTTGTTTTAAAACTTGTAACTTTTATTGCATTTAACATATCAGCCATGCTACAGTGTTTTAGTCCAGGACGTTTTTGGAAGGTATTCCCTCACAATCGTTGCCAGATTTGGTCTCATCAGCCACAACATATTGCCAAAACATTATAACTAAGCTCACATAGCTTTGTGGTTCTGTTTTTCTCATGTGGGTAATCTTTTTTTTTTCCATTGCCACGGCTTCCTTTTGTAATAGATTTTGCCATATTTTCTCCCATCTAATCGTCAGTCCAGGGAAAGATGTAACACTCCTGACCATTGCCCTTATGCACCACTTGTTCCAAATTCCGAGCAGGAATGACGCATTTGTGTTCTTCCTCTCTGTATACAGCCATTTCATTTGGTGCACCTGCTCAACTGCCTGTCAGCCAATTACATGGCAGCATCTCAGTGTGTTTAGACATGTCGAAATGACCTGCTGAAGTTCAAACTGAGCATCAGAATAGATGAAAAGGGTGATTCAACCTCTGAAGCCCAAACGCCTAACCAATGTCCTGCCTTTTGCCCCCGTATCTGGGGGCGTTGGGGCTTAAGAGGTTAAGTGATTGTAAATGAGGCTGTTGGTGCCAGAGAGGTTGGTATGAAGCTTGAAGCAGATGGGCTGCAGCAGCAGAAGACCAGACCGAGGGCCACTCCTGTCAACAGGAAACTGTAGTTGCAGTTTACACAGGCTCACCAAAACAGAAACAAACAATTGCCTGGTTTGATGAGTCCTGGTTTCTGCTGCAACATGACCAAACAACATGAATGCATGGATCCATTCTGCCTTGTAACAATAGTTTAGGCTGCTTGTTGCGGTGTAAGGGTGTGAGGTTTATTTTCTTGGCAAAATTTATTCTCATAGTACCAACTGAGCGTTCTTGTCACACCACAGTCGGAGTCTCTTTATTGACCATGTCCATCCCTTTCCTGCTTCCACCATGACAACGCACCAAATCCCAAATCATCTCAAACTTGTTTCTTGAACATAACGGTGAGCCTCCACAGTCACCAGATCTTTATCTAAACGAGCACCTTTGGCATGTCTTGGAACTGGAGATTTGCATCATGGATGTGCAGCTGACAAATCTGCAGCAGCAGCGTGATGCTGTCATGTCAACATGGAGCAAAATCTCTGAGGAAAGTTTCTTGCACTTTATTGACTCTGTGCCATGAACAATTACGCCAGCTCTGAAGGCAGGAGGAGTCCAGCCTGCTTCTAACGTGATGTGTGTTTAAAGTTGTTTTAGTAGAGACAGATTATTTATGACTGTGCTAAAATATTTGTCTTGGCTTAATTTGTTTTCGTTTTTAAAACACCCAATAAAAACTCACCAATGTGGATGTAACCACAGTTTTCTTACTCAGGGACAAACACACTCATACTATACCTTGTGCACAGATCCCTGAGAGTGGAACATGTAGTAAGCAATCAAATATGACTTAACTCTCCTTGCAAACACGATATACTCTTGCTGCCTCGCTTACAGTTTCACCCTCAGCATGCTAGCCGTGCACCCTCTGGCAAACCAGGGTGAAGCAGCAAGACACCAGAGAATTACACGGGTTGGCTGCTTGATTCGCCCAGACAGCTCTGAGCGCGTAATGCTCTGCAATCTCTGCAGAGCATTACGCGCTCAGAGCCAATCTTCTAGTGTTGAAGGTGTTTCTTGAGAAATGTAAACGTATGCTTTGATTAGATTTAAAAGATGATTTCTTGTTCTTGTCTCACTCATTTGACTGTTTTAGTTGACTGGTTGAAGCAGCTGGGTTTTATTAGCTGGCCGTAGATTCATCAATAATGATTGGCATAAAGGTAAAGGGGTGTGTTTACCACTGTGTTGCATCACCTGCTGTTTTAGCAACACTGTAAGAATGAGAAAGTTTGGTCTGTGTGGAGACCAGCTGTTTTAGTTTTGAAAACTAAACGTTAAGCCATCATCACTACAGGATATCTTTCGTTTTCTCTTTTTAAATTTTATTGCGTGGCACTTTTTCTGTACTGCATCTCAGATACAGTACTATCATGGATGACAGTTTGTGTCTTTAAATGGAGTGACACAGATGCTGGTATGTAGTACCCTTTCCTTCCAGAAATGTTCCTGAGCCCATGCGGCGATTTTAACGGCAGAATCATATCAGTTTAATTGTGCACTGCCTGAGGGCCCAAAGGTCTCAGTCAATACTTATTAAGCTTTCCAAATTCTTTCAGTCTTTTATTTACTTATTTATTTTGGTAATGTAGGCGATGAAATCCGCACACTTTGTGAAACACTGCTCTTAAAGTGGTGAATTGGCCCCATCTTTACCTCTGAAGTACTCAGCCTCTCAAGGTTGCCATTTTTTCAGTAGCCAATCAAGTTAAAACAGTTTTAACTAATTAATATTTTTAACATTATTTTCAAATCCTTTTGTTCTGATTTAAGTTATGTTTAAACAGCACGCTTAGGTTGTCCTGTAATGTTGTTCTCTGTGCCTTATCTTGATTTTAATGAACGCGCGTTCCTAAATAGCCTCTTCTGAGGGATTATTTAAAACGTATTCAGGGCTAGGTTGAACTGAAACACCAGCAGATGTTGTTATCTTGTTGATTTTTCTTTTTCTTTATTCGCTGTCTAATCCTTCCATCAGTCAGCCTCTAATGTGCATTTTTGAATTCTTTAGGGTGTGGCCACTGCAAGAAAATGAAGCCAGAGTACGATGAAGCTGCCGAAATACTCAACAAGGGTGCAGATGTAAGTCTCTCGACCTTTCTTTGTGTTCGCATGTTTACAGCATGCATATCTACAGGCCTGTGTGCTTCATATCTCACACTCTACTGAGCACACAGCATCATGCGTCATTAGCAGATCATAATAATCCCTCTTTTTTGGCTTTAAGGCTTTTGGCCGTTGCAGCTTGACACGCTGGTCAGCCTGTCCAACAGCCCAGCTTTTGATGTGTTTCTGATTAGTGGGGCGTGTTACTCACCTCTCCTCTCCCCCCATTCTGTCCTCAGTGGTAATCTAACACTCCCCAGCCAGGGGCAGGGCCTATAAAACTGTAGCCTGGTGACTGTAGCAATTATCTCACCCGTGAACGTCCCCCCGGCCCGGCGCTTGGACCTTGTCCTTGTGGCTTTCTGCCCAGCACTGGAGGTCAATGGGAAAAGCCTGCACATTATCTAATACGAATGGACGGGAGCCACTGTCACCCTGAGCTCTTTAGACCCAGCGTATCATTATTTTTCCCCCCTTGTTTTTCTGCTAATGTTACTGATGTTGCTAATGCAGTGCTTTTTTTATACACAAATGGCGTATTCTTTTTCCCAAAGTAGCCGGTGTCATCAGATAGGCTAGACTGACTGACCGTTTATGGTCTAATTGAAGAGATTAGTCTATAGATCTTATTTTACCAGTGTCCTGTCTGCTTTTGTAATGTCTGCAGAGTCCGGGTGTTTTGGCAGCAATGGATGCCACGGTGCATAAGGCTGTGTCGGATCGCTTCAAGATCTCTGGTTTCCCAACGGTTAAGTACTTCGAGAAAGGTGAAGAAAAGTACACGCTGCCACAGCTGCGAAACAAAGACAAGATCATCGAGTTCATGCACAAGTGAGTCTCGCGCTTAACCGACAGCTTGATTGCTTCAAAAGTTGAGCAGTTAAGTGGAGCACTGATTGGCCGTAGCACCGGCTTTTCAAGACTTCCTCCCACTGTGAGAGAATAATCTTTGGAAAGGGTCAAAAAGTAATGGACTTGCAATGACATCAGTCCAGCTGTGGCATCTGCAGGCTCCATAAAGTCATAGTCTGCAATCACAGGTCAGCAGACATAATTTTATATCGGGCTGACATAAAGTGTGACTCAGTGTGAGTTCCATTATATCACCGGTAGTTACATAGTAAGCTTTTATTCATTTATTCCTTGGCCCACAAAATAAAGACAAAAAATCTTGGTAGAAACTGTATTTATGCGACCTTTACTACAGTAAATGTGAGGCAATTTCCCCTTCCCTGGAGTGCACGTAATATTTTCACTTTATTTCATCCCCTGCAGTCCACAGGCGCCTCCTCCACCGGAGCAGTCTTGGGAGGAGAAACCCTCCAGCGTCAGCCATCTTGGGTCGGAGGATTTCCGAGAGGCTCTGAAGAAGAAAAAGCACGCTCTGGTCATGTTCTACGCTCCCTGTAAGTGTCTTTAATATTAAAATCAACTCCTTTCAGCATCTGCGAACAAAATCAGAAGCAAGCTCTTACAAAAACATCTGGAATGGCTCCTGAA
This sequence comes from Oreochromis aureus, assembly GCF_013358895.1. NCBI lineage: Eukaryota > Metazoa > Chordata > Actinopteri > Cichliformes > Cichlidae > Oreochromis > Oreochromis aureus. Next base: position 26,710,114 of record NC_052957.1, read on the forward strand.
AGCCTCATCTGTAACTGGCAGCTTTCGCAAGCTGTTGTATTTCATCTGCTCGGGCTGTTGTGATCAAAATATCAAACGTCTGTGAAGCTGTCGCAGCCACATGCGATCGCAGCTCCGTCCTCTTGAACTCGGTGCCATTGTAGCCGGGGCTTCAACCAGCGTGCATACGTAACTCCGAGCTTCTTGCCAAACCTCGTCATTGGGCAGTATATAAAAAAGCCCCACCTAAGCCACAGGGAGACTGAGTCACATTACTTAGAATAGTAAAAAAAAATTGAACAGATCACTTTTCCACCTTTTTATATTTTCAGCCCTGAGAAACAGACGAACAACAGATTAGAAGTGTCCTCCCAAAAAAACTGGGACTGGAAAGGCAGAAATCTCTGTTTTTGACACGCTTCATATGTGTCCTCATACAAAACACAGGAGGAATACAGATTAGGGAGGCTAATTATCAATACACACATAGACTCACACATGCACCTCTGTCCCTGTTAGGTTTTTTTTGGCCCTTTTTCTGCCCTTTGTTTCTGATGAGGGCTTCAAAGCATGCGACAGGGCACAGCAGTCAGGCTGCTTCCTCTTCTGGGCCCTTTGGTGCTTCCCTCTACAAAGAGATGCTCCAGATGTACATCAGGCCGCGTCAACCTGCCGCCCTCCCAACTCGTCCGCCCCATCTGCACCTTGCTCGCTGGTGTCTTATTAGTGAAGGAGCTTGTGCTAATGGAGCATTTGATGAGATACAGCTGCTTTCTAAAACATCAAGGCTGGAAACACTTCAGACAGAACAATCAATATAATTTTAGCAGAGGCTTGGGCTATTATCCTTTAGCCTCAAATCTGCATAATTGAACCCTAAACTAAAATTAAATGCTGGAACATCATCTTTGTCTCCTTTCGCATGCGTTCTGTGTTAAATTAAAGCATTTTCTGATTCACTGAATACCCATTTGTTGGCCTGCTGTATACCGTTAATCGGCCAGTTTGAGACATAACACTTTGGTGCGTTTAATGTTTGCTTCTTCCGTACTTTCCACGATTCATCGAACTAAGGGAAGATATTCAAATCAAGGCTGTTACAGCGCATCCACAGGGCGGTTACTTTGCATTCATCAACCCTTTCGATTTCACTCAGATTCACTCTGTCTGTGATGGTAATTATGAGAAAGATGAGTAAAAACTGTGCAGGTACAGTCAAGAAATGAGAACTGCAGGAATCATTATCATTGTCGTTTTTTTTACCTATTTTTAGATGACCATAGGTACAGTGCGTAAAATATAAAGGCTGAAAAATTCCTGTACTTGCCATGCAGAGCAAAACCCCGTTCCTTTCTTCAATTTAACTGCTAATTTAAGGCAGTCTCTAGGTTGCACCAGGGAGCTGCCTGATCAGCCTGTTTCCTTCTGTGAGGGAAAGACGTGGACAACGATTGTGTTTTTGATACACCAGTTTCAGAATTGCGACAGGACATTTACAGGTTTAAAGGCCATTTAATGCTGCAGCTAAAAGGGTAATTCAGCAGGAAATGGGTTGTGAGCGGTGCTGAATGCTCTCTTAGGGAGACGGCTCTGAAAGGGTTGGCAAATGTGTACTTGCACAGTTGACATATAATCGAATTGGAGGGAGAGTTATGTGTGCGTGCATGCGTGCGTGCGTGTGTATGTGTGTCTATGATGCCTGTGGACATACGTAGTCAGATATGTCCACTTGCAGCCTGTGAAAGAAATCTTAATAGTGCAGCTTATAGTGATATTTTATTTTCTCCTTCCAACTTGTGATGTCAGTTTGCCAAATAGATTTCCTTCTGCATTATGACAATAATCAAACTGTATATAAAGGATGGACTTGGCTTCTCGCTCTGAAAAGTGAAGCCATTGTGAAAGTGGAACTTGACTGGACTGAAAAAGCAGCCGGCGAGTTTGGTTCATTGAAAGCAAAAGACAAAAACAAAATGATAGCTCAAGACTTTTGCACATTATTGTACTGTATATTTTTTCTAATCGTAAGCATGGGTACAAAAGAAGGCTGAGTTATAGAGAAGTCTGTAGAAAAATGAGCCTTGGCTTGTCTTGATGAGTTCAAATAGTTTTGGGATGAGTTTAAAGTTCAAATTTAAGTCATTACTTTGAAATTGTATTTATTAAGAGAAATGTTTATTTTGTAAATTACACGCCTTAATAGAAGGGCTTTCCTCATGGCGCCTACGTCTATCTTTGAAATACAGTCTGTGACCTGAACACAAGTGACATCCATGGGGGAAAAAAAGGCCTTTGCTACTTTTGTCTAAAGGAGCATCTTATCCCTGTCCAGCACCTTCGAAAAGTAATGGAACACCATCGGGCCTTGTTACCTAAAATCCTTCCCTGGCCTCACTAGTTTTGTGACCAAATTGGAAAAACATCCCCTGCAGCCATATTCGCAAATATTTGTAATGAAAAGCCTGAAACCAGAAAACTGTTGCAGCAAAAGATTCGTGGCCTTGGGGGAGAGCATGTTCAAGCATGTTCTCCATCATTTTTCAGTGATTGAAAATCCATTTATTGAGTTAGATGACTCAAATGTTTAGCTAACCGGCTTGTCCGTAACATATCCTGGTCATTCAGCCGGGTGTAGGGACTGTATCAGCAGTTGACCGACAACTTATGTCCCAAACGTACAATCAGAATTTGCTCTGGAGAGTCGATTGGACAACTGCCACATAGTCTTATGTAGACCTTCAAAAAGTAACAAATTCTTTTAAGCATATTGTTCATTAATGACTCTCTGTCAGGGTTTAATTAGCTGGTGTTTTAACCCTAACTCGGCACATGAAAGTGTCTAGCCAGTCACCCACTGCCAAGCTGCTTTCTTCTTCATGGGCAATTTATTTGTCACCACAAGGGGTTTCCTTGCCTTTTCTTATTTCCAAAAGGGGCAACGGCTTGTTTTTAATTAACAGGAGAAGGACTGCATACTTGACATTATCAACAAAAGATTAAAGTGAATGAGCAGGTCTAAGAAAAATTCACATTTCAGCAGAAACTGAGAAGAAAAGTTGTCAGAACAGCAAACAGTCTCCCAGGTTGAGAGTGCAGTACAAAAAGTCATCACTCTTTTATTAATGCACTGCAGCTAGAGTTGGAAAGGCTTCCTCCTCCTGGTCAGCTCTGTGGACAGTTAATCATCCTGCCTCCACCTACAGAAAATAAAAGAGCTGTCTATAAATGTGCTCTGTAGGTATTGACATACTGTATATGGAGTGCTGTTGGAGTACAGAGTCGGGGAGGTAGCGTTTATGATGCCAATAAATAGATCTACAGTCTTCTCATAATATAAAAGGGACCTTGTTAGTAAGCGCCAGTAAATACGTGCATGTGTTCTCTGTCGTGTTTCGGTGTAATCCTCCGTTTAGGGCATGAAGCTCAGTTTTGTGGTGCAAATGTATGATGATAATAGATATAGTTGTGGTAACAGCCCATCTGCTTGTTCTTTTCCAGGGTGTCCACACTGTAAAAACGCTGTCCCCCACTTCACCACCGCAGCAGAGCTCTTCAAAGAGGATCGCAAGGTTCGTGTTGCTTTTTCACATTCTCACTTAGATATGTGATTACTGGCTCTGATGGCGGTGCAAAGATGCCTCTAACTGGAGCTGTGCTTACAGTAAACATCACGGTTTTCTGTAATCGGCTCACAGTTAGAAGATCGGTATTGATTTGAATAAATATTGATCCGAAACCTTTTCGTGCAGTGTTCAGGCTAGAGTTAAAAAAAACCAGAAACAAATAAAACAAGTTCTAGCTGCTTTTTTATCTTGTTGCTTTGCTGTATCGTGTCTTTCACAACAAATAACATGGTTATTTTAAAAGTAATGGAATAAAAGACGCAGATTTAGACCAACAAGGGACCTGATGTTGCAGAAACAAAATATTAAAAATGAAATAACGTATTTCCACCGTGGTCATGACAGGCCGTAATCCAGTGTGTCTGCTTTATTACAGTCTTTCGTGGCAGGCTGTTGTCATTACTAGATCTAATTTCTTCCAGGTTCTATTCAGTTACACTCACCCTCAAAGCTTATCACTGTGAAATTATTAAGATCTTGTTTGTTGTTAACCTGCGCAGCTGTTCAAAAACAACCTCGTATTTTCCATCTTTAGGTTAGAAATGATTTCTTTCTTTCTTTCTTTCATTGTGTTTGCGTTAAGCGCTCCCTGGACATACACACAATATATGCACTCACCAGCCACTTCATTAGGTACACCTGCTCAACTGCTCGTTAATGCAAATATTTAATCAGCCAACTGTAAAACAAGCGTCAGAGAGGAGAAAGATGGTTATTTAGGTGACTCTGAATGTGACATGGTTGTTGGTGTCAGATAAGCTGGTTGAACCTTGAAGCAGATGGGATATCTGCAGATGGGATATTTTCCTTGCAAACCTTTGGCCACATAGTACCAGCTGAGCTTTGTTCAAATGGCACAGCCTACCCGAGTGTTGTTGCTGATCATATCCATCCGTTTATGTGCACAGTGCATGCATTTTCTGAAATCTCAAATCATCGGAAATCAGTAACTTGAACATGATAATGAAGCCTAATCCCACCTGGCTCTAGAACGGTGTGCCTAATAAAGTGTCTGGTGAGTGCATGTTAAGTATTATGGGGGGGAAATATGTGACATTTTCCAAAATGGACCACATCAGTTGCACTTTAAAGATCTGAATATGTTTTAAATGTTCAGACATCATGATGATTCACATTCATTTATCCTCTGTACTCTTCACGGATGCTTTTTTTGTCTTTTCTGACAGCTTGAAAGGTGTTGGATATAAAAACAAAAGAACGAGCATTTGCAGAGTAAATGCATTTGCATATTTTATGCAAAGTTATCAGAAAGTCTTTTGATTGTCGTTAACTTGAGAATTCACATCTTTAAAAGTCCTCTCGCCCCATTCCTAGTAATTGTTTTCATGTCTCACACAGGAATAACTGGTAATTGGCTTCCACCTATAGAAGGCTTTTTACCTTAGTTGGTTTTTACATAGCGATTGACAAGTGCGCTCACAACAGTGGCAGCGGAGCTGTAACTTAGGGTTCAGTGTCTCCACTCCACTCCCGTCCACTCCAGCTTGACCATTCAGATAAAGCATCATGCTGTTGCATCAAATTTTCTGCAGGCTTGGGGTTTGGAGGTTATTGGAGGTTCATGTAGTGGCAACAGGACACACTCAAGCTCATCCTCCACCATCCCCACTCCCTCTCATTACTTACCCTCAGGGACTCATGTCCTGACACCCTCCCACTCCTGCTCATTTCTGTTAATACCCTCTGACTGCAGGGCTTATTTCCAAACCTCTTAAACCACAACTGTGTGACTCACTCTCTTGCTCTCTCTCCCTTTCAAACATGCAGGAATTTTGGACACGTGTCAGGCAGCGGTCGAAGCTAAAGTATCAGATCGAAGTGACAAAAAAACCATCTAATTGCTGCCTTATCATCTGTGAAGTCTCATCAAAATGTTTAATGCTGAATAGCTGTTGTTCCAATATTTCTCGGACCGTGTTGCTGTCTCAGTTGTTTGGAATTTTTCTAAATCAATGTCAGATGGTGTCCTCAGCAACTTAGCCATCTATTTTTCTGAGGCAATTCTTTGTAACATTTCTCAATAACATTAATCTTCAACAGATGAAAATGAAAATGCTTTGAACCTTTTTTTTTTCCTGGGAAATTTGATATCAGCTGCAACTGTAACACATCATTTCATTTATTCATTTCTGCAGAAACTCACACTCGCTTCCTTCATTTCGAAATACTGAAGTAGATCTGTGCATTTATAAATAACCATGATTTCAGTCAGATGGTCATTGCCCGACAAGCCATAATAATAGAGCTGAATATTTAAAAAGAGGTTTGTGTGATTTTAAAAGTTGATGGATTTAGCCCTTAAAAATTTATATTTAAATTTAGCCATCAATCTTTTTAAATTCATCTTTTCTTGCGCTTCCACTGCTTTTAGTAATTTAGTTTATTAAAAAAAGGATCATGTATAATAACATAAATGTTACCATTTGATGCATTGTATCAGAGTTAGCTAGAAGCTAATTTACATCTGCAGTTGCTTGGCAGATTACATGCAGAAGGTTTTCTGCTTCTTTAGCCCGACTGCTTCGAGTTCTACTGCTCTTTTCAGATCCCTCACTTTAAGACTCTTGCATTTACTTTTCAATTCCAGTAACTTTTTGTTTGCACCTTGTAAGATTTTATCTCGTAAGGTAACAACGATTCTTACATTTTCCATCAAAAACACACAACATTGATAACCTGACCGCATACTACAATATTTACTTTATATTTTAAGCAAGACTTTCGCAACAGCCAGAAATGTACTATGAGACTCAGTATTTGGGAGCACAACCTTAAAGCAAACCCTTCACACTTTTTCTTATTTTCTGTCATATACACTCACCAGCCACCTCACTAGATTGACCTGTTTGTTAATGTAAATCTCTAAAGACATGGAGACACAATCGAGACAACCTGCTGAAGTTCAAATCAGATTGGTGATTTAAATAACTCTGAACATGACCCACCATGTGTGGCACCAACACAGTAACTCAAATAACTGCTTATTGAGACCAAGGTCAAACTTTGATGTAGGCTAGAGCAGCAGAAGACCACACCAAGTGCCACTACTGTCAGCTAAAAACAAGAAACAAAGGCTACAATTCAGCAGTAGAAGATTGGATAAAAGTTGTTTGGTGTGATGAGTCTCTGTTTCTGCTGCACCATTCAGATGGTTTGAATTTGAAAGCATCAGTCCTCTTTGCCTTGCATCAACAGTTCAGGCTGCTGCTGGTGGTGCAGCGATGTAACAGTGTGGTGGATGGCTTCTTGTCCATTTTGGGACCCTGAGTACGAATTTATCAACCTACTTGAGCATTATTGCTGACCACGGCCATCCCCTATGACCACAGTGCAACCCTCTCCTGATTGCTGCTTCCAGCAGGATAATGCTCCATGTTATAAAGCTCAAGTCATCTCAAACTGGTTTTGTGAACTGACAGTGAGTTCATTGTCGTCAAATGGCCTCCACAGTCACCAGATCCCAATCCAATAGAGCACTTGTGTAATGTGGTGGAACGGGACAGTGTCATCATGAATGTGCGTCCTGGGTGTCATTGGCAGAGATGGACTTAATTCTGTCATCTCTGGAAGCTCAGCAGGCAACACCAACCTGCAGTTCAGACTTTCTTGGGGCGTCATTTAGAACAAAGAGGGTGGCCTTAAAAGAAGAGAGACGAAAGTGTCATTATTGAGACAGCAGGAGCTGCACTCAGGTCCACTGGAAGATTGATTTAGCAAAGCAGGATATGAACATAACAAATCCACTTTAAGTTGCTTTAAACCATACCTTGAGTTTCGAGGTTTTGATGAAACTAGCACAAGCTGCATAATTAGGGGACCTGCATTTGTGTGGAAGTCACACAGATGCACAGTTTTAAGATGTATTTCCCTCTTGTCATTCCCCCAGTGGCCAGAGGAGATTTGAAGTTTTGTTTGAACAGGACTAAATCTGCATAGTGGGTACTTGTGTTTACTTGGCAGTTCTTTCTGTTTATCAAGACGAGCCCCAGTGTATTATGCCAGACCGGTGTTGATCACAGACTATTAACTGCCCTTGCCTCATTTACCAAAGACTAACACGAGCTTAGCTGCAAGCTTTGAAGACACAAACAATTAAAACTCCGCATTCTGCTGTATATCAGCATGGGAGCCATGTACAGGGTTTGTTCCATGCCATTTTGTCTTTTCTCCAAATTCCAATCAATAGCAGCGTTAAAGGTGCACATGGGCTGGAACAGCACTGCGATGAGAACACAGTTTCATTAGAGAATTTAAGGATTTGCTTAATATAACCTACCCTGTGGCTGCTACTGTACTGGTAAAATCATAGAGAAGCACTGCAGAAATCAAGATTTCCCCGTGGAACTTTTGACCTCTGCTGGCACTTTGCAGTTGTTTTTGTATTCATGGCTCCCTGTTAGGGTTTCTGTGCACATTGATGAGGAGCTGTATATGCTCCAATTTACACAAACTACCAATGATGTCAACCTCTTTCACTCATCAACAGCTGGTGGTAATGTGTGGAGATGTGATGCAATGCTCGAGCAACAACGGGGAATGAGTTTGGCTCTTGTGTTTTTCTGTATTTATCTGCAGGAAATTTCTTTTATGTTTTGAACACTGTTAAGTTCAATGCCTTGTTCTCTTGCTATGTTAATTCACTAGTTTCCTGCTTATTATTAGTGTATAACCCAGTCAGAAGTAAATACAGGAGAATTGCTGATACTGATACCTATGAAAGCCAGTTTCCGCCACTAAAAAAAAGTATCAATAACTCGAAATTTCGAGTTATCTTTCTCGAAATTTCAACTTGTTAACTCGAAATCTTGAGAAAAATAACTCAAAATTTCGAGTTAGCTCTGCCAGTCAGTAATCTACGTGACTGACGTCATTGTCTTGTTACCCAGAAGGATATGGCGCAGAAGAATGCACACTCAAAACCGGATTGCAACAAATTGAGAGTACGTTTGCTGATATGTGATTGATTCAGCTAATAACACAAGGATTTCATCATTTGTGAAGCCACGCTGAAAATACTCAGCAGTTTGTGCATTCATGACTGGCTGTAATACTGGTAGCTTAGCTGTAGCATTTGTAGCTGAGGGCTTCAGCTTCTGGGTAACAAGGAAATGACGTCATTCCCGTAGATTACACATTGGCAGCGCTAGCCTAACATTTCGAGTTAATAAGTCGAAATTTCGAGAAAAGAACTCGAAAATTTATTTATTTATTTATTTTAAATCTATGGTATCTATGGAAATGGGCTTCCATAGATACCTTTAATCAATTAAGGCAGCTTATGTAGGGGAGAGCAGTGTGTCATGATTTATGTGATGGTTTGCGGTTTGCAAATTCCAAGCACATTTTAATGACCACTGAATCACTGTGATTTGTACTTTCCACAATATTTAGTTAAACCAACACACCTTTCAGCTTTTCATGTATTTTGAAAGTTCATATGTCAATGAACAATATTCTTTACTCTCATTGGTAGTCTCCTCAGTCACTCCTCATTGAAGTCATTCACTGTCTGCGGTCTATAGCTGCCACGTCACTGCAAATCACCTCCAGTGTGTGCACAGCTGTAGTAACTTGTATATTAGTTCTTTGTCAAATTTGTTTTTTATTAGCGTAAGGCAGAGAAGACCTTTTATAGGTGTTTATGTTTTTATATTTTATATTAATCATATTGAGTTTACGTGTAATAAAATCTACAATGTAAATAAAATTGCTATTGCCAGTCCCCATTACTCAGTTGATGCTTGTGTTGCAGCTACAATAAATCAAAGACGTGGTGTGTTACAGTAACCCTTTCAGTGCTATGTCACTCTTTAATATGAGCTAATGTATTCCTTGTGGTAGTCTTTCAGTCCAGCTTATGCAGATCCATGTTAGATATTACAAGCACAGGTACTTTGTTGTTAGAAGAGAAGTAGCTCTGAGTGTAGCTGTACCTCTTTGTTCCTCAGTTCGACGCTGGTAGTGATACTAGGCCAAATGGTAATATGCTGCCCCCTAAAATTTCACTATCCAATCAATAATATGATGTGGGGTCCTCTGTCACTTGAAGATGAATCAATAACGGAATTGGCTGAGGACCTTTTGAAGAACAACAGCTCTACGACTTCATTTTCTCCTGTCAATTCACGGCAACTCTGATTGATTGCACAGGGATGAGCAGTTGGAGGCAGCCTGTAGTTACATTATACCCCTCATTGCAGCTACAGTGCCATCTCTAATGCTGCTGCTGCTTAAAGCACTCTCTATGTATCTCAAATTGCCCTAACTTAAAGGGTGGTTAAAGATTTCACATTTGAAAAAAAACACATAGTGCTTGTGGTAAATTGCTCAGGTATACAAAGAAGAGGGTAATTTTTGGTGTTTTCACCTTAATTTCTGTCGACTATTGTGCCTTTCCAAAGGTGATGCACCTCACTCTTGCTGAATATGCACAGCTTGCAAGTCCGTGAAATACTCTTGTTGTGGGAGCACAGTGAAGAGCAGCTTAATACACTTGATTAACAGACCAGAGAAGAATATCCCTTTATAGGCTCCCTCTTCTCTCATATGCGCTCCATTTGCTCCCTATCTTCGCTTTTTTGTTTGCCCGTGTCTGTTCTGTTAATGCAGATGAAGTCGACATTGTGCTGCATTGTACCCATTTTAGCAATTTGTTGGCAATTATGCAGATTTTTCCGTCACTTGAGTATTTATATTTGCATACAAAACAAGGTTCATGTGTCTTGTAATTAGGACAATAAAGTTTTCGTGCCGTTTGCGGTGCGGCATAAGTGTCAAACATTTCTCCTTCCGCAGCATATCTGTCATTTCCACATTTGGCTCGGGCAGACAGATAGACAGCGAGCGATTATTTGATGGTGACAAGTTCAATGTGGAGCACTCAGCACCCTGAGAGAGGGTGACATTTCTGCTGTCCAAAAGGACATGCTAAGTGAGCCATGTATCAGTGAGGCGGCATTTACGCCTCATTGGGACGGCTTGTCACTAATCGATGCAACAGCCACGCAACATAAATCTCGCTTGTTGTTTTTATGCTGGCTGATTGTTGTTGGGGGGGCTTTTTTTTGTACCACCCACATAAACGGACCAATGCGTAAGTCATTTTTATGCCTCTATGCTGGTGACAGCTGTAGCCTAAGGCATTATGTTTTCTCAATGGCCCTCCTCCGTCCATCCATCCATCCATCCATCAACATGAATATGATAGATTATTGTGCTTAAAGGTCATGGTCACCGTGACCCTCATAGCCCTCCCCTTCTTGTGAATATGATGATGTTGTCAATGTCAACTCAAGGATGAGCTGAAAAAAAGAAAGATCACTCATTTTTGGAACAGTTCTTGAACTTAACCATTTTCAGAGGAATGTTTTTAGTTCTATAAGTCACTTGGGGCCCAGAATTTAGGGGAATTGCTCACCAATTTGATCGCCTTTTTTCACTCATTTTTGGAACATCTGACCTATGAATCAATGAAACATGGTCAAAGTATTTATTTGGAAAATGAACCTAACCAGTGTTTGTCTATACTGCATCTGTACATTACACTGTATACAATGTATGCCAAAAGATACATTGTATCTTTTGGCACTCTGTTACTATCAGCCTGTGGTAATTTTGTTTCTATTTTCATTAGCTGAAACTAAGAAGAATGCCAAAACTTTCCTCCCAGTCCAAAGACATGCATGGTGTTTCTTTCTGTTAGCCCTACGATAGATGGGCGATCTGTCGCCCTTTGACAGCTGGGGTAGGTTCCAGCTCACCCACACCCCTGAATAAGATGTGTGGATAGCTGGATGGCTGGCAGGGGGGAAAATCCAGCAAAGACCTGACACAGGACTTGAGAGATGTATCCACTGCTCACTGAACCCTCATCAGAAATGGTCTCAGTGGAAGTTTAGCTCTCAAGAAGCCATTTATAAGAAAGGGAAATGGGGAGAAAAGGTCGAGGTGTGGCAAATTACACAAGAACTGGACTGAAAATCAGGAGCAACACATGCTATGGAGTGATAAATCAAATTTGAAATTTTTGGTTCAAATTATTATCAATATGGAGGTCAGGAAATGGGTCCAACAGGCTGTGTTGAAGAATAAAGGGGGGATATCAATTATTGACCTTCAAGCTCATTAGAACTGTACAGAATCAGTTTTTCTTCAATACTGGATTTCTGTTTATGTTTACACACGTCTCAATAAATTGCTTCACCTGTTTCCTTATTTCCTAGCAAATACAAAGAAATGAGAGTTGGCACAGTAGTACTGTAGCTGTGTCCTCATTTGCATTCCTGTAATATTCTTCACCTATATAATTTTTAATAGTATCAATGTACCGACGTGTGTTCTTGAGTTCTTAAGATCCACTGAAACAAAAGCTAACTGGCCATAAAATGGAAATGCATCGTGCGAATTAAAATAATTGTCATAGTGATAATAAAATAACAATAAATGGGAAGAATGCACCAGGAATAATAGAAGTAACACACAAACCATCTAAAACAAAGTTTAAGGAGGCCGAACTTGGCAGCTTTAATACACTACCTTGTCTGTTTAATGAATGTCTGCATTAAACTTACTAACTATTAAAGATAATGACTGCAGTTTTTGAAATTCATATTATAATAAAGTTTCCTCGAATGTAGCTCAAAAGGAGATTTTCTGAGAAGTTTATGTATTCTTATGTACTAATTATGTCTCGGTAGGAAGTTTATTTAAAAAGCTTATTACACAGCAGCCGTTTGACAGAAAATAGAAAGAAGAATCAGGTGTTACAAATCAAATTAATGAAGCCTTCGTTGTATATAAGCACGGAGCCTCAGTTAATGTGATTAGTCACGTCTGTGTTTCCTTGCTATTTTATGTCAGAATGGGTGCTGTGAAATGGGTCTGTTAGTTGGACAAAACTTTTTACGACTAAAAAAATAATATTTTCAGTTTATTTACACACTCATCTAATTAAGGCACAGTCCCAAGCGCCTCTTCTGATATGGCAGGGTGTCAAGCGCCTTTAAAATTTAAAGCATGTTTTATTATGCGCACTGAAAGTGAATGCGCAATTGCCTGTTTCAGATCGTGTACGCAGCTGTGGACTGCACTAAAGGACAGAACCACGAGCTTTGCAAGCAGGAAGGGGTGGAGGGCTACCCAACATTCAACTACTACAACTATGGCAAGTTTGTGGAGAAGTACAATGGAGATCGAGGGGTAAGTGATTGGAGGCAGTTTATGATATTGCAGTGAATGAATGTTCAGTGATGATCTGCATCTGGGAAAAAAAAGGACCCAACTATCAGAGAAACCAATAACCGCCAACAATTGTGTGGATTACAGTTGGAGGGAGAAGGTTGTGAACTTTTTTTTAATATGTGCTAAAATTTCCACAGATGTCCTGAGAGATAGATGAGAAGCATTTGTTACAACAGCAGATGATTACCGTCCATCTGTCCTGCACACCATCTTGAAGGAATTTATTCTTTCATGCAGAATACATTAAACTGTTGGATGAGCTACGTGCCTCAGATCCCTCAACATTTCTGCTGGCCTGAGTCAGGACTTTGGCTTCGTCATCCCAAGATGCTATCAGTGTGCGTGTCGCACGTCCTGACGTTTCTCCTTAGAATCTGCTGATAATTTTCAGAATCGATTGCTCCATCAATGATGATGAGCTGTCCTGGCCCAGATGCGGCTAAACGGGCCAAATCCATAATGCTCCCATCACCACAGTGTTTACAGTTGGGATCGAGTGCTGAATCCCGTCATAGTGGATTCAGGAGGATTAACATTAGCAAATGTTAGCAAAGCTTGTTCCCTGTCCCACACCTTGCTCTTACTCTTATTTATTGCCCTACTGTTCTTAAAAGAAGGGCAACAATTTTGTTGTGTGCTGCAACTCTTTAGAGATGGTTCTGTAATCTTTTCCACCATCACGAGTATTAACAACTGCTTTCTGAGGTCTTCAGAAATCTCCTTTATTCTTGATTCGCATCCTCAAACGTGTCACAAGGAGTGCTCTTTAAATAAAAACACACCCGGCTCAAATCTCAGTCATGGTTGATTTGTAATCCTCGTCATCCCATCGATTGAAAACACCCAAATGTCCCATTCAAATTAATCCTAGAGGTCACATACATTTAATATTAGATCATTATTCTCAATACGTAAATGACCAAATCTAACATTTTAACTTAAGTGACCTACTTAGATTCTCTTTATCTCCTTCTCAAAGTGATGTGTTTACTGAGATTATGCATTATGTTCACCATTGTGCAGAAATATAGAAAATCTCAGGTCAGAAACTATTTCTGAGACTGTGTTTACATCAGGGATGTCGAATTTTACATCGTGGACCACATGCAGCACACGCTGATGTTAAGCGAGCTGGAACAGTGACACTAGATATTAACATATTTACATGATAAATATGTAAAACTGGAGAAAAGATCCAAGTAGTTCGATTTATAGAAAATATCCATTTTTCTTTTTTTTTTCTTTTGGACTTGTTGTCATTTAAGTGTTTATCCATTACTTAATTACTTTGGTGTAGTATGTAAAGAAGGGATGGGGGGTATCAATAGGAAAGGCTGTAAATCTTGAAATGAAAATACAGTTAAAAGATCAAAATCTGTTCACTCACTCACTTTGCATTTTCCACAGTCGTCTGGTCGGCCAGATTGGAGTCTACCGGGTCGATTCTGACCGCCAGGCCTTATGTTTGAGATGCGTGATTTAGATAGTTCAGCTGGTTCAGAAATTAGAACAGGATCGAAAGTAGAGGAGAAAAAGATGTATCATTAATGCTTCTTCACTCCAGCTGTTGCATTTCTTCTCCCTGTGTCTGAAACTCAGAAACGACCTCCAACATGTTGTTCAGTGACGGGGGGGTGGGTTGGCTTTACTTTTTCCACACCTTGCCTCCCTCCCCCTGCCTGTGGACAGACCGCCATTATTTGCCTGAAATCATGTGTCAACTGAATTATTTATAGCATCAAATGGTTCAGAAAATGAGGTTTATCCACAGGACTGGCTGAGAAGTTGCTTCAAGTTGAGAAATATGCTGTGGTGATTGTTACTTTCCTTGTCTTCACAGGAGGCAGGCTTCACGGGTTTCATGCGCAGCCTAAGAGGACGCGACCAGGAGAAAGTTGTCAAGAGGAAGGAGGAGCTCTGAGAGAAGCATGCGGGGTGTTGGGGGCGGCGTGGGGTGGGGTGGGGGGCAATGCACTGTGACCCTTGAGACTGGCAAAGGGCCCTTTCAGCACTGACGGGGGAGACTCGACGACCTCAGCGAAAGGCTATTTTTTTATACCGTGGTGACTCCGTTTGTAATAATACCAGAGTACTTGCTGTCAGACCGACCACTTGAGACTCGTGTTTTTCACGGATGTTCTGGTGGGCAGAAAATACACAGACGAGGAAAAAAAAGAAAAAAGAAAAAAAGGTTTTCTTGTTTTTGCCCAACCACTGTGACTGAATATGTGAAAAGCTACACCCTATACTGTATCTATGCAATACTGCCCCATGCTTAGCTCTGCAGGGGTTTGTGTGACTGTCAGACCACCATGGTGGTGGGCCGGTGGTGGGCATCAGTATCTAAAGGTGGAGGTTGCACTGTCCCAATGGGTCCTAATCCAGCCCCATCAACCCCGCTCTGTCTCTAAAAGAGACAAATGCTGATTATTGACATACACCTTTTGGTTTCAGTGATTTGGGGTTTTTGGCTTTTTTTTTTGTTCTTCTTGTTCTTGTTGTTGTACAGAACCTTCACGTCTGCAGAGCAATTTGAAATATTGATTATTTTTTCACATCATTTGGAAAGTAATGGCAATTTAACACCACCACTAAAAAAAAGAAGAGAAAAAAACCTAAAGCTTGTACAGTAAAATGTGAGGTGCTCCAGTAAGTAGTGTAGGTTTGTTAAATTGGTGAAATCACAGCTAAAGGATCAGTATTCTGTGTGGGTATGCACTATCATGATTGATTTTTGCTTTTAGAAAGGAGTTTTTGTTTGCCCCCAAACTGTGGCCTTACAGATATAAAAATATAAAATGTCTGGAATTGCAGAAATATAATAAGTGGAAGAGATTCAGAGGCCTGGTGCCCTTGTAACTCTCTCATGAAATGACCAAGTAAAGGAGAACGAGGGTGGGGGGAAAGGGAACACAACAGAACATGAAATGCCAAATATTACTGCAAGCTGCCCTTCAAAGTTTCACAGTTCATACTTTTCCAAATCTTATTATTAATCTTATCATTCACAGCTGGAGTGACTTTTTACCTCTTGCTCCTTCATTAATTGTTAATAATGGGAGAGTTCATTGACAGAAGCATGGGAGATGCTCACATCTGGTGTCTGAATAGTCCATGTGATCAACAAACATCCAAAACATGAGTCCTACCTCCGTCCACTGAAGTAATCACAGATTCCGCTCAATATCCCACAATCCCCTCTGTATTCACACTTTACTGGAATATTTCAGACCTCTGATTTACACTTTGGGCATTCAGTTTTTTTGTGTGTGTTTGTGTCTATAACCAATCTGATGTTTCTGCCACTTCCTGTTTAACTGAAACTCACAGAGGAGTCGAGTGCGAAACGACAGCTCTACAAATTCTTTCCTGTTTCCCTTCTGAGTGCGCGTCTACCTGCCGCGCCTCGGCCTGGAATGGTTCGGCTTCAGTCAGCTTGGATAGTGCTCTCCCATGCCTTCCTTCATATTTAAAATGGATGACTTCACAAGACGCCCAAGGAATAATTAACTGTTAAGTGAAGTCTCCAGAGCCTCTTCCAGTTCTTGCAGCATAACACCATCAATTCGGGGCCAGCGTCATTACCTTCTGTGACGAGTTTTTTTTTCTTTCTTCCATAATTTCGTCCTGTTGTTTTTTTTCAGCTCCCTTGCTTCGGCCTCTATAAATATTTAAAGTCTTATCTGTAGCTGAACTTGTGTTTTATTATTCAAGACTTTGGTTTCTTTCATTATGAATAAGGTTCTCAGGGATAGCAAAACACAGTCAAAGGGAACTAGTTTGTTTTGTAATTTATCATTCCAGCTGAATAATTTTAGATCCTTAAGTCACCGAGGATAAAACACAACACAAATGAATTGTCCTTCTTCCTGTCTTCTGTCACAACAGCTTGTGTTGAATAAGATGTTTGTCAGTGAACCATTTTTTTCTTTTTTGGGATTCTTGATGAACGCTTTGCGTTTGAAACCGTTTCAAGTGTTCAGACTGTCGCCCGGCACACAGTGTTCAATGTGATTACTATCATTTCACCATATGCAAGAGCATTTTGAAAAAAGTGCTTTAAACAGTTACGTGACATATCGTCGTAATTACGTGTTCATTCTTCTCTCGATGAGAAGTCATTACCTTTGATTACTCTGAACATTTGTTTGTGTTTGGCAGTTTCCACACTGACATCATTCGTTAGTTGAATAATAGAAAGACTTTATTCCTTATCCCAAAGGTATTCGTGTTATGTTGGACTTTTTCACACTTATGCCAAGAAGTCATTGTTGCCTTTGATTTTATTTCACTTTTCTGTGTCCAGCCATATGTACAGGTTCAATCCTTGCAGTAAAGAAAAAAAATAAAGCCAAACGTTTCCAAAAAGCCTTTCAACTGTGTTTATATAATAATAATAATAATAATAATATTATAAGAAGTAAAAAATAATGTATTCATCTCCTCTGGGAAAATTCGGTGTCAAACTGCAAAAATCTCCAGCTACAATACTTATTTCTTTATTTTTTGCTAGGAAATTGGTGAATTTTGTATATTCACCTTTATTCTTCAACTCATCTGAACTCTTAGCTCTTGTCACTTCGTTAAGTAGTTTTCAGGAATAGTTCTCCGGGTTTTTTGAAGGATATTCAAAGCTCTTCTTTGGATGTTGGCTGACTTTTCTTCTGTTCTCTGCCAACATAATCTTACACTGCTTCAATAATACTGAGGCCAGTGATGATGATCCATTAAGAATGTTTGGGTTCTGAACTAAAAATGAGTGAAAAAGCAGCCAATTTCCAGCGAAAAACTGAAAAATCTCCAGAGAACCTGGAGATCTATCGCTGGAGACCACTTAAAAAAAATGACGCGACACTCTTGCTCCTTGAAGCAAAAGTGTAAGAAATTAAGGGTGGTTCAAGACTTTTGCACAATGTTCCAAATAAAACATAAATGACTAAAAACAGCAGAAATAGGCCAATGGTTGTAACAGTGATGGACCAGGTCATGAGTCTCATGTGTTAACAAATTTCTAAAATCTCACTGCAGTGGGATCAAAGTGTCTTCTACAATGTTCTGTCCTGCAGCACAGTGCAAGAAGACGACCCCGAGCCACCAAAATATTGTGGAGAGGATGACTGGTATTATTAAAGATGGTCTGTACTTTTGTTTCTGTACACCTTTGCACTGCAATTCCCAGTGATGCCACAGCAGTAACAAAGAGGACACTGGCAGCAAAAATCTGATAGAATTAAAACAGCGTGTCACTGTCTACATTTAGGCCTGCACTGCCCCTTCCTGTACAGGACATCTGCATTCACCAACCAATCTGTTATATTATCAAGGGGGACACCTGGATATTTATAACTCTGCACCACCTCAGTGTCCTCTCCACGGATGTTGATAGGCCAAAGATGGAGCTTAGACCTATGGAAATCTACAACTACCCATGCATTTTTATTTTACAGCCAACTTTATTTGAGCGTTTTTTAAAATCATATTAGGGGGAAAGGCTCTAGGCTGGTTGCATCAACTATTTGATGAATTTGATGTTAAAAATGGTCGACTCCCAGGCAATATATCCTCGCAGTTTTAGCTATCCCATGAATTTTCCTCAAGCGTCACCGTGACGTTGGCAGTATCACTGTTTTGGTTTTTTTTTATGTGGATGACTCAGCAGCGACTGAAAGGACTGGAAATGAATTAGTAGACATCAATGGTCTATGTTGAGAATTAAAAAATGAGGATAAAACTCAGCAGAGCAAAAGCAAACACTGGAGACTCGCATGTTAGCGTGTTTATTGGCAAGCACTGTATGTAGTAATGCACAAAAACGGATGGGCTGCACTGTTGGAGCCATGAAATAAACAGATGACGACCTTGTCAGGTCGCTGGGCTCATGGACAGCCCCTGTGGAAGCAGGGTTTTTTTTTTTTTTTTGCTTGTTTGTTTTTGACTTTTTTTCCTCTGCATCTCATAAGGGAAACAAATGGACCTCAAGCAGCACTCAGCAGATGTGACACTGGTGGCTTTATTATGAGAAATGGCTAGAAAGTGGCACAGGACCCAAATGTGACACAGTCACAGCTTTGCTGCCTGGACTTCTGCATTTGAAGGACAGCAAACATAAAAAAAAATATCACAGATCATTTTTTCTAGGATCAAGGTAAAAGTAAATATGAGGAGCTCACCTCAGAGCTCGGTCTAAGCTGTGGCATGACTTTGAAGGTTTTGTGTTTAGTGTTTGTAGTCCATGGGTCATCCAGGTCTGCTTGGATAAAGTGCTGTTTTTGGGATGCATGCAGTGTAGACCCTTAACAGGCTGATTAATGCCCGTGAGCACAGGCAGTAATACTCTCTCAATCCCAATTTCACTTTAGAGGATTTTCAGAGGGGCAGAGAACTCTTTGGAGAGCCCGCGAGCATTGGTTCATTGCTCCTTTGTTGGTTTTCTTGGAGGGGAGGGCGAGGCGTTTTAAACCAGTGGAAAATGAGCATAAGAAATGGAGGGCAAAGGGTTATTGGTACAAAGTCAAGGTCTATTCAGATTCAAGTACCCTTAACAGAGGCAATTTTACCTTTCTGGATAATTGTGTTTGGGTTGTTCAGAATGCCATATCTGAGTTTGCACTCTGTCGTTATCTGCCTGCTCATCGTCTAACTCACCTCTTCCATGTCTGTTGTCATTATTTTCATTTCCCTATTTTAAGTCAAAAAGCTATTTTGTTTTTCAGATGCATCAGTGAAAAGTCAGCACATCTTTTCTGGGCATTCTGTAATTCCCTGCTTATTTAAATGTTGGGGTAAATTAGGAATGCCAGTTGAAGTTTTTCTTTTCACGTTTGTTTCTCACAATGGCTCTCACATTGAGTAATTTTATGTTGTTGTTAAAAATGCTGCAGAAACTGGTGATTTGGGTTTAAGAAAATCCATCAACAGTGCCATAAAAATGCCATCTGTTTACATCATTGCTTAAAAGCTGGAGCTCAGTTACACAGCAGCAACTCTGTGCATTTAGGCATGTAGATATGCTCAGCATAACCTGCTGAAGTTCAAACTAAGTATGAGAATGTGGGAGATTTTAGCGACTTTGGATGTTGCTGGTGCCACACAGGCTGGGCTGAGTATTTCAGAAACTACTGATCAACTGAAAAAGGGAAAATATCCAGTGATCGTCAGTTTTCTGGTGGAAGAAAATGCCTTGTTAATGCCAGAGGTCGGAGGAGAATGGCCACATTGATTTGTGCTGATAGGAAGGCTATACAAAACAGCATGTCTGAATGCAAAGTATGTTAAACCTTGAAGCAGATGGACTGAAGCCTCAGAAGAGTGCCATTCCCCAAGTATACGATATGCACAGGTTTACCAAAACTGACAATAGAAGATTGGACAAGTGCTTAAACAATAAATAGGAAACAACAAATGAACATACATGGATCCATCCTGCATCTCCTCAATGGTTCAGACTACTGCTGGCGGTGTGACAGTGTGGTGGATATTTTCTTGGCACTCTTTGGCACCACTTTAACATTATAAGCCTACAAGTATTGTTGCTGACCATGTCCATCATCCATCTTCTGATGACTGCTTCCAGCAGGACTTGAGCTTTGTGTCCTGTGTCCCAAAACTTCTTTAGCATGACGATGAGTAACCAAAGGCCTCCACAGTCACCAGATTTCAATCCAACAGAGCACCTTTGGAATCTCTGCGTAGAGTCCTGTTAAAGTTTTCTTTTTCACATGAAAGTATACTGCCACTGGGACACACTATTTTAGAGAGATTTATTTCATTGCTTGTTTCACCAAACAGTATAATGCATTGGTTGAAACTCATGGTGCTATAGTATAACATGTCTGGTTGCTACTTGGGACTCCTGCAGTCCAGACTGCAGTCTTATCCACAGAAGACCTGGGTCATTATGAAGCAAAGAAATATGATAAAAGAGGAAAACTGAACTGAGCTGCTGATATCCTGATACAGCAAATAGCCTATAATTTAAAAAGAAGAGCTAATACAGTTATGCAGCAAAGTGAGCTTAATTAAAATATTAAAAAAATCTCAGTTTTGTCCTTGTATTCTTTTTATTAATTTATTATTGTAAATATAGCATAGCATTCTGTTTTTGTTTTCATTTTACACTTTTTTGTATTTTTGGAAACAAAGCTTGGCCACAAGAGCATTAGTGAGGTTCAACACTAAATCCAGGGGAAAAATGCACTGATATGTGTGATTAATTGCAGGCACTGGGGATCACAGATAATAATCTCTCTTTCATTTCTCAGGCAGTTCTTAAAACTATACTTTTCATGCAATTGCCGGGGGACAAAATCACGCTTTAATTAAATTGGGAAACCTGTTCTACAGAAATATATTTTCAAACTGATCACAGTTCTCAGGAATGCATGAACTCGGACTTGAAATCTATAATGATGTCAACCAGAGAAAGAGCCAATCGCCACTGACGCATTTAAATGCCGAGAATGTGTTTGCGCGTCTGTTTAGACCGTGTCACTGCAAATGACGGCACCGCCTTCTCCGCACCTGACATTTTCTCCACTAAACACTCACCTAGACCTGTGGCTATTCATCATCTTGTCAGCACCAGTAGACATCCATCATCCACTTTCACTGTGTGTCTGTAGCTCTCACTTCCTTTCACGCGCACGCGCACAGGGCATGAGGGTAGTGAGGAGGGCCCTTCAGGCTGACACATTAACGGGGCTCCTGGGAGATTGCATGGGTATGTGTGAAGGATGAGTCCGCTAACCATCTCTGTACTGGTGTTTTCATTTCCTCTAGCCAAAGTTCTGTCTGTTTTTTTCTATATTCCAACAGGAAATAGAGGAAAGTGAATAAAATGCTGATGCTGGTGAACGGCCTATTTCAGGCCTGAGTGCGCCACTAAAGCTTGGCAGGGTCTGGATACACCTTATTCATTTTTCATGTTTTAATTTTAGCATAAAATATACTCGGAATCAGATGCCTTGGAGTTGGGCTAATTTGTGATTGTGTTCTCTGGGAAAGCAACTGGAGCAAGTGGGGTTCAGAATGAAAAAAGGAACAGTGTCTAACAAAGATAATGAGCTCATGAATATTCTGCAGTGGGACTGCATTTACTCATCTCTACATTGAACTGTAAACAGTATTTAGAAGTGTTTTGTTATCTGCAGTATGTTTTCCTTTGCATGTGCACAGATTTAAACAAAAAGTAATGTCATTTAAGGGAATTTGTTGAAGTCAAGTATTCTCAAATATAAATGAGTTCCAGGAAGTTTTTACTGACACAAGAGTGATTCAGTTGGAAGGACCAGAGTCATGGCTTCATCACAAAACGTCTATGACTGAATTATGCAAAGCACCATCTATAAAAGATTTTTTTTTTTTTTTTTTTTTTTGGAAGAAGTTCTGCAGGATAGATGAAGTTTAAAATGAGCTGTTTGGCCACAATCCCCAAAGGAGTGTTTGGGCAGTAAAAAGGTGCAGCATTTGATGAACACAGCACCTCGCCAACTGTTAAGCAGCAGGGCGTAAATATTATGCTATGGAGTGTGTGGCTGCCAGTGGCGAAGGAAATATTACAGGCCTGGAATGAAGATGGATTCCACTAAGTTCATTCGAGAAAGTAAAAATGGAAATAGACTGGCTTCTTCTGAGCCGAAACTTACTTAAAAGTCCATCAAGTCCATTTGAAATCTTGCAGCGCGAAGACACCAGCAGTGACGGCAACAAGCTCTCGGCGCACATCCACATGAGGTAAAGAGACCTCACACAGAAATCCTTTAAACCGAAAGTATTATAAAAGTACTGACTGAGAAAGGTACCCAGACTTTTGCTCATGGTATAATCTGTGCATGTGTGTGTTATCATGTGAGGCATTTTTTAGTATTTTGGAAGATGTTTGTATGTTTGTCCCCAAACAGAAAATTTACAGGTGTCTCTCGCTCTCGCTCTCTCTCTCGGTGTGTGTGTTAAGTATAAGTTAATAATGTGTCACACTTGTTGTTATATTCCTTAAAAGGCTTTGTTTGATTGCTTTTAGACAAGTAGACAAGTAAATGACGGTTAAAAAAAGATAGACACTGACTCTTTTGTCTATTTAAGATTTTAATGTGAATTTCTTCAGTTTTACTCGTAATATAAAATCAGCTTAGATTTGGCACACGGTATTTCAAAAAAATATTCGTGATATTTAAAAATGTAACAAAACATATAATAAAGGAATATTTTATAATTTTTTAAATTTTATTATTATTTATTTTTTAGTCCGTGACGCCGGTGAGGTTGTGTTTACCCACAATGCACAGCGAAACAGCCACGTAAACGTAAACCATCGTAGCATCAGCGCTGCCTGCGGCTTGCCTAGCTGCCTCAGCTTCCTGTATAGCTACACCTTCCAGATGTGCAGATGATGCAGCATACATTTCCCAGGTATTATATTATTGCTCTGGGTTGCGGATGTGCTAACTAACTAGCTGTTAATCGCCGCGCTGATTAAGCTAAGGTTGAAGTTCAGTGCTGTTGGTGAACACGCTAATAGTTAGCTGCTAACCTTTGCTAGCTGGTTAAACTGTCCTGTAGATTGTAAAGTCTTGTTTCCACACAAGATAAATTGATCGCTAACACCACCGGCAAACGTTAAAAGCAACGTGTAACGTCAGGTAATTTACCAGTTTATTGTTCGCACATGTAAACATAGCCAACCCTTAGCTAATTAAACACTGCTCTTAAAGTTGGGATTAAAGTAGCCGAAAGGTGAGACAGTTTGTCTCCGCAATCTAGTGTCGCTGCCTTTTTGAGTTAATTCAGGACTTAACGTTGTACTCGCGCCTTTTATTTGAGGTGTCTTGAAGTTCTGAGTTGTTTCGCTTTTTTCTCTGGGTGCAGTGAAGGCACCTAAAAGCCTCAGATCGACTCCCCATAACGCCCCTTCATTCAGTCCGTGGAGCTGTCCATGGTTCTCACATGATGTTTATTGATTACAGAACATTTACGTGAAGGCAATAGTTAAGTAGAAGAAACCTTTAGTAATCTGCAAGTTAAAAGTGAAACATCCAACAACACCAGAGATACAGGTCATTTAAAAACTCTGTGTGCAACAACAGAAAATAAAGTAAAACAAGAGCATTCAAATAGTTTAAAAATGGCCTCCAACTCATTCATGATTTTAGTAGTATGACAGGAAATTAGAAATTTTGCCTTGTCTCACATTGGTCCTTACCAGTTCCATATTAACTGAAAATGTAATCACTATCTAGGTTGAGCCCACTTATGGTAAAATTTCATGTAACCTTTTTGACTAAGTTTCCTAAGAAGCAGACAAACTTGACCAATTACAGTGGAGTGAATTAAATGAGTGCACTTTCAAGCAGTACAGTAGATAGAGAAAGAAAAATGTGCTTTTTGTTTAGAAAGTCAGTGACTAATGAGACAACATTTCACCAGTCTAGTGGTTTTAGTCTTTCTACAGGGTGCTGAATGTGCATCCAGATAGGAGTAAGTGAAATTCCCAGTGAAGAGGATGCTATAGGCTCACCTCAGTTTCCTGTGGCTCAGACATCAGAAAGGCAGCCAAGCTCAGTCAGATTTCTGCCAACAATCTTCGT
This sequence comes from Oreochromis aureus, assembly GCF_013358895.1. NCBI lineage: Eukaryota > Metazoa > Chordata > Actinopteri > Cichliformes > Cichlidae > Oreochromis > Oreochromis aureus. The sequence continues at coordinate 26,734,559 of NC_052957.1, forward strand.
CCATAGTTTGACTCTCTCCACTGTTTGTTTTTGTTAATCAAGGTAAAGTAACGAAACTGGCAGATGTATTGCAAAGGAGATGAAAATGACCTGACGTGTGCTGCCGCCAAAACCTGTATTTAAATCATGTCCACAACTTGAGAGGCTCCAAAGGCAACCTAAGCTCATGAATGTATAATTAACCATTTCCTAAATCTTCTGTGCTGGTGCAAGATCACCAAAGGCCCCAAAATCAATTAGAATACGCTCAAAATGAGATTTTTACTAAATAACTTAACATGTAATGAAACTTGCTTTATGCTTTTAGCAAGTCATGTTTGGTAGTGATTGAATTTGGTAACAAATGGACTGCAAACGAATAAACATTTCATCTTGAGGCGCTGCTTTAATTTTGAAAAAATGTCTGTTTATAATCTTCTTCCGTGTGTTGTATTTTGAAATTTTTTGGCATCCCCCCCCTGGAAGTACTCACACTCTCCCTCTATGCTGCTTTTGTATTACACACAAGTAGATGGCTGCTTTAAAATATTTATTATATAGTTTATCTCCACGCACGACACTTGGTGTTGATATTGTTTCTAAGTGCTGTGATAAAAGCATATAGAAGATATTCTCCGTTTTGTTTGTCTTTTCATCCGACCTTGGTCTGGTTTTGAAGGTAGTTCTTAGTTGTGGTACCTGACACTTCGCTGATTCTGCTCACGTCACGGATCCTGAGGACTTGTCAGTCAAGCAGGAAGGAAATTGACTGGAATTCAAATCACATGCAGGAGGACAAACGCGGAAAGTGTCCTGCTAATGCACATTCTCAGCTTCTCAGTAGATACCAGTGATCGGGGATTTTGAATGCTAAAAAAATTAGTTAGTTAAAAAAAATATATATATATAAATAACTAATTTCACTGTTGTAGCTTGAGTACTAAAACAAACTGTTAAATATTTCATGTTCGGATAGATGAGTGTGCAGACATTATCCATTAAGCAGTCAAGTGAGGTTAGAGGTCACCACAGTAATCTATATTATCCTGAGAGGAAAATAATCAGTGTCTGAGTGCTCGGTGTTTGTTATTAAACCTCCCAAAACATTATACATTTACAAAAACCTGATATTTGAGAATTTAATAAGAAACTGATTTTTTTTGCCCTTTGTAGAGTGATTAATGGAAAGCAATGCTGTGACCAAAGACTGAGTTGCAACTTAATATCATTTTCATTGTTTTTTTTACTGAAGTATTAGTCATTTAGTCTAAATTGTCATGAAATCTATAAAGAATGTGAGAGCTTTGTCAACACATCCAAATCCCAAGTTCTTCCTCATTTCCTTGCTGCACTCACAGATCTGTGCCATCTCCCTCGTTTGCAGGCCTTCAGTGAGACTGCCAGAGCTGTAAGATGTCGATGGTGTTGTTTGCCTCTGTGGTCCGAGTCGGGGACGGCCTGCCTCTCTCAGCATCCACTGATTATGAGCAGGACAAAGAGCTTCAGGAAACAAAGAGGCTCCTCAAAGGTCTCTCCAAGAAACTCGGCCAGTTTCCTGACCGCTGCACACTTAGGACTGGACCATACAACGTCAAGTAGGTCTTTACTCTTAGCGAAATATCCAGTTATTCTCCTCTGTTAAATGTTAAATAGCTCTTGGTATTAACACATTTCAAATGGGCCGTTTTGGTGTATAAAAGGTCTGTTTGGCTTGAGTAAATATAATATTAGTATAAAGGGTTAGGGTAGTTTTTCCTTGGATTTAGACTAAAATGTCTTTTGGAGAAGGGCCGAATTATTCGAGCATTTTTAAGCATCTGCATTCACTCAGTGCATCTTCAATTCCAGGTATAAAACCAAAATCTAGACAATGCATTTTTAATGACCCCTGGGTGCTGAAATAGCCTGCTGTTGACAGTTTTACTACTTTCTTCCTGACCCCTCTAACACACATGTGGTTAAAGAAAATACAGAAAAAGCTTTTAAATTTGAGCGATTTGACAGCTCGGGCTTCATTTGAGGTGTCAGACAGTTTCTAAAAGCTCTGCTTGTGCGTAGGGAATGGCTTTGAAACTCTCTCAAGCATTGTTTGTTAAAAGCTAATTAGTCTTATTACGACAGAGGACGTGACCTTAGAGAACCTCACCGCCAGCCATCAATGGGCCGGCTATACCTTTCAACAACCACAGAGTCTCCTTTTGATACGTCTCTTTAATCAGCGAGAGCCCAAAGCTTCTGAAGAGTGCGGACGTCTAAAGGCTGCTGAAGGTCAAAATGAAAGAGGCGGCGTTTAAAGTCACCGGTTAATCTGTCCTGTGATATTCCCGGTTCTTCAGTGGCCCTTGTCATGTCTGTAATTATTTGTGTGTTGTGAAAGCTAGATGAAATTCTTTTTTCAGCAGATTTAATCCAGTCGGTTTTAGAACATAGGCTCTCTTGTTTAATGCCCCAAGTTTTACTCAGTGATTTAGAAAATGCACATTACTGGAAGCAATTTAGGGACTAGTTTACTTCTGTAATATTTGAACATACTCACACTGTAAGTCACAGTTATGAATCATCAGTTATACCGTGGGATTTAATCCAGTTTTATTTTACCTGTTACCCACAGTGGAGTTATGATTTATTTTCTAATATTCGGTGAGGTTTTATAGGCACAGTCAGGCAGCTCCGAGACAGATATTGGTAAACGTATTTGTCCACAGGTTTATTGTAAAGCACATTGCAACGTCTCCTTTGGAAAGGCACTATACAGCACTTACAGGTTCAATTCTGGTAGTACATTATTGCAGTGTTTATTATATATGCACCAGCAGCTTGTGAAACTAAAGGGCACAATAAAAATTAATCCATCAATTCGAATTGTGGGTAAGGGGCCCGCCTCCCTCCCAACCTTAAATGTGAGACAGTTGCCTCAATTCCTGATGCGTATGTATGCGGCTACTCAGTGACGTGCCAGTATCAGATTGACTCTCATCCCTCAGATGTCATCAACACCGGGAGTTTTTCTTTCCATGATAATCATCATATTAGTCTCAACTCTTTGTTGACATTCAGGTTTCATATCCATTCAGATGTGCTCCGAGCTATTCTGGTAATGTGAACGTCTTTGTGTTTGGGGAATTTAATTTGCACTTAGTGTATCAATTAACACTGCAAGGCCAGCAGATAGTTGTTTCTGCAGAGCTGGATTTGGATGCGAGTGTAGCCATTGTGTTAAATTAACTGTGAAAGTGTGGCATTGAAGCAGAGATGGACTTAAATTGTGTTTGCTCTGTGTTTAGAGCTGCAACCTGCAAAAGTCAGAAATGCCTTTGTGTCCCTGGATATAGCTTTGTGTCCTAATTACAGATTCCCAGGGTTTCTGTCGAGAGGAAGAGTGGCGCGCTGCATTAGAGCAATAATATTTGTGTTTGTGTGTTTCAGTTTTACGAGCTCGCTGGGCGTTGGATACCTGATGGTATGCACTGCAAGTTATCCCAATGTTTTGGCCTTCTGCTTCCTGGATGAGCTACAGAAGGAGTTTATTGTCACCTATGACACCAAACGGATCAACAGTGCCATGCGGCCCTACTCCTTCATCGAATTTGGTGAGTCCGTGGAACTGTGCGTTTCAGCCAAAACGACCACGTGGGAAATATGATGTCAGCTTTTCAAATTAAAATGGGTGGCATGTCTGATGGTACCTATCAGATGTAAAATTGGCCTCATTCTTTACAATATTCAGTTTTTAAAGTTTCTCCTGGGTAGTGCACAAATTTTACAATACGGGGTCACAGTCAGTAAATTTCAGATACAAAAAAGAGAGTTTGATGGCCTGGGACTAGTCAAACAGTATTTTATGCTAGTTGATTGGATAGTTAACCTACCAAACCTACTTATGACTTCACCTGTGAAACACAAACACTACATCAGTCATCGTTATCTAAAAGTTTTTTTCTTGCTGTCCTTTTAAAGAGGCTTTTGAGGACGGGCCTTCCATATTACTCCCAATTACAACAACAAAAAAACCCAACCACAATGCAAAACAGATTTAGCAGCATACGTCTGAGTAAAAATATGTTGTTTTTTTACTTGCACTGAATCTTTAGTTTTTTTTATTTATTATTTAGATTAATTTTTTTAAAAGCACCATTTTCACTTGAATTTTAACTGTTGCTTTCTGAATTAAAAAAACACACACACACACACACATGTAACAAGTAGTGGTGTGTCAGAAACTGCTTTCTCGTTGACTAGTGACTTGTCAATCCCAGGCATCAGTATCCTTGATAATCCTCTATTTGAAATATAGAGTGATTAAGATTTATAAATTCAATTTAAAACTCATCAGGAAAGTATTCACAGAGGTCAACTCAGAATGACGTCTTCCCATCGATTTCTACAGGACATCTTTTTGCAGCCACAGCTACAGCTGGCTGGCCTTCAGTTAGCATACACATTTAAAGCACTTTTAAATTGGCTTCATTTTTCTTAATTGGACGATTGACCTAAGTCCACATTTTATACTGTGGTCTACACACAAACATTGAAGAGTTAAGAAGTGGAGCTGTTATACAGACAAAGTACTCAAGTGAAGGGAAAAAAAACAATTTTCCATCATTTCCACAGCAGCACTTGTTACTGTGATAGTGGGTAAAATGTTGACTAATAAAATCCTGTTTAAAGCACTCAGAGACCGCAACTCCCCCTGAAGACTAAGGTCTTTACTAAAACATTTTCCAAATTCGTGTGATTTTGACCTTTGACCTATGACCTTTAAGCATTACATACTAAAGTGGTGTAGTTTGTTATCTTTACCCATATGATTGGAGCAGAATGGGCTGTAAACTATGGCTTCTATAATCTGTAAAAAACTTGAGAATTTAAGATAGATTCATGCTGTGTGTGATTTTGCAAACCTTTATGGCATCATTGTGATATCGTGTGTTGTACAGCTGCCCCCGTGCCCTTTCATATCATATATTACTCTATGGTTTCATGATTTTATTTTTCTCAACTTTGACCTTGAACACTAACAACAAAGGTCAGGGACAGAAGCATAGCCGACCTGAGTATTCATGCCCCCCAAGTATATCTTGGTACGCTGTAAAGTTTGAAGATGGCCCGTAAAACATTTTGTGAAAAAATGTTCTCACCAAAATTAAATGAGCTCGAGCTGTTATTGGTATCAACCATCAAACAAAATTTGCGAGACAACTAACAAATAGACAGACAAACAAACAAAACTGATTACATAGTCTCCTCCATCGGGGGAGGGGGACTTAAATATGATCTTATCCACCGATGTTTGAGTTGCACAGAGACAAAACACATAAACTGTCAGCTCAGTTTGTTATGATCTTTAAATTTGGCCACTTTGCTGCAGGCTGCCAGCAGCTGTCCTACTTTCTGTCACAGTCATACCTGCAGGACGCAGGGGTGAGTCTAAAGGGCAGCATGGAGCCTACTCAACTAGATTTATTTCAGAGCTTTGGTAACAGTATTTTACAGATGTAAATAAACATAAAGACATGAATAAACCATTTTAAATATAATTAATAGACTAATAGACTAGGTTTACATATAAAACATTGTTTTTGTGGACAGTAAAACTGAGCCACTGGCCCAGCGTATGAAATAGCATTTTTGTTATGTAATTTGCGATATGCAGTGTTTCTGTGTCTATTGTTGAACGAAAATACTGTTTTTGTTTATTCAGAAATCATTTTACAGTTAAACGACTTTGCTTCCGCATTAACAGCATCTTGCTGTGTCACACAAAGGGTGCATTTGGTTCTCCCCGGCTTTGCTCTTTGTATTATTAATCAGCTCTTTGTTGTGCTGACTGTTCTCCCTCAGACACCTTCATCCAGAAGACCAAACAGCGCTACAATAACCCTCGTTCCCTGTCCACCAAGATCAACCTGGCTGACATGCAGACAGAGATCAAGCTGCGACCGCCCTACCAGCTCTCCCCTGAGGACCTGCGGGCTATCAATGGATTCTCAGTGCACGCACCTTCAAAGTACAAGGGCATAGGTGGGACATAAGCTGCACACGTATGCGTGCAAAGTATGAGAGAGGCTTGTAATTAACTTAAATACGTACAGCATTTAAAGATGCATTTATTCATGTGCATAAATATATACACAGGGTGTGCATGCACATTAAATTTAGATATTTAATCTTATTATTTTTATTATTATTTCATTCTTAACATTGATGGTACTGACCACAAGACTGTGATATGATGTACATAGTTGCTTTTCTCTCAAAATGTTCCTGGAAAAGGAAAACAGGAAGTGCTACATGGCTCTAAAGACTTTCAAAGCAGACTCTGATGAAGACTTCAAGTTGACATGCGTTGCTCTGTTTTGCTTGCTTATTTCAACCTAAACAAAATGCCTCAGGAAGCATCTGTTTTTTATCCTTTATCGAGGTTTTTTGGACAAATCAGAAATATTAAGCAGAGTTCCAGAGCTTTCAGCAAGTACTACACCCCTGCCATGAACGGACGTTTTTTTGTGGTAAACACATTTCCCTGGACCCAGGGCCTCTCCAAAGGATCCTAGTCCCTTTTGCTTTTTGAGCTGTTTGTTCACGCCTCTTTTGCCTATATTAAAATGTATTAATATGCAGTTCAGAACCAAAATGCTTCCTCATCGCTGTATTTTCATGTATCTTCAGTGGATTAACAAAGACATTTCTTAATTACAGAGTCTCATTTAAGTCCTAAATGTTGAAATATTTATTGAAAGAAAAAAACAAAACATCTGCAGCAGAAGTCATTCAGCTGCTTAAATTTGAAATGGTTACTTTCTGGTAGGTTATAAAGGGAAGAGGAAACGCTGAGTATCAGAGAGACTGTGTGTGATGAGATATTCCTTTTCAGAATGAATCCATTCCGCTGTTTCTTCGTCGTAGCTCAGACCCTGTGCTCTTTACATCGTCTAGAAAAACAACCCCTTTTGGGCTCACTGTCACACCTCAGTTGCCCCAAGCTAAGCGATGCCACCTCAGGTCACTTGGAGCCGTTGTGTTTCCCCCTGACATCCAAGAGAGCAGCTCTCCACGCTCTGCTCACTCTCCACGGACCTTCCAGTGTCTTGTTTTTCTGAGAACATAAATCATTTTATCCTGAGGGATGAAGTATGCTAATCTGATAATAGTGACACATTAATTCTTTTACCGCACGAATGTTTTGAAAGTGAGATTTGAAAACAGCACATTCTTGGCTTATCTTTGCCATTCAGGGATTTATTCCCTTTGTCCTGCACATAATAGCTTTTATATGTATATACATATATATAAATGAAATTTTGTCAAATCTAGTTGCTTTGTTGTACTTCGGAAAGCAGATTTAGCTGAGACCTGTGTCCTTGTTCTCTTGCAGCTCCCACGCAGATGTTGGAGCCGGTGACTCTCCCGGGCATCGTATCCTGTGTGCTGAGCATCCTCTGTGGAGGGCTGAACCTGCTGCGAGGGGTCCATGCTATAGAGAGCATACTGCAGGTGAGGGCATACTAGAAACGACTTTCAGATTCAGTTTCTCTTAAAGGGAAATGAACGCTCAATGCAAGGCTGGTTCTAGTTTGATACTTTTGGCTGTCAGTTTTATTTGTAGCAAGAAACTTAGAGGACGAATGAATTCCTGAGGGCTGGGAAAAGCAATCAGGTAGTCAGGAAACGCAGACTTTAAAGGTAGTGTGACTTATTCTAAAGAGAAAATGATGGCACAGACTTCACTGTAAACATTCATCACAGTTTACTAACGAGCTGCCCAGTTCAACTTTGACGTCATGAGCCACTAATATCTCCTCACTAACACTAACTGATTACTGATTATGGTCTGTTTGGGCTCACGTCACTACCACATGCCTGCCATTGTGTCCCTTGATAGAGCACCTGTCACATCATACTCTATGAACTAGATTAGATCACAGTACATGAAAACCATAAATAAAGCTACCTGGACATGTTCTTGTCATATTGGTTTCTTTATTTGTCCCTACATGAATGACTAGCGCTTAAAACCCCCCCCAAAAAACCCCAGGCATTTTCTCTGTGTCTGCAGAATGATGATGATGAAGACTTTAATTACGTGATTGCCTTCTTCCTCGGCACAGCGGCCTGTCTGTATCAGGTAAGTGATAGTCTGCGGTAAGGGGAGCCCATCACTGGCTGACTAACAGCCCTGCACTTTATAGCTCAGCAGCTTGTCAGCTGCACATTAGCAAAAGCTCAGTGCCTTTCGGTCCAGTACCTTCTCTAAAAGATTTTGCTCAGCTGTTTTTGTGCAGCTCCTGATACTAAATGGATCACCGCAGACTGGTAGACACAGTGATGGGCACAGAGACATCAAATGGGATTTCTTATGAAAATATCCCCGTTGGTCATGTGGTGTGCGCATCATTCACGCTCTCTGTCTTTCTCCTTTCAGTGCTACCTGTTTGCCTACTTCTCAGTCTGGAGGAACAGCAAGTCCTTCCTGGCCTTTGCACTCATCTGTCTTTCCAACATGTATTTGTACGAACTGAGGAACATCTGGCAGATCCTCTTTCACGTGGCGGTGGGCGCCTTCATGACCCTGCAGATCAGACTGAGGCAACCGCTGGGCAAAGCACCGGACTACAATGTCTGACAAAAAAAAGATCTGAAACTCAAAGGACAAATGGACCTGTAGTCTGAAAATACTGGAAACAGAATAGAGACAAAAAAACAAAACAAAAAAACAAGCATCTTGATTCAGTGAGAAAAGCCAAAAGAGATCTCGCAGCAGCGCGGTAGCCCTGTTCAATAAACCCCAGCAGCTGTGAACAGATCTCAGTTTGGACTCTCTGCTGCAGCTTGAATCATTTATGGACCTTACTGGGAAGCCATTGCCCGATAACAATTTTTGACTTCCTTTCAGTGCATCCATCCCGCCTGCAGGATGGATGCAGTTTTGCTCTCTCTGCAAGCACCAAGTTAAGTATTGAAAGCGACGCCACTCACTGCCAAATGCATCGGCTAAACAATCACATGGACTTCAGTTCAGTTTTCAGCTTCCATGTAAACCCACTGGTACTTCATCAGGTGCACGACTGGTTTCAGTCATGGTTTCAAACTATGCAACGCTGCCTTCTGCATGTGTGTGCGTCCTCATTTCAGTCGTATCTTATTTCGTAAGTGTTTGTCATCGTTTAGACCATTCTGCTTATTTATTTACTGACTGATTTCTCTGACGAAGAATTCTACAGATTTTATGAATTTTGCTTTGTGATCGTTCCACTTTTATGTACACGTGTGTCTTTTTTTAGTCACAAAGTAGCTCCTGTTTCAGTCGACGCAAACAGGCTGTTTGCATTCGTACCCTACTTCCTCGCCTACACAGCCTCAAGCATATGCCAGTGTCAAGTGACTGTGTTAATAAACAGGTCTGTGTTGGCAGCGGTATAGATGCATAGCTGCGTTGTCAAAGCCAGAGGCGGCCTGTATCATCTGAACAGCCTCTGGCCTGTTTTTTTTATTTCCCCCCTCCCACTGAGCCCCTCAGTTCAGACTTGGCTGCCATTTCTAAAAACAAAAACAAGAAGGAAAAAAACAAAAACTCATCTTTCACATTTAGCCTGTATATTGGCAGTGTTCACATTTAACATGATTATCACACAAAGATGCCATATTTATCGTCATCGGGGATTTATGGCGTGATTTCCCGGCGTTCCTGCATCATCCCGACAACTAACAGCAAACAAAACGAGAAGGGGAGAGAATTGAGTCGTGTTTTTCTTTTTTCTCCCCACTCTCCATGAGCAGCTTCACAGTCGTGCCAAGGCTGTCATGACGTCTTTATTTTTTAATTTACATTTTTTATTTATTTTGGATGATCCCTGTCTCACTGGAAGAAGTGAAAATGAATCAGAGCATACGCGTACGCAGCTTTGCTTCCACGTCCATCTGGCATCTGCACTATTGTTCTGTCCGGAGACTGCTGTAACACTTCATTCTCGTGTGATTCATCATCTGAATGTTCTCTGCTTTCCAGCATCGGGTGCCACACCTACATGACCTAATAGCTCCCTTTTTTCTTTTCTTTTTACCCTACGGCTCAGACTTGATTGGAACTGAAGTGTGATTCGCAAACTTCTAGATTGTTCAAATGTTTTCCACAGCAGTTACAGTAAACGTGTTGTGTGGGTGTGTGCTGTAAAATAGGAAACTTGAAAGTCAAGGATTTAAGTAATCCAAGTGTGGAACATGAATGTGATCATTTACAGGTCTTTAAATGGAATTTGCTAATCTAAACTTCGAATTTATTCAATTTGACACTAGAGAGTGGAAGGAGTCCCCCTGTTATGATTAGAATACAAAAACCTGTTAAATGTTAAAGTTATGAAATGTGGAAAAGATTGATTTGATTTGATGGGGTAAATGTGTTGGAACGGTAGTTTTAAGCCAGTCTTAGTAGCTTCATATTGGCCATTTTTTGTGTGTGTGTTGCACGTGCACATCATGATGTGATCTGGTCCTCAGTTTGAAACATATCTACTCTGTGAGCATAGCTGTGGAACACTGAACATTAAAAAAACATTTCCATTACGATGATATCTTTTTTGTTATCATAGACTGTCAGTTTCATACCCAATTCAGGGATATCTGGTACATGTTGCAGTAATTGTGAAGACAAAAATCACTTTTTTTTTAAAGAATTGCAAAAAACAAAAAAGCAGTTTCTCCACGAGCAGGGATGCTTCTCCTGAGCAGGAAGTGCTCCCATTTTCACAGATATGTGCTGCCTGACCTGCACAAATTTGAACTTGAATGTCAGCGTGGTGATAATGTGATTGTAGCAACGCTCACATAGTTAGAGGCCAACAGGTTGGCTGTTCAAAAAGGTCACATTCATTAAGTCTGGAGGTTTTGTTTGCACCAACATGCGTTTGAATTCCCCGGAGAAAAGCAGAGGAAACACTGTTGTTCCTGCAGCTGCTGCATTACAGTCGACGACGATTCCTATTTTATCCGAGCGTGCTCAGTTTAAATTGGGAGGCTTCAGTTTTGATTACAGTCTGGCACTGCTATGTAAATGCACAGCAGGAGTGACCAAGATCTTAACTGATTCCTATTGGAGGTAATAGCCACTGATTTGACTTATAAATACAGATATTAATGCTGTGACGGATAATGTAACGGGCAGAGCGTTAATCAGGAGATTAGCATTTTTCCTCCTTGTCCTCCATCATATAAACAATAATCAGTAATAATAAAAAAGAAGACAAAGGACCTCATGCATAAAGCATGTCATGCAGTGCTCCTGCCATCTGTTGGTGAGCTACGTGAACATGTCAAATGACTCCCAGGTTTGAGTGCAGTTAAAACAGAGGAGACACCTGAGATTTCCACACATTTAAACAAACCTTTTGTTTATAGATTTTGGCTTCGTGCTGCTGAAAGAGGGAAAGGTCTTCCTCAACCTGTGATATTTTAGACAATGCACCGTGCACCTTTCCCAAGCTAAAGCGTGTCCACATACATTTGGTCACTTTTGTTTCTTATTCTAACTGTAGCTTTGGTATTGTGCGAGCGTGCCAAATCGACAGCTTGCGCAAAGTAAAGACCAGCATCAGTCTAAATCCATAAGAGACCTGACAGCACAGCAGAACATGAAGAACAAGAATCAGATCTTAGGGTACCTGTGAAACCTCTCAGCAGTTTATTTTACTATAAAAAACAGCATAATGTTTAGCATGGCAACAAAAACAATCCACAGTTTTGTCTCTGAAGCCATTTGTGTCACAGACACGGCCACCTCGTGTCAAATGAAAAGCGAATGAGAATGCTGTACTTTGTAAAGATGGATCCACTCGGGCACCTCGTAGCTACGCCCCTCATCTCTGGTCTGTGCCTCTCCAAGCCCCTCGCGTTCTCTAATGGCACATTCATGCACAATGAACAGTAGAAAGAGGGGGGTGACGTGGGTGTAGAATGGCAGTGCATTCAAATGGAATCATATGGAATGACACCTATAGGTTTTAGCAGGGGTGTGTGAAGATAATGGTTGCAGCAGTACAGTACATTAACAAAGATTAAAAAAACAAACAAAACAAAACGCCAGAGAAGACCAGTGCAGGTTTTTCCCCTTCATTCCACAGGCTCAGAATCATAGTGCCATTTACTCTTTAAACAGGAATGAAATTCAAAGGATAAGGCTAGTGCTAATATTTTTACTGTCAACAAAATCGCATGAAAAGACCAAATTTCCAGTGGACTAAATTCTGATGTTGTTCAAAAGCAACAATTAGGGAGGCAGTTATTCCATATATATAGTCATCATGGGCACTTACTGAGCGTCGAATTAAAATAATGTAATAGAGTGAAACAAGTCTAACTTGTTTAATAAATTGTTTCATTTGCATGTGTTACTCCATGATGAAATATTAGTCCTAACTAACTGTTTCTCTCCTCCTGACTTAAAAAAAAAAATAGAAATATTGTTTAATCTTTTAAGTTGGACTTTTGTAATTACATTTATTGCTGGGACTGCCAACAATATCTGACTCCCGCTTAAACATTTATAGTTTCCTAAAAACTGAAAATCTGCCCACTGAGTTGTAGAAGGGCTCTGATTGGCTGGAATTTGACAACACATTTCTGTTTAAGTAATCTTTTTAAGTTCAACTATCCATTTATTAATATTTTTGTAATGGAAAGTGTCCAGATTAATTAATTTCTGACAGCAGTTTAAAATGAATACATTTATTAATATGCAGGATTTAAATAGAACCTGAGGCTAGTTATTCAGAAAAAAGTCCATAGACTCCAGTTCATTTTGAGTCCACTTAATACATACAACATCGCAGTGAAGTAAATACTGATCTGCATAGCATACCAAATATGTTTTAAATAACTTCACGCACAAATTCAGTTTGTTTTCACAAGATGCAAGTGGAGAGAATATTGCAGGCATTACTTTAAATGTTAATTTTGCTCTTTTCATGAGATCAGTTGACAGTTATAATAATACGACTCTATATAAAATATGGACATAGCTTAGCTGCACAAGTCTGAAAATAGAAGCCAATGCAGTTTAAGTGCCTTAAACATGCATTTGAAAGCCAGCAGGGGGCGACTCCTCTGATTGCTAAAACAAGTTTGATTTTTCTGGAAGAGGAAATCTGGAAGGACACCCACTAGGCTCCAGTTATCTATGACCTCTGTAAGCGTTTTCCTAATTAGTTTGTCTTGATTGCTAGCTCCAAGTGTTTAAATACAGCATGATATTGACTATTGACTGTCAAATAAGAGAACAAAGCAGAGCATTATTTAGGGTGTCTTCCTTGCGATTGACAAGTAGCTACCAGATGAGCATGCGGTGTTTCTAAGTCAGATCCACCCCCAGTGACCTCTAAACTGTTAGCTCAAGGCTTAACAATACTTCACAAACCAATGGGTGACGTCACGCATGCCTACGTCCATCTTTTATATACAGTCTTCTAGCCTTATCCTTTAAACTTGGTTCTAAAGCTTCCTGGATTCAGTATTCTCAGGTGAAAACATTTTTCTGTCCATTTACTTATTCCTGTGACAAAACAAACCAAACCGGGTGAAGTATTTGGTAACATCATCATTAAAAATCACTCGAGTCCATGAGACAGCCAGGTCAGTTTGTCTGATGACACGCTGAATAAAGATGTAATACTGAAGAGAACTGCTCTGTTAAGGAAAGAAAACAGCAGATAATTGGGCACATGTCCACATGTGCTTATCTGTCCCTGTCCACAGGATGAGCATCATCACCGTCGTCAGTACAGAGTCCATGTTAAAGGCCTCATCGGAGATCATCGGACATTCATTGGGTCGTACCATCTGATTGAGCGAGCGAGTGGGGAGCTGTGGGAGCAGAGCACAACAAGGTGGACGGCTGAAAGCACTGGAGTGCAAAAAGAAATGGCTTTTGAGCACCAAGGCTGATGCATTTCCGTCCTCTAGTCCGTCATTCAATGTACCGCCTTGCTCGGTTTTAAAACTCGCTTTTCGCTGTGAGAAAAGGGCAAGAAAAGAGGCCATTTGGGGGGTTGAAGCTAAACGGTACATCAGCTGTGACGCAGTGCTAACATCAGGCAACACCAGTGAGGACTTCTGAAATCCCAACATGAATTATACAGTATGTACATCTGAATATGTATAATATATATATTCATGTACAAAATATAGAATCTTAATATATCTCATAGGGTTTGTGTTCTGAAGTTAAAATAGAAAATGTTAAAGATTAGAAAAAGCTCTTTGCTGACATCCTCTTTGTTTTATGTGTTTGTGAATATATATATATATATATATATACATACATATATATATATATATATATATATATATATATATATATATATATATATATATATATATATATATATATATGATATATATGATATATATACATCTGGCGGGAATATTTATATATAATACATATGCATATATATATATATATATATATATATATATATATAATATAAATTCATATAAGGTTGTGATATTGCACAAAAGCCACTGTGCAGCGTTACCTGTTATAAAAGAAATTCATATAATCTCACACGCTTCAGCAATAAAGACCATCTCCTCCATGAATCTCTTAGTTACCGATGTGATTAGATAATGACGCAAGGACGGATAGTGCTGCAGTGCTGGCTTAGTGTCCATACTTGAGAGATTTATACCTGCATCACAACATGGACCAAAGGTTTTACAAACCATACGTGAATTTCTGTACATACACATAAAACTGTCTCTGTTTTACATGTACATACTGTATATACTTCAGCAGGAGCAAGGCAGAGCGAAAGAGAAGAGGTAATGCAGCTTATGTCCTCCCGCAGGTTTGTAGAAAAAACCCATCGGAAAATTACGGCTGATTGAAGCAAATCAAATTTCTTATTGACCATTTTTCCTTCAGGACCCAGACTTGCACAGCTGGCCAACAATCTGTCTTTATGCTCTGACTGGACATCTTTGGTCTCAACTGCTGATTCGTAGCAAGGCTTCTCCGACTCATCGGCTCCCCCACAGGCTGGGCGTTGGGATGAAAATTTTCCTCATCCTTTATGGCCTCAGGTTTGAGAAGGGTTCAGTGCTGTGAGAAAAGGTCAATCTCAGTCCACCCTAAGCCCGCTTTTTATGTCGTAAGGCGTGTAACCCCCTATGTGTCTGTCACTTAGTGTGGGTTAACTGCTGGAAGGTCCACTGGTGAGAAAGTAGGTCATCATCTCTCCTTTGCCCTTGACTGTGACCACTCCTCTGTATTCCAGTGTGTAGTTATAGGAGCTCAGTACCTGGTGCAGTTCTGGGGTCACCTGAAGGCAGATGGAGAATGGAATATTTAGTTACCTGGTAAGCATTTTTTGAGATTTATCATTATTTTGCTAATAACTCCCAGTGATCAATGATTTGACAACTTGAAAGTCAA
Source organism: Oreochromis aureus (assembly GCF_013358895.1). Classification (NCBI taxonomy): domain Eukaryota; kingdom Metazoa; phylum Chordata; class Actinopteri; order Cichliformes; family Cichlidae; genus Oreochromis; species Oreochromis aureus. The sequence continues at coordinate 26,749,959 of NC_052957.1, forward strand.
ACATGCTGTGTCCTTGACTAAAATGGAGTTTAATGCAACCATAACTTCTACAAAGAATAACTTTCAGTCAAGTTGAACCCAGTTTAATTTGACTACAGTGCTGTCTTAAGCTCTTTATATTTTTCTACGAAAATTGGAAATAATCAATAATGTTGAGATCGGGAATCTGGGGAGGCCAATCCATGTCTCAATATCAAACGTGCTCAAGGATAATATTTTACATTGATTCTTAGCTGTTTTTTAATGCTTAAACAATTCATAGCTCAGTGTTATGAACTTAACAGAGAAAACTTCCTCTGGTCAGATACAAGGACTCATCTGAAAATGAGTGAAAAATTAGCCAATGTCCAACGATAAATGTTGGAAGACCTTCAGAGAGCTTGGAAAATTACGAAACATGCAAGAAAGTCTGGCTCCTTGGAAACAACTCCTGTGGGAATGCTACTATGCGAGTAACCAAGCGGAAGGGGTTACAGGAAGAGGGCGTGGGAGTGCAAGAGCAGCTGGCCCTCCGCCGATTACCAAGGCTACTTGGAGTACATCTAGAAGATGCGAAATGCAGCTACCATCACTGAAACTGATGATCACCATGGCAGCAGTGATACCTGAGGCCTTGGAAACTGCGAAGCAAAGACTCACATCCTTGGCCAGCCACTTGAAGAGGTATACCAGAGAGCTAGAAGACAGGAGAATAAACCAGCTGTACTCCACTGAACCATTCAAGGGAGAAGGACACAACCCATAACGGCAATGCTCAGTGGCTAGTGGCTCTAAGAGCAGACCACAGCATTCTTCCTAAAAAGGATCCAGGATCCATGGCAGTGACAGACATCCAAGAAAAGGTCCAGTAAGAAGCACCAGGCTCTAACATGATTCATGCCTACTGGCTGAAGAAGCTGACTGCACTGATGAAGCAGTCCTAGATGACACAACAAACATCCATGAGTACATCAGGAAGATGGCCACAACTGACCGCATGCTTAGTGAATACCTCAGGAAGCAGAAATACGAGAAAGAAGAGGAGCAAGAAGAAAAAACATCATGGAAGGACAGCCCCCTGCACGGTATGTACCATCGGCAGACAGAGGAAGTTGCTTATATCAAGTAATCCTACCAGTGGCTGGACAAAGCTGGACAATCTTTCATTCCGGAGGCTCTAATCATGGCAGCATAGGAACATACTCTGATCCATAGAGGCTGGGGTCTGCCACACCAGGCAAGACCCTGAGACAATCCAGCACATAACAGCAGGCTGCAAGGTGCTAGCAGGCAGGGCATACATGGAACGCCATAACCAAGTGGTCGACAAAGTATACAGGAACATCTGTGCCGAGTATGGACTGGAAGTCCCAAGGTCAAAATGGGAGATGTCCTCTAGGGTGGTTGAGAATGACCGAGCTAAGATCCTGTGGGATCTCCCCGGCCTCTGGTAGAGGACTCGCGCTTGAAGGATAAAGACCGCCCACAGGGGCGAGAGGAGAATTACATATATAGTTTATGCACACATCTTGTGATCTGTAAATCACCAATGGAATGTGTAATCAGTTCTCTGTGTTGTTCTTCCTGAATTAGTGGTAATAAGAAACACATCTGACGCCATAATTCTGTCAATAAAATTTTGTATTAACTCTCTTATGCCTTTTCACCTGATTATAGTCATTGGCTCGTTGAGTTTGGCTACCTCCACTGGGAAATATTCTATTATTAGAGTTTTAATACGAGTTTCCAACAAAAACAACTGAAGAAGTTACAGAAATATTACAAAAATGAAACTCATAACTTTACTAATAAAATGCTGCTTGGAGCCATTTGGTGTTCATTAGGAAGCAGCAGCTCATATTTTCTCTTTTGTCACTTTTTCCTGCAAAAAGGTGGACTGTAAAGATATTAGATGAAATTAAAGAATTCAATCTTAGCTTTGATTTATTAGCTTTGAATTATTAAGCTTTAATGATTGAATATCTGATAGACTAAAACCAGTAGGGCCATTTTTAATGATCATTCTTCATTACCTTGAATAGACTCCTTTTTCCCTGCATTCAGTCGTCAGATAAGTGTGGTTTTACTGAGCTTATGCACACTGGATCAATTTCTAATTTTTCACCAAAATAGACTGAAGGAGGTGGGAGGGAAGGAGTTCAGAATAATTTACTGATGGAATGCAAATTTTATAGTTGATTTGAAATAACTTATTGATTATCTGAGTACACAAAATCATCAGTGTGAATTTAAATGACGGGACATATAAAATGCTGCTCTGGCAGCATTACCTGGATTCTCTCTGGTACACCTGTGCTGTCCATGCGACTCGCTACATTTACAGTGTTCCCCCAGATGTCGTACTGAGGTTTCCTGGCCCCGATCACCCCAGCCACCACCGGGCCGATGTTAAGACCTAGGACGAAAAATTAAAATAGAATAATTAAAATTGACAAACAGAGGTGGAGGTTAAAAGATATGATGTATATATCCTACAAAATACTAAAATCAGATCTCAGAATGTAAATAATTTCCCTGGATTTTCATTTTTTTTCAATTTGGAAACTGGTTCTTTAGTTCCAAATTGGCAAATGAGTTACTTTTACTTGAGCTGCAGTCAACAACAGTCTTACACTCTGCAAAAAAAAGTGCATTCCTGCACCCTTTTTCTTTCCTGCTACCCACCTATTTTCATCTTGAAGTTGTTAAAGGAGTGTTCATTGATGTATTTCATCTGGTCCATCAGCCTCATGGCGTAGTCAGCGAGAGCACGGATGTGTGACCGCCCGACCTTGTCATACGTGGAGTCATTGAGGCCAGAGGCTGCCATGTATGTGGAGCCGATAGTCTTGATCTTCTCCAGCTGGCGGAACTGATCCTCACTGATGATCTAAGGATAGCAGAACGGAAGGTTTGTTCTATCAGTGGCTATATTTAGCAGAGTTTTGGGTCCATTGGATTCAATAGTAACCAAATAAACACAGCAATCAGTAATTAGATATTATCAGAGCCGTTGTTCTGTATTCATATACCCAGACAGCTTCCAACTGGAATAGTTCAGATCTTACCTCATCAAAGTCGGCGATGATTTCATTAAGCAGTCGCAGGCACTCCACTCCCTCGTTGTTGGCCTCCAACTCTACGTAGAACTCGGAAAAGTTACTAATAGAGGCAAACATAACTGCAACACACTCGCACGACTGGTAGTAGAGCTCATCGTTCCGACGTTCCCGCTGCAGGAAGTGAGCAGCCACGTCTTTGGGAAGGATGTTGTGGAGCAGACGGCGGTTGTAGGCCTGCAATTCCTCCATCTCCTCCTTTTCCTCTGTGGCCTTGTGATGAGTTAGAGAAGAGGATTAAAGATTAATACTTCATTTACAACTGGATGGATTTTTTATGACATTTGGCACAAATATTGAAGATGCCAAGAAGATGAATGCTAATGAATTTGGTGGCCCCCTAACATACTATCTCGCTCCACCAGCAGCATTCAGTAATATATCCTGACATGCTAATTACCACTAAGTTGTTATTTTTTAAAGAAGGATCAGGAAAAAATCCTTTTACCTATCACTAAATGCAGTTTTCTTTACTTTGTTTTGGTATCTCAGCCTCACAAAACTGCAAATGGAGCTTGAGACTCACAGCCTTGTTTTTTACTAACCATTGGTGACAGCAGTGAGCTGGAAAATAGAGAGCCCTCCAGCAGCTTTTTTAAATAAGTTTTTTATCCACTTGACTGGATTAGCAACTACAAGGAGAACAGCCTGCTTCACAACCTTCAAAAAATGTCAAAGAAGCCACGAACATCCCTTAAGGAATGTTCTTATTGTCAAATTGATACTGTACTGAATATTATTTGGTTATTATACGCACACACACACACATACAGACACACATATAGACACACACAACCTCCGAAATGTTTGTACTTTCTCAAATAAGACCAAAAAGTTTCTTACCAACAGAATTAGGTAAACTACTTCAGTGCTTACTGGTGAAGCAATGATTCATGATAGAGGATGCAAACTTTTCAGAGTCACGTTTTATACTAATCTAGATACACCTAAGTACATGCTTACAATTACGAGTGTAACCAATCTTACCAAGCCAATAAAACACACTTGATTACTGAGATTAAGATCATCAATCATTGTCAGCAAGTGTGAACACCTCTATGAAAGCAGAAGTTTTGGCAGTTTGTTGGTCCTGAGCAGTCAGGTGTGTGTTAACACAATGCTACAGTCTTCCCAGAGTATCCAAGAAATCTACTTGACTATTCTTATTATCCATTAGAGTCCCTAATTTCATTTTTGATTTCTTTCATAGCCAGTTCAATATTTTAACACTAATGTTAAGTCTCCATGGTGTATTTTTCAACCTGTTATTCAGATTTACAGTTAGATGAATAATATTATGATCAGAAATATCTCATGTTGAGCACTTGTTCACCCTGTATGTGTCTACATGGGAGCACAGTCTAGGTTTGCAAGGCTGCATCTGACCAAAATGCACATCGCCACCTCATTTCAGCTACCAAGCATGGTAGCGGTGGTGTTAATTGGGCTTCTTTTGCATCCACAGGACCTGGATCGACCATGAACTCCTCTGTACGCTAAAGTATTGGAGAGTCAAATGTGAGTCCATTTGTCCAACAACTACAGCTTGGCCAAAGTTACAACAGATGATGATCCACAAAACGGCAATATATCTACAACAGAATGGCTGAAAAAGAAAAGAAAGTGTTGCAATGGCCCAGCTAAAGTCCAGAAGTCAACTCAACTGCAATATACTGTAGAGAGTGGTGGGACTCTTCCTATTGGTCATTTCTACAAAGCTTTAAAATTACAGCACTTAATTGTTCTCATTGGCTTCTGATACCAGCCTTCACCTTGACAGGATGTCCGACCCACATTTAAAGTGAATTTGTTGTTTATTCCTATTATCATCCTTTAAAGGAACACAGTGAGACATCATTTGCATTTCCAACAGATCTATGTACAACTGTTGTGTCCATGCCTGTTTAAATATGAATATTTTCCCCGTCATGCTGATGACGATATTCAGGTACTGCCTAGCCTCATCACTTCTCAAATCACCAAACCTTTTCACTTAAAGGAAATAAATGGAAATCCATTTCCTCCTGACAAAGTCTAAATCAACTAAATCAGCTGTTAAATGCCACATTTTAAACCCACTGCAGCTCATTTAAATCATAACATTCTGCATCAAGTGGCAGTTGGGCTTGTTGGCATATTAGCTGTGTTTATTTTCTTTCAATCCCAACATGTTTTTGCATGAAATGAATTTCTTAGCACAAAATAATAACAGTGATTCCCTTCATAAAAATGCAAATTTATGCTAAAAAGCACACCAAATACGTATCTACAAAGTCACATAATGACACTTAACACGGATACCAGGAGGAAAAAAAACCAAAAACACTTTTTAAGCACTCAGAGGCCAATGGAATCATAACTAGGCAAGGGAAAGGGGCAGCAATGCTATAGGTTTTGTTTACTCTTGCTCTCTCACACCAACACACACACAGACACACACACTAACCTGCAGTTTCCACAGGAAGTCAAGCCTTGCTGTTGACTCCACCTGCTGGGCGTGAAGGTACAGGGCAAGGACGAAGACTGTGATCACCACTGGAGTCATGATCTTTAGAGGCACCTTGTCTACTCCACACCTGGAGGTCAGCACATACACATATTAGTATTACAGATCGATTTTATGGCGAGTTACCCAGCTACCACAATCACTGATATATGCAGGTATTACACAGAGTTAAAGATGTACTCTGCAGGAAAATAACATAAAACACAAAAACAAGCTGCCCTCTAAATCTTGGCTAATTAGCGTTAGCATCTGTTGCCAGCAGGTCATTATAGTTCCATTTGTGCCAGTGGAGTGATAATGATGCTGTTAGCGTAAACAGATGACAGAGACCGCTTTGGGTCCCGCCATCAGTCTCACCTTGTTCCATTCATGGGCTCACTGTGAGGGAGGAACAGAGAAGAGCCGGTGAGCACTTAGAACATCTGCACACCTTCAAAGCTTTAATCATTACAGGCATGAAATGACACATAGATACACACACAGCTGTAATAAAGAGACTCACGTGTTGTTGATGGCATTAGCCATGACCAGCAGGTCCTGGTTGTCAAAGAGGCTCACTTTGGGCACCTCCATGATGAGAAGGTAAAGCAGTTCGATAAAGAGCATGAGGAAGAGCTTACCGATGCTGCTGACCTGCAGGAAGACGGAACAGGCCAGCAGGCTCAGCAGCACGCAGGACGAGAAGTACTGAGGGAGAAAATGCAAAGAGACTATTGTTTAGTGGCCAGGCTTTATATGCTGCAACAGTTCTGACTGAACAAGCCGCATCTGGATGAGTTATAAAACACACGATTAACCCACATTTTCACTGCTTAACTTCTAATTTGAGCGCGAGTGTGCACACCAAATGTTAACATTTACAGCTGCAATTACCCCCACTTAGCACCCATTTGTTCTGCTCCCAAAATTTCGTTTCATGTCAGAAGTCTCACATTGAAATCTTACAGTTACGTGTGTGTATGTGTGTGTGCTGTTCAAAAAGCAATGCAGTACTTTGCAGCCAAAGACAAATTTTAACCATGTGTTTGCTCTAACAGTGTTAAACACACAGCATTTTGGAATGATGGTATACAAGGTGATTTCATTACACCATTCGTCACAGCAGAAAGCAATGATTAGATGTTATAATGCTCATTAATGTTCTATAAAGTACATAACTTGTCTAAGCACATGCATTTCTATGTTTTTATTGCTTGTGTTTTATCGTTGCTTTTTTTATTGCTTGCAGTTTTAATATTGTTGTGCATCACCTTGAGTTGCAACACCTGGTTGAAAAGTGTTGTATGAATGAGATTCTGCCCACATTTTATCCCTATGTGGCAAACTTGGCAGCAGCACCTGAGTCGTATTTGTGTCTTATTTAAGTCCTGGACTCGTGCCATTGGCTGTTGTTCCGTTTAGGATTAATAACATTAATTTGCACTTATGCGGACAGCCTGCAGGTTATCCATCAGCCCCGGTCTCTTCTTTCTCTCTTCTGTTTCACCTCACTGCCCAACCAGCTGCAACAGATGGCTGACCTACCTAAGCCACAGTCATGTTCTCCGTGCTGTGTTTGCTCGTACGGATTATTGGATCAATGAGGTTTGCTCTGTAATATTATAGGGTTTTTACATTACAATATAAAGCACCTTATGATGACTATTTATGTTATGTTATGCCCATGGTATTCAGCTGGAAAAGAGTGGAGGGTCCACTCTGGGTAAGGGAGGAATTGCTGCCTAAATATAGAGGAATTTGGGGTCTTGTTTACAAATGAGTGCAGCAAGAGATTGATACATGGGCTGGGGCCATGTCACTGTACCAGTCATTTGTGGTGAAGGGAGAGCTGTGCATAAAAGCGGAGCTGTTGATTTACGGGTCATCTATGTCACTGATGTTCACAATCTCTGGGTAGTGAGCCAAAGAGACACACACAAGCAGCACAAGTGAGCTTTCTCCAAAGGGCAGCTGGCCCCTGCCTGAGAGAGGGAGTGAGGAGTTCAGTGATTCAGGAGAACCCTTTGGGGACTTCTTGGGCGAGGAAATCCAGGCATGTCCTACTGGGAAGAGGTCTTATGGGTAGACCTAGGACTCACTGGAGAGATTATGTATCTCAGCTAGCCTGGAACCACCTTGGTGTTTCTTCAGATGAGCTGGAGAAAGTGGCTGGGGAAAGGCAGGTTCGGGCTTCTTTACTGCCCCCATGACCTGGCCTCAGATAGTGGCAATGGAAGGAAGAATGGAAAGAGGGATGGATGGTGGGATGGAAGGAACTTAATTGATCTATTAAGGCCTGATGTAATGTACTTTAGTGAGTTGACCAGCAGATTTTAGTATTTAAACTTCAGCCGGCATTTTTTGAAAGGTTATCTTTTGGCTGTACTTTTTTAGACAAATCATCTTTCCTCAGTCCTCTGCAAACTCGAATCTTCTTTTTTTGTTTGTTGTGTCATACTTTAAAAGGATGGCTCTAAATTTGTTGATGAAATAATCTCATAAATGAAACAGATAGGCCATAGATAGAACAAGGCATCTGTACCTCAGGAAAGCTGCAGATGAGGCCATCATGTCCACAGGGGCTGTGTTGTGTGTCCAGGCTGTAGTTGAGGAAGTAAGCATGGCAGGCATTGACGCTGTCCAGGCTGATGTTGTGCTGTGCTTTGATACAACTCCACAGGTCATGGCTGCTGCAGGTGAACTAAAAAGGGTCAAAATTATTGAGAGACTTTTTAATCCAGACACTCGAAAGCATCATAGTTAAAAACCTCTGCGGCTTGAAACATTCACCCATGACAAGAAAATGGGAATTTGGGAATCCTGTTAATGAAAACTTACAATGTTGACGAAAGCAGAAAGAAAGACGATGATGATGGTGAAAACACCAACCAAGGTGCTGTTTAGTCTAGACTGAACTATTCTCTTAGAGAGTGTCTGCAGAGGCACTGGGAAGATCTGGAGGACAGAAGAATTCCAACAATTAATATTCAGTTTTAATTGAATTAACTGACTTCATTTTTCAGTCACTGGTTTCCAGTTTGACCATGCTTTTACAGCTCTGTGTAAAAAAGAGGCTCTGCTTTTTTTATATTTTGTTTTTTAAAAAAGAGCCATGACTCACCGTTATGAAAACCTTCAAGCAGCAGCTCTATTTTTCTCTTCTCAAACCTTTCCCGTTTCTTATGAGTCATCAACAGCAGAAAGAAAACTGATCGACAAAAGGATTTACGGTCTCACTGCAAATCTTATTTGACAAGGCCCACTTTATAGAAACTTGTGGAAGCGATTTTGAAAATTCGCAAACTTATTAACTCCAGAAGAATGTACCAGATAATTACATTAGAGGCAGCGTAACAAAGTAATCAACTGAGCTGCATGCTATTCTGTAACTGTCTTTATTACAGCACAGTACCCCTGTGTTTACTGAACAGGCACCAAATACACAGCTGAAGACGTAGAGCAAAAAGAACATCAGCTGCTTCTGTTAAAGCACAATCTGTTCTTTGCTAAAGTCCACACAAACAGATCAAAACCGAGAACAGAGGGAAGAAACGGCTACCTAAACATTGGGAGATTAATAATATTTTACTAAAATACTATTCCTTAAGTTATCCTATGAAATGCAATTTTTAAAAAATGCTGTGTTAGCTGTTATTTAAAAATGAAAACTCCATAACATTTGACTAGGATAACCATGTGAAATATCTTCAGTCTTTTGTTAAAGGTACAGCGTGTAAAACTGCACCACTAGATGTAAATAGATTGCAGTCGACTGCGAGTTTTTAAGGACGTCCTGAACTTTTCTGTAGGTAAACACTGCTGTTAGCATCTGTTAGCTTCCGTTAGCCTATGTTAGCTGCTGTTAGCCATCGTCAGTGAAGTGTATCAAACATGGTTGGACTTTGATACTTAGTGAATAAACTCTGATACAATGTGTGATTGTAATCAGGCTGTCACGAGAGGGAAAGTGGGATTTTTAGGACACTCAAGCCGAACATTAGCTTGTATAATGTTAGCTCAAAACCAGCTGTTGTTCAGCCGGCTCATTGTCAGCTGTGTGTAGATGAGAGGATTGCATGTTTAATCTGCTGACAACAAGTAAGTGCGACAGTCATGAGTTAGAGCCCTGAATTCAGTTCAGGGGATGAGGCTAGCAGTTAGGAGGTAGAGGATGATGTTTTCTTAAGATGTCGGTCGTGCTGTCTCTTTCCTTCATGTTCACCTTCACATACTGTAAGCATGAGCCTTCATATCTTGAGCCTGAAGGTGTAGGTATGAATTAACATTTGCCTCTACATGAATTCCTGTGACTTCTCTTTTCCCCGCCTTTGGCAAACTTTGTATGTGGCTGGTCTCTAGCCGCATAAATAAAACCTGATTGGGCAGAACTGCGATGTCCGTTTCGACAACTGTGTTAAAGATAGCGAGGCAACATGGCAGCTTCCACAAATTGGAGCCTGCTCCTATTTATTTTAATGGACTAATTCTAAGTTTATGAGAATGCATCAGTTTGTTGGAATGACATATTGGATGTAATTACCCAACAATTAATATATATTTATGAGTACAATAATTTTTGGAACTCAAAAAACAATAATTGCACCTTTAAATATTGATCAAATTGACAGCAGAGACTGCTGACAGTTTCTGTTGTTGCTGTTGAAGTTTATAGTCTAGTAACCTTAGGCTAATATGCATAAAGTTTTATAGAACAAAGTTGAACAAAGGCTCCCTCCTGTGAATATTCTTGTGCAAGAATACAGACAAACTACGGAAACATGAAACGTATCCTGAAATATGTCAGATAAAGTAAATATGAGATGGAGCAGCTTTTCTCAAAGACTCACATAAACACGAGGGAAACTTAACAATTTTTAATTCATATAATAGATACGCACCAAGAGACTTGTAAAAATGTAACAGACTCTGATCAAAAAGAACTTCCTTTGAGGAGAATATCTTTCATTTTCTAGATGAAGGATTCTCTGACCACAATTCATAACAAGTACAGCATCCAAACCACAGCCCGATAAAACATTTAGATTTGTCTGAACGATGTCTTACGCTGAACTGAACTGAAACAAGGCAGCTATCTTACGGGATAACATTCTCATAAAAGCATCTATAATCGCTTGTATTGGTTATCACTTTGCCGAATGCCTTATATCTGCAACAAATCTGAGCAAAGCTCCGAGTTTCTCTGTGTCATTTATTACAAGCAGAGACTTCTCACCCCAAAACAGCAGTACACAGCTGAGACGAACATAACAGCCGTCAGGATAATGAGACAGGTGATGAAGAAGCCGATCATCAGTCTGGAGCTGCAGACAACAAAGAGATTGGATGTGATTATATATCTACTGCAATATTTATTACTCTGCAATTCACAGTCAGTGTGGCATCTGATAAGTTAACACTTTCTCTTTATAGTCTACGACCTTGTGTTAGTGTAAATACTGTGGAAGTAAACATCTTACTCGTGGGCGTGATGGGAATGAATAACACCACGGAAAGGAAAGAGAAGAAGCGTTAAGATTAAGAGGGTAGAAGCGATTATAAAAATAGATTAAATAACAAGGGACATGAGATGTGAGGAGGCAGCCTATGTGGGACTTTAAGGACAGGATTAAAAGACAAGAGGGGAGTGGTGAGATGAAAGTACTGAGGAGAAAGGTTAATAAAGAGGCAGGCTAAAGAAGATCAATACTGAGAGATGGGCAGGGAGAAACCTCTGAGTGCAGAGAGAGAGAGAGGAGGGCTCGCTTTGAGACGAAATCTGACAGAGCTTTAAAATCTGGCCACTGCTCGGGTGCAATTATGCTGATTTTGATCTGATATTCTTTTTTATTACTCATCATCTTTTATTACTCGTCTATTCAGCTATTCATCTTTATAAGTCCTGTTATAAGGCTAAAGGCTGAAGAATTTGGAAGAGAACTTGGAGCAGACTGCATAAAGACTAAAGCGGTGCCGAGGTTTGTAAGGCTCCGAAGCCTGAACGCACACACTGACCACTAACAAAGACATAGTTTCTAAACAACTTATTAAAACACATTTATTAGTGCTTATGAAATATAAGCAGATACTTATATTTGCTTATTAAAGACAGCTTTTGGGATTATATTTTGGGAGTACTATATGGAAGACCAGGTAATTTAGTTTCAACTTGGAGCAACTTCTTATATACACACCTATTGGCCACTTTATTAGGTGCACCTTGCTAGCACCAGGTTGGACCCCCTTTCGAATTCAGACTGCCTTAATTCTTCATCACTATCAGCCTGAACTGATGATGCAGCACAGCACGGATCACGTTAACACCAAATTTGGTGTTCCAGCAGAAATTGAGACTCATCAGACCAGGAAGCACTTTTCCAGTCTTCTTCGGTGGTCTCTAAATTTACAATCCATCTGCTTTTAGTTTTAATGTGCTGTGAGTTTAGGGATGCTTCTTGGTTTTAATGACTGGTTATTTAAGCCTTAATATCAGCTGCCCATTCTCCTCTGACCCCTGGCATCAAGTTCTCCCAGAGAACTTCGGCTCACTGGATAATTTCTCTATTTTCAAAGCATCCTGTGTAAAACCCAGAGATGGCTGTGTGGGGAAAATCCCAGTAGATCAGCAGATTCTGAAATACTCAGACCAGCAACATTCAAAGTCACCTTTTATCCCCATTTGATGCCTCTTTGAAGTTCAGCAGGTTGTCTTGACCGTGTCTAAATGCCTAAATGCTGATTGGCTGATGAGATATTTGCATTAACAAGCAGCTGAACAGGTGTAACTAATAAAGTGGCAAATGTTGACCTACCCAATTTTGATTGTGTAAAGCAGTAGTTCTCAAACTGGGCCTTGGAGATGCCCGGGGGTCCAACGCCCATGGCCATGAAGTTCACAAAATAATTTGCAATGAATATTAAAATTGTGCTGCATAATTAAAAACTGCATTTAGACCAAAAGGAATATTGATTCCCCCCCCCACACACACACACATGATCTTTTATGTATATTAAAAAAAACCTTTGGTAAGAAGTGCTCTTTCTCCAAAGTTATAGTCCTAAAAGTTTCTTTGATTTTAACATTTATACGAATCATGTAGCCGTTTAAACTCACTTTGTGTACTCTGCACCGCTTATTTATTTCATACATTTGAGCTACAGTTGTTTAAACTGTAATCAGAGTAAACTTTTCAAAGTTGTGAAGTAAATCTCAAACTTCCACGGTCCTGTCTGTGTATTATTTCCAAGTGTTGACTCACGGTGGCACGATGACAATCTGGATGAAGCAGATGAAGAGAAAGACGAGGGAGGCGCAGGCCACATAAGCCCCAAACCTGGAGTCCACCTGTTTGGAGTACTGCAGGGGGGAAGGAGACAGCAGTTCAGCAGTTGACACGGACTTTTCTTACATTCTGTCCCTCTGACAGCATGAGGGGGAAAAAACATACAAAACAACCAACAAGATAAAAAAGTATGAAAAGTCTGACTTAATTATGTCTCTCCGGGTATTTTGGAACGAGTACGTCAACGCCACAGACGCTTGTAGCAGAGCTGTACTCGAGTCAGACATAAATCACAAAAATGAGGAGTTCACACTTGACATGGGTTTAACTAGTGTAAGCCTCGACTTTTATTTATTTATTTCTCTAAATACTTCCTCTTCATTCGGAGAATCTGGGAACGGCTGACATTTAGCGCAGATGACATTTAACTCCGTCAAGATTTGAGGCTGCTTTGAAATCCCATTTGAAATTAGAAAGCAAGAGCTTGAAATACTCAAGCTTTGAACTAGTCAATAAAAAATTAGAAAAATAAAGACAACAAAATGTAAAAATATGACAAGAGTTTGAACAGTTGATTCTCACGAGCCTGCAGAGCACAGGCATAATTTGTTCATGCAGAAGTTAATTCTGACTTAGACTTTCGGATGTGAGAACAATGCCTGAAAGACGGTGAGATTTTCAAGTGAGTATTGATATTTCAAAGCTGAAAAGATTGTTTCGTGATGTTTGTTGAAGTTTAAAAAAGAAAAAAAATTGGTTATTGGCGTTTGACAGCTGAAAAGAAAACCATGTCCCGATATCAAAAAACTACTTACGATCCTTAAAAATTAAAGAAATCTTACCAACTGATCTGTGTCTGGCATGTGCAGCGGCTACTCAGCTGCTATCCTGTAAAAAGTTTATTTTACTAGAGTATGGCCAAGAGAAACTTGTTTCCCAAACTTGGAGATATTGCTGTGCCTCAAAATCAAACTGTGGATCAACAGGATTTTAAGATTGTACACGAGCCTAAAGGCAGAAGTGGTCTGACAGACATGGAACCGGAGGCTCTCCAAAATTCCTTCTGATCTCGCTTTCACCACAACACGAAGCAAAAACAGGACTCAACTCTTTTTCCCTTTTTCCTCCCAAATTCCTTTTATAACAACCCAGCTGCAAACCTCTTCTCAGCCTGCCATTCACTGTCTGAAGCAGTTTCTCTTCTCCATTTAAACCCCTGCTTCCTCCCTTTCTGTGTTATACTTTGCTTTTGAGTGACTTCCTCGAGGGACCGAAAAAGAGAGCGCTTTTTGCACAAAGAGAGATTGCTTGTCACGGCCAATTATCTTTTGCTATATTGGCAGTCGGACTTTGTGTGTCCGCGTGTGTGTGTGTGTCTAACCTTTTTCTCCAGGTCAGGCTCTCTGAAGGTGAGCAGGAATTTCTTGACGTGTTCCGAGCGCAGACGGTCGATGCTGCGCGCGTCGATGGCCCGGCCCAGAAACTCATCCACCTCGTCCTCTGGGTTTAGGTTTTCCTGTGTGTTTCTGAAAATAAAATGCCTGAATAAAACAAGAGGAGACTGATTGACATTTACATCTCACGCCGAGTCAACAAAGACTGTTTAGCTTTACTGCAGCTAAACTTTTTGATCCACTGCTTTCTTAAAGAACTTGTCTGAAAATCAAGCCAAGAGACTTTCTTTATAACTACTGACTAAACAGGAGTTTACTATAACTGTTAACCTGAGGTGTAGCTGCAAATAGGAAATCATACACAGTGCTGCGATCTCATTTCTTAGGGTTTTGTTTTGCATAGATCATCAAATTAGTTTGATGATCAGAGATAACATATTTTTGGAAGTTGAGTTCAATTCAATTTAAGCCCTGATTACTACAAGACCTGAAGAATTAAGAAATCCCTGTTTGACAAAGTGAAGCAGACTCAGAGATCTTAAAAAATGGCAACACAATCACGCCACAGTCTAAAGAAACTCAAGAACAGATAAGTGACTGTCATCCATGACTGCAAGGCTATTTCAAAGGCTTTGGGACTCAAGTGAACCACAGTGAGAGGCAGAAAATGGAAACAGTGGTGAACCTTCCCAGGAGAGGCCAGCCTACCAAAATTACTCCAAGAGCACATCGGCAACTCATCCGAGAGCTCATTAAAGAACCCAGAACACCATGTTAAGAACATCTAAAGGTCAGAGTTCATGATTCACAATGACAAAGAGACAAGACAAAAATGGCACCCATGGGAGAGTCCCAAGAAGTAAACAGCTGCTGACCAAAATGGAAACAAAGACTCGTCTCATGTTTACCAAAAATCGTCTTGATGATCCCCAAGGCTTTTGGGAAAAGATTCTGTGGACTGATGAGAGAAAATTTGAACTTCTTGGAGGCTTTGAGGCCCGTTACAGCCGGCATAAACCTAGGCCCAGTCAAAATCTGCACTTAAATCTGATTGAGATGCTTTGGCATAACCTTAAACAGGTCAATCATGCTCAAACTCTCCTGGCTGAATTAAAATAATTCTGCAGAGAAGAGCGAGTCAAAATTCCTCCAGCAGTATGAAAGACTCATTGCCAGTTATTGCAAATGCGTGATTGCAGTTCTTGCTGCCAAGGCTGGCACAACCAGTTATTGGGTTTAAGCAGCAACTGCTTTTTCACATATTGTCAGGTAGAGTTGGATAACTTTTTTCCCTTAATAATTGAACTTATCATTTAGAAACTGTATTTTTTTTAAATTTATTTGGGTTATCTTTGTCCAATATTAACATTAAGTGTGAAAACTATGGAAGAAACTGAGAAGTCAGGAAGAGTTTTCACATCTCTGACCTGAAAGATCACTGCAGCCCTCAAACTTGAACACTCAGATGAGACAATTTGTCTAAAAACAATCACTGAATCTGCAAAACGCAGATTCACCTACATATAAAATGTATTTGACGGTTAGTCTGGAATACTGTGTTTGGATTTAACAATACCCAGAATTTGAGTGATTGGAGGCAGAATTTTAGGAGTTGTTAAGTAGTTAATTGGAATATTTTGTGTAGACATGTCTAACTTTAAAGGTTTTGTCTTTAAACACTTGTCAGTTTCAGTGCTGTACTGTAGCTCTAATCGGTGGCATTTGAGGCCTCAACAAATCAGAAAGAAAGGATTGTTTTGTCTCTGCGATGTCAAGTCTTAACATATGTTACATTGAGTGATTTTAAGACAGATGGAAACAGATTTCCAAACTGAGCAGTGACATCGTATCCAGTGTAGCAGTAGCAGTTGACGAAAAACCCAGCATGTACTTCCTCTCGACTCTAAAAACCTGTCAGTCTGCATAAGAAGTAAGATCTGTGCTGTAGCCCGCGGCAGAGGCAGAGGCTTGGATGCTGCAGCTCAGAACAAACTCACAGATACAGAACTGTTTGGGTGGAGAAGAGGAGGACAGCTTCTCCATAAATGACAGCTCCTCTTTGATCACTGAGAGCCTTTGGGTTAAATATCCCTTCCTCTGCCTTTTTTTGGTAAATCCTGGATGAAACAGTTGATACTGCAACGCATTAAGAACATAAACTCTGTCCAGCAGCAAAAGACTCATGGAGAGAATCAGAATTTAGACACTAGCACTCATGCAGGTGGATTATACAACAACTGCAAGCATTCATCTGCTAGAAGCAATCCTGGAACACATTTAACCTGCCCTCCAAGAAACATTAGATGACTTATCGATCAATGATGCTTAAAGCTGTGATTGCAACCGCCAAGCTCTGATAAGTTCATATATTGATGGACACTGGCACACTTTTTTGTTATCTTAGCTGTGTACACAACACATATTCAAGCTACAGCTGCATGATAAAGGGTTAAAGTTCAAATGCAGACTCCTGCGTTACCTCTTCCATACAAAACTGCCCTAATTTTCACTTTTAACATCCAACATGTTGAAAACTGAACTGAGCCTGGTTCTTCCTGTTAAAAGGGAGTTTTTCTTTCCAACTGTCACCAAGTACTTGCATAGGGGATTGTTTGATTGTTAAGGTTATCTCTGTATTATTGTAGGGTCTTTACCTTACAATATAATATGCCTTGAGGTGACTGTTATGATTTGGAACTCTATAAAAAAAACTGAATTGAAAAAAAAACAACCCCATTTTAATTTAAACTGATCCTTTACCTGGACAGTGACTCTCATAAAAATCAAAGATCTTGCACATCATCTTATTATTATGCCATTTATTCTGACTACTAGTGACAATCATATTTGTGTTTCAAAGTGCTTCTTCTTCTCTTTCAGCTCATTTTCAGGATCACTGCCTATCGCCTAAGGCAAAGTAAGAACAAGTCCTCCAAGGTGGCACACAGACAAAGGACAAAACAAGAAGCACAATGAGTCACTACTCACTTGTCTTTGGGGTCTTCAAAGCCCTGCAAGAGAGAAAGGACAACAGGAAATAGGATTTTTAGAGCAACATGTGGTAAAGGTGTTTAATCTTTTCAAACCAGATTGGTTCTGCTTTCTTTTTCTTTACAGCTAAATGCTCTTTTAATACAATTCAGAACAATCACATCAACATATCTGGTGATTCACTCAATAAAAGCATTTTTAAAATGATAAAATGAATAATAAAGCAAAATTATCCAATGTTCTGAGATATTTAGAAGTTATCATTCTACATTAAATATCTTTCATTCTGCAATGTATGGACTAAACTGCTTGACGATCACTGTGTGCTCTGGTTGTTTTGACGGTGATTTAGAAGAATTTTTTCAGAGACTTCATAGATAACAGCCCAAGCAATCTCCCAAGACATCTTCAGCTAATGAAAGGTACCTCAGCAACAACAACACCCCCCCCACACACACACACGGCTTTCGGACGACTTATATCACTACAGTGCTTTAGATCCTTCCTGTGATTTTCGGGATTTATATACACCGCTTACAGGCGGTTATTGCTTCGATTGAACCTTGCTACAAATTATTTTAATTTTCTAATTTTCCTTTTCAAACTAGATTAAGGAGCCTCAGCCTATCATCATTCCTCTGATTGAAGCTTGTTCAATTTAACTTCACAAATAATGAGCAACCGCAACGCTGCCATTAGACAGCTATTGGGGGCCTGATGACATAATGATTACCCTGAGCCAAATGAAAAATAAGCTTAAAGGGAAAGGTTTGCTGTGGCGGAAACCAGCAGACACGGGGGAAAAAATTACCCAGATTACTTCAGGTATGGACTGAATAAAAGACATTTGCATCAAACTCAGCTCAATATTTGGACCGTTCACCCACCGTCGGCTCTATTTGGCAAGAAATGATGGCTATGATTAACGTGCGATTAAAAGTTTTTGGCAGGTTTTGAGTTCTTGAGCAGAGATAAGCTAACAGAATGAGAGAAATAAGAAAGATGTGAGAATTGGAGGTTTTGTTGTCGAGCTGAGGTAAACAAGACGAGTTTCAAATGTTATTTTCACCCCTTTTTTAACTGAAATGCGAAGATAGAATATGTCTATAAACAAATAGATGCAAAGCACACAACAAATATATTTTTTAAACTGTTTTTCATTATAAAGTCACATTAATCATATTTTGTTACTCAGTTTGTACTATGTTCAGATTGCCACTGTCATTAAACTATTTGGCCATATTACAGCATTTCAGAATACCAGCTTGCAGATATTCAAATTGCTCTACCTCCCTCTTGTGGCGAAACACACGAATGACTATGCTGAAGAAATATTCAGCACAGCTAACCCCTGCATGAAAGTAAGGGGGGAAAAAATCAAATAGGAAAAAGTGAAAGGTAAAAACTAAATTATTTGCATTCCTACTTGCTCCACTGCTTCCTGTTTGC
The DNA here is from genome assembly GCF_013358895.1 of Oreochromis aureus. Lineage (NCBI taxonomy): Eukaryota > Metazoa > Chordata > Actinopteri > Cichliformes > Cichlidae > Oreochromis > Oreochromis aureus. The sequence goes on from NC_052957.1 coordinate 26,768,656, forward strand.
AAAAGCAAGAGGCTGAATGGGCAGCAGGAGTAGAAGTACATGTGTAAAATCCTGAATACCTCCAAAGTCCATTCTGTGTCTGACAGACATAACCAGGTTTCCTCCTGGTCATATAAAAATCCTCCCTCATGCTCTCTGTGCATATTTGATTCCTTATTCTTTACAGCTCTGTTTCAAAGCTTGCTCCAGAGCTTGCTGTGATTAATGAAGACTATGGAGATATGAAGATATGGAGTGAGAGAGTAATAGGCAGAAAGAAAACAGAGGCTGACAATGAAGGAAGGCAGAGCCGCAGCAAATAAAGTTGATGTCAAAGCGTTCATGTTTCTGCAAACTTTTACAGGACTTTGGTGACACACTCATCTGATATTAGGAAAGAAAAACAACGCAGCTGCTGATGTGATGTCAGGACAAGTAATTGAATGTAGTCATCCAGGACGATGAGAGATAAGGCGATTTTTGTGCTGAGCAGCCTTAGCTCTAAGTGCCAGAAGGATCCGATGTAAATCAATGCAGCATTAATTTGATGTTGTTTCTTTTTTTATGTGCACACTTGTTGCAGCATTTATGCTACATAGAGCTACAAGTCAGCTACAGAGCCCCCTGTGGGTCACACAAAAATACAGAAACTAATACTTAACTGTGCAGACAGTTTATTAATGAAAAGTAACTGTTTTAAAGCAGAACTGAATTTTCTTTCAAAATAAAAGCACACTGGTTAAAACAGTCAATGGGGAGTTTGCATGTTCTCTCTGTACCTGTGTCGATTTCTTCCCAATTCCTTTTACGATCCAAAGACATGCATGTAAAGTTAATTAGTGATTCTCAGATGACCGTTGTGTGGGTGATTGTGTTTGTCTCTCTGTGTTGGCCCTGTGATGGTTTGGTAAACTCTCCTTTGCATCCTTTGTTTCCGATGCTTTGATCAGAGCGTGATTGTTAGTAACAAAGAACTAAGATGTAGTAAAAGGTGTTTGTATATTCATGAGAGAGGTAACCTTATTGTTCTGTCTGGCTGTACTCACATCCTGACATTGCACTCATTTAGTAGACAGATCGATCCAAAATAACTTTTATAAAATGTTCTCAACCTACCTATAAATATTATTATAAAATATGTGTACCTGTTCTCATTCTATATTTTTGACATCAACCATTAAAGTGGTATTCTTGGTTTTTTAGTCGTGCATCTCTATAACACTGAGTTCAGTACTTCCTTATTTGCAGATTTTGATTTTCCCACATTGGAAGTGAATAAAAACATCCCACTGAAAGCTAAAAGATTTGCAACAAACTCCAAACTAAAACTGTAAAGCAAGGTTTCCGTTAAAAAGTGCAGCAGTCGAGCCCAAGCTAAGATGTCATTGATGATGCCACAAGCTGAGCACGACTTAATAGGATGAGAAAACTACAGAAGCAGAAAAAAGCTGTGCTTGCAGTTATTTTTGCTGTTGTTGTTATCGGATTGATTCATCTTGTTATGTGGAACTAAAAGAAAAGGCAGATCTCGCTCTCTCTCGCTGAGATGTTCCCAAGCATAGCAAGATATTACAAGAAAAAAATAAACCCGTTTTCCTTCTTGTGATCACGAGATACGTGCGGACAGCTTGGTAGCCGTGAAGACGACCTGGCTGTTTGATTCAGGGACTAAGCACAGGAGGTTTGTTCTCCGGGGTGCTACAGTTGATAGATTAGATCAACATTGAATTTTCAGTTTTACAAAGGTGAGAAGGCTCAGCAAGAATAAAACACACGCTGCTACTTTTAAGTGGAGTAGCGATGAATCAGCCTGATGCACGTCAATAATAGGCTAATTATATGCATGACAGGATGATAACAGCACAGGGAAGAAACAACCCTTTTAATTCCTCATGTCAATGAAATCATTAACTTGTTATTGCGGGAAAACCGGATTTTCTTTACAAGATATTTAACTGCTTTTCACATGATAACATAATTACAAGCTGTTCTGTTCTGATCCGAGAGAAAACTGCTCTTGATGTGAAAAAAAATGATGGAATTCACCTTTTAATAGATACTTTTTGTGAATATTACCAATTTCAAAATAAAGCGTGTAGAACAGCATCCAGTTCCACAAGATATACCGTCAATATAAAAGCTCATTGTCTGGACCTCATCGTCCTCTTTCCTGCCATAGATACACTGAGAGGTGAGTGGATTGGTGATGTGAGAAAAACAGCTATTCTGTGTGTGCATGTGTCAGGCATAGGTGCATGCATGCAGGCTCGGCTCAGCAGGAAGAGCTACGGTACGTAAATAACAATCAGTCTCGGTGAGGTTCCATCTCTCTGCCGTTGCTACATTTCCCACTTCACTGCGGCCGCCTACATGGTGCTGTTGTCCCCCCCCCCCATACGAGTGCTCCTGAGAGCCTCTCGGATCTGGGGGTAAGGTGTGAGAGGCAGAGTGAGCTGCTGCTTACCAGGACTGCAGATCTCAGGATTATTGTTATTAACAACGGGTTGGCTTCATCACCAAATGAGAGCCGAGATGTGATATTGGCAGGAGAGTCACCTGGCTTTAGCACTCCAACAACACCAAAAACAGCAGTGCTACAAAGCAACCATTAGAATGCTTTAAATCTATCCATAAATATTTGTTTAAAAAATCTTGTCTTACCATCCTCTTCAAATCTTTGGAGATCTGGTTTCCACCTAAATGGTTGTAAAAGGGACGGTCGGTCCAGTGTCCGCTGTTGTGGGTGACAGAGTTGGTCCTCTGCCGGTTCATCTTGGCAATCATGGCCTTTTCCTCTTTCTGTAAGACAGAAAAAGCAAAGACAGGTTTTAGAAATAGATTTTACACATACAAGTTCACACATTTTGCGAGAATTAGAATAACATATATTAGGATTAATCACCTTTTATCAACTGCAAATTATATACTTTGTGAATATCTCTTCTATCCAATAAGATAACGTTATCTCACAGTGTTGGCATGATTATCAGTCGTGCCAACACTGTCACCAAAACCTGACGTGAATGCTGCCATAAGACGGAGTCATCTGCTACCAGTTTGTGAATGAAAGTGGTGAATCTGGGAATTCCATGCAATCGGTTTCTAAAAATACAGCAATTAACTGGGACAAATCATCAAAAATCAAGTATCTGTTGGTGTCTATGTAAACAGAAATTCACTCATGTGACTGAGCCTTGCTCCTGAATTAGGAGGTCTGTGTCAAGCTAAGTGTGTCCAGTGCTGATGATTTTATTTGGTTGATGTAGGTTTGTTTGTCTGATACTACCTGAGGATGGGGGAACATAAAATAAACCCTCTTTTTACGGTATTCCCAGAGTATTTGAATTCAAAAATAAGCACACTCCTAAACCTTGTGGAAAGCCTTCCTGTTACAGCTGCAACGGTTGGTCCACATCATATTTAAACCCTATGGATTAAGAAAGGAAAACATGAAGGCAGATGAGAAAATCCTTTAGCAACGTTGAATGTCACATGACGTTCTCTAAAAGGCAATGTGTTTGGTCACAGTTGATAATTTGAATTGTTTTTGGTTGTTTTAGATTAGCCCGTGGCTAACTCTGATACATTTACAACAATGCACATCATCCTTGTTAATAATAAAAAAGTAAAATAAGAAAAAAATACAAGAAATGCACAGGGGAAGTCAGCAAATTCGTGAGCAGATGATGATAAGGATGAAGGGCAGGGGGAGGAAAAGAGAGCCTCCTTTTTCATTATGGCTCTTTGTAGCATAATGGCCGCTACTTTGGTGCAAAGAGGTGTGTGTGTGGATGTTGGAGTTCAAGCCAGGAGTGGTGGGATCATAATGTCAATGACTTCACCGACAAAGATTTCCTCCAAATATTTCAAATGTCGAGGGCCACTTTTAACTACGTCCGACAGCCAATTTCAACGAGACTCTCGTGGCAAGACATTCAGATGAGGCGGCTGATGTAACAGTTACATGAACTGGACTCGCATCACACAGGAGACAAAAACATATTATATTTGTGCACATATGGAAGTGGCCCAGGTCAAATATATATCAGAAAAATATCAGAGGGTAATCTTCTCCTAAATGCAGAAGAAGAAGTAAAAACATCCACCAGCTGTAAAACTGTCACACTGATGAAAAATATTCCTTTTCTCCTTCTGGTGTTGTGTTAAAAGCTGGTTTCCTGAGATGATAATCTGTAGTCATTTTATTTCTTTTTACTTCTGTTGTTAGATCTGCATCCTGGCTCTAGGATGTATTCACAAAAAAAAAGAAAGAAAAGATAAAAGTAACCCAAATAATTAGACTGCACAATCTTCCTTCTGTCTCCCAGCAATGAGCAGCAAAATGAGAAGACAATATCACTTCACATGATATGCTATCTATAGTCGCAGCTTGTGATGATGCTGGAGGACAGGGACAGCTGATAAAAGTCTGGTCATAAACAAACTTGATCTCATGCAGCGAAGCAGAGACGAACTCGCTCTCGGATGGGACAGATTCCCGGTTTATAACAAAGACGATAAAACAATCAGCTTTTTAGATTCTGTGATCTAGAGAAATGTCACATACTGTACTTCAGTGGAATTCTGGGATGTTACATTGTAGTTTTTCAACCTTGACAGACGTGTGCTGTTGACCCTCGACCTCATCTTTAAATTGTGTCAGGCTAATTGATTATATTATATAGGTCAACAATGGGTTTCCTTGAAATTTAAAATTATCATTGAAAAATCTGCTCTGCAGCTACTGAATGTCAAACAGGAGTAAAAAGCCATAAGAGCCATAAGAATAAATACTAATGTGTCCCACTATAAGCCATAAATTACAGCTCACAGAGTTTCTTTTCTGCCCCCTAGTGTTTAATAATCAGTTGATGCCACTTTAAACCACTTTAATGTATTTTTGATGTATATATTTGTACTATAAAACAGTAATAAGTGAAATACCCTTTTCTGACTGCAGCCCACAATGAGGTAGGTTTCTATGTTGTGCTTCTTCAGGTAGGCATTTCTTTCTCCTCCTGTTCCCGGTTCCACATCATAGTCCCCATTCAGGTAATTCAGAGTGGCTTTAGTTATATGGATGCGCCTAAAATGAGAACCACACACACACACACACACACACACACACACACACACACACACAAACAAGAGTATTGATTATTCAGACACTGTATATTCACATCTACAACTCTGTGGGCTGTTAGATATAACAGTTTTAGCAAAATTGGTTACAACTCTATTTGGCAAACCCAGCTTTTGTTAATAATGGAAAATATAAAACATAAAATATATAATATAAAATATGTTTAAATTGAGATATTTTAAACGTGAAAAATATTACCACATTTTTCATTAAACATCTCAAAACAAGTTGGAGCAGGGGAAACAAAGAGGCTGGAAAAGTAAGAATTACTAAAAAGCGACAGCTGGTTATCAAAGAACATCTTCAGAAGATGGGCAAAGCTTATAAGCTGTGTCTCCAAATTGCAGAATTTCAGAAAAATTTATTTTAACATAAAATTGCAAAGACTTTGAATATCTAATCATCTACAGTAAATAATATCATCAAAAAATTTTCAAGAAATCTCTGTGTGCAAGGGACAAAGACAAAAATCCATATTGGATGCCTGCAGTGTTCAGGCCTCAGCACTGCATTAAAAACAACCATGAAATCACTGCATGGGCTCAGGAGGCATTGTTACTTCCCCGTCCCATTGATAAATGCTGGCTAAAGTTTTATCACGCAAAGAAGAAGCCACATATGAACATCCAGAAACTGCTGTCTTCTCCTCTTAAAAATGTACTGAAACAAAACGGAAAACTGTTCTGTGGTTGGATGAATCACAATTTGAAATTCTTTAAGGAAAACTTCCATCTTGTTATGAGCACTCAGTTCCAAATACTCCATCTCTGACGGTAAAAATCCAGCTGCTCCTCCTCAGTTCCCAGACGGTTGTTAAAAGAAGAGGGAATGCTACACAGTGGTAAATTTTTTAGACATTTTTTGCCAACAAATGTTAAATGAACTAATACTTTGGCACATGCCACATTTTCTCAATATAAACAGCTTTATCAAATTTGCAGATGATTCAATTATTTTTCTTCTTTAGGTTTTACACAACATCCCGATTTTTTTTTAGAGTAGGACTTGTACTTCGTAGGCAGTCTGAACTTGAATATGATTGGTGAGACGTACCCTGCTTTGCCCCCAGCTTCCATCTGATTTGCTAGCGTGACATCGTTGGACCAGACATCAAACTGCCACTTCCTGAGCCCCAGCACCCCACAGTGCACTCTGCCACTGTGGATGCCCACTCGCATGTTGACGTTTACCCCAGTCACCTCCCGTACCAGCCTGCAAATAAAAACAAAGCATTTTTTTAAGAGATAATTTACAAGTTGAGCTTTTTCTTCACCAGTGTGTTGATTTTAGGGTATCCCAGGGATCACTTCTTTTTTCCAGTGCATCTTATATCCCTGCTTTGGCTTGCAAGCAACTTCCTGTTTCATCATTTTAATCCCTACATGCATACAGGATCGTTTTGATAGAGGCGTCTGTAAACTCATAAATGTCCATATTTGTCCTCCAACACATCATAACTTTCATAAACTAATGCCTGCATAAAACTGAAATAGAGGTTAAATGCCACAAAGAAAATGGAAATTATGTGATTTGGGTGAAAGTGCTCGTTAACAGCAAATCAGCATAAACTGACATTTCTTACCCAGCTGCTCAATGAGTCATTAGTCTGGTTTCTAAAGGAAAATTTAGGGGAATATTAACTGCTATTGGTAGTTTCATATTTAGTGCAGAGATATGACTAACATGATTAATCTTACTTTTGGCGGGGAAAGGAGTGCACATATTGTTATGTCAAGTTCTACCCTTGAATAAAAGGTCATCCCACCCTAGAATAGCATCCCCTCCACAGAGCTTTCTAAACAGGATATAAAGGGGAAAAAATGGACAGATGAAGTGATAGAGGTGATCAGCACAGTAAGGCTGATCAGCTGTGACGGTTTAGAAACTTCAGACTGTGCTGGGAAAAAAATCAAAAGCATCGAGGACCACGTAGTCTCTTTAGGGAGGGAGTCGCAGACGTTTTATATCCTTCATCAGCACCACTCAGTCTGTCAGCCTTGAGCCTAGAACTGTAACTTCAACCTCAAAGCAAAACAACACCAGATATTAGCCAGTCTCGCTCTCTGATCACCACTCATTTTTTTTAATGGATTCTGGAAATAAAGTGATGTTATTCATTACTACTTTCATATGTGGCAAAGGATATGGAACATCAAATATAACTGAAACTGCATCTGGAAATCATCCATTCATTCATTTGCCCCACCTCTGTCTGCTATGTGCACATATTTAAGCATTTTAATTACAGTCACAGATGCCTTGTTACAGTCAGGGGGCAACTTACGAGATAGCCTCTATCATGTCCAGCCCCATCTCCACACAGCAGTGGGCGTGGTCGGCCCTCGCCTCCGGCAGACCAGACACGCAGTAGTAGCAGTCTCCCAAAATCTTGATCCGCAGACAGTGGTTCTCCTGTAATAGTATTTTGCAATTCAGTGGACAAAATACCTCTGTAATTCCCAACTAACTCAAGTAGACAGAACTGAGGTAAGACAGGAGAAATCATATGACTGATAAATTATAACAAATTATAACAAAAGACTTCCTTTCCTGCTGTTGAATAAACTAATAATTTTAAGAGTTATTGTTGCACTGATAGAATTATTTCCTACTTAATCCTAAATATAAAACTTTTTACCAGATTTCAGCTCAATGTTTTGTTTGTATATTCATGAAGAGGAGAAGACACTTTATTAAAAGCTATGAAAACCTGGTACTAAATTTCTTAATCCCCTTACTGGGACTTGTGCATTGATTATTCATAACTGTGATTTATTTTTTATTAGTGTGGCAAAAAGTGACTAAATCAATGTGATCAAACTAATAAAATCCCAAAAGTTCATCTTTTAGACATCTTTAGAATTTGGACAGCACGGGTAAAAAAATGTCCATCAGCTGTTTCCTGTGACCGCAAACTGCACAGTGATGATTTTGTTGGTTTCTTTTGAAATTCAACAGTCATCTTTAAATCATTCCACTGCATTGGATTTAGATCAAGATCAGATTTTCCACAAATTATCCTTTTCTTTCTCTTGATCTGTTAAGCTTCGGGTGATGGCCTGCTGCCCTGACAGAATAAATAAATAAATAAAAATAAAAATCTTAATATCAGTTTGCTTTCATGTGATTGGAACTCCCCGAGGAAGGAAATTAGCCTCAAACCATGATGACCCTTCCTCCATGCTTCACACTTTCGAAGATTTTGTTTGTAGTTTGTAAATCTGCCCAACTATCTTTTATAAATTTGCGATGACACCAAAATGTACAAATTTCTGATGGTGTTTGGCTTTTAGTCTTTGTTTCTATTTTTCTCCCCTGCTTCCCCTACAATGCTATGTAAAGTTCACGCCAAGATTTTTAGAGCTAAAACTAAACAAAACAATAAAAATAGATGAAAGAAGAAATAGCCTGAGGTTGAGTATTTGTTCTTTTGGTAAAACTTGTTGTCACAACTTGAGTGACAAGGCTTTAATCCACATGTTTATTGTGACTGTTATTGAGATTAGGAGTCAGTTGCGTTCAAAAAATTATCTATTTTTCATTCCAACACTTATGTCAATTTTCCTACATTCTCTTTTATTAAATGAATGCAGAAATCCTGGTATTGCACAGAGTTCAGAAACTAGGATTTCCACAATAACCAAGTATAGATGCCTCACATTTGCCTTAAAACTTTCAGAATCATTTAACAGTGTGTGTGTGTGTGTTTGTCTGTTGATCCTAAAGGCATAGGAGAATATAGTGTCTCATGATGGCCACCTGAGTATCGCCCTAGCACATGGGACTGAGAAACTACAATGAGCTCCACTGTGTAAGAAGCACAGAAAGAGAATACGTGCGGCTGTGTGTGTGTCTTTGTGTGTTTGCAGAGATACAAGGTACCTCTGGCATGGACCTAAAAGTGTCAGTTGCAACCTGTCTGGTATATAATGCCGTTATTGGTGTTTCACTATGAAATATTAATTAGCTTTTCACCTTTTAGAAACAAATAGTATATAGTGAGGTTTAGCTGAAAAAACAAAGATGTTTTTGTCTAAGAGAAAAGAAAAATCAATGTTCTTGAATGTGCCATCTATGAAACTGTGGTTCAGTTACTGGAAACTGACGGCAAACATGAAACAGATGTTATGGTGTGCTTTCTAAACACTGGAACTCTGCGCTCACATTGTGTTCACAGCAGCATTCACTATGTATTTAATGACCTTTTCCAGCTGCCTCTAAGATTACTTTACTAATTCCTGGTGTCTAAATACTGCGGACTACACATACATGCAATTCTTGCACCTGTAACCAAACTGACCAAACTGATAATGATTTTCAGGCCAGCTGCAGAAAAGTATAAGTATTCAGTCTCTGTTAGAACTTGCCCGCACCGGCAGCATCAAAGCTGATGCTTTTCTCTGAAAGCTTCATTCATTTTTAATGGAACACTGTGATCACTGAGCACCGGGGCTGCAGTTGCATTTGATTTGTTCGGAGTTTTCTGTATCAGGACCTCCTTTGTCTCCACGCACTTAGAAATATTGTTGTGAATGCAGACCTGAAAGATAAGAACTATGCTGTTAAGCGCTATACCACCAATATTTTAATAATACATTAACTAGAGAATGTATGAGTGTCCTACTGCATCTTTGGGGACACATCAAATGCTACAGCAAAAACAGATCACAGTTAAAGCTGGAAAATTTTGACACCTTTGCTTTCACAGTATTTAAACAATTTAAACAGTAATTTGTAAGTTTGCTTGCTTACGAATAAATAAACAGTCTCTAATTTTGTGGTAGTTTCATTTTCATAGAGCGCAACAGAATATCAACCAAAAATCCAGAAAAAAAGTACATTATATAAAATAAGTATTTGATCCCCAAGCAAAACTTGGTGGAGAAATCCTTTACAGGCACCGCAGTCAGATATTTCTTGTAGTTGGTCACCAGGTTTGCACAGAGGACGGTTTTTGGCCGACTCCTCTTTACAGAAATTCTCTAAATCCTTTAAATTTCTTGGTTGCTGTTTGGCAACTCGACGCTTTAGCTTCACAATTTACTTTAGAACTGAGGTCTGGAGACTCGCTCGGCCACCCTATGACCCTATGACCATCTTTAGCCACTCCATTGTTGCCATGGAATGCTTTGAGTCACTTTGGGTCATGCTGGAAGACTCATCCACGACCCATCTTCAGTGTTGTGACTGAAGGATGGAGGTTCTCATCCAAGATTTTACGGTACATGGCCCTGTCCGCTGGGCCGTCCGTGCGATGACGTCGTCCTGTATTCTTAGCAGAAAAACAGTGCAAAGCATAATGTTTCCACCTCTGTGCTTGACTGTGGGGATGGTGTTCTGTGGGTCATATTCAGCATTTCTCTTCCAGCAAACACAGTGGGTCAAGTTGATGCTGAAGAGCTCGATTTTGATTTAATCTGACAGCAGCACTTTCACCTTTTTTTTTGAGAGGGAGGGATTTTCTGGTTGATATTCTGTGTACTCAAATAAAATGGGCTGTTCCTTTCTTTGCCAGTGACCAAACTTACATCGTCAAAATCATCCCAAAAATTATTTCCCCCTCTTTGTCTGTCATTCTTTTATTGCATTACTGAAATGATCCACTCTCACAAATGCAGTTGTGTACTTCAGGATAACGAAATTGGAGTCAGGTTTGTCTGACCGCTAACAAATGTCAGACAAAAGAATAAGGGCAAATGCTTTCAGAATTAACACTCACTGGGCCTTTCGTTACACAGACTTTTTTTCCTCCTGACCCTACATGCATCTCTTTTTCATGCCTTAGCTCCTCCTTCTTAGAGAGAATGCGAGCAAGAAGTGCACAGAGGAATCAAACACGCCAAATGAAAAAGCTCCAGCTCCAAAGGCCGGTCTTCAGGGGCCTCGGTTATTTACATGTGAAAGTGTAGCATTTGTATGACACATCCTTAGATGAAAACTACATATCTTCTCATCGCTTCTTGTCTCCTTAAAGTGAAATTAATAGAAGGTCCTGTCTGATTGCCGAGAAGAAATTATTTCCAGGTTGACAGGAGACAGAGGGAAGTAAGCTATGACAGAGTATTAGGGCCACATTAAGAAAAAAAAATATTGTTGATCATTTTGAGAAAAAAGTCTAAACTGTTATTGTTTCAAGACAAACTGCCACAGCTACTATACCCTCTACTAAATGCCTTTTTTAGATGAGTTAGTGAATTGATCAGCAGTCTTGTGATACAACATCCATCCTCTTTACTGTAACCATCGATAACCTTGCTTCTGTCCACTGCAGTCATTTTGTACAAATCCACTATTCCAAGTTTGGGTGTTTTTCTGTCTGACCAGATGCAGCTTTCTGCACCATCTCTTCACCATCCTTATACTGATCACCACACTGTGTTTATGTGCTAAAAGATAAATAAGTTCCTTTCTTGTTACTAAAACCAATTCTGAACTACGATATCACTCAGAGGTTACAACAACCATGGCAGTGTCGTGAAATAACTTTTGACTTTAATCTCGAATGATCGATAATATTTTTTTCTTAATGTGGCTCTAATACTCCTTCTTAGTAAGGAGATATACGTTTTCACAATGAAATTTTACCCAGGATCCTGCCCAAACAAGCCATGTTTTGCGCACTGGGAACAGGTAACTTCATTCATTTGTACTGTTTAATTTTCTTCCAGTTAAAATTATTCACCATAGTTAATTAATATTAATGCTTTCCTAAGCATTAGGAAAGCATTTTCAGATTTGTAACTGTTTTCAGATTTGTAATTTGGATACATTTAAACTGTCCTCAAAATGAAAGAAACTTTTTTCTTTTATCATACCTATAGGAAGTGTGCATTGATGCATTAATCCGTCCTGCCTTGCCCTCTGCTATATTTTACATTTTTATTCTTCACATTTTCTTCTCTGTGTTGTTTACACATAAAAACCTGCAGGTCAATGTTTGTTTAGTCAGAGGTGAGGGTGAGCTACACACACAAACAGACGAAGAGAGGTCACATCAGATGAGACGAAGCACTTTGGCTGCAGTCACCAAAAATCAGGCAATGAGCCCCACTGTGGTTTCAGCTTTGTAGGACCTTACATATTATATACATATTATACTTCCATGTATGCTTGCACAAGTTTCCAATGAATCATTGCAGCTATTTCTCATTTTCCTAGCAAAAGACTTTTGCACAGCTCTGTACATATACATGCAAGTGATTACATCCTTACCGCTGCCAACTTGTCAAAGCGGGCGAACAGTTCATTGAGAGTCATCACCAGCTCCTGTGCAGTGCACTGCGATGCCAGACTGGTGAAACCCTCAATGTCTGCAAATAAGATGCTGCAGAAACACAAAGACAAGAGAGACAGAATTCATTCAGAAAAGCCTTTTTCTCATTCCCTGAATTCCCAGTTTTCTCTATACTGAAGTGATTTCCCTGCTGACCACACTTTTACCTGAAGAGGCAGAAAAACAAGATACTGTATGCTAACAAAAATGAGCAAAGGGTATCTGTGAGTACTACTTTTCACATCCCTGTGATGAACTTCACTACAAAGTATAAATCCACTGAAATCCAGTGAAAGCTAAAATGATTCTTCTCTGGAGATATGTGGAAATGTTTTTGCAAACCACTCATGGCTTGAAAAGACTTGCAGGGTGACTGAAACAAATATCAACTATGCGTGCGTCAAGCATGTTGATGAGACTATAAAAGTATGCTCAGTTCAGCTGTCAGGATGTAGGCTGGAAACAGGAATGAAATACAAAAGAAAGAGCGACAGGAGTATGCTTGTTCACGTAGCATTTGAAAGCATAATTTTAGCTCTGCTGCACCCTTCTCGAGGCTGCCACTGTAGCAACGACATTGTCGCTTTGCTGCCGCTCCACGTGTGATCTAAATAAACTCTTATTGTTTGAACAAGTCAGAGGACTACCGGGAATCAAATCTCTGTGTCACCAGTGGCAAGGTCAACATCATTCAGGACAAATCCCAAACTGACCTACGCCTTCACTGCAATCAGCACTGTGGGAATAGATCATCCTAAAAACAACTCCATGTTTGATTTCTAGCAGCTCGGGCCAGCATGACTTCAAACCTTCTGAACCCACATGTTCCATCCACAGTTCAATGAGTGCGACACTAAAATGCCCACAGGAGTGTGAGCGTGATCACTGGTCTCTTTTAAGGCGTCAGCCGTGTTCAGCGTATACCACACCTCTAGACAAATGTCAGCTGCGGCGCTGAAGAGGATAAGCAAGTGTTGATGACAGACGGAAAGCAGTTTCGCAGGCGAGCTTGGGTAAAAGCTTCTGTCTGTGTTTCAGTGTGACTCTAGCTCAACAGCATGAGTCTGTTATGTGTTATAAATAGTTGGTGGACAGCAACTGAGCTGGTTCTATATATCAGACTATGATTGGATAAGTTAGATGATAAAGTCATTTCACGACAAGTTTTCAAACTACACAGATGATGTTGCACTTTGGCTGCTAATAAAGCTCCGTAAGACTACACTCTGTTTATTTATATGCAATTCAAAATATGTCCCAATGCTGACAGCTGTTGTTCTTACTGAATTTACAAAGAAAAGTAATACAAAGAGTTCAAATGAATTGATGGAGACAGAGACGAGAGATTTCAGGACTCGGGTCAAGATGTACCTTGGAGCCACTGATGCAGATGAAAGGTGTGAGACTGCGGCTGAGGGGGCTTTGCACAGTCATGTGTAATACAATGGCTTTAATCTGGAGTTTAAATGAGGTCTGTGCAAAGTGTGTGTGTTTGTGTGTGTGTGTGTGTGTGTGTGTGTGTGTGTGAGTGAGAGAGAGTGTCTAATACATGTGGAGTAACTCTGAGCTTGCGAAAAGTTAGCTGGGAACAAGGTAAGATGATACAGCACAGGCCTTTCTGTGATTGAGGCATTTACTCTACTGACACTGGCACAACAGCGGGGCTGATGATCTCACCAGACTGAATCATTGAAAGAAACAAGGACAAAGAGGCCAGGCTGGCAGATAGAGGCAGTAATAGGCTCAGCTTTAGCTCTGGGAGACAGTCAGATTGGCCTCACGTACACTCAGATAAAAGCCACGAAAAAGGCTTGTGAATGGCTGAAGTTGTTCTGTGAAACATCATAACCCACAGAAAGTCTCATTTCACGCTTGACATTTCTTTCTTCAACGAGCGTATTTATTCTCTGATGTCCTCATGGGGTGAAACATGTGATGAACTTCATTACTCAAACTAAGGGGGCGAGACCATGCCTCGTGTGCTGCAAAAAACAATACTGCTTAGCAGGGTTTTTCTTGCAGCAGCTGTAACAAACACTCACTTAAGCTTAAAAAATACAACACATCTATCTCCTACTTTAATCTAGGAGGGGAGGTGGGTGAACAGCATGAACAAATTTTAGTGGATATAAACAACTGGGTGTACTTTTTAAAAGTTTTTATACAGAGATTTTTTTTATTTTTTATTTTTACAGTCGTTCCAAATTTAATGCAAGGATAAACCTTGAAGGACAGCCTGGAATTTGCAGAGCTCAAAAGACCAAGTCCCGCAGGGCCCTCTCATCAGATGCTCAAATTCATTTTTATCCTTTTTTATGCTTTCTTTATAAGTGATTTAACAACTGTTTTCTTTGCCTTCGCCTCAACAAGAAAAATATGAAAAATAAGAAAGAATAAAAGGATGCACACTGTGTTTTTCTTACCCGCCTCGAAAAGATGATTTCTGATTGATCCAAACTGCAACGTTTGAAGCTGACCTTTGCAGCACATCACCGCACTACGCTGCTTTTATTGCAATATAAACATGCAGTGTAATGTACACTTTACGACACATGTGGGCTTGAGCCAGCTAATAACGCCCTGAAAGGAAAGCTAAACTAATTTCTGTTAAAGATATCTGACTGAAATATGAAAAATCTGGTTAAAATCTGGTATGATGTTAGAAAATATTAGAGGAAGTGTTAAATGTTAAAAAACAGTCCCATATGGCATAACAGGTTTTTCACTCCAGAAAAAGGAGATGCTAATAGTTAAAGTCGTTATAAAAACAAATTGTTACTTCAGTATGTACAGTCACTTACTAGACTTGTAAACACCTGTTAAAATAATGCTCACAAAGGACTGTTTAAGACAAGAAATCGTATTTGGCATACATGTTTACATCCTGTATGTCAGAGAGTTCCCTTTACTTAGTTTCCAAATCTTAATTTCACAGCAGAGGAGTGGAAAACAACTTGTGCTGTAAGTCATGGTCAGGTGGGGAATAAAGACCTCAGATTAATCCTATAATTTATTAGAACATGTGTCATTACATTATGATAAAACTGTGCTGCTGTACCGAATGCACAGAGCCTAAAGGAACATCACAGTGCAGAAAAATGTGGTTAAAAAGTAAAGGCAGAGTAACGCGAGATCATTCAAGGTCATTCATTCTTTTTTTTCATAATTATCTTCTGTGAATATTCATGTTTTCTTCAGTCACTGATTCACAGGTACACTCCATATTCCTGACATATTTCAGTATCAAATATATTCTAATGTAAACTTAAATTCACTCATTTTATATAAGCAATCTTTTCATTGTTTTGCCAAGTCTTCTGGTAACATAGCCTTCCATGTCCCTTTTGGGCTTTTCCTCTTCATGTTTTTCTTAATGCATTCATAATGGTTACAACTTACGCCTTTTTGCCTCTGATATAAACACAATCACGTACAAGTTCATACATTGTCTGCAGCAATCCGATATTCAGCTGTGCAACAACACCTGCAGGCAAGAAGCATTGTCATTGTTTCACGTTATGAGAAGCAGATTTAATCACTTCCCCGACTATGTACAATTAGCTTTTCAAATTAAGACCCTCCAGGAAGGAGAAGAGAATGCTATAAATAAAGAAATGTTTCAGACCAAACAAGCTCACATGAATCTCACAGGGTAAGTGGCTGTTACACAGGCGAAAGAACATGGTGTGTTTGTACAGTATGCCAAGACTGGCCATGTGGTTGCTTTGAGGTGAGTGTATTTTGGGTATGTGAAATTCATTTTGTCTAAGCGTTATACCAGTTTGTTTTTGTTTTGTTTTTTGTCCAGGGTTCACAGGCTACCTTTTTCTCTTGACTGCTCATATGTCAAGAGTGCTAACGTGTTCTAATGAACCCCGGCTCCAAAATTCCTAAATTTACTCAATTTGGGTCTTAGGCTGCAAAGGATTAAGAGTTCCCTCTCTGGGGTACACATTTCTGAGAATAATTGATTGCTTTCGGTGAACTGTTGCATGGGAGGTGGAGTGAAACCAGACACTTGACCGATGTGTCTGGACTCAGCACAGGTCTATCTAATTGGGTAGTGACGGTTAATGAAGGAAAGCGGGCGACTGTGGGATGGAAGAAAGAAAGACAGGAAAGTCTGACATGTGCTACATATCGGAAATGTTTTAAGTTTTAAAGTTATAACATTGCGATCTAATTAACAACATGTAACCACAACAGTCAGGAGAAGATGTTATTTCCATTTGCAGTAATATGAATTAGGTGGACTGGTTTGTCTGTCTTGTCTCTTGTCGACCAGCGTTGACAACAGACTTGACATTAATTAAGTCATGAGAGGAAAAGCTGTGGTGGGGTTGGGTTGCAAAGCAGCTTGCAGGTCTGAAGTGACTGTGACCAAGCTAAAGTAGCTAAAACTGAGCACCCAATTAATGATTTGCTATTAGGATGCACAGAAGCATCATCTGAGCAATTGCTTCATGTTGGCTAGCTTTTGGGTGTAAATGTTATATATAACATTTAACAATTAGTAGAAAAGAAACCCAAATGGAATATTATCTGGGGGGGTTTGTGGAAAACCTATTGCTTCTCAGTGTAGCAGTATGGTCTATGAAGTCATTTAGCATGGCACTGGGTTCTCTCACCATCTGCAAATAAAACTGTATACTGGGTTCTTATGGCACTCACTTAACAGACTAACTATTGCCTGTTTCATCATGTTCGTCAAAGAGAAGTAAAGGGAAGTAGAACTGCTTTACCCTCTTTAGTTATAAATAAACAAAGCTCTCCAGACACAGACCTTTACAAGTAAAAAAGAAAAGACTCACTTACACAATCCAAAAAAAAGTAGCCGATGGGCCAAAAATGTAAGATTAGTTGTATCTAGTACATCACTAATAATAATAGTATCACAATTTTTGTAGGACTTAGAATGTTTATTATTTATTCAAAAAATATATGAACTATCCTGAAAATGTGGGGTTTTATGTGTTTCAAGAGAGAGGCAGAAGAATACAGAACATAATTGAAATGACCGATGTGATTAAAGAAACTCCCTGATGATGATTTATTTGTTTAGAAAAAAAGCTCTTTGCATTACTAAAGTACTAAATCCGTTTACAATGTACAGATCTTATCAGTCCCTCCCCACACCAGTGACCCAGAGGCGCAGAGAGCAAGGCCTCTTCCTGATATAGCATGAGATGGAACAGTGGGTGGTAAGATACAAGAGCAACAAAGGGGAGAATAAGTATGCACAAGAGACAGTGCCTTAAGTACCACTTAATCTTTACTGTGGTGATGACTGGCTCCTTATAGTTCAACGTGAACTCTTACCGATCTTTAGTTTTGTGACAATGATTAAAGAGCAGATCATGCACTAGATGCTACGGACAATGTTCGATTGTTTTTTAAGTTTTACATATTAGGAAATAGTAAACAACGCTGGATTATAAGGTCTAAATTGTTCTTTATGGATTTGATGTTTTGTCCTTTTTTACAGGATTAAAGGCAATTACACAGACGTGGAAAAAAAAATTATGAGAGGACGTTCTTTAGAAGAAGAATCAGAGACTTTGGTTTCAGATCAGTTCATTTTTTTAAGGTTATTAAGAACACAATCGGGGATTGTTGCAGTGGTAACTGAGGACAACAGATCAGACTGATTGCACAATTTAAAAATCAAAGATGAATTTACAGTATCCTCAAAAAGCCTCCAGGGCCGGGTCGTGGGGGCAGCAGCCTAAGCATCTCTCTCTCCCTCGCCACCTCCTCCAGCTTGTCCGGGGGAACACCAAGACATTCCGAGGGCAGCCGCAAGATATTTCTCCTGCATGTCCTGGGTCTGCCTGGAACACCTCACCCAGGAGGTGCCCTGGAGGCATCCTGTCAGCTGCCTGAACCACCTCAACTGGCTCCTTTCAATGTGGAGGAGTAGCGGCTCTACTCTGAGCCCCTCTTGAATGACTGATCTTCTCACCCTCTTTCTAAGGGAGGGGCCAGCAACCCTTCAGAGAAAGCTAATTTCCGCCGCTGGCATCCTCAGTCTCGTGGTCACTACCCAAACCTCAACAGTCACAAGCTCTTGATTTACTGCTTGATTTGCATCCCTCGCCTAAAACAAACATGTAACTAAATATGTGCATAGCTTGCCTGGTCATAAATAAGAAATAAGCTGTGCAGGCTTCATAGAAACAATACGATCTGCATGTGCCACATGCCGAGAGTGGTAAAAAAAAATCCCTCAGTCATAACTGCACACTGTAAAGAGAATATTTCCCCCTTGTTTATTATTGGGGAAACTAAAACAGCACTTATAAGGTATTTGGTGCAAGGGCAGACATTAATGCTGAGATGTCTGCAGTAACTACAGACAGGATTTGAATGCATGATGTGATTTCATAGTGGAAATTTATAAGATTTGGGATACAACAAACAGCTCCTCCAGTCTTTGCCATCTGGCTCATTGCTTCTCTGCTTTTGTCTCTTCCTTTTTCTTCAATTTCTCCACCACAGTTTTCTTAATTTCCTGTTTTTCTTTTATTCCTTTTTTCTGCAAACCATACACGTTTTCATTATTAAACATTATTAAAGTATTTTTGTATAAAGACAGTGAACATCAAATGTGTTTCCTGTTGTTTGCTGCATACATGTAAGTTGCTGCTTGTTCACTAAAGACGTACTATCCGGTCAGGCATGGTCCCAGCAGCATCACCAGAACCACCTTATGTAAGGTGTGCATAACCAAAACCGCTGTTCAGTTTTAATTCTTCTGTTTAGGTCAATTAGAATATGTAAAACAAACACAAGGTCAGTTCCTCTAATTATTCAATATTCTTTCCATGTTTTTATCCTCAGACTGACACATAAGCGTCACATCAGAGTAGATCCAGTTACACTATTCTGTCTGGGGATATCTTAGCAGGCTGGAAACATTGAGACTTGTACATTTGTATTGTATTATGTGTATTAAGTGCTGGCGTAACACACTTTGTAATGCTGGTTTTCCTTGTTTTAGTGCTGTGCAATTAACATTATTGTTGTTATTATTGTAAGACATCTACCCCAGAGCCCTCTTACATAATCCCTTAGTCAGTGCACATTTTGGCCTGGTTGCTAAAAGCCAGAGGATATTACTTTACTTCAGTGGCAGCAACACGACACCTGTCCTCTCCCATCAAGAACACAGTGAAAAAAGAAAAAGTTTCAGGTAACATAATGGCCACCATGACTGAAGCTCCTCCAGCCATGATTGCTGTTCTACCTCCAGAAGTGAATGTACTATTTGCTGAAAGTCAGTACATTCAACCATACTAAATATTATTTTAAATGTGAAAAGGGAAACTAAGGCAGCAAAGCACAGCTGTGGACCCAAAACAATAAAAGACTTGCATTGGAAAACAGCTAATAAAGGCCTGCTGAAATCAGCCGAGCTGCTTTGTCCTGTGGCAGCATACAAACATGCACACACTGATATTTCTAGATGGTCGCAAAAAGATAATGATTTATTTTTTTATATGTTAGTAAATCTTAGGTTTTGTAGATATTGTGGATATGCAGATTGTTTTACAGACTTGTTTTTGACTCAAACTTTCAGACTTTGCTGTAGAAATCTTGGAAAATCTCCTTTAAAAATCTGCACAACTTGTAGATAACTTTCCATAGAGCATAATAAATGTCTTCAAATCCTTTGTCAGATTCATAAGCAGCCTTTTTCTTTCCTCTGGGGCTGAGAGAGCACTATAGGTTCTTACATGATGACAATCTGCAATTTAATAGCAAATCCTTGATGTCATAGCGTTGGAAAGGTTCCTCCAATCATTGACACCTAATCTGGAAAACCTGAGACTAACTGAAAGATAAATGTAGAAGCGTACTTACTTGCTCAATGTGACTGTTTTTGTCCCTATTAGAAGTGTGAATGTGACTTCACAGTTTATTGGTTTATTATTTTTAGTGGTTTATTCTTCACTATTGTGTGACAATAAATAAAAAATTAACTTGCCTGTTCTTGCTTCTGGACTTTGGACATTAAAATTTGCTGATGAAGACCGCTGGCCTGACTTAGCCCTCACAGTACTGAAATCTTTTTATCAGCTTCCCTATAAAGCTTACAAGCAGCCCTGCAGTGTGGCGCAGCAGCCAGCAGCACCGCCACAAGGCCCGACTCTGCACGGTCTTCCATCTGCTAATTGTGTTTAGTGAGGCCGAGCTGGAGGCACCGCTGCTTGAAATTAGTCGAACCTGTAGGCATGTTTTCCCCACGCAGTACCTGGCTGAATCATTCAATATGCTACCTTTGGTTAGGTAGCTGCGGTTCAGGCTGAAATGGTAGAAATGTGTAACCTAAAGCATCAGAAACTATTTGTACGCTTGTGTCGTATAAGGATGTAATTATATGCCTTTCACAGTCCATTAACGGAACTACTACCCTTTGCGTCTGAATTCTAACGACGGAGAGATGGGTAGAAATACTGCAGACCCTAATGCTATTCTACAGCAGCAATAAGCTCCAAACCCAAAGTGACTTCCTCTCCACCTCACTGCCTCCAACTGTTTCCCCCCTTGCTCTTTAGTGGTAGCAGTGGGAGCTGTCACTTCTCTTCCTGTTGTTACTCGGCCGCTCAGCAGAGCCCCAATTACCAGAAAACCACTGCCCGCTCCCCGAACAGGCCAGGTCACACTCGGTTAGCTCGACAGTAACTTTACACTCAGGACAGAGAGAAGTTAGCCAAGCTTAGCAGTTGCTAATGTGCAGCATGCTCCCCAGTGGGTCGCATAAAAACCTACAACAGGACATCAAAGCTCTGTCTTCATTTTTCTCCTGCTTTTGGCATCCAGTGTTGCAGGTTTGTAATTACATAAAGGCTAACTTCTTCACAGGTAAGCATGGGTTTGAGGATGCAGCATTAGCTTAAAGCATTAGCTGTTCAAGCACTGTATCTACAGTAAATGATCATGACTCTGCTGATGTTTAATTGGCAGTTACACAACACGCTCATTCAAATGCAAACTAGTCTAAGTAACTTCTGTCACATGCACATCTTCTTCTTCTTCTTTTTTAATCTTTGCTCTTGCTCCAAAAACAATCCGCACCCTTACAGAATGAACTCTTAAGCTCAGACAGCATAAAAAGGATGATTCTCAATGACGATCGCATTAGCAGCGATGAAAAGAACTTTTGTGTACAAGAACACAAGTACGTGACCTGATGCTCCAACCCATGAAGTCTCACGGGGACACATCAAAGTGATAAAGCACTTCAATAACACCTATTATTTATGGAGGTTTGGGCTGCCACCTGACTGCAACAGCTACAGGGAACAAATCTCAGGCTGCTGTTACCACACCAGCAGACACACACACACATGCACACAGAAGAAGAAAGAGTCTTGTTTCCATCATCTCAGATGGCATTGTACAGATGTGCGTTTATTTCTTTAACCTCACCATAAGTACAGCTTACCTACCTACTCTAACACCAACCATAACTATCAGACCACATTATGGATACCTGATTTTTGTCCCCAAAATGAGTGCAGAGCTCTGAAGTTTAACTGATGACACATGCAGGCTTTATCCCTGCAATGTGGGTGCACTGACACAAATGGATGTAGTCTTTTCTTACTCCACGAGGTGGTGCCAAACCTAAGATCAGTTTCCAACTGCATTGCCCTACACAGTTTACACAGTGTTCACAGCTAATAGAGCAAAGCCACATAAAAAATAAGTCAAACAAACTGAGTGTTAAGAACTGTTACAAAATGGGACTGAAAAAGATATAAAGAGAAAGATTAGGGATCTGATAAACACGATCGGAGTTCCAGATATTAAATCCACATCAAGTGCATCATTTCAGTGTAAAAAGTAACCAGACATCCATCTGGTTAGTAAAGCTCTGTGGTTTAAGGCTGAGACGGCCAAACCCTTCACTCCAACTCCAGTTCAGCCACCAGTCTAAAAGACAGAGAGCGTTAAATGCTGTAAAATTTCTAAGAGAAGCAGGTAAGCTTAATCAGTATCGGTATAAAAATGGTCACAGTAGTAACTGTTGGTCTGCACAGCTGTTTTGGTCTTATAAAAGTCTTTAGACAGTTTTGTAATTTTTCTCAAATAGTAACAGAGGACTCAAAGTTGTGCTACATGAAACAATACTAACATGTGAATATTCTTCACAATAATAGACAAAAAACCAAGAAAAAACACAAATAAGTGTGTCTTCCTGGGTCTTGTAAATCAATTAATGCCTCGCTGACTGCATCAGTCATTGAGATCAAACTGGGCTGTGTGTGATCTGTAAAATGAGTTTGATGGCCCTGGATCACGGATGGATACATGGATCCTGTACGTAGAAGCAGGTGAAAAATATTCTGTGAAAATAGCATACAGCTCGTTGCCATGGCAGCGTCTGCACTTCCCCCTACCTCTTCTGCCACTGTCTGTGAGTTGGCAGCACTGTTCAGGATTAAGCTGGATTAAACGTCATTTATTCAGCACTTCTGCTGCAACTTCCTTACGTGTGTTTAACAGTGTGTAGATTATATGTTAATTGTACATATTAGCTGCTCCCAGCACCTCTACCTCCCCCACATAAAAGGTGTGAGGGTGTAAAAAGTTCCCGAGCTATTGAGCATGGACAGCAGATGTTGTGGGTTCACTCACAGGCTGCTAAACTACAATAATAAGCTCAGATCTGGCAATTCTGTATTCTCAGTTGTGTTGAGATACTTTAGTTCAGTCAGTTCATCAAAGAAATGTGGAGTGATTTCACAGTAATCGATAATCGACAGCAGAAAGTCTACATGTTGCTAATTTTGTAAGTTGATGTAGCCGGGTTCAGATTTTTTACTAATAATCTGTAGGTTAACAGCAGCATTTGAAGGCTTTCAAAGTCCAGTTTCAATCACCAAAATACTGTCTGAAACAAACATGCATTGTTTGTGTGGAGACTGTTGAGAAAATGCATTGTTTGTAACAGTGTATTCTGAAGCTCTCTGAGTGCTCAGTCAGACTGGGAGAAGTGCTCTAAAAACGCCAGACCAGTCCATGACATCATCCAGCCAGCTCCTCCCCGTGACTGATCAGCCCCTGATCGTTACCTGACATTGTCGTGCTTTTGGATGTAGATCTTGTGAAACATCATGTCTTCCTGCTTGGCGTTTATGTCAGCTTTCATCTCCATGGCAACATGGCGAGGAAGCACTGAGAGCAGCAGACGTTCCTGCAGGAAAGAGAAGGAGCCGTAAGTTCAAAGGACAAGTGAGCGTGTTAATAGATGAGGATTGTAGCCACATTACGGGAGACTCAATCTGAATAAGTGACGAAAGAAGCGCCGATAATTTAACGTTGATTCCAATTTGCCAGTGCGTGCTCAAAGCCATTTAGAGAGGGCCGTGAGAAAGCTTCAAAACCTGTCACTGCCTTAGTGTGAACTGAGAATATTTATCCCAAGGTCATTTGTGGTTGTGCTGATTAACTTGCAATATAAAATCTGGACATTTTGTTCCCCTTGTTCAATAATAATACTACTACTACTACTAATAATAATAATAATAATAATAATAATACAGTATAACCTTCAAAATGCCAAAGACAGCACGACCTCTTTCTTTGCTGCTATGCCGAAAAGATATGGGCCATACTCTCATTAGCTGAACTACAGAAGTTATCAGGTCGTGACATTTTGAAATGCATGAAAAGATGAGCTGTATATTTTTACTTTTTAAATTTTAGGGAATCTCAGGGGACATGTAATAAACACATATGCAGCTGAAAGTAAAAAAATAAAAATAAAAACCTATACCAAAACAAAACAATAAGCAGTTTTAATTCATTCATTGTTGGATTGCAGGTGAATGACGTGAGAAAATGAGCTACAAGACGAGTTTCAACCTGAACAAAAAGTTATTACAAATTTAATTTAAAATTATAAATGAAAAGCCTGCACTGTATAAAAATTTCATATTAAATTATTAAAGTGACAATGATAATTCTCTCTCACCCTGGAGCTCATTTCCTTTTCTTTCTTCTTTTTTTCAATAACCATCAGTTCTATATCAGTCTTTGGCTATGCATGCGTCTCATGTTTGCACAGTATCCCCTAATCTCTTTGCACCACACGCTTTTTGTTTAATTGTTTGCATTGTTGTTTAATGGCGGCTGGCAAAAAGCTTCTAAGTGCATTAACACAATCTTCTAGTGGGCATAGGACACCACTACAGGGAGTAGGTAAACAAGGGCAAAAGCGATATTTTAAGACAAGAAATAATCGCAGAATCATAACTTGACTTTGAACCTGTTAATATTACGACCATCCCTACACTATTTGTGAACACAGTTCCTGTCTACTGTTGATTCTTTGATATAGCGATATAAATGTGTACTCACTATAAAACTTTGTGGTGTTTGACATAATTTTCAAGCACATCAGGGGTGGGATGACATTATTATATGTGAAGCATTTCTTTAATAAAAAGTTTGCTTGATTTAATCAAACAAACTTTTCCTTTGTCACCAGAGCTTTCTCTCTCTCTCTCACCTGCTGCTGATTTTCCCTCTGGGAGTGGAGGCGAGCCTGGATGCATTCCCTGGTCTCCTGAAAGGCCTGCCTCTGGGAACCCTCAGCAGGGTAATGGGTGCACACGCCCACGATGTTGGTGCAGGAAAAGATCAGCACGTTGGACACTATCTGTGGAAGAAGGTGGGAGTGAGAACAGGGCTTCCATGTGAGCCAGGGATGAAACGCTCCTACTGTTGCTTATCATTTCCCTCTCACCATACAACGTTACTGAAAACGGACTCTTGGCCAATCAATCAAGAACATAAGTAGAGCTTTTTTCTTACACTATAATATAATGATTAATTTGAGTCCCAGTAGGTGCAGCTCACTTAGAGTGAGCTATACAATACAGACAAGTGAGGTCAAAAGTAACCTCCCAGTATAGACGAAATGTCTTTTGGAGGACCGAAAAACAAAATGTCTCAAACAAAATACAGAGAATACATGTGCGTGCTACTTCATCTCCTCAGGTCTGGGTGAAACTTTGGTGCCGCGATATGAAAGCAGTGTTTCTTCATTGCACCTTTGTGTCACTCATGAGTCGCGCGTGTGAAACTGCCTCTTCTACTCGCTGTACAAGACTTGCTAACATATGACGGCCAAAAACAGAAGGAGACACAGGGCTAAACTCGGCGGGATTTCTAACTCAGTGTGCATGCAGGTATTATTAATATTATGCAAAACTGCACCTGGTACAGAGTTCTTAAAAAAGCAAGGGAAACAGCACTAGCAGATGGAGAGGTGTGATCCACACAAGCTACTGAAACTTCAAATGAAAAATGAAGGGAAAATATGTTACAATACTTTAGAGTATTAATTCTGCAAGTAATGTCTGGAAAAGAGCAGTACACTGAGGATTTTTACACTCATACAATCATTCACCCCACAGATTAATTTGCTATTGCTATATTTCTTATATTTGCTTTCATGGAAGAAAACTGTTAGTATTTAAGTGAAATCTTTTCTTTCTAAATCACAGTAAGAAACTGTATTTGGTGTGCAAATGATTGCACAGTCGTCAGAATATTAGTTTGTGCTATTTTCAGAGTGGGGTGGTGATTAAGACCTCACAGCGAGAAGGTCCTGGGTTTGAGTCCACCATCTTTCTGTGTGGAGTTTGCATATTCTCCCCGTGACTGCTTCCCCCTACAGTCCAAAGACATGCAGCTAGTGGGGTTAGGTCAACTGGTGATTCTAAATTGACAGTATGGTGTGAATGAGAGTCCCGCCGTCTCTCTGTGTTAGCCCTGTGACAGACTGAAGACCTGTCCAGGGTGTACCGTATTTTCCGCACTATAAGGCGCACTTAAAATCCTTTAATTTTCTCAAAAATCGGCAGTGCGCCTTATAATCTGTGTTTTGTTTGTCTCCTTATTTATGAAGAAAGAGTCGTTTTGTGATCTGCGACATACTTTTATTAAACATGCTTGGTAAGCTGGAAGAACAACAACCTCCTCACCCCTTAGCTCTCATGCCCCATATTCTTTAGAGATGGTGCCACCTTGTGGTATGGCATGAAACTACGTTAACTTACAGCAACAGCTGCTTATCATTACAATCTGGTGCGCCTTATTTATGAATTCTGGCTGTGTTTACTGACCTCGAACCGATTTTATGTGGTACACGGCGCTCAAAAATCTGTCAAAAAATGTTTTAGTAGGACTTTGCTAAGCTACGAAGCTGCAACACTTGATGGATTGCCTGAGCATTATGGCTACCGACACAGCTATGTTAGCATACCAAAGCATAACACAGTGAACCTGGAGAATGAACGCTAACTTTTTTCCACTTGATAAAAGTTCCCGATGTTTTTTTTTTTTTTGACAAATGCAATTGCATGGAAAATTGCTGTAAACGGACCAAACTTCAGTAGGGGAGAACAACTGAGATAATCCAGCCACAATATGAGGTTAGTCATTAATGTAAGATAAGATAACCTTTATTAGTCCCACATGAGGGAAATTTGTTTTGTTACAGCAGAAAGTGGACAGTGCAAAGTTACATAGCAAAAATTAGAAAAACACTGGAACAACATATAGTGTTTTTCCAGTGTTTATAGAGCAGCTACCAGAGAATTCACCATTAATGAATCAATGGTACGGAAGTGGAGGAAGCAAGAGGAATGCGTTGAGTAAAGTTTGACTTATCTGACTGTTTTGTTTCGTTTAATGCACTTTATAATCCGGTGCGCCTTATGTATGAAAACAGAACCGTTTGTCGACAGTGCGCCTTATAATCCTGTGCGCCTTATGGTCCGAAAAATACGGTACCCTGCCGCTCGCCCTGTGCCAGATGGATATGCTGGGATATGATTCTGAGAATCCAATAAATCCAATAAACTATTTACAAGCAAAAATGCTAAACTTCTTAGTAAAAATTCTTAACTTATGACCAAAAATGGCCTCACGAGGTTATAGTGACCTTGGTCTTGGACTATCACAATTTTTTATCAGTTCTTTGGATCCAAGTGAATGCTGTACCAGCTCCAGAAGAAATCCCCTCAAGGCAGGAGCGACAGATGCACAAACAAAGAAGACATTTAAAGAAGTCAGTGGATAAGCTGTGGACTATTTTCTGACTTTTTATTGACCAAATATAGTCAAATATAGTTATAGTGCTAATAAAAAGCTGCAGAGGGGTAGAATGGTGAGTTGCGATAATGAGAAAGTGAACTATGGAAATACATAGCTGATCAAAACTTTTAGTAATTATGATCTCAAATATGTAGTTAAAGGCAAACATTTTACAGGAATATTAAGTGTTTTTTCTTTAGAGTCTAAATGAAAATGCAAAGTAAGGATATTTACACTTTAAATATGCAAAAGAGACATAAACGACTTGACAAAGGTAGAAAGCGGTGTATGTTTTCCAGATGTGCAGTTGTTTTCCCTCTAAGAGCAAAGACACTCTTTGTTTCCATGAGCTCCACTGATGCACTTCCTTCTCCTTAGGCAGGACTGAGGTGTCACAACCTGCTTTTTTGACTTTGACACAGCTTCCATCAGATTATCCACCTAAAACCCCGACAAGGCGCTGTCTTGTTTCTGATTAGAAGATTCAACAGAGGCCAACTCACATGATCCCAGTGTGAATGTTTGCATGTGATGAGGCAGAGATAATCAGTGTGTTTATCAGTGGCACTGCACTGACACAGGGGCAAAAACAAAACAACACTTTCCAAAGCTGCCATCATAAACAGCAAAAACTAATTGGTCGTTTAAAACCCAAAATCTGTGCTCGGTGTCGAAGACCACGAGAAAGAGTTAAAACAGTTAACTCTTGTTAGCCGTGTTAACTGCCTCTGTTCAGATGTTTATCTAACATTTAACATGTAACATCATCCTGAAAATACCCAGACATTTTTAAGGCACCTGGTTTACTGCTAGCTTTCTGTACCCTGACTTAAAAACAAAACACAAAAAGCATTAATTGTTAGTCATGGAAATGACTAACTGGGCTTTTGATCATGCAGGATAAAGACTTCAGATTGTTTGCCATTGCTGCTAAGTCACAAGATGAAAGGAAATTTGACATTAGATGAAAGTAAAACTGAGCCTCTTCAATATGGCTATTTGCAGTATTAAGATACAACATCCATCCTCTAACCAGGCTTCCAGCTAACGCATACACAAACACCGACACATGTGTTTTATGATCCCTTTGTGAACGGGATCATAAAGCAGTATATTAAATCTCTACTAAAACAAGTAATGAGTAATGACTCAGAAATAAAGTAAGGTTTACAGAGAAAACTGATTACTGAGCTGCTGCATTTAATGCAGGCTTACTATAGTGACACACTGTCCAGTTATGTTCCTAGTATCCAAATGTACCGACTACAGCAGTTAGTAGAACAGGAGAGAGAGCTGGTCATCCGTGGGAAACCCCGTTCTGAGGCGCGTTTCCACATCTAGGCCTTACGAAAACTCGATTTTTTTTTTTATTTTTTTTTTTTAATTTACAAGAAAAAAGGCGTCTCCGGGTTTCATTGACTCTGTCCAAGTTTCCACCTATCAAACAGCTTCGCAAGTTGCCATGTGCCCAAAGCACCAGTGCTAAAAGACATGGTTTCCATTCAGTTTCAGGCATACAGTGAGTCCTGGGACTGGCAGCCAGCAGCAAGCCATAGCCAGTGGGCCATTCTTTTCTCAGAGTTATTTAATGGGTTGAATCAGCCAGCTGAATCACATTAACACCACAGGCCTCAGTGTTGCCGGAACAAACACAGCACCTCTTTATCAAGTCAAAAACCCCTCAGCAGGTCTCCATGCAAAAGGGGAAAAAAAGGGAAAAAAACAACCAGACTCATGAGGAGGAATGGCTGGCGGAAGGCAAACCTGGAAGTGAGACACAGCCAACAAAAAAAAAAAGAAAATGAGGCATGAGACATGACACAGAGAAGGTGCTGAATTTAGAAAAGGTTGCTCTTTGCCATTTCTGCTTCTTGTCTAACTGAAACACTGTTTAGATGAACTGGACCAAACCAAAGAAGACTAATGACTTTTTAGATAAAGTCAAGAGTTGAGAAGTCATCCTGCCCACAAAGCTTTGTTTCCCATCATGTTCCATACTTATGTTCCAGCTACTGGTCTTTCAGCTTTTTCTGCTGATCCTTTATCATAAATACTTGAACTGTTACAGTGAATTACATCTGCGGTCAATTTCGACTATAGACTTTACTCAGTGCATGCATATGAATATGTTTAGATGTTCCTAAAACCTTTACTGAAAAGCTGAACGAAGAACTGAACTGATTTTATGATCCAGTTGAAAAAGTCTTTTTTTTATTCAAACCTTTCTTGGAAACAGGTTGTACAAGACTAAAGTATCATCCCCCCAAATTTTGCATTCAAATTATTATCCTTCTTCAACTAATATTGGACTATTACTGCATGCAAAAATAATAATAATACTACTAATTTTGTGCTACAAAACCTTAAACCTGAACGTTTTTCAAAGACCCTGACATCACACAAGTGAATAAGGGTGTATTTGACAGCTGGATTGAAAGCATTTCATAGCAACCGTTATGTTTGTGAGCCTGAGAGGGTCTCGTTTGCATAACAAATGTGTCTGAATTTACAGTGGAGTGAGTACTTATTAGCTGTACGAACAATTGCCGTGTAGTATGAAACCCTCGATAGCTGAAGCCTCACTGCTACAGTAGGGTGTCGAGATTTGTATGTTTCCCAACACTCCTGCTAGAAAACGCGTGTTCCTGTTTGAAATTTGACATTTAAAAGGTGGGGTCTTGCTACCTGTGGCGTAGCTGGTTAGCGTCACTCTAATTATGATTTACTTGAAGCTCACCAGCCGGCTACAGCTGCTCATGGATCTCCACGGAGCCCTTGTAGCATCCCGCCCCCACACTGCCATAGAAACAGCACGGATCAGATAAAGTCTTTCAACAGGTCAATAGAAATTTTCCCCAGCGGCAGTCTTATTCTATTAATACTGCCAGCACTCACCCAGACCTTATTTGGAAACCTATGGGCTTTTCCTCACCAAAGAGGGAAAGTGAGAGTGCAAAAAAAAGGAAAAAGAAAGAAAAAAAGGGATCCCATGTTTAAAGCGGAGATCATCCCCAGGGAAGAACACAGACATCTATCATCTCATAACTACTGAGGAAAACATAGCCAGCCTAAATTCAGCTCAAAGCCCCCACATGATCAAGGACCTGTGATGCTGCCGCAAGCAAGACGCTAAGCATCATCACACAACAGGCAGATTTCGAGCTAGGTAAGAAAAAACAGATAAGACACTCCTGTTATATCCTTGTTCGAGGGATCAGCTGATTGATGGGGGCCACTGCAGCAATCAGGACCAGTCAATAGACATGTTGCATGTAGACAACACTCAATACACTCAGTGTGTCGCTGTGAGGTCTCATTTGTAAACAGGGCCAAGCAGCTCACGAACACATTATCACAAGAGGTTTATAAAACAAAAGGAGAGATTTATGGGAAATCAGATACACAGCATGTGATTTACAACTATTGCTAACTTTTCCCAGAAAGCTGCATTATTTCATTTTGCGAGAACAGTTTCCTAATTTAAAGATGATTGAAATTATAGGAATCTTTTCAAAATTTCTAGGAATCAAACTGGACTCAAACTGGAATCAAAAGACTTTTTTCCCCCCTCCAGAAATCAAGTTCAGATGGATTTTCTTCACATGACAGAATGAGCATCACGAGATACAGATGACACGCAATGTGAGCAGCGAGCATCTCTGAAAAGCAGGGACAAAACAGGGACGTCGCCAAGCGAACAAAGAACTGAAGATGAGCCCTTTAGTTTAAAGTCCTGATACAGCATCAACAGATTTACTTAATTACTTAAATGTGCTTAAACTACAAGGTGTTTTTAATACTTTGTCTACTGTCTAATGGGGCTGTATTTGGGTACAGTTGTTTCAATATGTGCCCTAAAAACTATTATTTTTAAACACTGGTTTATTATGATTGTACCACTGCAGTGAATTTTGTTGTCCATGTCATTAATTTTAAGTCACTAGCAAACTGAGACTTTGAGCTGTTTTTCCATAATGCAATACATCAATTCGAGCACGAGCACATTTGCAAATATATACTAAATATATAGTTATTAATAACTGCAAAATCATTACTGGTAAAACTATATTATCAAACTGCAGTCTTGCTCTTATCTTCCTCTAGTTCCAAAGCATCACATGTTCATCACATGAATATGTTTCCTGTATCTTTTGCAGTCATAAAGCAGAAACACCATTGACAGGGAGGTAAACAAGCAGGAACAAACCATACAAAAACATTATATTTTCTCTAACTTAGTAAAAATGGTGAAACGATATCACCAAGAAATAAGCCAGCCTTTGACATTAGTGACTGCACATGCGATGCATGCATAACTTTTACTTTTTTTATGTAGGTGATTAATAATTGCCAGCAGAGGCCATAAAAAACTGAGTAAGACCTCGTAGGCATCAATATTTACCCACTAGTCTCCAACACCTATCTTTTTTATTGCTTCAGAGGTGTCAGATTTCCTCTCTACTCGTGAGTTTTAGCTATGCTTCTAGTAGACTTTCCATATATGTTCATGTATTTCAAAGATACCTGATATAGTGTTTGTAGCAATAGCTAACATCCAGCCTAGACCAAAATGATGTTTTTCATGCGCTGGTTCAGATCCATTTGACTTTCTCTGCAACTAGTGCTGGTGTAAGGCAATATTTTGGAGTAATGCAAAGATTTGACATAACATAAGCACACTTCACAGAATTTGGCGAAGAGTACTATAACAAGTTTGGTTTCCCTGGCAGACACTTTCAGTTCATCTCATAGATGTGATGCCTTTGTAAATAATGCGACGGGATAAAAAGCAAATTGATTAAAGCTGAAGAAAGGTCCCAAGTGCGTCAGCACATGGAACAGTGGCAAAATCGAAAACCACTAGTTTAATTCCATCTCATCCAAGAATGCTTACTGTACCACTTTGCAATGCAACAGCAAATAAGCAACTGCAGCTTCTGAAAGGAAAGTGAGCTCCCAAGGCAAACTAAAACATGTTATAAGCAGCAACAGAGATTACTCAAGCATTCTGGACACCAAATAAATCAATAAATAAACTAGTGATTTACTCATATTTATGATCACTGAGCACAGATTCATTTAAAAATTCTAATTATTTTGAGGGAAAAGTCAGCGAAAGGAATAAACAGTCTCACTGCCCTGAAACACTGTAGGTCTAATTTTACCTTTAATTATGATTAAAATATCATATTACAGGTTTACACCCCCTTTGGTTAGAACACTGAGGTACATTGTGTGCTGTAAGGATAAATGCAGGTCATGTGCTGCATGCTGATTACTGTGAGCAGCCCGCTGCCAGCCTCATTCTGCAGGGCAGTGTACAAGAGGGTGAAAGTCTCTCACGTGATAGCCTGCAGTTGTTTGTTGCCGGATTTCCCCTCAAAAGCTGTCAGCTGGTACATTAATGCCTTGGTAACCAGGAACAGACCTAAGAACCAAACTGCATGGACCAAAGACAGACTTTGTCAAACCAGATGCAAACAAATGCAGACAAGTAAACGTCATTCGTGGCATATAACAGTTTTTCTTTCATATGAGCTGCCGTTCGTACGCATGTTTACAAAACTAAATGTCGATTTAAAATTAAAAGCAACATCGAAAAGAAGTTCTTCAAATTCATAATCATGAAGGCTACAGCTGAAAAATGATCAACTTTCAAAGTTGTGACAAATAACGACCTTAGCAGCGTTTCTGGAGAACACATTTTTGCCCTCATGAGACAGCAAGCAGCAGGAGAATAATAGGAAATATGTGAAAAGAGAAACCTGCAGTGACAGACAGGCGAGTAGTCTGGAGCTTCTTCAAAAAAGTGAAGCTGCTAAGAGAAACAGAAAGAGTACAAAAAAATAGATTGTGCTCATGAAGTTTGTGTAATAATGTGGACTATTATTTGAAGCCTTAACCCTGGCATTTTTGGACTTCTTGTCTTGTTTGGGGGGGATGAGAAGCACAGGAGTCCTAAGTTATCAGCTATATCAGCGTTAGCTATATTTGTTAACAAAGTGCATCCATTATCTGCTACACTTTTTCAAATCCTTGTTCAGTTATGCACAGGCGATGTACGTTGCTGCCAGTGCCCACATGATCTAATTACCAGTTATACATTAAAATGCAAATTTTGTGCCTCAGCATGCTTTAAACAGGTGAGGTATTTTAAAAAAAAATCATCCTCTGTACAGCTGTCACAAAAAGAGAAAACAGAGGCTTTTTAAATTGAGCATTATAACACACCACTCTTTGGGGCTGGCTTGTATTTGAAGCCAGTCTCAAGTGTTTTACAAGATGGTGAAATCATCACGTGGGCCACAGAGGTGGATATAGGGTTAACGCTCTCAACGAAGTGGAGCCTTTGGGCATAACGAATGACAATTGCACACCTAGGCTGGGGTGACAATAACTGCTTGTCTCTTTGGTCAGCTGGACTCTGATGAAGATACGGCACAGCTGAAATGTTAGCCTGTTTGTACAATTACAGGCTGTGAACTAATCACAGCGCTGGAGTCTCGCTCTCTGAGAACAAGAACAGCACTTCATTTGGAGGCGTTGATGGAGCATCACAAGCCTAACACTCAGACATGAAAGCTTTTCATTGTTTTAATCCCCTTCCTGACAACTCGACTTAAGTCTCGATAGAGACTCGAGAATCTGATTCTGAACTTGCGTGTGACCCTTCATCATGCCTCTTGCCTGTCCTTGGACTTCCAGGGTCCCGGCGTGAGAACATCTCTAGAACCTAAAGACAAATTCTACTATAAACAGAATGTGAAGTGTAAGCCATTTAAACTGAGTTAGTCTCCAACTGGAAACAGTTCTGGAGTTTTTCTTTAACACACTGTAGCAAAATTGCTTTCAAGCAGCCCTGATGCTTCACAGGAGACGCTGAACTCCTGGTTACTGAAAGGTCATCATGTGAGTCATGCCTTTGAAGAAGAAAGACAAGCCCACCGATGAACAGAAGAAAAAGCATGTTTAATTTTTCATCTCACGCTTCAAAAGAGAAATGACAGTGAGGGGACACTGACTAACTGTAGATTCTTCCAAATATAGCGTCTGGATTTTAACGCAGGTCATATGGGAGACAAAGCTGCGTGGCAGTCTTTGATGTCAACGCCTTGCACTCAAATCTATTCCCCTGCAATGCTTTGAAAACTCTTGCAGAAAACAAATCCATTTTTAATAGCAAGGCATGTCAGCTAACGCACCGATATCAACCTTGACGAAAGGAAGAAATGACAACGCGGTAGGAATTTTCTTTGGCTGTACAGGTTTATTCAGAGCCGTGCAGTCAAGGATTCAGACCCCATCTTACCTTAAAGGCTTCCTTATGAAATAGTCTACAAGAATAGCACAAATATCCTGTAATATCCCCATCACCTTATTACTGGAGAAACCATGAGCTTACATAGAAAAAAGAGAAATGGCCTGAGAAGGCGTCCCCTTGTCTGCCTCAATGATAAAACACAATGAGAAAGCCTAATGTGTGTCCTGGGACAGCTGGTGCTGTAATAATACTTGTCATGCATTCTCTGGGCTATTGGCACAGAAACTGTTTTTCAGACAGATACATGGTAAACCCTTTCAGTTTGAAAACGGAGAGTGATGTGTGATCTGAGCAAATGCACAAAATTTAGAAAGTACAAAATTACAACATAGAGTGTGCAGCGCATTAGCAGAGAAGTCTCTGGTACTCTGTGTGTGTCAACAAAGAAGGAGTTTAGGAACAGTACTGAGCTGAGTCACCTGTGTTTTTGATGAGCTCAGAGCCCGATGTGCAATCGCTCGAGTTACATCGGTAAAATAGAGGAAAACAGGAGTTGATTGAAGCTGAGGAAAACGAATAAAGCATGAGGCATTGCACCACCAGTGTAGACGGATGGATTGAATCAAACGGCAGCATACTGTTCAATCGCATGACAGAAATGTGTGTCTCAGACGCTTTCTGTGTAGACGGTGCTTTCAAATTTCCTCTGAATTTAATGAAAGAGTTGAACATTTTGGCAAACGCGCTCTTTTGTCTACAAAGCTCATCTCAAACAGACCGTAAGCACTTAGGATAAACAGTGGAAGCAGGAGATAACAGGTAGAATAACTGCAAAGACTGTGAACCAGCTTCTCTAATCTCACCTAATATGCTGTGGTTTCACAGGGATTTAGATGCTGAGGCTCAGACAGGCCTCATGTGTTTAACATTTAAAGAGCACACTAAAGCTATACAGAGCTTTAATGGTGATAATAGAGA
The DNA here is from genome assembly GCF_013358895.1 of Oreochromis aureus. Classification (NCBI taxonomy): domain Eukaryota; kingdom Metazoa; phylum Chordata; class Actinopteri; order Cichliformes; family Cichlidae; genus Oreochromis; species Oreochromis aureus. The sequence goes on from NC_052957.1 coordinate 26,804,404, forward strand.
CTTAAAGTCGGTAAATAGAAGTATTTATGCATGAATCTGCTTTTTACAGTTGATAAATGTCATCCTGTTTCATGTTACTATAAACACTGAGGTACACGTTTGCATCCATAATGGAAACTGCAAGACAGACGTCGGCGACAATTCTATTTCCACCACAATAAAGATAACAGCACTGAGCTTATTATTCAAAATATATTCACAACATGCTGTCAAATAAGCATTTGCGAGCAGTGAATGAGGTGATGTTGTCTCTCTGCACTTCTAACACTCAGGGTCATCTTCAGTTGTTTGTGGTAACTCTAAGAACTCATGATATCACGAGTGGGCCTTATTGTATCAGGTTAAAGTATTTCCATTCAGTTTCAAGCATAGCTGTAGTCTAAACAACCCAGGAGGACTCGTTTAAATATACAGAAAAGTATGTATGAGGACGCTCTGTGCTGTGGTTATGATTTGTATTTTTGTGTGCTCTGTTCTATAAATACACATTCTCGTGATATATGTGATTGAATGTAACCCAGAGAATGACTAAAGCATGCTAGACCTTGATTTTCATAAAGGCACATGATAGGAAAGTAATTTCCATGTAAGTATTCAATTGGACATGCACCAAATGTACTTGAAGCCAAACATGTGACTGGACACATACTGTGTTTGTCTTACATACACAACTGAGCAAAGCGGCTGAAACGATTCACAGATCACAGTTGTACCCCAATCCTTGAGTTTTTAGTAGAGTTTGATGGTTGGTGGATCTGTTGGTCCAGACTGAATTCTCATTGGATTTACTGTAATCAATTTTGGTGAAGTGATCAACTGACTTTTGATGATTTGCTTTGAATTCTGCTGACTCTGACAATCCCTGGATTTTTGCAAGAAGGGTTATTGCAATCGAAATGGATAAACTATCTATCAATCTATGGTGACCGTCAAGAAGTTGATCCAATATCTTAAGATGTACTAGCATCCTCTAAAAAGGCATCCATGGCATAAAAGCAAAATAACCAATAAACACTTCAATTAAAAAAAGAAAGCAGTCATTCTTGCAACCTGTTTAGTGGATAAAATTACAAAATCCTAGTTTGGTTAAGCTTTCTTTTATTGTTATGGATACGTACAAGGTCTTCTATGAAAACTCAAAAGCAAACTGGTGCACTGAAGTGAAAAACAATGCAGAAGGACTCTGGACCAGGGGTGTCGAACTCCAGGTCTCGAGGGCCAGTGTCCTGCAGGTTTTAGATATCACCCTGGGTCAGCACACCAGAATCAAATGATTAGTTCATTAACAGGCTTCTGGAGAACTTCGAGAAATGTTGAGGAGGTAATTTAGCCATTTGAATCAGCTGTGTTGGATCAAGGACACATCTAAAACCTGCAGGACACCGGCCCTCGAGGCCTGGAGTTTGACACCTGTGCTCTAGACAGTGAAAAAGTGCGTAAAGTGGCTAAAAACAGAAAATCATGATGAATTAGAGCTGGGCGATATAAGATTTTTTCATATCACGATATGTTTTTTTCATTTCGGGCGATAACGATATATATCACGATATAAGCCAAATAACTATATTTGTAAGATTTAAATGTGCCGTTGCTCACAAGTAAAATGTGAAATAATCAGCAGCTTGTTTTGATTTAAATATTTATTTCCCATAATAAGTTCAACAGGGCAGATGTACTTAAAGAACATGAGACTTCAGTTTCAGATAAATAAAGGCAAATATTGCAAACTACACAAAAGGCAGCCGCTAAAGCGTTTAAGTTTCAAAATAGAACAAACAAAACAGACTACTAAATTGTCAATTCCACTTAGAAACAAAATATTAATTCTAAAAATAAATCTTAGGTCGTTTTACAGAAGAACAGACAAAATTGACTAACTTTTGTCAATATCAAATAAACTGAGAACTAAAAGGAAATTCTCAATCTCTCCTTGTTGTATAGCTTAGCTTTTCAAACAGTTTTAACAGTTACTTTAGTCTGACAAAAGCTGAATGACGAATTAGCGCTTTCAGTCACAGATTGAGCATGCACCGTTTTATTGTATTTCCAGACTTGCTTTCGGCTACTCTGTTTTTTGTCAGACTTGAAATAGCCGAAATACCTTCACACTACGGAACTTCTGTGGCCCTTCCGTTCGACAAGCTCTCCGCCATTGGAGCCATCATCTGTTTTTTCTTCGGTAACCTTCGCTCACGCTCTCGGTTGATTTTTCTCTAGTCGGCAAACTCATTTCCTTCATTACCCGGGCTGCACGGCTGCAAAAACAAATACACATGTGCGCCTTGGCGCTTGTGCTGTACGTAACAAGTCGTGACACTGCGGCTGTGATTGGTTCGGCTCTGCGCTACTTAATTTGGATTGGCTGTTCTTTTTTTTTTTAAGAGGACAAGAGAGATGAGGTCTATCGCAATAGTTTAATTTTTCTATCGAGAAAAAGTTATTTCGCAATACATATCGTTATCGTTTTATCGCCCAGCTCTATGATGAATGGGAATCAAATCAATAAAATCGATTAGTTTGCTTATTTGTTGGTTATAATAGAGTCGTAGGGTTTGGGTGCTTCCCCGAAAAGTGTGGCCAGAGCAGAAAAAGCTTGCGAAACCCTCCAAATGAGTCTACCTTTTAAAAACACTTTTGTTTCGTGAGCAGCCATAGATCGTAGGACTCCACCTACACACAGGTGTTACACCTGGGAGTTCAAGACAATCTGAGCAAAGAACGAGGAGTAGAAAGGTACTGACAAATAAAATTCCAGCTCCATGTTTGGTTCCCAAAGTGGCCAGCCAGAGCATGAACTCTGAGACCTATATGTGTTAGATGTGTTCTGCTTAACTGCGCTATATCCACTTGGTTCACAGTTTTATCTACACAGCCCCGTTCTTCTGTGTCTGCCCGTCTGTTGCGTTTGGGTGTCTGATAGCCATCTGGGGGCTAGCGGACAGTTCTGTCTGAGTGATCAAACACACCCACGCTGTGATTTCCACAGCGCCAAGCCAAAACAGACTGGAAGCCGTCAGAGGCTGTTGGACTGAGTCTCGGTTACAACTGGCCTGTTCAGTGACAGTTTACACTGTAACACCTTTCAAAATATGCCAACTGCACTGCTGAGCCTGCCAAAACCCTTCAGACTGTTGTTCGGTTGTGTCAACATTCCCTCACAAACATATCTCCACATATCTACAACTCCATATCTGCAAAATACCAAGTGAAGTGTGCCTGGTACAAAAGAGGAACTTTATAATGACCTTTTGGTGCTATTAAGATATCGTCTTCTTTTAACATCATTTGAACAGGGCACCACTCGTAAAGCTTCACCGCATATGATCTCAGGCATATCTCAACACCGTTTGCACTTCCACGCTGAGAGGCAGTCGTTCTAAAATTGGCAAGGCCATTTGCTTCTTTTTCATTTTTTTATTTAAAATGTGGCAAGCTGTATGTAGGAAAGCCTTCCACCTTTACTGGACACACACACTTTCATAGTATTACATTGCGTACCAGGTATATGATATATATAGTTGACCACAGGACTTTTAATTCGTCAGCCTGAATGCAGATTTGATGTTCTTTCTGCAGCTGCTTTGAGGTAAAATGATATAGGCTCATTCAGACACTCAGAACAATAGAACAATCAAACCATCTGCAACAACAGTGCGTTTGTTCTGTAATTTCTCACAGTTCAACCTGGGAATTAGAAAGACATAATCTACATAGCAGAGCAGCAAAATGTCAAACATATCTTGATGTTTTCATGCAACAGCCTCAACAGCTGTCTGAAGACTTGAGTGCTAGACTGATGGTTGGGCAAAAAAGAGGTAGTGTTCACCATTTATGGAGGCAGTAATTGTTTAATTTCATCTTATAATGCACATCTGACACCTTTTAATAGTTTGATAGCACCATGTGTTAGTCTTGCAGTGTAAATGAAACCGGGAACATTATGCATTGTTCAAATCTTCCATTAGTGTGCATTATTAAATGTAAGTAAGTAAAACTTTATTTATATAGCACCTTTCTAGATAAAAGATCACAAAGTGCTTCACACAAGGATAACAAAGAATAAAACAAAACAGCCAACAGTTAACAAAATGCAATTCTAAAAAGATGTGTTTTTAGCTGGTTTTTAAAAGAAGCTACTGAGTGAGTTCCATAGTCTGGGAGCCACAGTGGCAAAAGCTCTCAGCCTTGTACGATGAATGACAAGCAGACCCTGATTACATGACCTAAGAGACCTGCTAGGGACATAGGGCTGTAGAAGTTCAATGATTGTCCACGAAGAGCTCTATAAGTCAGTACCAGAATCTTGAAGTGGACTCTGAATTCAATGGGGAGGCAATGCAGCTGTATTAGCAACAGTGTCACATGTGAACAATCGGTAGACGTTCCAAGGAGTTTTTGTTTAAACATGTAAACAGTGAATTACAGTAGTCCAGTCTTGATGAAATGAAAGCATGAATGACAATGTCCAGTTCAGTACAAGATACAATAGAGCTTAGTTTAGAAATGTTTCTTAAGTGATAAAAGCAAGACTGAACCAGAGATTTGACGTGAACATCCAAAGTGAGAGCCGAGTCAAAGATTACCCCTCAAAACATGCTGGAGGGGCTCAAAACATGCTGGATGGGAAGTAGATATATTAAGAACAATAAAGGCCCCAGCACAGAGCCTTGTGGCACACCATAAGACAGGGACGTGGAAGATGACCTGTATTTAGAAACTGCCACAAAAAAGTAATGTTCATATAGATATGATGATAACAAATGTCACAAAATGCCACAAAAAAATAAATAAATCACAGAGCAGGGTCAATGGTTGCTGAGGTACATATTGTGCAGAGGTCGGCAACTTTCTGCAGAGTCAGTCACTGACACTTTAAGTCAGAAACACACCAAACACACAGAGAAACAACAAAGAAATCAAAAGCAACAAATATTGTATCTAGTCCTGTATTTGTGCTTTCAAACTCTCAGATGGGAAATTAGAATCCCCAAATCAGTACAATAATTAGTAAAAACGTGACAAAAATTATCTGATTAACTCTAGATTCATTTTAAGGCTGGACCCAAGAGCTGTACTTTAAAACATAACGCCTGCAATTCCGGGATCTTCATTGGAAAGCCGTCGAGCAGGATTAAATTTACAAGCAGAGACATGGATCAGGGAAGCTCTACGAGGATGACAGCTAATTCCATAACCTGTAGCTCGTGAGCAGCTGTATCTAGCTCAGCATACAAAGCAGCAGACGTTCAAACTCCATCCATATAAGGCCAGGTGGGGAGACTATGAGCCTTATCACACCCTGTGTTCCTTTACTGCTCTGCCTCGCAGTCATAACACATGTGGGCCGCATCGCTGGAGAGGGATCAGAGTGCTGAGGCTTTTCTTTGACAACCAGCCACAGAATAATGATAACCTCAGTGCTGAAAGACAGCTCTTCTGGGCCCGATTTGGACCATCTGTAATTTCAGAGCCAGTTTTAGCTCAATGTAGCCAGCCCTTTCTAAATATACAAAAGAATAAACAAACGTGCAGACACACTCCTCTCTCACTCGCTCTCTTTCCAGTGAGAATAAATACAACCATACAACAGTTTGTTTCTCTCAGGAAAAAAAAAAGGATCACTTTGTATTACTTAAGAAGGCAGTTTGGTAATTGCAAATTTTAAAAACAAATTTAAAATTTAAACCATAGTTAAATGACAACCAGCTTTTATCTGCTTTTCTATGTTTGAGCTGCGGGTCAGCTGAATTTTTGCAACACCGTGATCAGTATTTGTTACTATTTCCTGACTACATTAAACATCGAAAAACAAAACTCTATAAAAAATAGCTTTTAATTGCTGTAGTGAATCAGATGAGAGAAGTTTGGCTGACTGTCACATGCCTGGTTACCATATGGGACGTATGTGTCCCAAATGCTTCTGCTTCCCACTAGTACTTGCAGTGGGAATGCTGTCCCATATCCAGTCTCTGTCATGAACTCTCACTACAGAGCAGGCGATCTCCATAAAAATAATAATAACAATAAAGGGAAGCAGGACTGAGGCTTAATAACATGCAAAAGTAGACACCACAACACTAAAACAACTGTCTCAAGCAAGATTTCCAGATAAAATATATCAAGGCTACTAGACATAGTGTATCTCTAAATCGGCTTCATTATCAGATCTATACGTATCACACCGAGCTCAGTTTTTCACACATTGTACTGGTGAGTCATCTGTAAACACCCAAAAAACAAAAAAACAGCATATTTTTCTATCTCAATCCTTTGGCGATGTGAAGACGGGATAATATATTTGCATTCATTACTATTGATAATGAAATTATTTTCCACAATTAGCATAATGGCACATAATGGGCTCAATGGGCTCTTCGTGCCACCTTGACAATGGCAGTCTGTGTGGTGCGCTACACAAATGTGCATGCAACAGCACTCTGCAGCACACAAGGTTCACTGTGCGAACAAGGTCAGAGCTGTGTGAGCTGTTAAAAAATGATTTGGTAATAGTCAGTATAATAGTTAGTAGTTAGTATGATGCTGTCAGTGGTTCAGTTTACATTGTACTGTTATTTTAGGATTCCTGTGTTAATGTCCATAAAAAATTTATTACTGATACTGAATGTATCAGTAATAATAATGAGTCTTTCCTTCAAGCTCGGGTCCTCTACCAGAGGCCTGGGAGCTTGAGGCTCCTGCGCAGTATCTTAGCTGTTCCCAGGACTGCGCTCTTTTGGACAGAGATTTCCGATGTTGTTCCTGGGATCTGCTGGAGCCACTCGCCTAGCTTGGGAGTCACTGCACCTAGTGCTCCGATTACCACTGGGACCACTGTTGCCTTCACCCTCCACATATTCTCAAGCTCTTCTCTGAGCCCTTGGTACTTCTGCAGCTTCTCAGGTTCTTTCTTCCTGATGTTGCTGTCATTTGGTAATTATAAGAATTGGATAACTTCAGGTATTTTATAGGAAAGGAAAAACATCCCCATCTTACATTGTCAGTATACTGTACATTTCAGGCATGTGCTATTTTATGGGGTTATTGTGGATTAAACTTGCCTAACTCTTTATGAAAGCTATGCTTGAACAGTGACATTTATGGTTTTCAGGGTCTTTATTGGTTTTTTATTGTTATTTTTTTATCATTAACTCAGTTTCCCTGGGTCTTTTCCCATGTGTTATGAATAAATCTTTGTTTTTTTGGTAGCGCTACTGGTTTTATTTTGTTGTATTTATCAGCGTCCCCAACCTTTTTTGCCTCACGGACCGGTTTATGCCCGACAATATTTTCACGGACCGGCCTTTAAGGTGTCGCGGATAAATACAACAAAATAAAACTAGTACCGGTACCGAAAAAAAGAAGATTTATTCATAACACACGTGAAAAGACCCAGGAAAACCGAGTTAACGATAAAAACGATAACAAAATAACGCTGAAAACCAATAAAAGCCCTGAAAACCATACATTTCACACCTGAGCCTCAACTCTCTCGGCCCGGTACCAAACGACTCACGGACCGGTACCGGTCCGAGGCCCGGGGGTTGGGGACCGCTGCCTTAAAGGCCGGTCCGTGAAAATACTGTTGGACATAAACCGGTCCGTGCCGCAAAAAAGGTTGGGGACCGCTGTTCTAAGGTCACATAGGCCTGTTTTTTTCTTTAATCCACTCCATAGTAAGGCGCCCCCAAAAAGTATGGCATATTAAGATGGGAAAATATTGTTTATTTTTCCTCAAACTTACCATACTTAGATCTACAGTATATTTATTTCTTTGTTTCCTGTAAAACCCTGGCTTGTTACCCCCTTATTTTAGTTTGCCTGCCATTACATATCTGTAGGTAAATGTAATTAAATTGTAATTTCAAATAAAAGACACTGAAATTCCTATTTAATTACAGGGAAATTACTCTGTTTGTATTATAAAGGGTTAACCATCATTGTACCCCCCAAATCAGTTCTTTTTGGTCGTGAATGATGACAAGATATCCTGCAGAACCAGCTTCAAGTTTGGGCTCCTTACACAGACACCATCTGTGCTTTTACTCACTCCCATACTTATCTTTTTTTTCTTGTTTTTCTATATGTTCTCCTGTTTTCTCCTACGGCTTAATGATAGTTACACTTCACACCGTTCTTGTTTACAAAAAGATCAGCGACCACACTACACACCCACAACAACCAGAGTCTGACCACTTTAATAGCCGTCACAACACAGTTTGCACTTGCCGAAGAAAAAATAATGCACAATTTCATATTTAACAGTAGCCTCCTGTTAATGCTTTTCTATCCTTAAGGTTAATACAGCATTCAGCTGTAAACAGAAAAAATGTTATATCACTAAACAATTTTCCTTTAAAACAGCAGTTTGTTTATAGAGCATTGTTAGCTCTCACTGCTCTGATCAACCACATTTCTGGCACCAACACAAGCTGTGATTATCAAACTCTATGCTCATGCAGGAGCACTCTGGCAACATTGACTTGGCAACAAGTGGATAAAAACAGTGGAGCAACAGATAAGCCAGATATTGAAATATGAGAGAATATTGGACATAAATTCACAAACAAGGCTCCAAATACACGATAATGTTACACAAATATTGTGCAATTTGCTCTGAAGTTCGCCAGAGTCCAAAACACATTTAATGTTGGTTCAAGGGATTTGTTTGTGCGGTTAGTGCAAATGTGTAAACACGCTGTAAAACAGCAAAAAGGGCACACTACAAATGAACTAAATTAAACACAAATGTGGTCCTGAAAACTGAAAAAAGGGGAAAACATGGAATCTTTCCAAGGATCCACAGTGTCCAGTCAGTGGCTCTGATTACACTTGGATACATATGGCCAGAGTAAATCCAGCCAGGAAAAGGGTAGAGCCGTTTCCCTGGATCTCATGCACTCTGGTTGTTTTACACATAAGGTTTCAGACACAAACACACACACACACACATCAGAATACAAGTTGTATTCATGAGGTTCAACCTGGGACCCGATTCCTCTTCCAGCTGCAGCTATTATCAGCACGGAGATTTAGCATCTCTGTTCATGGAGTGCCTCTGATTCATTGATTATGAGGCGAGCCGGCAATCCCCTATGCAGCTGGCAGAGAGGGATACTGAACTAATAAAAATGGATGTGGTGAAGCACACACGGTCAGGTCAGAAAAAAACAATACATCATGTCCCCATTTTATGCTGGGTACATTAAAACACAACTGAGCTGCTGCCGCTATTTATAAGCTATTCTACGGGCAAAAATAAGTCACTATTCCCTGTGTTGGCAGATCTGTGCACTTAATCTGTCTGCCAAAGTACACATACTAACACCAGCGTAGTGCCTTAGTGTACGAGGACTCTTCTAGGAAACGGGCACAAGCCTCTAGGAAACAATTGCTCATGTCGTGCTCCAGTAGTTATTAAAACTGATTTATTTGGTTAAACAGCAACAGAACTGCAACATCCAACAGCAAGCATCTGTGCGTGATGCCAAACTAATGGAAATAAACACAGAAGTCACAGTTTCTTTTCCACATTTGAAGGCATCTGGAGATAAAATTGTAGTATTCACACAAACCAGCATTCTGGGTGTCAAAGTAATGAACATCCTATTTTCTTAGTAAAGCAGTTTTTTAAAAAGAAAAAAAAAGGATGTCTACAAATGAAAACCTCGAGTCTAGAGATGCACAATGCAGGAACAGGGGAACACAGCTGCAAATGACACTTAGGATGACAAAATTGGACTTCCACATGTTTCAAAGAGGAGCGACCTAACTTCCATTGGTCCTTAAAATGTCACCACAACTTCTCAAAGGCTACGTTCACACTGCAGGCGAAAGCGCATCAAATCCGACTTTTTTGACCCTATGCGACCCATATCCGATCATGGTATGACAGTGTGAACGGCACAAATCTGATCTGGGTCACTTTCGTATGTGGTCCTGAATCCGATACATATCTGATGTTTTAGAAAGCGACTGCTGTGTGAACGGTCATGTTGCATTAAATCCGTCTGTTACGTCACTGACACAAGACAGACGCCAATTATCAGCGCCGGAGAAGCGCCCGAGAAGACATAGCGAACGCTTCCTGGCCATCCAGTGTAGATGTTAGTGAAACTGTTGGGAAGACAACGTGAACATTTTATTTGTACTGTATAATCTGCAGATTCTGACAGAAATCTGCAACTATCCTTTGAAGCACCGCTGCTCTCTAACAGCAATAAGGGTAATTATTAGGCCATGTGTAAATAACAAAATAACTTTATAACTTAAAGCAAAAATTGGGAAACGTAAAGTCTGAAACAAGTCTTTATATTAAGGGCCATCAGTCATATTGTTTGCTCTGGGTCTAAACAGAGCGCGTTGTGTGTGACGTCGTCTTTTGCGCATGCGGGCCGCTTTGAGCGTTCACACTAGAGCGCGTTTGCTGTCGCATTTTATTTGTAGTGTGAACAAGCAGGCAAAAAAAATCAGATTTGATCAAAAAATCGGAATTGAGCATTAAGACCTGCAGTGTGAACGTAGCCAAAGAGACCGCATATAGCAGCGGCCTTTTGAGTTGTATTTTCTTTCAACTTTTTGAAAATTTTATTTCTGTAATTTAACATCAGAGACTAAAGCTACCACCTATTGTACTCACAGCTGAATGCAAGAACTATGTAGACTTATTTGACTGCAATTAACAGGAGATTAGATGGATAATAATAGAATAAGTGTAGGCTCTGCAAGGCTGAGTGTAGTTTAACTACTTCATCATTTTATGCTTTATTACTATTGAAGCTAAGCCATATGGTTGTTTAACGTGGGGAATCGTGAGAATTCACAAGAAGCAGCATGTATTTTGAAACCAGCGAAAGCTGCAGTACCTTAGGCTCCAGTTTCAGCTGGAGCTTCTTGTGTACTTCACTAAACTGCAAACAAATGACTTCACTTTCTCCACAGCTCTGTTTTAACTTTGCTGAAAAGATTAATAAATAAATATCCCACTTCAAATTGAGCCACTGAGTCACTACTTTGTATTCTGCTCTCCCATTCATATGAAATTCGCCTTCCTAATTCTGAGCATCCCACCAAGAGGAAATAATCTGTAAACTCGCTGATGGCTGCGTTGCAGATAAGTGTAGAAGTCGGCATATTTATCTGGGGATATTTTTAGAGGTCACTGCCTTCATTAAATCAATCACTCGTTCCTAAAGGGAAAAATAATGATAGGAAGGAAACATCTACTTACTTTCCATCATGTGAAAAACTAAGCTGTCATCAGCAGGCAATAAGAGAATGAGAAATGCACATTAGCTGCCTGAGAGTCACTCACTACAGCAAATAAAAAGTCACGAGAGTTTGCAAACAGGCTCAACCTGAAGGGTCTTTTGCCACACACTGGTTAATATCAAATTTATTTAAATGCAGTATAAGCGACATTTAAAAAATGCACCGATATACAGAATCGTGCAAAAGTTTTCAGCACTTTGCACCAAATTCCTCCTGCAGAGTCAAGCAGAAGCAGGACTCCTGTAACAGGTCGTATGGTGCCTACTGAACATTTATCCACCACATAATTTTTCTACGCACGCTCACTTTACTTTTACTCTTACCTCAATGTTTTGAGCAGCAGGGTACATTAAAAACAAGAAAAAATGAATGACATGTTTTTAAATCACATATGCATAATCACAATCCCTTCGTATCCCTTAATATGTATAACAGATTTTCCTTTATCTGAACCTCTCCGGGGCTAGAGTGATGAAATACGAGTGCAAGGGGGAAAAACACTGATCTGTAGCTTTTTATTTATTACTCAGACCACTACAAATTATTCATCTTTAATACTAGAATACCTTTAATACGTGTCACAGTGCTCCTGTGCATCTCCACCATTTCTCTTGGTCCCCTTTGTTTTTCCTCTCTCCCCCTCTCTCTGTTTGTGGGCTTGCTGCTCTGTGTGTGGGTGTGTTGACCTACTTTACCGGGGCTGGATCCTCCTGGGATCTCTACCCTCTCCTGGACCCACCTGAATCAATCAAGCACCTGCAGATCATCTGGCAATCAGCTGTCTGCTATTTAAGCTGGGTCCTGAGCTTCAGTCTTTGCCTTTGAGCTGTCTAACTGCGGTAGTCTTTACCTGCTCTCTCTGTAAGTCTCTGGTTTGGTTTACTTGTTGAAGATTTCTCATATGTCTCTAGCTGTGCCTAGGATGGAGAGTGCCTGTTGCATGGCAGCGTTAGGAGATTCTGTACAGGAGACTCAGAGGATCGGGGACTTGCATACACAGAACCTTCCTTCCATTGGATTTTGGTACATATTGGACTTGAAAAAGACTTTTGTATATAGCACTATCTGCACCAACACTAAATAAACTGACTGAACAATCATTCCTGAGTTCAGCCTGACAAACCATGACACAAAGCAAGACACCGCTTTGAAACGCAATCTCCTGCAGTCTCCAGGTCATTTTTAAAAAGCATAGTTGTCATCACACTAGTTCGCTAATGGGTTCAAGAATGCATTTTGGCAAACGCAATTCCTCTTTTGCTCTTCACACATGTGCAGCCAACACCTGCTGAAAAGGCGATGGATTAATAGAAAGCTTCCTGGACCAAAATCTGTCTCCTGATCACAGATTCTGCACATTCACATTCATTTATCTGTTCAGAGATTACAGAAACTGGAACTGGCAGGCTTTAGCTTTAGCATTAGTCGCCATTAGGAAACGTTTTGGTTTCAACCAGATTGTGTGATATGAGGTCAAGTAAGTGAGTAGAAGCCATGGATCCAATGGAATATTAGCGCTTTATAGTGCTTTTAACTTCAGCGCGTTGTTTAAAAGGCACTTGGCTCACATAAAGTTAAGATAAACTGCTTGAAACATGGTGCTCCTCTTGCATGAGACAGTTTATCTGAGAAATGTTTACTTTTCAGCAAACAGTGCTGAATTTATCTCGATGGCAAAACTAATTATTGTGTTTATTTAGATGTCAAGAAATGCAGTTACATTATCCAGAACGTTTGGAAAAGACTAAAAGGCCTGATACAGGCCACTTTACTCTGTTGTCTAAATCTTTAGAGACAGAAGTGGTGAGGGGGGAAAAAAAGAAAAATCAGTAGAGCATGGCATTGTGATAGTTGTGTGAGGATATTGTATCAATATGGGGAAACCAAATATCGATATTCTATTAAATTAATTAAAATACTCTTGGAATAGCTGGTAGCTCGGATAGCCTTCAGATCTGAATTGGATTAGCGGAAGAGAATGGATGGAAGGGTTCTTAGATTACTATAAACAAGACGGCTGCCTGGTGTTTCTGATGAACTTCTTCACATTCTGCAGCCGATTGCAACTTGTGGTGAGTAAATAGATGGGCAGTAAAGCGTTACTGTAATCTGATTACTTTTTTCAAGTAACGAGCAAAGTAAGGGATTACTATTGCAAAAAAGTAATTAGATTACTGCGTAACTAAACCGTGATTTTGTTTGTGAGAGTGTCTCATGACAGTGACATACGAGTGTGCGACGTCCGTGGCAGCAACAGACGTGTGTAGAGAAAGTACGACACAGCGTTTAAAGCTGGGAAGTACTGACATTACTTTGAGTTTGAGTCCATAAAAAGTGACAAAAACATTAGCGTCCGCTGCACAATTAAACTTCAAATCTGAGCAAGCACCTAGCACGCTGCCACGGGAATGTGAAATTCACATAGAAACCTCCGGATCCTCCCACTCACATGACCGCTGCGGCACCAGGCAAACCTCCACCCGCCCCACTCCTGCTAAACAGGTTACAATAGATTTAAGAGCGACAGGACTTAGTGCAGCTGAATCTTTGATTTGTATCTATTTTTTGCTGTGTTTTACTTGCATCTATTTGAAAGAGTGAGTGTACTCACCAGTTCATCTTAACTTTATGTGAGCCAAGTGCCTTTTTATTTTATTTTATATGCTGGAATATGCATAAAGTAGGTTTAAATGTTAGCCACATTTCTTCAAGTCAAAGACTGTTGCACATAATTAAATTTTTGATTGATGGAATGTGCATAAAGTTAAAAGATTAAAACTAATAAATGAATTTTTAAAAAGAGACTTTTTCACTTGATTACATTTTCTATGACAGATTATGCAGAAAAAACAGAATTGAGCTGAAAGGTCTGTTGCTTTATAGCATATTCAGGTTGTGTATCGTGTTTTTAAAAAGTAACTAAGTAATAAAGTAACTAATTACTTTTGAAAATAAGCAATCAGTAAAGTAATGGGATTATGTTCATGGAGAAGTAATCAGTAATTAGTCACTAGGTACTTTTTTCAAGTAACTTGACTAACACAGGGGGTGAGTGATAGGAGGCAACCTTTGAACTGACTGTAGTCACTCTTTGTGAGATTGCTGATTGCAGTTTAATTTATAAATGCAGACAGATGCCAAAATGTTGCCATCAGTCTGAGTGAGTCTTTGTAACTGAGCGCAACTGTAGACAACAACAGATATGTGATTTTCTACAGTTTATCACAGTTAACTGCTGTTTTATCAGAAAAAGATTCCATTTAGTCGGCACTTCACAAAATGTTAAAAAGTGCAATAATATAGTATCGTGAGTGAAGAACTGCAATTCTATCATGGGGTGTGTAGTAATTTCCACCTCTAAGAGACAGAGTGATACTTCAGAAACAAAACAGTGACTAAAACTGTAGCCACAGAGTTTAGACAAAACAACAACACAACGCAACCGATCGTGTCAGTATGTGCTCTGCTCTGTGCCAAATATGCAGCAGTTTCACTGGCTGAGGACTGACATCTGTTGTTGCAGAAATTCTGTTATCAGTGAAAAACAATAGAGCGAGCAATGTCACATGTCTTCATCAAGAATAATGGTTCCCCCATCACTGAAGAGCAGATCAAAGAACTGGTAGAGCTTTTATTAATCTAGCACAAAGAACCCTCAGTGTCAACAGTCCCATGCTAAGAGTCCTGAAGGAGAAACTAAAAGGTCATGGCACATGACCAACTATTTTTAAGGTGTCGAATGTATGAGGCTAGCAAACTAATCTGTAGAGAACAGGCAGCGGAAAAGCTCTATCACAAAAACATGTGATAGACATGGTCTATCTGCACTTTGTACAACCTCTATTACTAATTACCAAAAATGACTGGGAAAGGAAACCTGCTATGACTGTTAGAAAGGTGTAGATTAAGAACAAAAAACATATTCAGTGTCTATTTGATAGTATACACCGAGTCGGTGATGCAAGCCACTAACAAAATGTAGCCAGAAATGATGTGTCTTCACAGAAGCAGCATTTATATAAAACCTTTTAAGTTCCATTTACCTTTAAAAACACTCAGAATTGACATTCATACAGCACAACAGACAAATGACATCCTAAGCTTTGAACCAGAAATTACTGGACAAACTGAAGTAGAACTGTGGGTATCAAACCAAAGACATAATCTGCATTCATATCTTATGATTCCTCTGAGTAACCGGATCACTCAGCTGCACAAACCGTAATCCCAGACTAACACTGGATCTATACTTCTGTTTTGAATCTAAACCATATAGGCAGCTGCAAAACCCTTACTAAAGTCTGTGCACCTACCTACCTAATAACACGTTGCAATCAACACAGCCGCACAGGTAGAAATGCTCACAGCAACCAATCAAAGGCTCTACATATCTTCTCCATCAGGAAGTGGGATTGCGAGCGCTGTCACTCGTTAGCTTTTAGTATGCAGAGGACTGCAAATGTGTTAGCTTCTGCACAGAAACCCTAAGGAACAAACACCTTTTGAAAGGTGAGACTCCTTGGAGTGTAACTCATTCCCCAGTCTACTTATAGTGTCACCTATGTCAGTATAAAGGCAGAAACAATAAAATGTGTTTTAATGTCACAGGAGATTCAGCGTGTAGCCAATAAAGCCCTTATTATGAAGAAGGCGTGTGAGTCGTTTAACCTAACTAAACTCCATTCTGGCTCCACATCTACCACTTATTGTATAACTACTTTTCTTTTTCTCTGATAAATCTTCTTTGTACCCTTCTTTGTTTACCATGTGGGTAACGTTTGGACAGTTTTATTGCATCTCAGTGACCTTTAGACGCCTTACAGAGAAATGGAAAGTGTTTTACTGATAGTCTAAAAAAAACGACAGGGTTACATCATCACTTTAAAGCATCATCAGTGAGTTATGCTAACCACGCAAATTACCACAGACTCAACAAGGCTGAGACATAAAATAACATTCTCATGTCTGACAGTAACCAAAGTAAACACACAGAAATGTCCCATGAAAGCCGGAGAAAAATAGCTCATTGAATGGAGAGGATTTTTATGTCATTTAAATTTCCCATGCCAACATAATCCTTTAAATTCTATGATCCACAAAGCTCCGAATGCCACTGCTGAACATACCAGGTTGACATATGAGCTTAAACTGTGAGCTATCAGGCAGGTGGCAGCTATGGTTAGGGTTTCCTAGATTTTGCCACCCCATCAAAAATTATTATTACTATTATTAGTAGTAATTTTGGCTTTGTCGTGGAAATTCTGTTTCCAGTGGGTAAAATAATTCAACACGTATTCCACCTCCTCTTTTTAAACAAACAGAGGTTGGGGTGGCTGTGGCTCAGTAGGTAGAGCAGGTTACCAGCTATCTGGGGGGTTGATGGTTTGATACCTGGTTGCTCCAGTCTGCATGTCAAATATCCATTGGCAAGACACTAACTGCAAGTTGTTCTCTGGAGTGTAAATGTTAGCTAGGAACGCACTTAAGTATAGAGATAGTGCTTTGAGTGCTTAGGTAGAACAGAAAAGTGCTGTATAAGAACCAGACCAACTGATTCAAGCAGAGCCTTCCACTGCACAGAAAAAATCAGACTGTTTTTAGGTTTATACAAACCTGTACTGGTGATGAATAATGCTGTTCTAAATGTCACAGGTTAGTTAGGTTTTTGTGACGGATCTGTAATAAAACAGCATTTCAGGAAATGATTCTGACAAACCAGCAACCCCTGTGTGGAGTTCATAGGCAGCTAAAACCTGCTGCTGATCATAATGCACTTTCTTATAAACATCATTTTGATCTGATCAGTTCAAGAGTGACTTTATTATTTGATCATCAGCAAGAGTGAGCACCTTATTAAAAGCATACCTGTTGCTGTTTTGGAGCATTCGGGTGTGTGTTAACATAATGCCAAGGAGGAAAAACATCCACAATCTTAGAGAAGCCATTGCTGTGGCCTATCAGTCTAGGAAGTGGAAAACATAGTTGCCAATCTTCCCTGCAGGTAACGGACGTCCTCAAACCAACACAAATTCACCCCAAGCTTAAACCTGAAGTTCTACTGCCTCAAGAACTAATCATGTGATGCAAAAACCCAGGTGAGAGCTATATTTGCAGGGACATTCTACAGAGCTCAGTTAGCATGTTACATGTTAAAGTTCATGAGACGTCCCAGCAAATTCACAAGACTTCAAGAAAAGGCAAAAAATGAGCTATATTTCACATTCTGGTGAAGTTAGCATGTTACATGAAAGTTCTTTAATACGATTAGAAAAAGGCAGAACAATGGCAGCAAGAAGCAAGAACAAGACTTTTGGACCATTTGACCATGATGCAAAGCGCCATGTTCTGGAGAAACACTAACACAGCATAAAGCACAAACGCCCATTCCAGCTGTCCAGCATGGTGGCAGAGGTGTCATGGCCAAAGCACTGTCAAGTAATTGACCATGAACGCCTCTGCATAGCAATGTATTCTGAAGTCAGATGTGAGGCCTTCTGTCCAGCAGCTAAAGCTCGGCTGAGAGCTTCGTATAAACAAATAGTCACAGATCTGAATGAACTGTGGGCCAAAATTCCTCCACGGTGACGTATGAGACTGACAGTCATACAGAAAACAATACTACTAAGTTATTTCTGCTAAAGGTGGCTCTACAAGCCACTGGACCGTGGTGTGTACTTTGTGTGTCAGATACTCCTTCGGCCTTTAGTTTTTGTTAAATAAATAATGAAACAATAATATGACATGTCTTGTTCTTCATCTAGGGATGTATGAAATAACTAGATCAGAAAGAAAGTGTACTTTTACAGCAATGCACTTCCATTTCTTTGTGACTAAATGGACTATAAGACGGACTCCAAACAGACTTCAGAAAAGTATAACAAATACTCATCAGTGCTGTCCACATGTGCATCACCTGGCAAATATAATCTTGTATTTATACAGATACAATGAGTCTCATTTACAAGAGAAACCTGTTTTGATGAAAATGTGAATTTACTTCTGAACAATGACAGAGAAAATTAAGTGCGAACAGACTATCAACTATACAGTCAAGTCATGTTTTTTGTATTGTTTTGTTTTGGCATGCAATGGCACATCTGGCCAGGTTCACGGATCCAAAACTTTGTCAAATGTGCAACAGTTTTCACACATTGCAGCATCTGCTGGAAATGAAATGCTTGCATTTTAACAGCAGTTTCAAAAGTCATATCTAATGAGATCAGTAAAAGGTGCATAACAGCTTGCTACATGTTAAAGCAGATAAACAAGTGTCTGCAGTATTATAGCAAACAGCTAGTGTTCCTCAAAATATCACAACCTCAGGTTCAGTATTTCTTTAACTCCATTTCTCGCCTTGTTACGTCTTTTGCATCCAGCATTAAAAAATTATAAAAGCATTAATAGTGTTATAGTTTTCTACACACACACACATACAAATGATGGAACTGCTATAAGTAGAAAAAAACAGCTTATCTAAAAACAAAGTAGCGCTGAGCTAAGTCAAAAAAATGATGGAGCTTCATTTTTAACTAGACTACAGTCAGTCTGCCTGTGTTAATGCCTCATTTGACAGTAACTGCATGAACTTTCAGGTTGTCTTTTTGATAATAACCGTTAGTTCAAGACCTCTCCTCGTGATTAACTATCTGACAAGCATAATTACCTGTAAACATTCTTCCTCTGCCAAGGTGAAAAGGTTTTTTAGCTTCTCTTTCATTCAAATGTTTGCAACTAACACTGAGAATAAAGTTTTTTTTGGCAAATCTTGGTGCGAATCTTGACTCCAGCTTTAAAAACACCACAATGTTCTTTAACACAATTTTTAAATTTAATTTTGCTCATCTGAAGTATATTTAAGGTTTGCATCTGATGCTTAAAAAACTGCTAAATAAATGACTTTATGCCTCCTCCCAGCATCAAACCAGAGAACTTGTGTAACCCACTACGCCATACAGCCACTTATTCAAAGCTTAGACTGATAAAGTTTAATGAGATTCAAACCTACAACTCTGAGCTTAACATCATGAGAATTGTTATATTCCCAGTGGCACACTCCTGCTGCCACAGACCTGATTATGGCTGATTATGCTTTGGAAGGATTAAGGAGGATATCCAGAGCTGTGATGAAACATAAATATGGGGTCTGTTTAGCACAGGTAGTTAACACTGAAAATAAGCTGCAGGCTGAAACGGATATGTGGATAAACTAACTTGGTTCTTGACGTGGAGGTCAAATAAAGATGCATAAGATGCTCTCAGTGCTCAAACTAATGAAAAACTGTTGACAACAGCTGTAATTCGCTTTAGTCATCAGACTGGAAAAGACCTGTTTTTGCTTAAAATTATGATCTATACAACTATTTCCTCACATAACAAAAAAAGAGAACAACAACAACATCACAAAAATGCTCTGGTCAGCAAGAATCAATACATGATTACAACACAAGCCCTCAGAGTAATTACCTTGCCTTGCTATAAAGAATTGCATGATCGCGAGTATATCATAATTATTTTTAATTTCCCCTGAAAATACTATTGCCCTGAGTCTGATTTGCAACATTGCAAACAAACTAATTAAAGCTAATGAATGTCAAATGAGCAGAGTGAAGCAATGAAGATCCCAAGTATTACTCAGCTCGCCACAGTGGAAACGCAACAGTGTAAATAAGGAGGAAACTATCAATCAGTTTTATATTTCTCTGTCAAATGATGCTTCTGTAAACAGCAACATAGCGACATTAAAGGAAGCGGAATTTTTCATTATTAGTCCTCCCAGACTGTGGAGGCACGGCTGTGTCCAGCATTTGGTCCATGTTTCCATCCATAGCTAGCTCCAGTGCTAAAGCTTTGGACTGAAGAAATGAAAAATGCCTTGATTAGCTGGAACATGATGCCATAGGACAAATATGTTTTAGTCAGCCAAGAGAGATCAAAAGCATTAAATTTAAACTATACTCCATAAAGGCAGTCTACACACTATATTTAAAAAATGTGAATAATATCAACAATTAGAAATAAAGAAAGAATGAAAAAACAAATACAGTTAAATATTTTATGTTTTTAACCCTGAGTCACTTCAAAAACTCTGGCCACCGTTCATCTGCAGTGAGTGTAGTCAGATAAGAAATCGACTCCGGACAGGATCCTGTCTGCTGTTTATCTCAGCTGTCAATGCCGGGTGAGTAGTGTCCATATTTCTTTATTCTGGAGGAGGTTGTAAAACTTTGTGAAAGGAGTCTGATACAAGCTGACAAGTCACTGAAGCTGACTTCTGACTGATGACAGTGACACTGAGGTGAGCTGTTGAACACATCCTGAAACTTTATGTCAGTAAGTGCTGTTGTTAGCTGCTGTTAGAGAAACCTTCTTTGAAGCGGTTGTAATATTGTTGGACCTGCATTAAAGACATACTATATGTCCATCAATCTTCACAAGCTCTTTACTTTGTGAGTCATTAAACTGGGCTGTGGGAATGGCCAAATTTATGTACAAATCTTTATAAGACTGTGCTGATTAGGACAATAATGATCAGAAGGATTCTATCTCGGGAGCAGCGCAGTAGTTCAGTGGTTAGGACTACTAACTCACAGCATTAGGTGCCAGGGTTCAAATTTGCCATCTGGCTAGAGCCAGTTTGCATGTTCTGTCTGGATACTACAGCTTCCTCCCACAGATGTGGAGTTAGGTTAAATGGTCAATAGGTATGAGTGCAAATGGTTGTCTCTCTGTGTTAGGCCTGAGACAGACTGGTAACCTGTCCTGGTTGTACCATCTCCTCACCTATGAAAGCTGGGATGAGCTGCAGCACCCCATGTAAATTTGATATGTGAAAGAAAAGGTTTTTTTTCCCCTTTATATCGTGATAAATTTTCTCCAGGTTGATTTTTATGAGCCTGAAGTCCTACAAAAACCTCACAAAGAAGCTAAGAGAAAAAAATTCTCCTGTCAGAAAGGCAAAGAAATGAAAAACGCACACGTCATCATTGGTCTTTAGTCATAATATGACAAAAAGAGAAAAAATACACACCCTATTTGTCCACCTGATTCAAAATTTGTGTCTTTAAAACATGGCCATTTTTTAGGATTTCTACTGAAATTCGGACCCAGCAGACAAAATGATGCGCAGGCCAGGTCAAAATACTCAAGGGTTCCCAGGAAGGCACTGGGAGAAGTTGGTGGATATTTGTGACATAGAAGCTGTTGCTAAGTTACAGTTCTTCTGGACTCTCGGGAGAATGCGTCAGCAGTGGTCTCTGATAGCTACTCATTCGAGGTAGCGGCTCGCCCCACATCCATGTGTGGTTCAAATACAATCACCGACACGGCATCATCGTCCGTCGCTCTCCTCAGCCTCAGGGTGCTCGCATTCTCAAATACAAAAAACAAAAAGCAGCAAAAACTATAGATTTAGATGCTGCCACAGGGGACGGGGACAAGGCAGTAAACCGTGCGATGGGAAATCTGATGTTTAGATTCTGATTTAGAAAGTTTTCCCAGGGGCCACTTCTATCTCATCGCTCCAGCTCGTTCTGGGGAAGGAAAGTAGATAAAAGTCTGTCCGCAGGGGACGAGGGAAATTAAAAGCTTGTTCAGAAACAGGTCGGGACCAGGAGGGATGGATGTAACAAGGCAGGTAAAGGAAGGAGGACAATGCGGACATCTGTTTTCAATTTCCACACATTACGAGCAACAGGCAATTCAATCAGATAGACAGAAACCCTGTTGCCACTGGAATTCTGCCAATATAGGACTGGTCTGCTTACATGCCCTCCTCTGTGCGCTTGGAGAGCGAGCAGCAGAGAATGGAAAGAGTGCTTTTCACTCCAGCAGCCTTAAACTCTAAGGGGGAAAAAAAGCTCAGTAAACAAACCCAGGAAGTATCTCAGGAGCTCATGAGAAATCCCACAACTTATGTTAAGAATGTTGAGTACAAGGTAAGTGGAACCAGCAACACATTGTATGTGAACACAGGCTAATAACCAGTGTTCCTCATAAGTGATGTACAGAGGTGAGTAAAGGGGACAGAAACAGTCGTGCACGTCAAAGTTTTTTGGGTTTTTTTTACATCTTTTGTGGCTCCAGAGGGAACTATGTGAAGCCTGTCTTAAGTGGCATCAGCTGGGGCTTAAAAATAATGCAAGTTTATTAAAAAAAAAAAAAAAATCATCAAATGTATCTCTCTGTTTCTTGTGGCAGGATGGCAGCTCCTGGCTGCATTTACTGGCAAGTGCGCAGCACACGACAATTTCATTCCACCTTGTCTGCCAAGTTTTGATAATGTAGAGCAAAGAGTGGCACAAGAAAAATCAACACTCAGTCTCGGCTGCATCTTTACATGAAGCATAATGATTTCTTTACTCAAACACTTTATACAACATCGCTGATTCATCCACACAAACACTTTTTATGTTCTATATCTTAGTGACAGTTGCATTGGGAGCAACTCAGGGTTCAGCTTCTCGTTCAAGGATACTTTGGCATGATTACTGGAGTAGCCAGAGATTGAACCACCAACGGTCCAATTAGTAGATGAGCTGGTTTACCTGCTGAGCTACCACAAACGCTGACACTGAGAACACTGATATCAGCACCAGTGACTGCTTTCTGGACACGGATGTCTGGCCTATCACAGACAGGCTGGTATCAGCATGTATGCTGTCAGGTACGCGCAGATATGATAGCTTAGGAGTCTGTGGTGCGGCGTCACAAAGAGTGTTGTGTATAACATTACAAATCCGCTATGCAAACATCTAAATTTTGTGTTTTCTGTGTTGTTCTAGTGTGTGAAATACACTGATGGAAAGAGCCCCATCATTTCCCCTTCCTTAGACAATGACTCTTACTGGATGAATATGTAAAATCCACAGTTAAATGTACTTAAATCACATTCAAACTCTTGTTTCTTTATTTTCCCTAAAAGAATTATATTCATTCACTTCATTTCCCCCCCGGGTCCTCCACCTGCAGTGGCTCCACATCCCACGAGTCGGGCCAGCCCTACAGTTTCAGAAACAATGACTTAACCGAACATGCATGCAGTCGCTCCCACACATAGGCTTTCCTCGGGCAGGCATGCACACTCTAAAAAGTAATTCAGAGGCTTAGTAAATATCACTATAATTAAAAGTTAGATGACCTTGATTAAAACTCTGAATATCACTTAAGTGATTACTGGAGTTTGATATACTGAAATAGATGTCTAAGAATTTTTTATTTACATTTGTTTCAGAGAAATAAAACTGTTTGAAACCAAGTCAAAACATTTAAGAGATTGGCATCTATACTTTTCAGCTATGTCTTCTGGCGTCGCGGCACGACGTGTATGTTGGAGGAAACTGGGCTTTTACCTATCCGTGAAAATAAATAAATAAATAATGAAAAGGTTGTTACATGTTCTTTGGGTGAAAGCCATAAACATAAGTTGTCACAGGTAGTTGGGCTGACGCTGCTTGGGCCAAGTCTGTGGCTTCATACCGTTTGGATGATGAGTATGGGCAGCATGTCAAGATTTTTATTGTCATCTAATATAAAAGGCCCACATCACTAACACCTAGCACTGGTTTTATACCAATTAAAGCCATTTAGAAAATACGCTTATACAGAGAGTAGCCTGATGCTAAGAGAAGAAAGTCCAGTCCTTATACCAAGTGGAGGAGATAAAGGTAAATACTCAAAGTACTTCATGAGGATTGATGTGTTAATCCTGAAATCAAGTGAACAAACTATTATAGTGCTTTATGCAAGAACAACATAATGATATCAAGCAAAGATTTAATGTTGGTTTACTGCTGATTTTTTAGATTCTGGATACAAATATCAGCTCTAAATAATGACCATTTTCAATTTTCATGTCAAATCTGAAAAACTAAAGCTATGAAGTAGATAAGAGAGCAGAGAACTTAAAAAGTTTGGACCTCAGAGTCCAAATGTTCCTGAGTAGCTTCAGATTTCATGTGAAAAACACTTTTTTTTGTGTGTCTATATCTTGAAATATGTGAGACAAAAGTAAGCTTACTCAGGTTCTTTGTTATGTCTACAGGAGGATGCTGAGGATGTCTGTGTTCAAGAAGCTTTGGCTGAGGAGGTGATGAAGACTTACCTGCTGCAAAACCGAGACGGGACAGTCACACCTACTGATGCAGGGATGGTTATTTAGGGCAGAACTGTGCTCAGTTATCTCGGGGATCTCAGCAGAGCCTGTTGCTATCAGGGACGAGCCTGTGCTTCAGATCTAAAATACCCCAAGAATCTCAGAAATACTTTGGAGGTATATCAAAAATGATTCCTAGAGTTGGATCCTGGATCCCTTTCAGTAAAGGTTCAGAAACTGAAAAATCACCTCTTTGCATTGTAGATGACAACATTCACCAAATTGCTCCTATAGCATGGGACTTCTAAATGGACGGGCGTATTCATCAAAACGTTTAGTTATTTATTCATCTTTGGACCAACAAAATCTAAAATGTATATTTTTTAAAAAGCAAAGGTAATTGTACTAAAAACGAACAATAACCTGAAAGTTGTTTGTCATGCAGGTCATTAGCCTGAGGGAGGGTCTGAGCTCGTCCTTGTGTCATGACAGGTATTGTGTAACTTACTGGGGGATAAAAAAAATAAACCATGAGCCTTTTTTATTGTTTTGTTGATTTTGTTTTATAATCTAAGCTCTCGTATGATTTTTGTGTTTGCTGTCCTGGTTGGCCATTTTTCCTTCAAGTGGGAGAGGGATAAGGTTTTTTTTCTTTTTAGTTTTTGCACTTCACTACAAGAGCTTTACTCTCAAGACAGTTTTTAGTCAAATTCACACTAAAATGATTGTTTTTCTGTATTCAAAAGCTATTTCAAAACAGTAAGAATCTGTGATCAGCATGTTTCCTTTTCAAAACGATGCATCTATAGTTAAACGTTATTGCCATGTCTTATTATTTCACTGGTGTTTGCCGTTAGGTCACCTTCAATGATATGAAGCATCATTGTTGACTTTTCAAGCTACATGTATAATCCAGTTCAGTCCAGTTCAGCTTTTGCCATCCTGTAATGTCACGTGGCCCCAGCAGAAAAAACAAAAGTGTACAAAACATCAGCAAATTAGGAACTATTTTCTATATTCAGCATCGTGACATCAACATGTACAACAACCATAACACTTGAAATTTCACAGATAAAATGTTCCTGGGGAATGCTAAATTTTAAATTCTCATGGATTTTGATAATTGTCTTACAACATTAACAAAGTATTAAGCACATAAGTTACAACGTAGAGGAAACGAGTCTTAGCCTAACCAACCTGTCTTTGTTGTTGTTGTTATTTTCTGTATTTCGAACATGTGGCTCAGAACTCTTGTGACACACATGTTTAGGCACGGTCATGCCACTGCGAGTTTTTTTGTATTTTTCCCGTATATATATTATTTTCTTGTTTTCTGCACGTTCTTGTTTCTTCAGTTTGCACTGAGTTCCTTTGAACGCCATATGTTGGTCATAACACAGGCACATTTTCACAAGCTCACTGGCAACAATTAGCCAGTTTAAACAGCCAACAGTTTTATCGTACAAGTTGAGATTCCCAGTCATATTTAACAGCGTCTGATGGCGGGACATGTTGGAACTTTATTTTTATATTAAATGAGTCTCACTGTCAGTGATCTTTACCAAGCATTTCAGTATTATCTGCTCAATTTTTATGTGGTTTTCACTTACACTTAATTTCCTAATTTTTAGTTATATTTACTCAATTTTATGTGGTACTACTACTAATTATTCACATCAACTTAATTAGTTTTAATTTAAGTTATTCGACTGATAAAGTATATTTAAGAGATTTGACTGGTTTCCAATCTACTTAATATTTTTGAGTGCAAAACTGTTGGCATGTCCAGTCCAAAAAGGCTAGGCAGCGCCTGCATCATCTCCCACAACTGAGGAAGTTCAGGGTCTCTCCAGGGATCCTCAGGACTTATCCTCAGGCGCTGTGGAGAGCATCCACACACAGAACATCACATCCTGGTATGGGAACAGCTGGATAAAAAAGCTCTTCAGAGACTGATCCGTACGGCAGAATGCTGCTGCAGGGCTGCTCTCCCCTCCCTACATACCGGACATTTACACCAGGAGATGCTGGACTAGAGCAGCTCAGATATTGAAGGATCCGTCCCATCCCAGCAATAAACTGTTCCAGCTTCTGCAATCAGGCAGAAGGTTCCACACCATCCGAGCAAAAACATAGAGGCTCAAGAGAAGCTTTTATCCTGAGGCCATCCCAGTCATCCATAAGTGACTGAGACAGGACTCATTACCACATCCTCATCCTTCTGGCTTCACTATGGCACAAGACACATTAACACCCCACTGACACAATGTACATTCTCAGATTTCGAACTGTACATTTCCAGATTGTTTTTATTTACTTTACTTAATGTATAGAACTCACTCACTTACTGCACATCATGTCCTCTTTGTGTATATTAACTTACTATATATAATGTTCTCTCTCTTTTTGCACAGTCGAGGAGCGTATCAGGACACATTCCACTGCGTGTTGTACTCGTATAACTATGCACGTGACAAATAAAGAATCTTGAATCTTGTTGCAGAGATTTTAAGCAAATGTTAGTTTTTCTTTTTACAGTGTAGTCACGGCTGCTCAAGAAAGTTTTGCAATTTATTTTCATTTTGTCAGCTGTCTGAGATAACAACACCATCAATTTACTATTGAGCAATCCCCTCGCTTTTATCTTAAGAGTTTAGTCACTGCTAACCAGCTCGTTTCTGTCTTTCCCCTTCTAGTGTTTCCCTACAGGCAGGCTGTTCAGACTGCTGTTGCAGCACTGCTCAGTGTCATTCAGTCTTCCATGCCAGACTGGGATGGACTCTGGCAATGATGTCCTGGAATACATTTGGCGACAGAAGTTCTTGCTCTGTGCTTTGGAGATCCGCTGTGAGCTGGAGGGCCGCTCTCACCAGAACACACACATAACAGTACCAGCTGCCATCCACGATAGTAGTGATGAAACTTATCCAAGGGATGAATAACTTACTGAAGAGGCAGATAATTTCTGTTCTGGTATTTATTGTCATAAAGCAAACATTGTGCACCTCTATTTACACGCCCCCTGCTTTTCTACTTCCACACATATAATCTAATTTGGCCAAACGCATTTCAATTCCACCCAGCTCCACTATCTAGTACCACCAGAGTTTGAACAGCATTGTATTCACTCGACCAAACAAGCCATACCACACATACACACTTCACAATGAATGGATGATAAAAATCAACATCACCCTGGCCGCGCAGACTTGTGGGTTTTCTGGCACCACAACGTCCACACATGAAATCGAGCATTAGAAAAGATTACAAGATTGACTCGCTGTTTTTGTTGTTGTTGTTGTTTTGTTTTTTTAAACTGCCTACAAGAAATCCAGAAGACTCAGAAACCCGATTATCTGAGGATCTCACAGCACTTGTTCCACTCAGCAGAGAGCTGGCTCCTATATAAACAGGAGAGAACAGATTTGCTAAAAACAACAGCGTGGCGAGGAAAGAACAGCAAATACAGCAGCTCGTTCCCACACACTCACATCAGCACATCAAATGACAATGTGGCTTTTTGAGAAAACACAAACTTGCGGGGTCACATGCCACAGACACAAAAAAACCTAATAAATCAGTCTGAGTTATGCATATAAGCAAAAATTAGATTCCAAAAAGAAATAAAGGGCTTAAAAGAGTTCATCCTTTCTGGTGTTTGCGATAGCCATGGTAGGGAGTTTACAGGGCTGCTCATGTGAGATCATGGGGATTTTTAAAGTGGTACTCAAACTAAATGTTCTCCTTCCAAATTAGGATAAACCACTGATGGCCCACATACGGTCCAGGACATTTCCTTTTCCGTTTTTTTTGGATCACCCTCCTAAATGGATCATTTTCTGCCCTCTATCAGGATTTGCCTTTTTTTTTTTTTTCCTGAACAATTTATAGGTATATGGACACCAGATTGCTGAAAATGTCATTTGAAAACCATGGACGTGACAACATCAGCCACTGCTGTTCTGGTTTCAGGCTTTACACAAGATTTCAGAACCTGGTCAACAGGATTTGCACCTGGACCCACAAATGGCGTGGCTCCATTGCATTTGGGCTTAGTCATGGCTGATGGAGAGGATCCGTGGCTAATCTAACAGGTGTGGTAATCTCAATCTCTCCCGAGTCTTGATGCTTCAGGTTTCTTTTCTGACACACGCCGTCTCTGATGTGTGCATTTTGTTTGTTAACCACTTGAATAAGAAACTGCTTCAAGACTTATCAAAAGCTTCCACTGAACATTTCAAACTCAGTGAAAAAAGCGGCGCTGTTGTCACTGCAATGCTACAAGGAGACACAACAGATAAAGCTCTATTAATAATGAATGCGCACTATAGCTGACGATTAATGTGCATATTTGTACAGAACGGATTCTTTTGATAGAGGTTTGGCAGAGAAAATGAGAAAACAGTTTTTCTGTAACATCCCTAATTTTGTCTTTGCTACAAACAAACTCAAAAAATATATGAAACACGCAGCAAATCATAGTCGGTGCTGTGCCTACTTGGTAACCCTGTCATAACAGCAGTCTCAAACTTTTGAAGAAGCACATGTCAGCTTGGGTGGACCCTAAGCTGGCATAGGTAACACACTGGTTCTTTAAAGGAAAATTATAAACCAGATTCATCTGACCAGTTCATTGTGGTCTTTATGGACGATGACACAGGAAACTGTTACCACATAAAACCCTGTTACCCAAAAAGCCAAAGTTAAATAAAGAAGGAATGCATTGATTTGGAAACCATTTAAACACTATGATTAATTGGAAACAGTTTAAAGGCAATCCATCAACTATTAAAAAGGAATATATAGTGCAAAATTCTTGAGCCACCCCTCGTGTCTTTATGTTTTACCTCCAAGCAGCCAGACTTTCTTGTCATTTTTTTAAAGTGGTCTTGAGCAATAGCTCTTTAGGCTTTACGAAGGTCTTCTTTTTGACATTGGCTACTTATCCACTCATTTTCAGTCCAGTCCTTGCACCTGACCATTTTCAAAGGAAAGACTCTTTGTTTAAGCCACTTAACACTGACCTATGAATCATTCAAGCACAACAAAGGCATTAAACTCATAACAGCCAACTTAGCAAAGAATCAATTTTATGGAAAATGCCAAAGATAACATAGTTTGATATGCATAAAATAGTATTTTTGCACCAACAAGATAAAAGAGCAAAGCAAAATTAGCTTAAAATGTTGCAAATCTCATGGTGTTTAGTGTGTTCTTAAGGATTTTGAGGAAACTGGACAAGTGGAGGACAAAAGAAGATGTGGAAGTTCAAGAAGCTATGTCTGGAACTTAGCTGGAGATGGATCCCTTGTCTCTTCTCCTAGATCTGTGTAATCTGCATATCTAGGATGGATGTCACAGAAAAACTATTTAATGTCTTGACATATTGGTAAAGCCCCTCCAGTATAAGCATGGATTAAAATAACAACAGAACATCTCCCATTGGACTTTCTTGTGTTATACATTCAAAAACATTCACTTTTTCCCCCATAGCTGTAAAAGGTTGATGCGGTATTGTTGT
The DNA here is from genome assembly GCF_013358895.1 of Oreochromis aureus. Taxonomy (NCBI): domain Eukaryota; kingdom Metazoa; phylum Chordata; class Actinopteri; order Cichliformes; family Cichlidae; genus Oreochromis; species Oreochromis aureus. The sequence goes on from NC_052957.1 coordinate 26,834,283, forward strand.
CACCCTGCCGGGCAGGCAGGCGGGCAGCATGGACACTCAAGTTTGTGATTGGAATAACTCAAGAACAAAGTGACATAGGGCTTTCAAATCACAGGTATATGCACTAAAAATGTTGGACGAGTTTGAATCTCATTGACTTGGACCTCGACGTCACGCATCAGAGGTCAAATTTTCTGAAAATCTTGTGAAAGCGACAACTGGAGAAGGAAGTATCTGCTATTCTATCCAGTACTTTTCACTAATGGAGCGAATGCCTTCCCTGATTTTTGTCTTACCCAGAGGACGTGTATTCTCTTTATTCCAGCCTTCTAAGCAGCTGCTCACTGTTCTGTTGTGATGTTGGGTTTAAATCCAATAAAAACTACAAAACAAAAAAAAGGTGTTTTAAAGATGCATTGTTTAAATCGATAGGATTTCACCTGCGCAACATACGTTGAAAATGTTGTATATTTTGTTTCATATCACATCAGTGTTGACTATGTTATTGTCATCCTTCTGAAATAAGGAAGCTCAAATCTGGGTGGCAGTACATATGTGGCTCCAAAAAAATAAACAAACTGCATGCTTACTATTACACTTTGCAGACTATTGCAGTCCCATGACAGCTTATTTGAAATATATTGCTGGCATCAAATTTCATGTGAGCACATATTTAATTTTTTTAAAAACTGCATTCTCCTTTTATGATACAATTTAAGCAATCCGTCTTTATGCAATCAGTGTTATTCTTTGAAGTACAGTATAGTTTAAAATGGAACTGCATACTATAACATAAAGATTTCCTCATTACAGAACATGCCCCAACTATTAAAGTGGCCTCTAAAAAAGGTAATCCACAAATTTACTGTAGTTCAGGATTTAAGGACGAATCCCTGTGGAGGTTCTTCAGTGCAAAAGCTATAAATAGGCATCTTTCTCCATATGAACTCTGACATCTTTATAGGAGCGCTTACTGTACATGAGCTACGATGTTTAAGCAGCACACAGCCTTGTAAAGAAAAAAAACAGTAAATGGGTTAACAACAAAAAGGCAACATGCAAACACGTAACAGAGAGCAGTTAGGAGTTAATAGAGCTTAGTAGTCAACACAATTAAGTGTACCTTTAAATAATGGTGGAAAATTAAACTCATTTGCACGAGCGCATTTATTACAGATAAAGTCCACCAGCCTTGGACAAATGTGTTGAACGCAATACTGACGTTGTAAAAAAAAATATATATATATATAATAATATCATCCATCCATCCCACATTTGTCCAAGTGGGATAATAATACCAGCAGCAGAATTTGGATGTTATGGGAAACATGGAAGCTCAGCAGAACATTAAAACAAGATCCCCTGAAACTATCAACTGTAAGCTTATTACAAGCCCAGATGATGTAAAACAAACAATCTGAAATCAGTTTTTCCAAAGCTAAGCTCAAACACTTTTTTCCCTTCCCTTCTGTTAAACAGCTTTGATTTCGGGTGTTTAATCTGCACATTAATTCTTTATAACTTCATTAGTCCTAAATATGCAATAGCTCTGCGGTTAGAAAAGTGTTTTAGGCCCGCATTCAGTGTTTTACTAATTATATCATGTTCAAATGTTTGATAAACATCCTGTGCAGAGGATGTTTATCGGACTGTTATATGAATGCTATAAGTCAATAAACAGGCGTTAACTCCATCCTCGCAAACCCACTGTGATCAAGTTTAGTAAGAGGTAAAATGGCAATGGAATATTCAGGCATGTGTCATGATGAAACAGAACAATGAAATGCAATAAATTTGGATATCGTAACATAGGATCACGATTTCACTTCTTTTAATTCATAACTGTGTAATACGTCCAGGTGTCAGACTTTTTCTGATAGTATTTGGTATGAAACCAGGCTCTTTACGCACTGTTAGTTTTGCTGGACAAATGAGATTTTATGAGGCAAGTGAAAACAGAGAATTCTAACAGCAAAAGGAAAAATCTGGCTGTATAGCTGTACTTGTGCTGAGCCCACAGTTGCTGGCACCACTGAAAAGCAACAAGCCAGCTGCTGTTTCCGTGCCAACCAGTGGCTTCACTCAGACTGAAGTGTTTATCTAACCAATCACCAGCTCAACTTGTCAATTAAGTCATTCGGTGACTTAATTGTTGGAAAGATAACCAGAAACCACAAAAAAGAGAAAGGAAAAATATTTCAAGTAAACACGTTTCACTTTTTTGTTTGTTTGTTTTTTCGCATCTAGTCCTGACTCTGACTTAACCACAAAGCCCCCCCACTCAGTCACTTTGGTTAACATAATAAACTTGCGGCTCAGATGCTTCAGATAATCTAGATCAGATCACAGCTGAAGGCAGAAGTGTTTATACCCTTTTAATGGCCACACTCAAAGACCCTTTCTGATCTTTGATTGTCTTGGTAGATCTGACGTGAAGAATCACACACTTTGGGACAATCTGTCTTTGAGAGCTCACACAGAAAGTGATTTAAGTGGCTTTGAAAAGGGTTCCCCCTTTTTTCCATCAGACAGACTGTGCCTACCACTGTTTGTATGTGTGTGACACTTATTATCCTACACTTTATATTACTTCTCTATCACTTTTGTTCACTTGATCGTGAGAGAAACGTTCAGCACCGGGATGCTTTGAACAAATATGTGTAATGTGCGTTATTGCGCTCAACGCGTGGCTTCACATCTCTGCGCAGACGTTTAAAAACAGAGCGCATTCTTCGACGTACCTGTTTCCACAGAAAGCTGTCCGTTTCGTTTAACATCCAAGAAATAGCCACGTGGATGGCGGAAAGAATAACTCCAGTGATGACCGCAGCGCGCATCCTGACGGGAAGCAGAGTGTAGATGACATGGATGAAGAACACGGTCCACCAGATCCCCTCCGAGGCACTTCTGGGCCGTACGAGCAGTACTCCGATCACCTGGATCACCAACACCATCAGGATGACCACATAGCACACGACCCACATGTGGTCCTGGTGAAATCCGTTCCTGTTGCAGATTACCATGAGCACGAGCGTGAGGAAGATGGCCACAGAAAATACCACCACGTACGCTACGTTCGGTCCCGATCTCCCACCGGAGCAGTGAAAGCCCAACATGACCGTGTACACCAGCACAAGTACGCCCATGAGCATAGTCAAGCTGCTCTGGTTGAGACGGAAAAAGTAGCGCTGGTAGAGCCGCTCCAACTTCTCCGACTGGAATTTTTTGGATTTGAAAATGTGCATGACGCTGGTGCAGCACGCCACGAAGGAAAAGTTTACTTCGGGCATGACCTCTTCCTCGTCGGTTCTCGGCTTGGCTCTCCGCTCTTCCAGACCCAGCTCCACGGACTTGGGTCTCACCTCGCCGTCTGGACGTTTAGAGGACGCGCGGTTGTTGTCTCGGCTCTCCTCTCCATGGTCCTGCCAAGCCGACCTGGACCTGAAGCTGACCCTGCTGACGGTCGTGGAGGCTCGCCCGGGCGGCCGGTGGTCCAGATCATCCTCCTCCGTCCACCGGCTGTTGGTCCGGGTGAGCTTTCTGCGCGGAGATCTGGCTGAGTATGGGCACCCGTTGGCCACAGACTGAGACTCTCCCCAAGCTGATCTGTGCTCGGTCCCTCCCCTCAACCCGGGCGCACCGACTCCGGGTGGGCTGACACTGTTTGATCTGGACATAGTGGAAAAGTGGATGCAGTGACAGAATGTTATCTAAACAAACAGCCTATAAGAGACAGGGGAGGGAAAAAGAAGTTTTGTTCCACTTAAAGAGGGAAGGGAACTATTTAGTCCCAAGGATGAGGCGCATTAAATGTCTTTTATTAGCTGAACTTTCCATAGCTGATCACGCTTCAGACAGCCTGAGGGCTTTGAATGTAAAATGTAAAGTTAGCAGTCAGTTTAATCGCCACTTTCAGAAGCAAACAGTCGTCCTTAAAAGCCTTTACAAATAAAATGAAATCACCAAAAGCAATAGCCGAGAGGAGTGAAAAGCTCTGGGAATTTAAAAAAACAATTGAACATGCGCAAAAAGTCACAGGGGAGCCACGAGAGGAGGGAACATTAGATCCAGGTGGATTTGGCTCTACATCATTGGGCCCAATTAGCCATCATCCACGGAGGTTGCAGGGCACGCGCTGCAAATGGAATAAAACCATTACACAACTCGGATAGTTCCCCAGAGATCATAGCGCAAGCAGCAGCATCAATTGGCCAATTCGAATCCGTTATATGTGCAGACACGTTTCCCGTATCCTTGTCAGCGGTTTGCAGGCGGAAAAGACGGAGGTGGGATGCGATATGAAGGTGAATGCCATGGTGACGGCTCTGATCACGTCCACTTAAATCCTGATGCACCTGTACTGAGCGAACATTGAAGCCTGCTCGGCAGCGGCGGGGGAGCCTCACGTTTGGCCAAAAATCAGCATCACGATTCTCTCACACTTGCACTGAGCAGAGAGGAGAACTCAGCCGCTCCTCCTCCTTCTCCTCGTCTGACAGCCACAAAAGACAGCTTCTCCGTCCATGGTTAAAAAAAACAAGCCCGCGTTACCGCACTGTTCAATTCACCGTCAGCCGCTGCGCCAAATCAATGTCCAACAGCTGCCCATCACTGTTCAAATCCCTGAAGAGCGACCCCCCCACCCCCCGACTTGGTTTGCAGCGACACTCCTCCTGCGCACGGCCATTTCGCAAAGTGACTAACCGGTGCAAAAGTGCGCTTCCGGCGCCTCGGACAATCCGCTCGGTGTGCGTTTGGAGCGTGGCATCATAACATATTTACCGCTGATTGCTGCTTTAATGGTCATTCAACCAAGTTTGCTTCCTCTGATCCGCCTCTCTGGCCAACTTCCATTGGAAAAGAAAAGGGGTGAGTCACGCTTTGACGCGCTTTCATTGGATGACAGCTCGGTCAATCCAAATCAGATTCTGCGCGACCCCCGGGCGCTTTCGATGAATGGGCGGGACTGCGCTCACAGCTGGATAGCCCGCATGGCACACCCCACACGTAGCTTACAGCATGGGCTGAATCTTATCTCAGTGACCCCCCAGCAGGTTGCCAGTTCCAAACTGCGTCCCCCTACTCCAGGACATCGGCTCTAACAACAGTAACACAGAGATTTGTTCATCTTCAGCTGCCCGCGATCTATAGCAGCTTGAGAGACATTAGTCAGGACAGAGAGCACTGAAGGGGTTCAGCAGAAAGAGGTTTTAAAACCTTGTGTAGGGGGGCGGCAACAAATCTTCATAGGCCTTTTATGTTTAATGAGATTTGACTGGTGATTCAATACATGTGGTTTTTGTTTCTCGGTGACAATTATATTCAAATGTAACTTATGCTTCAACTTAACTGTAAAAGTTCCCAGAGGGGTTTCAAGTTGACCGCCCATGTAGCCAGAATACTCTTTAAAACAACTTCACTCATATTCCCACATTGTTCTTGCTCAAAAAAGTAAAAGTGTCCTATTTCTAGACCGAAGTACATGCTCATTACATAAACAATGTATTTTTCTTTATTTCTATTTTGGTCCAGTTTGATTTTGTTTTAAGTCATGGCTTTTATTGTGAAGCGTTTTTGTTCTACAGCCTAAATATTGTTTAGTTAACAGATTTAGTCATTTACAGGCTCACATCCACTTGTAACGGGATTTTCTTTATATCACCCTGCCATTACTGCCTGCCCTTCATTTTACCGCACAGGTATGCCCTGTTGTCTTTCAGCTCTTCCACTTTAAAGCCTGCAAATGTCTCTGCTGCCATTTACACATGGGGAAAAGAACACTGTGTGTTAATGAATGTACTGGGAGCATGTGACAGGGAGCCTCATGTGTTTGCTGTGACCGGCTCACCTCCAGCTGAATTCCCTTTGCCCTTTCTGGAATTCTTTGAGGCGCTGTTAACGGAGAGAACAGTGGATTCTATTCAGCGCTGTCCTCATCAAATGAAAAGAGACTCAGATATAAATCTGATGCAAAATAATCTCGATTCGAGTTGTGCAACTGATTTTCTCAACTTGTCTTATGACTCCTTGTTCTGCTTCCTTGTTGCTCTCTTGTACATACCTAGCACAGCACACAGAGAAAAACAGCCATATTCAGTTCCTGCAAAGAGCCTGTATTTGTGGGTTTATTTAGGGAATATTGCTGATCTCCTTTTTTTTCTCACCTTCTCAGAATTGCATTCATGAACATGTACTGCATGTGCTGTGTCGTTCAGCTTCACCACATTACAGAAAAAAACCATCCTACCTTTTACAAGTAACTCTACACCTGCATTTCATGCCCAAATGTATGCGGACACCCAAACTGTATTTCATGTGATTGCTATTTACCACATAACAGGTACTCATTATTAGTCCTGGATATCTCGCTTCTGATCCTTTATCTCTTCACATCCTCTCTCACCCCATACATAAATCTCCTCTTTGGCCTTTCTCTTTTCCTTTTCGCTTCACCGTCTTCAATATCCTCGTTTAACCTACTAATCCTGCCCATCCGCATTGCTCCCAGCCCAAATCTCAGCATCTTTGTCTCAGCTGCTTCCAGCTCTACCTGCCTTTTCATCAGTGGCACCCTCCCCAACTCGTCTAGCTGGATAACTAACTCCCTCTCACTCCCGCTGGTACAAATCACTCCTATTCTTCACTCCTGACTCCTCAGTCTCCATCCCATCCAGCTTGGACTCTTTTCTTCATTTGTCCTCAGCACCCACCTTGACATTTAAAGTCAAGACTAACAGACAGACTAACCACCGCTAGTCCTACTACCTTGCCTCCCTCTCATGTATGCTCCCATTCCCACTAGGGTTTCCATTCCTATTCTCTCCACCTGCTCCATACCTGCAGCCAGAGTCTCTCTTATTTTCTCCCAACTCTCCCTCCAGTCCATCTGCATCTACCTAGGAATTCTACTGCCATCTGTTCTAGATGTCTGTCCTCTATAGGCATTTAGACAGACTTTTAATTGAAATGGTATGAAACAGAGTCCAATCTATACAAAGTGTATGAGGAATGGCCTTCATATTTTACATAGTGTATTTTTACCTATAAAATACATGATCAACTTAGGAACAATAAGAACTTCTCTTAATGAGTATAAGGTCACTAAAACACTGAATTAAAATTAGCCTGAGTTTAAATCTCTGACTTAAAAGATGGAATATAATGTGCATAACTAATGCTTAAATATTGCTTTTTGTAAAAATTGCCAGATGCCCTTCTTCATGCAAAGGGACTTGTGTCAGGTAGTTTTGCTTTTACTTCAGAAAAGAATGCAAACATATTTTTCACTGCTGTCTGGGTTGGCCCAGATGTCACTGAAAAGCATCTTAATCAGTTAAAAACTGGAAACTCTGCTAACCCTTCTCACAGCAGGGCCTTCAAGCACAGAACTGTTTGCTAGTGACTGCTTCTTTATACGAATACAAATCAAGCCAGGTTTGTGCAAACTATGGCCAGTGCATTTGAATCATTTTGATTTACAAATTTCCACAGCCTGTGCGTGTCAGTGTTCCCTGTTATTTTATCTGATATTACAGAGCTTTCAACTCCAAGTTACCCTGACTGAGTCATCCAACATTATCGATTGTTCCAGTTAAAGCCGAACGTCTTAATTTGAACTGAAATTAGCGATGCTCTTAATCCTCTAAAGAGCAAACAAATAACCGAGAAGTTGCAAAGTTAAATCGTGGCTAATAATATACTAGTTAGAATTTCCACATTCGTTTCACAGTGATTACAACCACACACACGTTTGTGTTCCCGGCTGATTTGACACAGAACACTACTGCCATCACCTGAGCGTGAAATTGAACATTTTACACAGCGTGGGCAAAGGCGTAGTCACACTCATACTAAGAAACACATTTTTTTAATGAAAAACTATTGTTTCAAGGCTCCAATAACCCCGTGACCCTCAATTGGATAAATGGTTAAGAAAATCAATGGATGGGTGTGTTTTTGTCTTTCATTTAAATCCAGAGTGGTTACTGAGATATTTTACATGCAGAGCTTTTACTTGATTCTCATTTTCTTTTTTAAATCTCACCTCTCACCCTCACAGGCAGCTCTTCAAATGTTATATCATAGCCAATTAAATCTGAACTGAAAAGCACAACTCAACTTGTAAGCCAAAACAGCCTTTCAAGTATTCAGGTAGTTTCAGTTTCACCATGACAACTGTGCAAATTCAATTGGGATCTTTTGATACTTTATGACTCCATTCGCAGCCACCAAATAGACAGTGAGAAGCCACTATCATGTTTAAGGGGAAAAATCTGTGAAGTCCTCATGTGTGTGAATTTCCAATAGAGACGGTCAATAGTAAGGGTGATGAGAAAGAAACGAGAGAGAAATGAGTCACCCAGGACATGCAGCTAGCAGAGGGATGACTCTAACCTGATCCCGGCGCACTGAATTACTGCCACGGCTTGTTCAGCAACACAAAGAGGAATAATCAAAATTCAACCCTGTTTCAATTAGAGGCAGCGTTTGAGGCAGCAGAAAACCAGCCTCGGTGAGCAGCAGCGCTGATCCACTGAATCGGTTATTATGTGCTGTGCTGATGCTTTGCTGAACATCATAACGCCCACATAAACCATTCACTGTTGTCTAAAATAACGTCAGTTATTTCAGACTTACAGGGGATGTGTCGGCTGAATTGAGTAAAGACGCAGAACGGCGTAAGAGGGCGAAACACAAAGATACTGTGCCGTGAAGAAGTGACACCACGGTGAAGAGGCCCTCACCCACAGGGGGAGAATTCAGTCTGCGCTGGTTTCTCTGTCTCTCTTTTTCTCGGAAAGGAGAAAATGAGGAGGACTGCAGTGTTGTGTGACTCATCCTGGTGTAGAGAGCAGCCTTTACAGTCTCACCTGTACGAACACACAGCCCTACATATACAGTCAGAGATACTATCTGTTTATCCAATAAATTAAGTTCACATTCACTTACTAGAGTATCTCAGATATGAGGCTTTAAATCCCAGCCACATAGTCTTTGTGAACTCTTGCATTAGATAGAATCACATTAGCCAGTCTTAACCTCCTAGTACCTGGCGTCCACATATGTGGACATAAAATATTGGGTTGTCTAGACCACAATACTAAATTTTGCTATACAAGGGCCTGATATCCACTTACGAGGACATTACACTGCCACCTGAAATGTTTCGTGTTTCATGCAATGTTCTTAAATCTTTTACTTTTTTGACTTTGTTACAGGCATACGTCTTCCAGCAACTGTTAGCAGCACTTCAAATGAACCATATTGCTCAAAGGGGCACAATTGTTGTTTCTCATTTTGTTTTTGTACTCAGGAAAAATGCTGCTGTGTTCAGACACCAAATAAAGAGTTTTGCACATCATTACTCAATTGTGACTTTATAATGTTCTATCGAAATTTAAAGCAAATGTCCTCATATGTGGATATCATTTTTCTCAGAAACTACATCAGGTAAAAAGATCATTCTTTTTTTTTTTTACATTCATCAGGTCTCAATCAGCCCAAATAGCAAAGAAAAAGAAAAATTTCATGCCATGAAAACGTTCGGGTCTCAGTAGGTTAAAGTGTGTTATTATGGGCTAGCAAGTATCAGTACTTAGGTTTTGGTTGTATTGGCTAAAATGTGTACCTTCAGAGAAAGATGTAAGTATAGGGGATCTAACATTGTTAAAGCTGATGTTTCTGATGATGTTGAGGTAAAAAAAAAATCTCGTATTCAGCTGTCATCAACAATTTTAACACTCGTAGCAGCTGACAGGGCCCTTTGCTGTTGCTAAGTAATGGCATTTACATACACATCTTGCAGAAAGTTTTTTGTTGTTGTTGTTGTTGTTGTTTCCAGGACATAATAAAAAAATCATGTGTTCCTTACCAGGTCTGAAAGGTAAGTATAATGTCAGATAAACTACAAAACATTATATATTATATCGTTACATTGTGTCATTAGTTATTTAACGGAAACTAAGCCAAGCAGAAGCTTTGTGTGAAAAACTAACTGCTCCCATCAACACCTTGTACAGCACTTTAAGCAGTACCAACTTGAATGATTGGTTTCCTGTATGGCTTTATCAGTCTCTCACATGATTGCGGAGGAATTTTGGTCCTCTCTTTTTTACAACGTCGCTTCAGCTCATTAAAATTTGCAGGCATTGGTTCATTCACAGCCCTCTGAAGGTTGCAGCACAGCCTTTCACAAACTGACATTGTGTTGGCACACACCTGAATGCTCCAGAGCTGCAAACTGTGAAATGATAATCTGTTAATTAAGTGCATTTGCTTAGCAGTCCCTGCTACTTACCTCTTAATTCCTACTGAAGCTTTAAAAGTTTACTTTGGTTTTCACACACTGCTTCTGTAACCTGGCTTTTTGTAAAAGAAAGAAATAATTACATGGTGTGAAATTTCATGTTAGGTTGTATTTACTTATTTTTTTTTAGATCTGGTAAGGACCATTTTGCCCTTATGTGGAAAACCTTAGAACAGAAAAAGTTTGTACTTTGTTTTTACCCTGACTGTATACATAGAAATACCAGTTTTTTTCTGTTTGCTTTTAACAGATATCTGACACTACCACCTGGGGCTGTAAGGTTTGAGAGATTTTGCTGTTCACTAGGAAAGTCTGAAATTTACTAAAAAACAAACAACAACAAAAAAGTCGGGGCTCTAGGTTTCAGCTCTTCATAACTTAACAGAATATTGGTGCCTCTATGGTTCGATATTGTTCGATCTTTGTAAAATCTTCCTGTTTAGTTACTGAACGAGTCCATAGCAGACGTGCCTCTTACAGACAGACCCACAGGTCATTATAACATTTATCCAGTATGAGAGCATTTTGCAAATTTTGTCCATGTGTTATATTTAAAAAAACAACAACTTTCTTTTATTTTAAGCTGTCTGTAGTTTCATTATACAAATGGCCCTATTTATTCTGCACTCACTTCCTCGTCATATATCTAAATATAGCTCTTTGATTTGTGTACAGTACATCTTTATATTTGCATGTTATGTATCATTCGATCACACTGACAGTGGTGCACAGTGTCAGCAGGCTTACTGTTCAGTTCATTTCGATTGGGCCCAAGCCTGCAAAGTATTTGCACCACAGACGTCACATCCAAAGGCATGATACGTTAACAGCAGCGCAAATGAGAAAGGCAGTGCTTATCCTGCCCAGCTTCATGCACCCCGTCCATTTTCATTACAGCGTCAGGCTAATGGGCTACTTGGTTTTGGCTTGTATTTAGCTGGTAAAGCCTTCCAATGCTGCTATATTATACAACAGACAATGTTCCCACCTACATAGTGTATGAGTGAGTCACTGGTACATTAAGGCGCGCGCACACACACATACGCACACACAAAACAAGCCATCTCCCCCCCAAAATTATGAGAAGGGCATTATAATTCACAGGCACCATCAATGGTCCATTAGGGCTATTTGTGTACAAGTGCATGCTAGTCATGTTTATGCATTTATATACGAAAATAGCAAATATGATTCTCATATTGTAGCTTTATTGTAAATATATACTTGTTATTCACACCTGCACAAAGTCTGCTGGCCCCATGCAAAACATTTGTATCAAAACTTTATTCAGGAAAACCAATTCTGGAGTAACACACCATGCTTCTGTATTGTGTCTTTTCTTTCTTTTTTAAACTGAGATTAATAACATAGATCATCATTCCTGCAGACAGCCAGATCTCCTCTTTCATGCAGTTTTACAACAAGCTGCACTTGTGCTCCTGCAAGACATTTCCAACAAATATTCCTGATCATGCTCAATCATTTCAGGAGAATAATGTGGGGAATAAAAGGAGAACAAAGGCTGGATTTGACATTACAGCCACTCGGTGCTTACGTTGCTAGAATAAAGGAGTGGTTTAGGATCGTGACAGCAAGCTGAACTTTAGCAGCATAATTTATCTTGTTTGTAATCTGTGACACTGACTTTTAGAAGAAACAGCATAATGGAGCATGATGTACACAAATCCCTTCCAAACAAGAGATAGTTGTTTCTGAGATTTCAGCCTCAAGTTTTATTTTAACTACAGACTTCCAAAAGTATCCGGGGCAGTAAATCTAAAACCACATGGTGTGACCAAGGGAGCGTTTTTTCCTGTGAATTATAAAACATGGGTGTAACTTATTAAGAGCTGCATTGCACTGTGGGTGGTTCTGCGTGTATTTAAAAAGCCATCTGCAATTACTGATTCAGAATAACTTGGAACCTTTTTTTTTTTTGGCTACTGTTACATTTCTCTGGGAACCACAACAAAAATCCAATGTGCCTCTAATGCACTGTGATGGAGGCAGAAATCTCAGATACTGTGAAACCAACAAATCTGTGCATGGCTAGTTATCACCAGAGATATGACAAAAAAGACGTTTTTATTTAAATACTTAAGCAGAAAATGTTTTTTCTTTTTTTGCTGATACTGCTTTGCTGATGAGGTGCTTAAAGGCAGTTACTGCAAGCATTATGTTTGAACTTAAAGGTAATCTCGAGCCTGGTGTTACGGTGCCACCTGAGTCCAACAAAAATATCAAGCATTCAGGATTATAATGCTCAAATGTAACATTGTGTCCAAAAGAACAAAAACAAAAAACAAAACCCACAGGAGAAAATCATTACTCCTGTAATGCCATGTAGCTGTCACATATGAAAAGTACTTTAGTTTACAATCCTCTATATAAATAATAACCACCAAGCGTATTTACCAAACTACACAGACCCCAATCTGGATTTTTTAAAATAAAAGTAAAAACTCCAACACATATTTAGGCTACAATGCAGTGTTACATTATCAAAGCTTATTTCATCCCAAAACACTGTTGCTACTACAGATTGTGCTATCTGCTCTTTTTATTTTTTGCTTAAGTGTCCCGTATCTTATGTCAAAAGAACTTCTTTTGTAAGTGTTTTCTTTTTAAAACATCCCATTTAAGACACACGGACTGTGTTTGTAAGAGGTGGGGTACACACTAGGAGCTTAAAGGAGCAGGAATGCTTTAATCTTGATGCTTAAAGTATAATTTAAATGAAGCTAACAATGCTATAAACATCCAACAGATTAAAGAAACAAAAGGCAGAAAAATGATGGATGTGCGCAGGAAAAAAACAAAAACGGGACTTGTCTAGTCACAGGAATTAGTGTATGAACCACCTGGACATCAAACAATGAAGAAATCAAAGGATACGGCTCACAGTCATCAGTTGGAAAGCCGGGAAACTTTTAAAGCTTTTAGAGTAAACATAAACTAAGCTGAGGCAGACATCACAACCACAAGCAAGCAAACAACGGCTGAGAGGAATAAAATGGACAGGAAAACCCAAGCATGCAAGCATGGAATGAAAGGTTTATTGAACTAAATTAGGAATGTAATCAAACTTTTAAATAAAATAAATGACAGAACACAAACATCTGGACCACAGTTTGCAGCGACGAACACTGTACCTGCAAAACCTACAGACACCAATTTTCAGTATTAGACTTCACATCGTTCTTTCTAAAGCAAAGCGTCTTAAAAGAAACCAAAATACGAGTCATGGGGAGGCAACAAATCTACTCTACTTTTTTTTTTTTAGTGTCTTTCAAAAAGAGGGGAAGGGAAGCGGAGAGAGGTATGAATTATATCACTGTATAATTCGAATCAAGCTTTAAGTGATGGAGCTCTGCTCACTGCTCAGACAGCAGCTCAACTGTACCCAAGTCAAAATACAGATCCTTCACAGCTGCAAGCTCTCTGACTAAACAAAAGTAGCTCTGTAAGTTTGTTCATGAATAATATAAAAGAGAAAAAAACAAAACAAAAAGATAACACCAGTTCTTTGTGTACAACCAAAACAACGGCTGTATTAAAGAAAGTTGCTTGATAATTGGACCGTCTGCCAGGTCAGTTCTGGCAGTTTAAACCTGGTCGGGCTTCGTGTTTCCAATAAGCGGGCGTAATTTTGTTCCTCGTTTATTTGATGTTTTGGTTTCTTTTTCATTTTTCCCCCCTCGTTTCAATCTTGCTGAATGCCACTGGGCTCACTCCACTTTGCCGTAGTCCTCTATGTGACCCAGCACCTTCTTCCTCTGCCGGATCATGTGGAAGTAGAGCTGGGGAAAGACTGGGAGAGGCAGAGGGAAAGAACAAATTAATACATTCTCTCATAAATGCTGATCAGTGCACCAACTCCTATTCAAGTTACAGTTAAGTCAAAGTACAGATGTTGAGTTTGAGTGCTTAAGAGAACACGTTCACCACTGAGAAATTACACACAGACCACTAAACAACAAAAAAAATATGGACCCAACTTTCTATCTACACATTTCCTACAATACCACAAAAAGGGGAAAATTATAACCAGTTGCAATAGATTCCACATGCATATCTAATAATGTGACCACTGAGTGCATAATATTGTAATTATGTCTTTGATATGCGCGTTTATTTTTTCTTTTAAAAACCCCACTAATTATGTAATAGCTTATGTCATTATGGGTCTGTGTCCACAGGCAGCTGAAAGCAGCCATGACCTCATTTTCAGCACCCTTCTCTCAGCACTTATTGTTGCTAGGTTACAAAAAACATTTTCTTCAGATAGAGATCGTAAATAACTGGGCTGTCAGAGACAACTAGGACCAAAATCCCTCTCACTGTTGTTGACAAGGTTGATAACATAAGTCCATCACTTCTCACTCATCAACATCCTATTTGGTAGCTGCAGCCCCTCAACCTTCAACTTAAACATGGGAACATCAGATTTATTACAACAAAGCAATATCCAACCAAACACACATTTCCTCACTTTTCGTGCCATGTTTAGTTCTTTTCTCAGTTTTACAGGTTCTCTGTCGTGAAATGTGTAAATATTAGGGGTGGCCACAAACAAGCAGCACTCAGCTCATAGCAGTCACCAACCAACAGTAGTGAATCCTTAAGTGCAATTAGCATACATAAGCAGATGTCTAGTGTTTCAAGGGCAAAAGAAAAGGGAAGACTTTTTTTTTTTAATTTCTTTTTTAATTTAGCACTTTAGTACTTTATCTCCTAACTGAAAAAATAAAAGCCTCTAAATGAAGTTATGAGAGCTAGAAATACTTTTTTTGCAACATGCAAAAAGCCATCTGAAGATGTGACTGAGAATCCTCCCACAGGGAGCTCTGCATGTTTGATTAGGAGTCTGCAAATATATTTCAAAACTAAATGACTAAAAATGTCATTTATTGATCGGTTTCTGATGCAAAAATAACCTGCAAATGAACAATGGGCTATTTTGCCCCGAACCCTCATGCAGGGCTTTGACTTACGGGGAATGTAGGAAATCATGATGAGGATGAGGAAGGTGTAGTAGTCGAAAGAGAAGTTGTACTTGTTGGGTAAGGTGACAGAGTACAGGCCTGTCTTCTGCACGTATGGCAGCGCTGCATAGATAGTCAGCAGTTCCCCAGTCACTCCCATGGGATACAACACGATGAAGAAGGTGTACCTACGGCACAGAGGTTTATTAATGAGAGGGGAAGGGAAAGACACAATTAGCCTTATCACTTTATCGTTTATTTGCTGTTTTAGTAACAGGAAGCAGTATGGTAGTAAATCATTCCCTAAAACACTAAGAGGTTATAGAAAACATTAAGAGTAATAATGCAAAGCAGCATTTAGAGTATTAAATCTAAAATCACGCAGAAATCATTGACATGATTTAAAGCTTAAACTCTTAAATATATACTGCGACACAAACATAAAGCAACAGCAGGTGCAAAAAAAAAAGATCCTAAATCATTGAAGTGTTAAGCAATCACACCTTTTAAACAGAAAGAAGCAAAAGTTTGCAATTAAATATGACACATGCACACGATGAAGATGTCGTCTTCTACAGAGAGAAAACTCTTCACCTGTCTCTTCTATAACTTACACTCCAAACCCAGTGACTGTCTTCCATGATCCTACAATGAATTTTCCACAAATGCACAACCAATTTCTGTCTCTCAGGGCTCACGTCAAACTCAGAGTTGAACACCAATATAGCAATGGTCCCATTTGCTTCCTAGCAACAAAGACCTCGGGGAGGGAGGCTCTTAACAACTGTTGCCTTGGTTGTAGATGCAGACGGAGAGAGGCTTGTGTTTAATTGTTGAAGCACCAGCTTTTCTGCATGTTTGATGACATCGACGAAAAAACTTGGCAGTGTTTGACGTAATGTGATGAACAGTGACTCCTTACTGCTTTAGCATCCTCTTTCACGTAATACGACCTTAAGATTTTCATCCATAAAGGATTGAATTAGGTTTGAAAAGAGGTCAAGTAAACAAAACCATTAATCAATTATTTTCCTTTCATTACATTAATTAGATTTCTTATTTTGTTTGGAAAACAGGCTGAGAACTAACAGTGGAACACCCAAGGAGAGTATTTTTATTACATTTTTTATGTAATTATTAACAGATTGAAATTTGTCCTGACTGACAGCATTATTAGCAGCTTAGTGGCTTTGTTCTCGAAGGACCTGACTCCAGTCAGCCGTTTCTGTTTATCTTTGCATCGATCAACTAATAGGTAAAAAGTTGAGGCACAGTTTGCATGGCAGCATTTCATTAATTAAACTGTAATGCAACTCAATAAATTTTAATTTGCATATTATCACTTTGATAATATGCAAAAAAAAGCATGAATAAACATAAGCAAACAAAGAGAAATAAGTTAGATAAAATATTAAAATATGCAAAGCAAAACATAAATAAATATATTTAAAAATCATTTAATTCTTAAGATGATGATGAAAATATATTTTAAAAAAAAACAGGAAGCAGATTAAATATTAAGAATTTAAAGAAATTATTAATGCCTTTTGTATTACTTTAGTTCAGGTTGTTGTTTATTATTTCATCTTTTATTCTTACTTTTAGTACTTTCAGTCCTTCATTGGATGAAAATACACTTTAATAATTTCTTACCTAGCCCATTTGATGAGGTATGGCAGGTGATTGAGCAGGCTGAAGGTGTAGAAGGAGTAGCGGATGATCTCTGTGACAGTCCAGGCTGTGACAAACAGCAGCACACTGTCCTCACTTTGAACCTGCGCACACACACACACACACACAGAAAAAAAAAGGATGATGGAGGGAGAACAGGGGAACAGACGGCCTTGCATCATGTTACAGTAGTTACTCTGCTGTAGGCCAAACTTGACTTTCCCCCCCTCACAGAACCATGCTGTTTGTGTCAGATGCTCAGAGATCAGATCACACTGCAGGCCAACATTCAATATCCTTAAATATTAGGTTAAAAACAACGTACATTTTATGTTAAAGAGACAAGCGCACTATGCATTATTAATTCACTCTTCTAAATACACCCTAGAAATGCATTCATGTAAAAGGGAAGAGAGAACAGTTTGAGAAAAATGTCAGTGCAGCATCATTCAGACAAACAGGAAATAAAACACATCAGAGATTAGACAGATGCTGTCGATTCATTCCTGCAACCTTACAGTAAAACTGTTTAATGTTACTTACTCGTTTACTCCTCTTCAAGCTACAAACAGGGCAAACAGTAGATCAGCTGGTCACTTTTGAACTTAAGTGAATGAAACGACGTAGAAGGACGGTGTAATTCAAGTTCAGCTTACACAAGTAGCAAAAGGAAAGAAACTCGCTGTACCTCTCTGACGCTGTGCGTGACGGCCCATGTGAGGAAGACCCGGGACATGACCTGGAATCCAGTCAGGACCACAGAGGATGGTACGATTCCTAGGAGATGAGGCAAAACACAAATACTAAACATAGAAACATGCAAGACTACTGGTTTTAGTAGAGCTGACTGAAACTGTCCTCTCCTTGGAAAATCCTTTCAGGTATACAGAAAATGTATTACATAGTCGCTTTCAGAACAATAATTGTAAAGCGTGGAACATTTCTACAGTGCACCAGCTGCCGTCCATCAGCTATAGACAGGTTAACCTTGAAAGCCTGCAGACGCTCTGCATGTACACTGTGTTAACTCACACTTCACGTGTTTTAGCTGCTTCTCTGTACGGGTCAAATGCATCGCAGTCACTGAGAGCTCTGTTTGCCCAGTGACAATTCCAGTAAAGTTTGATGAAAAAAAGAAAGAAAATAGATTAATATGTCCTAAGTGATGACAAAAAAAGAAGAAAAAATGACAAAGGAAGAATGTTTGTTTCAATAGTTAATTCAGTTTAATTCTGAATATGAATATCTGAATGTGTTACACCTGTCCTGATGTATACTTTTGTTTTGTTTTTTACTAGCAGTATGTAGCATTTAATGGCTTAAACTGCTATAGAAGGAAATATTAAGCACTTTTATTATATTTTTGTATACTTTTATTTTTGAAAAAACAACTTAGTTACAAATGTGTAACAAAAACAAAGGTTCATACCAAACAATGAACCATTTTAGTAACATCTGTGCTCCTTTAAATCAATATTTGGCCCTGCAATCATAGATCAGAACACAACTATATTTGAACCCACGTTCATTTTGGCCTCAGCTACACATCTGCAAAGCTTTGCGGCGGTACCTTGCACAGTTATGACTTTACCACACTAACAAAATGTGTCCACAGAGTGACAGACAGACATGTAAACACTTGCCACAATGTCTAACCACCTTTGTGGGAGTTCCTAGGAACCTCAAGGGTCATATGTTGTTATGGTGGGACTAAGCTTCCATTCACATTCCAAGTTTAAATTTAGCTTTTCACTGAAATTTAAAATTGCTAATAATAATAATCATAATAATGTAATTTTTAAAGTAGATACATTTGAGAAAGATGCTGATGAGAGACATTGTGAGTAACATTTCCACATATAGGACAGTCATAAATGATGGTGCAGTGTGTGTGTGTGTGTGTGTGTGTGTGAGTGAGTGGACAGCAGCCTCGGGTAGCCTGTTTACAGTATGAAAGGTCAGTTAGCTTTAGCTTCAAATCCCAGATAACAGAGAGAACGGTTTGTGCATTACAACCGTGGCCAACCTGGCCACAGCCACTCTCCTCATCACATTAACGCCCCGTGAGCAAACAGCTTCTCTACCCTCTTTTTTTGTACACACTTCAGATGTGAAAAGGTTTTGTTTGTCTGTACATATTTACATCTGACTTACATCTACAAATGTGATTTCACGACTCATAATTATGTCTTCTGTCAAAACTGTAAACTGCGATATCAAGCTTTGTTATCCGATTTGTCAATATGAGATCTGCAAACATATGTTGGCCAGTAAAAAAAATGACTTTATAATAACTGACGTGTTTGAGGCTCGAACAACAGGTTGCAACTGGGTTCCAGTAAAGATGAGTTAACTTGGTTGTGAAGGTCAAAGATTTCACAAATTAAACTACATTTTTCAAACCTCTGGAATGAATAGCACTGGTTTAGAAAAGAAACAAGCTATCTACAAATTTAAAACCACCCAAATGTGTCATTAACTAAACAGCCATCAAGGTTACTTTATATTCCGTTTGGAATGTAAACAACAAACATCTGATACTCGATTTTTCCAGTATCTTTAACATATTTCACACCCTGTAGCAGAGGTAACTGAAGGTCATACTGAGAAAAAGTGAAGTAAATTTGAGTCACCAGAAGAGTTTTAATGCTCGGTGTATCTTGTCTATCTGGAACTGGTCTAATGGGAAGCACACCGAACAGTCTCCCAGAGGATGTTCCCTCTTTTGGTGACAAAATCAGAGAGCTGCCTAAAATACTCACACCATATTAAACACTGAATACACATATCTATGAGCCATGTGTTTAAGGCGTGATCAAATTTATAAAAATAAATAAATCAATGTACTCCATTTCTGACACTGGTGCCTAGCTTACAATAGCTTATGTCTGTCAACATAAATGTCTCAATAAACTAAAATACTTCCATTAAATGCACAAAACATATCCCCACTTTAAATGCCAAACATGCTGTTTATTTGCTTCTGTATTTATAACTGTGTTTCAGTGGGCAGTGTGTGGCTCAGTGGTAAGGACTAACGCCTGGGAGGTTCTTTTGTGTGCAGACAGTGTTCTCTCCCTGTGCTTGTGTGGGTTTTCTCCAGGAACTCGGGCTTTTCCCACCATCAAAAAAACACATTAGGTTAACACTGCCTCACAAACAAAGGTCCTTCAAGAATTTCCCTTCCTTGTTAAAAAAAAAAGAAGCTTAATCAAATTAAACAGCTGTTTTTAAGCATTTCTGCACATTACCCTTTGAAGATATATAAAACTTTAGTCCTGGGTACCTGGTGAGGAAGCTTTACCTAAAAGGATGACTCAATACATGGATCTAAATCTAATCTGTGCTGCACTGGTGACACGAAGCAGTGTAAGTGAGAGAGGGTGCAGTCTGAGGAGAAACTCACCTACAGCACAGTGCAGTATCTGCAAAAGAGAAAAAAGATCAAAGAAAATGACTCAATCTGTTTCTGGAATCAAGTACACAGACACATTTTTAACTCTAGCTATTGTTTGTCCAGTTTATACTCAGAAGACTTCCTATAAAAATGTTCCAAATACCTACCCCGTTAATACATTATAATACATTATGTATACTATCGAAACAATATGCTCAGAGTAACTAAACTAAGACAAAAATCATTGGCCCTATTTTTGATCGCCTAGCTAAGCTGAGATCAGTCAGTGCATGTGTCATTTGATGAATGGAATATATTGACTTTAAGTATACAGTGCGTATGGACAGCATCACTGCAACACCTCTAACACTCACTACACACATCTGGGTCAGTATGTGTGTTAGCATGACTACTCTAAACACATGTAAGGCTAAAAGAATGTCTACATACATTTTTTAACCTAGTGTTGAAAAACATTAGAAAATGACATTCATTTGTAGTTTGCACCAAACTATATTTTTAGGATTTTAAAATACTTAAAATAGAAACTAAAATCCTAAAGTCATTAACTGTGTGGCTTCAACATGGTGCAGAGAGGCATGTTAAGTTATCAGTTATCAGGACATACCAAACACTGAAGAGAATCAAAGACACTGTCCATTATTAGTTTGCCCTATATGTTTCAAAAGGCTATTGCTGGATTAATAAAATGATTTTTTTCTCATTACTAGTCTCTACATACAAAACTGATAGCGTGTGCTGATATGAGCAATAGTAGTGACCTCTGAAATAATACCACATATTCAACAGACCATACACCTGCTGCATGCTCAGTTTTTATCAGTTATGCCACACCTTTAGTGGTTATCTCACCTCGAGAACAGCTCCAGTCTGAAAGAACTTCAGAGGTTTCTCTATGGAGTAATACAGCCCATGGTAGCTTCCTCTGGCCAGGTAAGCTCGGACCAAACCCACAGCTATCACCAGCCACCTGAACAGTAGGGGAAAATGCAATGCGGTCACTTCACAAATGAAAAACAAGGCCTACCAGATGATATTGCTGTAGAAATAAACATCTATGATGTGTCTGTAGTTTCTGTGTCATACAGTCAAAAGCAGCCATTAAAACAGCTGCGACTTTTGCATCTTTTGGCAAACACGCGCACACAGACAAACACAACACACAGGTAACAAGTTAAAGAAAAAAATTATTTAAGAGGTCTTATTACTGGGTGTAGTGGGTGCTTAGTTGTGGTGCTGGACCACCTTGTGCTACCATTCGTTGTATATATTTTTCCTCATTTCAAGGAAATGAGGAGCTGGAAATGTCAGACACGAACTAAATAAAAATAATGTAGTTAAGATTAATTCAGAGAAAGTTTCATTTCACACTCTGGTTTTAATGACTCTTAATCTCCGTCTTGGCTGCATTTGATATCAACTCTGGGGCCAGTTAGGCAGAAACTGAGCAGGTCTGCTTAGCGGCTGTGGCTGAATATGCAAAACCGTGCCTGCGAAAAAACACCCTAAGTGCTCAGCACAAAGCAAGCACTGTACAGGCCGTCAATACTGAGGAGGGTAAATGTGGCCTAACTGGTTGGAACAGTCAGCAAACAAGTCACCATTCAATTGTGCAACAGTCTGAAAATCAGAGCAATAAAATCTGCAAATGGATTACTCTGTACACGGTTCAAGATAACTACCATTTGAAAAGCTAAGAACATATGTTTGCATTATTGAAAAAAAACAACAACCTCCATCACAATCGTATTCTTTCTCCAAACATACACTTAAAAAACAACAACAAAAAAACCCTCATTTGTAGGTTTAAAAAAAAAATCTCATTTAAATCACTGAATTGTCTTTTCAATCTTTAAAAAGACTGCTTTATTTTAATATTATAAACTATCACATGTGTTTTTCGTAACATCGGGCATACGATAATCTTTCTTTCATTTTCATAATTCTCTCTCATTCATTTGAGCGGGTGCTAAATAAACAAAAATCAATCTCAGTAATCCAACAAAACAACATGTTCAATGCGTGAATCCGCACTTTCTGACATAAAACAACTAAAGAAAACTGCACACAATGAAGATCTGTCATAATAATATCCCTGTACTGTATGGAGTAGCGTCCCGTCAGTCACAATTAATGTCCACGCCAGGTGGCTGTCTGTTGCTCCTCTAATGTTAATCTTTGTAAGCCGTTGGATGCCGGGGGAACAACATTCAAAGTTGTGCTTCTCCATAGCGCGCTTAGGCACGTTTCTGACATTAATAACTAGCAAAAAACTGGAAGAATATTAACGCTGTAACACTACAATGGGGAACTCCTTCGCCCATTATTTAGCACAGCCCATCAGCACCACCAGAGACATTTCTATCATCCACCACCCAGCAGCATTAGCACGAGGAAACACGCTACGTACCCCGCTGTCATAACAACGTTGTAAATGACGAGATATGCCGTGGCCAGGGCACCGGGTCCCTTCTTTCTCTTCGCAGCCACATCGCCGTGGGCCGCCTTGCTGGTCCCCGAAGCAGCTGCCGACATAACTGCAACTATCAACGGTCTCCGCTCCTGAACGACGGTGGCTGTCAGGGAAGGAACATGGGCCACACCAGGAAGTGTCGTACTGAAACGGGATGTTAGCTCCACCTCACTTCCGTCTTCGTTTTGAGAAGCGTAGTTTAAAAATAAATAAATAAAAACAATTAAATAAATATTCATTTTTAAAACATAAAAAACATATTTATTTATTCCTTTATTTAAGTTTTTTATTTTAAAATATTTTTATTTGCCTTATTTAACTAATTAACTTATTTAACTAATTTAACTAATAATTTACTGCCCGCAGAGTGTGCAGGATGACTGCGTTAGCGTCAGGTCCTGTGATTGCAGGTGGCGGTTTGTGCCACCCTGTTTCAGGGGCCAGGTTTGTGTTTCTTCACATTGCCTTATTTGTTTTCTAAATAATGAATAATTTTCTGTGGCAAATAAGTGGCACAGAATATTTGATCTGACTTGGAATTGCTAATCAGCAATGATAGTATCGTTATGGAGGACCCAATGTTTACGATATTTATTTATTTATTGCTTCTGAATGTATTCAACCTTTAATAAATCCCCAGTTTATTGTTCTCCTTGTGATTTGATTTCATCTTATTTATAATAAGATAATATTAAATAAATAAAGTATTTTTATTTACTTTATTTATTGATTGATTTTTTACTTGCGTACTTATTCTTATATGCATTTATTTATTGATTGTTTTATGCGTTTATTTCTTTGTACACAATTTCCACAGCTTCTTTGTATATGTACAAGGACAGTAAAGGCCTATTCTATACTGTTACTTATTTTCAAGTACACTGAACGTTTGACCAGCAGTCAGAAACCTAACTATCGAGTTGGGCCAGCTTTTAAGAACTGGGGAAACTAGTTTGCTTTAAAAATGGCAGGTAATTTTCTCACAAACAACCAAGCAACCGATTGTGCAACTGTTAGTGGTCAACTCTACAAACAAGCCCAACAATGATTTTTGCTTATTGCACTTGGCAGA
The DNA here is from genome assembly GCF_013358895.1 of Oreochromis aureus. Lineage (NCBI taxonomy): Eukaryota > Metazoa > Chordata > Actinopteri > Cichliformes > Cichlidae > Oreochromis > Oreochromis aureus. The sequence continues at coordinate 26,858,187 of NC_052957.1, forward strand.
CACCACAAATACACACATCCAGATCCACAGCCAAAATATATCATCAAATTCAAGTTAGTTCCTCAATTCCATATTTCTCAACTGTTTGACCTGTTGCCCACACTAATAATAGGTCATTCAAAACACAGATCACCAGACTCATGAGCCAATTCTTCCCCAAGGTCATTTGGACTCTAAATCAACACACAAAATCAACATAGCCCTTGTGTAACTTTCAAAATCATTCTTGTCAAATTTGTCATGTTGTAATACATTTTTCACTACACTACTACAATACCAAGTTTTTTATTTTAACTTTGTATATACCAGCTTTGTATATACACCTATGCTTTTTACATATATTTACTATTTGTAATATTTATCTAATTATTTATAATTAGTTGTGTAAAAATACTCCACCAACCACTCAATGCATTTTACTATTTTCAGTAACAATAAACAATATTTTTTTATTCCATTCTTTTATATTGTGTTCTATTCCATTCTTAACAGGTTAAACTGACCTGGACTACATCTGGATAGACACCTGTGCTTATGCTTTAGGGAACCATAGACTACAATAAAACAGCTCTTATGATGGCTTCTGCACTTTTAAAGAATTCTTTGTCACTGTCATTGAAACTGAAGAGTCACAATTGACTGCACAAGAAGATGATTTTGGTCTTTGATGCTAGTGAAATCTGCATAAAAAGAAATGCCTGAAGGTAATGCCCAGTTAATAACGTTTCACTATAGTGACTCATAAAAATACCAGTTTCCCCTTTTTGCTAAGGACCACTGTCGTGCTGAATTTTTAAATAAATATGAGGAGCCGTGTAGAAAAATATGTAGTGATATATAATAATTTATTTACTTAAAAGCTAATACTTTGTGAATGTATCATTGGGACAACAATGCTGAGCCCACATCCATTATTACCCCACTAGATGACAGTGTTTCTCTTTAACCATAAACAAGGTGTTACCTTTAATTGCTTAAGTTTAAGTAATTCCACAGCGCTATATTTCCACAAAGTAAAAATAAAAAATAACACGATTAAAGGAAAAAGTGCTACAGACTCAGTTGCTTAGTATTTTTATTTCTTATTTTTAATTTTTTTGTAAACAGGCATTATTGGAGACAGCCAAGTTTCCGGAAGAGCAACTGGTGAGAGTTTGATGGACGAGGAAGCGATATTTGTTTAGGTTTAGCCTGAAGAACACACGTACTTTTTTCATCACAAAGTCTGCGTCTTTATAAATTGTTAACATGCCTTTATTTTCCCAAAATCCATTTGACCAAGATGTTGGTAAGTGAATTGTTGTCTCTTTGGCCCTTTGAGTGTGTCACAGCCAGAAGCTAACGATAGGGCCAGTCACACTGGAGGCTAACGCTAGCTTAGCTCGAGTTGTTTATTTGCTAGCGCTACGTGATAAGTTACTTTAGGGCTGCCAATTTTTGTTACAACACCATATACCAGTCCTGGTAGCCTTTGCTAGTTTGTACCTGACATGTTGATGTGTTGTCGACCTCTTTTATTAAGTTTGTCGGCCACTTCATTTGTTAGTATCAGCCATTGCTTTGTAAGAAAAAAAAAAAAACTTGGTGATTCATATAAACTCACAGGATAACCGCCATTACAAGATCAGCTGATCCCAAATCAACTCAAAATACGTTTATGGTTCTATTATATGTACTTTATCACACAAAGACCATTAGTTTAAATCTCCTTTATCCTTTTTTCTATTTTCGTTGAAGCGTATACTTTGTTGATGCTCGAAAACAGTGAAATCCCCATTGCGGTTCATTTGACTTCTCACTTGGGAGGATTTGGTGTTTTCCTTTGTTTTATGTAGAAACTAAATGAGGTTTACATTTTGGTGTATTGGTTAGACAAAAAGAAGCGGATTAAAGAAGTCTCCGTGGGCTGCAATTGTTAGTGATGCCTGTTTTCAGTATTTGGAGTTGATATGTCATTGGATAGTTAAATGTGATAATAATATAGTAATGAGTCATTAAAACTTGTTGAAAGCTCTTTTTTCTCTTCGGCTGATGATTAATCAGAAAAGGTTGGTCAAGGCTAATTAATCAATCACTCTCTGGCCTTCTAGGTTTGGTTGTTATCTGTCTGTATTCAGATGGGTGTAAAATTAAAGGAAAACTCTGAATGTTTCACTCCAGCATGGAGATAATCCTGCTGATTTAACATATTGTGGCAGTCATTTTGCTGGCATTGTTTGGGTCCGCATGTCCCTTTAGCGAGAACTGTCAGTGAAAACAAATGTAAGTTGTTCACAATAATCGCTGATGTCCTATGACCTTCCTATTCTGATAAATAGTCTCTTCCCGCATGACAAACGGGTTATCTATAAGGTATATGAGTCAAATAATATGGACTTCACACTCATGAGCTCCTAACCCAGTTGAACATTTATGGAAGATTTTGGACCAGTGTGTTAAACCTCACTTTCTACCACCATTTTTTAAACATAAAATAAGGGGATATGTATTTTATTTATTTATTTTTTTTAAGGGTGTTGTTTTCCTGTAGTTGAGGTCTAGAGTCTTGGAAAATCCATGCCAAGCCTTTCTAATGACCCAGCACCTTTCTAAGACATTTTATATTGTGTTTTCCTTTAATTTGTCAGCTACCCTATGTGTTTTCCTAGGCTTATCCTATGTAAATTTTCATAGGCACTTCCTAGCTGAACAGCTTTATCTGACTGTGCAACACTGTAGTCCTTGTATGACCATACAATAGAGCACTATTGCACTAGAGAATCATGGGAGTGAAACTATGAGTCGGAAACGTCACAAGTAATTTGCTACTAGCATATTATGAAACAGTGGTGGGTCACTTTGCATGTCAGAAACACCACCTAACATCAATATCGTAGAGATCAATATAGTTTATGTTGTGATTTTTCTTTTAGCTCAGACGATAATGCAATTCAGTTGTTAATGAGGCTTTTCTTTTAGCTTGTCAGCTGCTGAATGGGTCACAGGTTAAAGTACTTAAATATTTACATGGGATTTCTAAGTGTCTTGTCACAGTAGGCCATTAGGAAAAGATTGCACAATAAAAACTGCAACATATAGTTGGCTTATAGAACTCTTCCACACTCATTTTGAGTCCAATAGGTGACAGTATAACATAAATTAGATGTACAATGTGCCAGTTACGGGCTTGCGGCTCATTTTTATATTACACCTTGCATTTGGCATGTCTTACCACATTTTGTTTGGAGATGAGCAGCCACAATGCCATCGGCGTTATTTTCTCACTGGACCATATGCACTAAATCCGCATTTTACATATTTCCAGAGAAGGCAACCAATGAAAACAACACAACAGATGACTGGGCACTTATCATGGACATCTGTGATAAGATTGGAACAACAACCAATGGGTAAGCTTGAAAGAGCCATCTTCCGTTGAATATTAATGGCACATTTTGATTTGAGCAGCCCAGTGGCCCCGGACACTTAATTTGAAAGTGTTTCATACTTGATGACATCAGCAAGTACCCCCAATCCACAGACTGTGTTCCCTTCTGTTGCAGACCAAAGGACAGCTTAAGATCCATTATGAAGAGAGTCAACCACAAAGTGCCTCATGTGGCGATGCAGGCCCTTAACGTGAGTTTGTTGCTTTACTATTTAATTTAATGTATAAAAATGGCATCAAAAATAACTGCAAAAGTTTAATAAATCAATAGATTGGGTCAAACACCTCTCTAGTTTTGGGGTTAGAAGTACAGTTTACTGGCATTTGGGCTGCAAACTGTTTACTATTCCCATTTCCTTTAAAAGGATACAGGAAAGTAGACCCTTTTCATGCCAGTATTATTTAAATGAAATGAGGAATGTGAGACCTGTTTGTCTGAGTCATTGTGAGCTAATACTGTCACATGACCTGCTCTATTCTTAGATTTCTGTCTTTAAATTATTGAGATAATTTCAGGCTGTTGTCATCAAATCCCACCTCTAAACTCACCTGCTGTTAAAATGTGCTGTAAATAATGAGTGGCTGTCTTTTTACTGCAATACTTATTTCACTGTCTTGGCTTGCAGTTGCTGGGTGCTTGTGTATCAAACTGTGGCAAAATATTCCACCTGGAAATCTGCTCAAGGGAGTTTTCCAGTGAAGTGAAGAGCGTTCTTAACAAGGTATGGAAACTTACCTGGTTTGGGGGGTTTTTTTCTTCCCTTTTTTGGGGTGGAATCTTATCCAGAGAATTTCTTGGCCGTGTAGTCCTTCAAACTCAGAGGAACTTTAAGTTTAATGTTACAGTTAAAATCTTAACCAATGCCAGACTCCATAGCTGTTTGTTTTCATGTCTTCTGTAGGCACACCCTAAGGTATGTGAAAAGCTAAAGGCTCTGATGGTTGAGTGGGCAGAGGACTTTCAGAAAGATCCACAGTTGAGCCTGATTGGGGCCACCATCAAGTCTCTGAAAGAGGAGGGTGTCAGCTTCCCATCCCCATCCTCACAGGTATGTTGACATGATGATTCTGAGAAATTTAACAAAGTAATTTAGAAGTCTTATACACTCTTTACTTTGTAGCAGCTGCACCTTAGTTTTTATTTTATAATTCTTTGTGATATTTGATGCCAGTATAACAGATAAACAAAGTGTAAGTATACTGTATTTGCAGCATAAATAAAGGCCTCTTTTTGTAAAGTATTAGATTTTACATAAGCTGATGTTCTGTTAAACAATATTTCACATCACAATATACCCTCATCTCTTTTACATTGTATGGTCACTAAAAAGATACAATCTACTTTGTTTTTTCAACTTAGAAGTAGGTTCTTCTTTTAAGCTAGTAATATACATTCCACATCCAGTAGGGTTCGCTAGGGTGCTGAGGCTGGAATTGTAGCTATGATTTGACCTCAGGCTAGTGTAGTGATTGTGAAGGTTCAGGCTGGGTGGAGTTTGTCTGTCTTTGAGAGTGTATATTTGAGAGGAGCTTAGAGTGGAATTTCCTCTTCACATATTTCACATAATTCTTTGGAGGTTTATGTCATAGAGTCTGACTCGGTAATGGTCAGAGCTGCTTTCTAGTTTCTGTTCTGCTGCTTAATGTGTGTGCGTTTTTTGTTACGCAACAAATCTGTATGTGCCACAGATAAAACTGGACTTTGACATCAGTTTCTCATAAAGCATCTGACATACTTGAAGACTGAAAACTCAACTAAACTTTAATAAAGCTGCCAATGAGGGGATAACTATTGTAGCCTTTAGTAGAGACATAAATGTGCAACACATCCTTTTCCACACAATAGACAACTCGGAGCATTAGATGATAAACAATGAATGACAGTGATGTGAAGTGAATTAGGGCTGCAATGATTCAAGTATTTCAAATAATTTGATTATAAAAAATTCTCGACACACATTCTTTGCTTCGATGCTTGTTTTAAGGCACGTCTCTGTGGCGCACCATTGTTACAATGGAAACGCCATAAGACTACAAGCAGACCTGCAATACAAACCTTTTTAAGGAGCAGGGTGTGAATAAAAAGTTTGATATTAAGCGCACGCACACTGATAACACAACAGCAGCAGTGATGATGAGGCTGGCACAGTTTAACGTGGAGCCAGAGTCTGTTTACACACCGTGAAGAGCAAATGCAGTTGAACTGTTAACTTAGTCTGAAACATGTTTAAATTATACAGCTTGCTGAGCAGCCGTCCCATTTTACAGGGGTGAGTCTAAAGGGGGACATGAGGTGTACTAGACCATATTTATTTCAAGATTTTCATAAAATTTTTGAGATTGAAAGTGAAATGATATAAAAATACTGTCTCAATTAAATTGCGTTAATTTTTTAAAAATATATAAAAAATTACATCTTTTTTCAAAAGCCAATAAAAATATACATGGCCCAGTAAAACTCTGAGCCACTGACCTCAGGGTTGTTAGGTTGGACAGTGAATTATTGTTAATATTAATTAACGTCTACACCATCATAACGTCTTGTTTTCAGCAGCACAAAAACTGTGCAACAAAGCAGAGGGCAAACATCAGAATGCTGATATGCTCGCTTCTCTTCATAGAAGCCACCACATTCTCCTTTAAAGGCTTACAGACACAAACTCTCATTCACTGCACACTTAAACAAGCAGAAACACATGTACAAAAACTCATAAAGCCTTTGAGGAAGACATAGTAAAGTTAAATGTTATGGCTTTGACTCTACTTGAGATTATTTAGATATATCTTTGCATTTAGGAAAATGTTTTCTTTCAAAAATAAAATTGAGTATGACACGTAAATACAAAGGGTTTGTTTTTTGGTTTTGGGTTTTTTTTTTGACAAATGAAACAGATCATGGATGAAACATACTAAAATAATTAATAGCTGCAGCCCTAATATCAATAGTCTAAAATCCCTTAGATTTTATTTGCTTTCTCATCCTGGCTTTGTTATCACTGGCTGTGCTCCATTTGGCTCTGATGATGGTGCGCTGCATTTCCTTTTGTGGGATAGGCTGGCAAATGTGCCTCACTGGAGAGCAGGTGGCTCATGTGGCAGCAGGTATGACATTTAATCTCTGTCAGCTAAGGGAAAAAAGCAGCAGGCAGCGTGACTCAAACTGTGGCAATGTTTACCTGTTTATTTGTTTATTTATTTACTTATTGTCAGTTTGGATTTGGCCGCACAAACTCAAGCGGTAATAAACCGGTTTTCATTTTTCCCGTTTCTATTGTTTGTGTTCTGGACGCAAATAATTAAAGAGACAGCTCTTGGGAGTATTTGTGTCTAAAGGCTAGAGACACATTTCTGAACAATATGTGATACCCAGCATGAACCCCAGGTGGCGCAGCAGTGTTTTTAAAAAACTTTTTGTTTTTTCATTTAAAGTCTTAGTGCTTCATTCTTCCTCAGGTCCACTTATTCTGCACTCTGATCTGACCTTGTCTTTCTATACTGACCACAGGGTTCCAGCACAAAGGCCAACTCATCTACTGCAAGCAAACCAGTGGATGATGACGATCTCGCCAAAGGTAAAGTTAGACGCCGTCATTCAGTTTATTAACACTAGTGTATTCTATTCATTTTTAAAAATCCACAAGCTCTACACAGATTTCATAGAAAGTAATCTGATAAAAATACATGTGAAAACCTTTAAATTGATTCTCCATGGCTGAAAATGTGATTGAAGCACCTGCCTTAGAGCAATTTGCATTTTGAAAATTAAATGAATCTGGCATGTGTGCCAAATTTGTCTGTGCTATATACCCTTTCTTCATTTCTACTTCTCTTGTTTATTTTTTTCAGCTATCGAGCTGTCCTTACAGGAGCAGAAGCAGCAGGCAGAGACACGCCCCATGACCATGACCTCTGACCCTCCAAACTATACTAATGGTGGCGGGGGGCAGGAGGCTCGGAAGGTGCGTGCGCTGTACGACTTTGAAGCAGCTGAAGACAACGAGCTGACCTTCAAAGCTGGAGAACTTATTCTAGTGTTGGATGACAGGTAATATTTTATAACACTTCCTGTCATGAATCAGCTCTGCTATATCCTCCCAACTAATAGATGGCACCGTTTTACCGAGATTGAATGAAGATCTGGATGTGCAAAAATGAGTTTACTGCAGATGAGATGAACGTGAAAAGTTGTTTACGTAGCTAAAACTGAAAGTGTTCATTATCCAGAGAAGGGGACAGGTCTGTCAGGTTAGAGGGCGCATTCAGCCATTAGCTTTGATCTATACTTTACCACTGAAAGTCCCAGAGTATGCACGACCTTTAAGATCAGACAGACATGTTGCTATATCATCATGGATGTTGAATATAAATACCATCCCTGCCTTGTAATTTCAGTAATAACCAAAATCTGATGTAATGTCTAAATAGAATATAAAAATAATATATAAATGAAATGATCTGCTGTCAAAAACTAACCTTTGATAAGTTATTATGACATGGCGGTAACCACTCCTCCATGCTCATTAATTGTTTTGAAACAGAAATTTAATCAGTTTGGTTCAAAGTACATGCAGTGCAATGTAACATCTGTCAGTGATAATAATGTTGCAGGGTTTGTTTGCCTGTTGGAGAGTCATCCAGAAGTATGAATATTTTTAATATGAGATATTATTTTTAGGACTTAAATGATCTGTAAATTCTGGTAAAACTAGGCAAACATCAAAATACTTTTTCATACCAAGAACACTGAATACTCACCATAACCCACTTAGGAACCGCCTTTTCTAGAGCTGCCAAAGACCACAGCAGGGCGAGAATTTTTAGACTTCTTGTTGTAATGGTTCTGACTGGTATGAAGCTTAGCCCTGACGCTAAGTATGGCTTTCTCTCAGTTGCTCCTTGACTTTGGTTTTATGTTTCCGTTTACAGTGATCCAAACTGGTGGAAAGGAGAGAACCACAGAGGAGTTGGGCTTTTCCCCTCCAACTTTGTCACAACCAATCTGAATGCAGAGCCAGAGCCAGGTTGGTAGCTCCTTAAGCACAGACTCTTGTTTGTACCTCCTGTTGAGCATATTGATTTTTATTTCTAGAGCTGCTAATGTAATTGAACCTTTTCTTTTATAGTTACTTATGTTGATAACTCGGCGACTCCAGAAGAGACGAGCCTGGAAACCAAAATAGAGCCTGAGCCCGTCTTCATTGACGAGGTAGCACATTTCCTCAGATTCTTCATTTGCAAATCCATCTCTCTGTTATTTTACCAACACATATCTGCTCACGTCTTTCTGCAGACGAAGATGGACCGAACGCTGGCACTGCTGCAGAATACAGATCCTGCAGATTCCACTCCTGACTCCCTAGAGCTCATCCAGCTGGAGGGTAAAAACTTTAATGCCACTCTAAATCTAGTCAAACTGTCGCTGTCAGCTGCAGTCAGTGTGAGCCGTGCTTTTGCTTTCTAACCTCATTTCTCCTTTTCTCGCCATGGATGTAAACAGGTGCATGTGCACAGATGAACCCACTGATTGATGAGAAGCTGCAGGAGATTGACAGGTAATGTGTCAATTATATAACATTTCTCTATTATTAATCAGATTGATCATAATCACGATATGCACAGCACATGCAAAAGGTTCTTCATCCAGTACTTGGGACTAATGTCTGTTTGTGTGTGTTGCAGGAATCACTCAGAGTTATCAGAGTTGAATGTGAAGGTTTTGGAGGCACTGGAGCTTTACAACAAGCTCATGAATGAGGCTCCATACTACTCGGCCTACTCCAAGATGCAGTCACAGTATCCTCCAGCCGGCTCTGCTGTGGGCATGCAGGTCAGAATAATCTTATATGCCTCTGAATACTAAGAGTGACTCTCAGTTGTAAATGACGTCGAAGCTGGAACCTTGTATACATCCATGATCAGTGTTGGGGAGTAACGGAATACATGTACCGCCGTTACGTATTTAGAATACAAAATATGAGTAACTGTATTCCGTTACAGTTACCGTTTAAAAAGGTGGTATTCAGAATACAGTTACTTTGGTGAAATAAATAGATTACACGGCGGTACTTCCCTGTTTCATATTGTCGCGGGTCAGGACTGTTTGGGTTTGTTTGACAGCTATGTTCTGTTGTTCCAGGCGGCAGCGTTACGGTTGCCATGGTTACAGGGTGGCCTTGCGCGCTCTCTGCCTGTTTCCTGGGTGAGAGCGCTTTTTGTTGTTGTTGTGCTAAGCTAAAAGGCAGAATGCTACAGGCATGGCCCTAAAGAATGTAGCCTCATCGGCAGTGTAGTCCGTGCTGCAGCGAGAATGGACTGCCATACACGTTATGTGTCTGTGAGCGAGGGAGGGAGAGAAAGGAAAAGTCCGAGCTGTCACGGAGCAAAAACGGGAGCTGGAAGCATGTAAATATAATAATAACCACCGCAGCCAAGAAGAGTGCCTGACGAGCCCAGCTGTAAGTAAGCTACTAAGACTGGACTGTACACTGTGTTCGTGTTTTCCTCCGGAAAAATAAATGGAGCAGCCTTTCAACGCCTCTCTCTGTCTCTGGCAAGCACAGTTGACCCAGACAACAAAGTAAAGCTATTTTTCGGCTACCAGCCCGACATGGAACCCACCGTATTAGCCAGAGGTCCCTTTACTACGGTTCGGAGCCGCGGACCTTCAGTATCAGTAATAAATCACAGCAATAGTACATTCACGTAGTTGTAAACAGCATGATAATATATTAAGTATTCCAAAGTATTCAGAATACGTTACTCTCATTGAGTAACGTAACGGAATACGTTACAGAATACATTTTGGGGCATGTATTCAGTATTCTGTAATGGAATACATTTTAAAAGTAACCTTCCCAACACTGTCCATGATGTTTAGATAGCAAGGCGAATAGAAAAAAGAAATAATGGAGGTTGGCAAAATATTGCTTTTGAGCTTTGAGTACTTCTAAACTGAAATCGAGGTTTGCTTGAATGACTTTAAATCCAATAATTTAAGCTTATTGTTTGTGTATGTAAACATATGGGGAATCAGCAGAACGCAGAGCTAAATCATACATGTTTTAAGGATGTCTCTAACATGTCTCATTCACGCATGTTTTGCCTCTAAACTAGTTACTAATCTTAGACTGGTCCTGATGGCATAATATTCAGTCAGCATTTTTTTTTCTTCCATGGAGAGCGTCACAGGCTGCTGGAGTTTTCTCAGCAGATGCTGTTTTCTTGGTCGTGATTAATGTCACAGTCTTTCCCTGGAGATTTAGAAAACTGTCCACTTCGCATAGCAGGCCCACACCAGAGCTCCATGCAACTTATTATTTTCCTTTTTCCGACTGGTGGTCAAACATTGTTTAAAATGACAAAAAATTCTGAAACTGTTAATTTTGATAAATTTAAAATATAATTTAAATATTATATAATAATTTAAAATTATAGGAAGTTGAATAATTGACTGGTAATTAGAATCATTGTTTAGTGTCGATTTTGATGACATGTTTAAAATTAATAACTGGAAGTTTACAGTGTTTGAAGAATAATATTATAAGTAATAGTTTATTTAAGAAGTCTGACATTTTGGAAACCCTACTTGTTCTTATTAAGATTTTTATCAGCATCATTTCTGTATGCTGAATAAAGACTGAAAACAGCTGATCTTCTGTCTGAAGATTATGTAAACTCAACTCTGTTGTCAAATATTATTTAATTTGTAATTGTATAACTGTTTTTTATATTATTGGTATTTGTTCTTTGAATATCTCTGTTGGTGCACTTTTCTCTAGAGGCTGGCTATTTGTGTAACATAGCTCACCAAATCTCATTATTTGGGGCAGCTGCTGGTGACCTGCTATTGACTGAGGATGTTTGTAGCATCTCAGACGATGAAGGTTGTAGTTTCTGAATGTAGCAGTCTCCAACTAGAGCTTAAAGGGAGGTGAAACTGAAAATAGCTTCATTATATGTCTTGAATAAATTCAAAAGATAAGGAAATTGTCATCATAGAGATTTTGGATTATTACACTTCTTGACCAGTTCTCTTCTTCTTGAACTGTGCATTTGTAATTTGTTCAGATTCATAGGTACAGATTTCCCATAATCACGCTGCTATAGGTTTCAGTTGGAGCAAAAATGACTCTGTGTCAGTTTATATAGCATTAAGGATTGTGTGTGTGGGGGGGGGGGTCAGGTCGGGTCAGGTGTTATATTTTTAAAGTAAATGCAACCAGAGCAATAGGAATGTGTTACAAGACTGCTTTGTACCCATCACCCTAACACTACTAACTGTACAGTAGACATGTTGAGAGAGAGCCAGCTGTTTATTAAAAAAATGCTTGTTCCGACCATATTAACCATGTGTTACTTATACTAAATAGGCAAAGGGAGAACTGTTAGCACTGTGACAGTCAGGAGGTGGCCAGTGCAAATGAGTTACCAAGTGACATAAGATAAGACTGGAAAATATAACTTACATGTAGATATGAATGCATTGTGAGTAACCCTTCTCCTAATTTAACTTCCTCATATCTGGTGGCTTAGATTAGGACTGTTACAATTTATAAACTGTTAAATATTCGCTAATAAATACTACAAACAGCAGTATTGTAGCATGCCGGCAGCTGCAGCATAGGTGTAGTAACAGGTCAGTATAAACGCCCAAACAAACCGAGCAGGTCAGTGGCAGTCACCGACAGCAGCACCTACTGGGAGTGGTCAACCAGTTTTTCTGGCTCTGTTCTATATTTACTGGAAAATAAGTTCACTGCTGAACTCTATTACATCCTTTCAGTGCATTCACTTATCAGCACGCTCCTCTCCTGGTCTTCTCAGGGTTACCTTGGACCAGCGGCACCCCCTTATCTTCCTCCATCCATGCCTCAGATCCCCTCTGCACAGCCCTACAATCTGCCCAGCGACCAGCCTGGACCTCTACACTCACTACCCCCAAATGTCTCAGCTCCACCCAACACCTTACCTAACAGCCAAACTGCTCAGCCGCCCTACATGAGGTAAGGATAACACCTCCACCCCTTTAACAAGGACGTTGAAAGTCGAGTACAATCTCAGACAGATTTTTAATCACTTGACGTGTCTCCAAATCACCAAAAACATTTTAATTTGTACATCATAATGAACAGTGTCATTGTCACTGACATAGCCGTCACATCACAAAGGGAAAATAACAAAAACTGATATGCTTTTCCGCTCTCATATATATACAGTGGTGTGAAGAAGTGTTTGCCCTCTTCCTGATTTCCTTTTTCTTGTATGTTTGTCACACTTAAATGTTTCAGATCATCAAACAAATTTAAATTTAAACAATGATAACATAAGTAAACACAATGCAGTTTCTAAATGACGGTGTTTATTATTAAGGGGGGAAAAAAATCCAAACTTACATGAACCTGTGTGAAAAAGTAATTGCCCCCTAATCCTAATAACCGGTTGGGCCACCCTTAGCGGTTTTACAGCGCTGTGGAGAAATTTTAGCCCATTCATGTTAGCGGAATTGTTGTAATTCAGCATGAACCACCCTTTTGAGGTCATGCCACAGCATCTCAATCGGATTCAGGTGAGGACTTAAATCCTGACCTAAATCCAAGTCTTCATTTTGTTTTCGTAAGCCATGCTGAGATGGGCTTGCTGGTTTGTTTTGGGTCATTGTTCTGCTGCAGAACCCAAGTGAGCTTCAGCCTGAGATCACAAACAGATGGCTGAACATTCTCTTCAGGGCGTTTTTCTAGACAGCAGAACTCATGGTTCCATTTACCACATCATGTCTTCCAGGTCCTGAGGCACAAAACAGCCCTAGACCATCACACTACCACCTCCATATTTTACTGTATGGTGTTCCTTTTCTGAAATGCTGCGTTACTTTTACGCCACATGTAATGGGACACACACCTTCCAAAACGTTTGTCTTTTGTCTCGTCAGTCGACAGAATATTTCATCAAGATCCCCAAGACTTTATATTTTCTGGAAAAACTGAAATGAGCCTTTATGTTCCTTTGGCTCAGCGTGGTCTGTGTCTTGGAACTCTGCCATGCAGGCCATTTTTGCCCAATCTCTTGGTGGAGTCATGAACTTTGACCTTAATTGGGGCAAGTGAGGCCTGCAGTTCTTTGGATGTTGTTCGGGGGTCTATTGTGATCTCTTGGGTGAGTTGTCGCTGCGCCCTTGGGGTAATTTTGGTCGCCAGTGACTCCTGGGAAGTTTCACCGCTGTTCCATGTTTTCGGAACAGTAGTGTTTTGTCGATAATGGCTCTCACTGTGGTTCACTGGAGTCCCACAGCTTTAGAAATGCCTTCATAACCTTTTCTAGACTGAGGTTCTTTTATTCTCATTGGATCATGGCATGATGTCTGACTTTTTAGGATCTGTTGGTCTACTCCACTTTGTCAGGCAGGTCCTACTTAAGTGATTTCTTGATTGACAACAGGTGTTGCACCAATCAGGCCTGGATGTCCCTAGAGAGACAGAGCTCAGCTGTCCACAGATGTGGGATCCCTTTTTGATACAGGGCCAATCATAAACCCCTTCATTTAGAAACTGCACTTTATGTTTACCTGTGTTATCTTTGTCTGATATTTAAATGTGTTTGATGATCTGAAACATTTAAGTGTGACAAACATACAAAAAAATAGGAAATCAGGAAGAGGAAAAACACTTTTTCACGCCAATGTACTGTTACTATGGAAACACTCATTTAGAAAACCGGATTTGATCACTACTAACAAGATAATATCACCTACCAATCATATTTCTCTAGAAGATGTATTGAAATGATAGATTCATGAATTTGTTGACCTAAATGTCACTTGTGGATTTATTTCACAGCAGTGGTGTGAACGCTCAGTACATGAGCCAAGCCACAGGAGCTCCTTACCCACCTCAGGCGGGCATGAACATGGATATGTCAGCCTACCACAACTCCAGCATGCCTCCTGTGTCCTATCCTGTAGCAGCCCCCCCTCACCAGGCTCCTCCTCAGCAGCAGGCAGCATATTATCAGCAGCCTCTTCTGTAAAACTAACACAGGGCAGACCTGAGAAGATACACACTTCAGATATTTCAGTTGCTAGTTGTGTGTTCATTTGGTTTACCTAGCATGCATGTGTGTGTCAGGTTATTGCTTTAGGAAAGCTCCTTTGGCTTTTATTTTTGTTTTTTGTTTTGTTTTGTTTTTTTTGTGCCTGTCAAGCCGAACAGGACACACCCTGGAAAGCTGAAATAACTGATGCGTGTATGTAACGCAGGTCTGCTATGAATCCAAATCAGGACTCGGCTACTGTATGTGAGGCTTAACATGGCACCTAGAGTTTTCTCTTAGTCTCCTCGTTTTTCATGGGTGACTCAAAGCAACGCTGGTTTTCTCAAAGAGTTGGTTTTGCTGTACAGGACCATGCAACAAGCGGTCATTGTCTAATTTGTTTAGGAAATTAGCATATTACAAATAATACGTCAACACCATGCTGTTTCTGAATTGAACTGCGAGTCTTCTTATTGGTTAAAGAGGATTAGACCACACTAGGCTAGATGAGATAAAACGTTATTTTCTTCTTTGTTTATTATCTGTTCACACAACCTTGTCTGCAGACGCAGCATTTTGGCAGCCCTTACAGCCTAATACATCGACGGTGCGATAACGTGCTCAAGTTGGAATAAAATCGAGTAAAATATTCCTTGTCGCTCTGAGAGTAAAATGCAAGCAGCTTCCAAGTCTTGTGCACAAGTGTGGCTATCAAAATCTCTTTCCTGAGATGGATCGCTGAGAAAGCCAGCAAAAAAATTAAACAGCCTGCAAGCATGTAGAGTAAATGTGAATAAAAACACAATCATATGTTGTAATGTAGGCAAGGAAAATGGAACAGTTACTGGTTTGTTTGTTTTTCTTGTTTAAGTCTGCACGTGGATTCATATGAAGGTATGAGCCGTTTATCCTGATCATCTTCTTGATTGCAACACTCAGCTGATGTAGTTTATTCATCTGCAAAGACTGAATTCATGAGTTCCAGCTCAGGTGCTCTCTTCAGCACAAACATGTGCAGGTACTTAAAAGGCCAGATCTCCCATTTCACTGTTCTCATCACCAGCCACCAACGCTGTAGCTGATCAGTGTCTCTAACAGAATTTAGAAGTGCAAACTCTATTTTTCAATTGTCAGATACCTATGGTAACATTGTAAATAATTCAGAAATGACGTTCCCATAGACTCTTTGCCTTGTGCATTCTATGGTTACATTTGACATATTTAATTATGTGTATGTGTGTGTGCACATTTGTTTGTTCTCCATGTTTGTGTGTGTTTGAATACTTTCCCAAAAAGAGGTTCGTTGTCAATGTAAAGTGACACTGATTTTCAAAGGTTTGGGTGAATGGATAATAGATAAACGTCTGAATGGGTTTGGTAGTCTGGTAAAATGCTGCATCTCTTCATGGTTCTAACATCATTCTGTCTCTTCTATGTTTTATGCAAATCCACAGTACTTTCTTTAATGTTTATGTACTAAAACATCATAATTGTCATCAGCATTGCCTGTACTTTGATTGATATATATATATATATATGTGTGTGTGTATATCTGGAGACATGAAAAAAAGTGGGTAATTATTTTTACTTGGCTTCTGCTTTTACTTTCATTTTCTTGGCAAAATGTAAACAGCAAAATTTTTTAAATACACAAAAAAATCTTTAGTCAAGCTGAAGAAATAGATGTTTTTCCCTCCACTTAAATTAAGAGCTCTCATACTGTCTTTTGGCCTGCTGCAGTAACTCCACACTTCTAACTTTAGCCAGAACTCAATTTCTGTTAAGCACCCCTAATGTTAAAGGCAGTGTATATTAGATGTAAAATATCTGGATTTGTCAGTGACTTTGGCATTGCACCTTAGCTTTGTAAACATTTTATTTTACCACTGAATGCCTTGTTCTTCTGTAGAAATCAAACACAACGTTGGGAAGCGACTTCTGTCTCTGAATCCTCTGGACGTGTATAATTGTTTATATTTGAAATATACCAGGAAACGTTGTGTCATCCAGGATTTTAAAACTGCTTTTGTAACAGAGCAAACTGTATAATATTCTTCAATAAATATTCTTTGAAATAAGAAAAACGGCGTGTGTGGAAGTTGATTTTGTTCTTTTAGCGCAGATTCCTCTGAAGCTGTTGAAGTAATTACATTTGTACAATTAAGAGAAGGGTGATTAAAATAGAAACTGTCCACCTACAGTAATTAGCCTCTGCAATTCCCTGCACACATCCCCATCTGCGCGAGATGTACAATCCAATAATATGCTCTACCCAGAAGACATGATTTATTAATTGCACTTGGTCTTTTTATAGCTTCTACTTTTTATCTTCCTGTTGGATACACTGGAGATTATGTGAATGCTAGAGCTGGTTATGGGTAGCAAAGCGCAGGTAAAACTGTTCTTCAGTTGCAAAGTCAGATTCTTGCCTGCTCTTCCAGGATACGTGGGAGTGTGAATAAATGTTTTCGAGATTGTCTGAAAACAGCACAGCTGGTGCCTCGGCCTGCTGAGGATGGCTGAGAAGATTCCCTCATCTGTTGTTTGTCCTCGTGAGATATTTTTGAGTTGAAAATTGGCCTGTTTTTAAGAATGCGGCACGAAACTGGTGGAAAGTGATTACGTAGGGCTGCAAATGTGTTTATTGGAATATTTTAGTTTAGCATAGAATTTTACCTGTTTACAGTTAGCACTTCTCATGAAAACATTTGGAGAAAACATGCTTGAATATTCATGACTGAGTCATTCTAGCAGTGTGCCATAATAAACGGCAAATAAGAATAAATAATAAGTAGGACCGTAGTCGATCTTTATGGAGGTTACTGTGGTTTTATATACCTTAAAGGGAGTGGTTATACTTCATTAAAGTGCCCCTTATAAACTTACAATAATATTTAAATTACCATTTTAGGATTCATAACTTTTGTTCATTATCAGGTTGTGTTTTTCTTTTCCTTGTGTTTTTGAATGATGCAATTTTTTGCAATATTGCCACCACAGTGAATTTTAAATCAAACAAGATGTGATTGAAGTGCAGACTTCCAGATTTAATGAGGGTGCTCTATCAGTACTGTACTGCAGCCACCTTCATTTTCTTGCTTGTCTGTTGGTCAGATAGATAGATCACAAAAATGACCATTTTTAAAACACAAGCTTCTGAAAAGTTGATAAAGAACCTGGCATCCAAGTATGGACCAATCTGAGAAATCAGAGTTAAATTAAATCTATAGAGCAGTGGTGTGAAACATAAGGCCTAGGGAGCAGGATCGGCCTTCAAAGATTCAAATCTGGCCCACTGAACAGCTGTGAAAAAATGTGAAGGAGGGCAAAGATTTTGGACTTATAACTGTATTTTCATAGTTTTTACAGTTTCTTCTACTGATAAAGTCTCCCCGGCCCCATGAGTATGTATGTATAGTACACCAAAGTAACAGATAAACAATACCACAGAAATGTCTACATTAACTTTTTTTTAAATGGTGATTTGTTTATTATTTATTGCTCTTCCCTAATTGTAATTGCAAGAGAGTCTGAACAGCAAGGTACAACACATTTTTTTATTTGTGATTTCTTTCATTTACTACAGCAGCATTTATTTATCCTGTAGATAAACCGAGACTTACTGTTAAAACTGCACTTCTTTTTCTTATATTAAACTAGATTAAATGTGTAGTTAAACATCTTCACACCGAGAGAAAAGGAAATTTCGCTGGTTCGACCCACTGACTACTTAAGATGAAAATGATCTGTATTTGGCCCAGGATGTAAAATGAGGCTGACATCCCTGCTGTGGAGGACAGAGTTAAGTTTGATATTATATATAAAGTAGGCTATAAAAATACGTGTGACATAAAGACAAGTGTGAATGTTTTTGAATATATTATCTAATTGAGTTTGACTTTTGACGGCTGTCCTCCAAATGACACGCTGAGTGTACGAAATTCTCAAGTTCTACTTCGTCCTTGAACGCAGCACTCCTGTAACCCTGTGTGATGCGTGTGGGAGGAAGAGGAGGGCTACATCTGATGTACGTGCACTGTCCACTCCGTAAAGATCTGCAGGAGGACACGTCCGAGCTGCCGTCCAAGTCTTTTCTCTTCTGCTGGCGTGAATCGGAGTAAAGCTGGAGCCGGCGGTTCACTGTCCGCCGCCCGAGGAGCGGCACTTCCAGTGGAGTGGCACCGAGCGGCAGCCTCCGCCTTGGACCGACGAACTGGCTGAGATGTCCCGGCACATCTACACCCGTCACGGGATAGGAGAGGGGATGCAGAAGCCCGTGTTTCAGGTAGGAAAGAAAAACCAAAAAACAAAACATGACGCAAAACAGCGAGAATCTCTAGCAGATGTTTTAATGATACGCGAAGACAAATCTTAAATATATGCAAATATGCACGGGGGAAATAATGAAGCCCCCTTACTCCACACTACGCTGACATAATAATAATAATTTAAAAAAAAAAAAACGAGTCATCCTGCTCGTTGTCTTGGTGAGGATGCATTCATTATCTCTAACTAGTCCTCGAGCTGTTATTAGTCAAACTGAGACTGCACGGGATCTGCAGCGTGGCGTGAATTTGATTTATTCAAAAAGGAATGAAATTAGGTGCTCAATTATTAAGCACTTTATGACGGAGCCCAGCTCGTGATGCATGAGGTAGTTTAAGAAACTTTTCCAGGGAAGGGAGGTACTTTACCCCCTCCCATATCTTTTCAGTGTTACAACATTTGCAGATTGTTAATGTAACTGTGTGTGCAATTAGATGTAATGAATGGGAGTGCTGCTATTTGATTACCAGGAAAGAATCAGATGTGAATTCGATAGATATTATGAAGCATAATAATCAATGTAATAATCAGTTTTCCTAAGACTATGTAGCCTAATAGATGTGGTCAGAAATTCATCCTGCTCAGGATGGTTCAGGCTCGGCCTTGAATCACATTTCTTTGTGTTTTTGAACTGCTGACTTCACTAACTTTAAGGTTTTTACTCTGGGAGTGGGAAGTTTTTGAACATTCAGTACATTAATCAGGCAAATAAGACATTATCTACTACAAAATGTGTGTAAATACAGAACTCAGCAAAGTGGCCTCGTTAGACACTGTTATACACAGCGATGGCGCTTTTGCTTTGTGTTGTGATTTTCTGAAGTTATAGTTTGGCCATTCCTGCAATTTAAAATTAAGATGGGATCACAGAAAGTGATATTCCTCCCTCTGGTGTCACGAAGGGATATGATGCCAGGCGCAAGAGTGTCATAAGAGCCAAGCGCTGCAACCATTTACTATATTTCACCTCATTTCCTGAAGTATGCCCTCGCTGCACTTAAACAAATTGCTTGTGTGTGAAAATAGGTCAGGAAAAACTGAATCCATACATCGTGGCAGTGTTCACGCAAAGCTGCACTTATCATAGACCTTCGTGTGACAGTCCGAGAAAGCATTAAAAGACCGGCTTCTTATAATCAGGTCATCACAGCAGACAAGAGACAGCTGGTTGGCATCAAAGTCACGTAAACCCGAGAGACTGAGATGCTGGTTTTAACGGGGTTACTGAAAGGAAGGTGCCCTTGGGTTTGTCCTGTGGGGGAGAGGGGGATAAATAAAGGGAAGGTGCAACAAAAATACAGTCACAAATATATAAAATAAAAGAGCAGAGTTCATTCGCGGGTCTGTTTTGCCTTCATTAGGCTAACAGGGGGACTTACTCCAGACGCAGTCGACTGAAGAGGTCCGATGGCAGCACCACTTCCACCAGCTTCATCCTCAGACAGGTAGGACATGACTTGAACTTTTAGAGGTCAAGCGTAAACCTGCTTAAACTACATGAATGACTGCATTTCTGCTTAATACAGTCCAAGCATAGATCTGGTTAATACTGATGAAAGCTTCACCATGTAGCATTGTACCTGCTGATTACTGGCCACAACACATATGACAAGCCTCTTTAGTTCAGGTAGCAACTCAGTTCAATTCAATTCAGTTTTATTCATATAGCACCAAATCACAACAACAGTTGCCTCAAGGTGCTTGATATTGTAATGTAAAAACCCTACGATAATACAGAGAAAACCCCAACTGTCAGATTACCCCGCCCTAAGAGCAAGCAATTTGGCAACAGTGGGAAGGAAAAACTCCCTTTTAACAGGAAGAAACTTCAGGGGTCGCCATCTGCTGCAACTGGTTGGGGGTGAGGGGAGGGAGACAGGACATAAGACACACTGTGGAAGAGAGCCAGAGATTAATGGTCTTAGCAAACATCCTAATTGTGTCTTAATAGCCTACCAGGTCCTTTGGAAAGGGGTTAAAGAGCTATAAACAACACTATGAAGCACTTAAGACTTAATAACTGATGCAAACCCCAGCTCTGACAGTGAGTGGTGAACACTTGCTGTTTGCAGATATCCCTGGTGGAATGAAGTGGTCCAGAGCACATCTCTGGACCACTGCTGATTTCTGACCTCAGTCCATCATTACATAACTTTTATGGGTTTGGCTCCAATATGGAGTGGAAATTGAATGTGAAGAGAAAACACTGTGGCAGCAGATGACATGTTGCCAGTCTAGAAGATGTTCTGCTGTAGTCCAGGGAATAGGTGGCCTTGATTTGTTCTCACTTGGGAATTTAGCTAACTGACCTGCTTTTGAGTCATCTACCAAACTTTCACGAGTCACGGGAGCAGCGCCAGGCAGCACTGTTTGGATGCACCGCCTCTTTTGTATATGTCACAGTGAAAACAAAATTCAAATTGTTTTCTTAAGTCCCTTCTTTAATTCATAATGTGCTTGCGCCAGACTACTTTACAGTGCTTACCGTGGACTTTGACATCCCGCTGACAAGTTACCAAGGGAACCAAGGCTGCAGAGGCCATGCAAAGATACAAGAATAGTTCATCAGTGACTACCTTTGTCCCAAAGCCCCACTCTTTCTCTCCCTTTTTCACTGCCTTTTTCATGCTTTCAAACCTGACCTCAAACAAACTTGGTCACATGTGCTCTTTGGAGATACAGTAATTTAGACCAAATCAAGTTGGAGAAAGAACTGAATCGTCAGATGTGATTTATGATGGTGTATCCCCCCATTAGTCACAGAAATCATCTTTTTGTACATAATTCCCTTTTAACAAAAAAGAGCATAACACCAGACGATTAGCAATGTAAATAAAATATAAGATCTGTATTTTATTGAGCAGCACACTAATGAATGCAGTGTATGTTCAAAGTGTTAACATCATCCATTAATTAGTGAATGCCTATTGCCTGACACTGGAGTAATAATATGACTCACAGGAAGTGAAGAAGGTGGAAAAGACACGGTGTTACAGACAGAAAGTACCTCAAAGAAAGAAAGAGTAGACAAAAAGAAGGAGAGGCAAAAAGGAAGTAAAGCACAAGGACAGTGGAATGAAATGAAAGCTCTTGCCCACTCCATTTACTTATTACACACTCAGAGATTTCTGTAACGCCCCCGCTGTGATTTGTGTCATCACCGGTGTGATCGTCATCAGGTAAGAAGAGAAGGAGTGGGCTCTCTCTCTTTGATTCCCACGTGTATCCATAGTAACAGCCTTCAACAACAACAGGGGTCAAGCCGACAAGGTTGATTAGCAGGAAACTGCACCTCCTCTTTCTTTTCACAAGAAGGTAACAAATTTTTTTTCATTTATTTTACAGCAAAAACTCAATGAAAGGAGAAAAAAGTGAGATGAAGGCATTCTTTACAGCAGCCGAGGTAGATATAGAATGTTTTTATTGAACGTTCCTCTACAGATCATTTGTGGACATTTCAGAATTATGGTCAACATTATAAATCTTCCCTGGACTCTGGAGTTATTAATGTTAGTTTGTTCAACTCTGCAACGAGGGAGGAAAGGATTAGGCGTGATCCACGCGAATAGGAATTTTTGTATCGTTTTTGAAATTTGGTTTTAAATATGAGCCTTTTCTGTTGCAAATCGTGATCTTAGGCCAGTTCAAATGTGGTTATGTGATGTAAAGAGCACAAGAAAGGCCAAAGAAGTTGCAGTGTCACAGTTCAATGCAGCTATTTACTGTCTGATCAATTTTTGTGGTTCCAAGGTCAGATCACATTGTACAGTATAGTAAAATGATGGTGATACCAGATATCAGTAATTTACTGTAAATTACTTTGAAGTAACATTACATCACTCGTAACCTTGCAGTATTTCACTTTACAATGATGTTACAGTTGGAAAAAAAGAAAGAATAATGTGCATTGTACTGTGTGGGTATGGTTTGACAAGATATGACAGGTTGTGTTGGCAGCATAAGCAAACAGCAATCCAACTGTCACCAGAATGCGATATAAATATTGCTCTTCACCCACTTCAAACCAGTAGGAGCACAAATACAAAATTTTTCATCTGTGTAATAACCAAAGATTGGCAGAAAATAGTGCATTTAAGTAGGAGACCACAGGGATCAGGGCGAGGCGAGGTGGGGTCTGGCGTCTTCTGAATGACCTCTGGTGCTTGTCTTACAAAGAAAAATGAGAGAAAATGATTTAAATTAATTGTTTTCTCCAATGGACGGCTGTGTCACAATACAGGGACATTATGTTCCAGGAGATATGGATGATGAGTCTGAGTCACTGCATGTGATACTGAACAGATCTGCTGCCGAGATGGTAAAAAACTGATTCTCCCAGATGGTACGCAGAGCACCTACACACAGATGTTTATGTGTGCTGTTGGCGAGTGGATACCTGATCGAATCCTGAGCCAGGCTTTAAGGTCCATGAAAGGATTATTTATAAGACAGACTTGTAAAAAGACCTTTAACCTTTCCTCCATAGCAACAACTCAAAGATGCGGGTAGATACAGAAGACGAAACATTCAGCTTTTTTTATTGTCTGTTTGTATTTGCATCTGGTATACATGCATCTGGTATGCGGCCAACTTGCATCTCTCTCTGGTCACTTAGCATTTTTGTAGCAATTCTTGTAATTGGAATTTTCTATCTCCTTATGCTAATTCGTCATCTGTTTCTGTTCAGTTTTTGTCTCTGCACACATTTTCAGGTTCTTTTGTCTGTGTTCAAAATCGTTTTGCAGCTGTCTGTATTCATCGCACCTCTTTCTTCGGCTGGCTCTATTTGACCCTCATGCATCTTATTATGTTTTGTTTTTAAGACTAGCTGCTGGTTTGCATCTTTGGGGGTCTTTGCAATTGTTAAACGGATTGACCTCTTAATAAGAAATGTTAACTCTCCCTTCAAACAGAGGTTCTGAACTTTTGAGGTTAGCTGGGTCTTATTCGGTTAGGCCATTCAGCAGTTCTGAACTATGGTTGGGATTTTATCAGGAATTCCACCTTCATATTCATATGAAACAATATATATGTAACAAATGACAAAACAGATCATCTCCTTCAAAGATCCCACATTTAAATTGTGTATAATTCTCATTATCTTCTATTTTTTATCTTTGTCTTTTTAGTCTTTCAGTTCTACCTGAATCTACTACTTGTAACATAGACACTCCTCTACACATGTATTAAAGATGAGTGATATGAGTGGGAATAATTTTACAGTGCTGCTAACAGCAAGTACATGTATGTACATGTATGTAATTTAATTTAGGGTTTATGCTGTCTAACAAAAATGAGTAAAAAGCACCAACAACCAGTTGCAGCAGATGCCCGCCGCCCCTGGTTCTGCTGGAGGTTTCTTCCTGTTAAAAGGGAGTTTTTCCTTCCCACTGTCGCCAAGTGCTTGCTCATAGGGAGTCTTCTCATCGTTGTTGTTTTCTCTGTATGTGGGGTTTTTAATCTACAGTATAAAGTGCCTTGAGGCGACTGTTGTTGTGATTTGGCACCATATAAATAAAGTTGAATTAAATTATTCAAAGCAGAATAATTGTCATTTGGGGAACTCTGAGCTTATTAAAGAGCTTATTAAAACCAGTCTGTCTTGATAACACAGACATAAACATATATATATATTAAAAAACCCCAAACCAAGCAATTTATGTTTATCATGGTTCAAAGGTGAAGGCACAGATGATCTTTTTTTCGTGGTGTTGGAATTAATAAGCCTAGGTCAAGTTATTTCCTACATTAGCTGTCTCTTACTTACAGTTAATTCAGTTGATACTGACGTCAAAATGACGGGAAGAATGGCGGTTTCACATGCAGCAGACCTTTTATTTTGAGATGCCCTGAGGACACAACAAGAGTACAGTGATGAATTTTGGTGGACCAATAGATGTTCTCAGCAGAAAATGACCTCTTAGTCACAGTCGAATTTCCTGACTGCCTCTGTTACATCGCCTGAATTAATTTCTTATCTCACATTCATGTCCTGGATCGCCGTGTTTTCATTCTCTAAATCTCTTCCGTGCCTTAATAAATCTTGGAATCATGAATGAATGTAAGGCTCGCAGAGTTAATTGATTGAATTCATTGTGAGATTGCTAAACCTATAATGCCGTCCCGGAAATTTAATTTGCCTTGCCGACTCACGATACATCAAACAGAGGCAACTCTTTAACCTCATTTTTCAGCTTGCAGCTTGCGAAGTGATAAGGAAGAGACTTCACACTGCTAATCCCCCTTATGTAGGTCACATGGCTAAACTCAACAGCCTTTAATTTGTGAATTACTTGATGGGCCAAGCCACCGCTGCCGTCGCTCGCAGCTGGTATTGCACGCTGGTCTGTCAGCACCTCCTGAGTAGGTGATGGAGACAATCTAATAAATTACAAATGAAAGGTACTTTGTTATCAGTTGGAATTGATTGCATGCTTAATTTAGAAAATGGCAAAAGGAGTAGGAGCAAGTTGGAGTGCCTTTCTAGCTTAGAAACTAAAGTTCCTTTCTGGCTTGTCTGACATTTCTTGCACTTTGTTTCTCTTTATGGGATTTCACATTTTGTCTCTTGACTGGGCACTGCGTCTGTTAGAGACATAAAACGCCTAAACGAGTTCTCACATGTTCAAACTGCTTCTACCCTGATAGATCCTTTAAAAATCAGAAAACCTAACTGAACTCAAATGGATGAAAGTGACAGCTCGAGATATGAGTAAGAACACAAATTCTTTGTGCCTCTCTTATCCACTTTGTTCCATTATTAGTTCAGTTTCTTGTCATTTTTGCAGCCGTGGTTATGACTGTGTGCGTATGTGTTTATTTTCAGTGAGGTAATGTTGCTCAAGCTGTTGTGTTACACGTGATATCTAATTATACCGCCAGATCTACGTGGCAGCATGATCCCACTTTTCTCCAGAAGCATATTTCACCCTTTGTGCTCTTTCTATTTTACTTCCCGTCTTTCTTTTTTTCTCTCTCTTTCTTTAAAAAAAAGCACCCTTATATGTGATATTTCATGCACCTTCAGCCTGAATAAAATGACCTTTATTCTGAAAGGTCTCCCTTTGATCTACTGTTCCACACGGGCCAGAGGGGGTCTGCCGGGAGCTGCTGTGCAGAATAAAGACACACAGAGCAATATCTGAATGAATGATGAGCATGTAGTACCCGGCTCTGGGCCTCCACTAAAATACCTGCAGGATAGACACAAAAAAATCTGATGTTTTGGGAAGAGCTTGTTCGGATCAAGGAAAAAAAAGGAAAAGGAAAAAAGCGTGGTGATGTTGATGAAGATGCATTATCGGATCAAGAGAGGGTGCTGTTGCTCTACTATGCCTAACAAATGGCAACATCTCAGTGCCAAACTTGTTTGAGTAGGATCATTGCTCAGTTTGTGTAAAGTGTGTGTGTGTGTGTGTCTGTGTATGTTTAACAGGGAAATTTGTATTATTATTATAAATAGTACCAGGAATTTCTTTTAAAGCACAAAGCCAAAGCAGGGAAATATGAATTGCAAAACAAATACTCTAATTTACTCATTAATGATTTTCATGTATGTTTGTATTACTGAGGTGTTTACTCTGAAAATAAACAGTCTTTCAGCTGCACAAATGAAGACCTTTTGTACAGCAATGAATTCAAAGTCTTTATCTAACATCCTGCGGTAATTATGGGACGATAAAAATAAGAATCTATATTTTTAAATGCACTGTTGTTTCACATGTAAAGTAGTTATAGTAGCAACAGATGCTGTCCATGAAAGGTGTCAAACTGTAGATTTGAAGTTCTCTAGCTTTTCTTGATTGATCTCCTCTGCGATCACTCTCCCTGTAGCAGATATATACAGGTTGATTTTTACGGCTCCGGTGTTTTCATGAAGCTGTAAAGACACGGGCGCTCCTTGTAGCGGAGCAGCAGCTCGATCGCATCGAGTCTGCCTCTCGTTCTAAGTATCATCACTCAGCTGTTCGCCTTTGCTGCCGTTCTGCATGTGCAAATTAAATGTCGGCGTTTAGTGTGAAAGATTACCTCACTCTCACATACAAGCACAGGATTGACACGGCTTGCTGGTTAATGATGCTCTCAGGCTGCAGACGCCCCCGCCTCTTTCTCTTCTCTCTTCCTTATTCACAGCCAGCCGGGCTGACTGGAGCCTGCGCCACCCAATCGGTAGCCTGCATCTCACTTCTGTCATCAACCAGTGCTGGGGAAGGGATTGGCTCGTGCAATCTCAGCTTGGAAAGCAGATGAAATGCCAGGTCTGCTCAGCCTCTGGGGATAGCCAAGCTTGCCTTATAATGGGAAACAACACTTGTTTGATCTGGGAGCAGTAACATCCGATTCAACATTAGGAGAAGACTGGACTCCAGCTTTTTTTCCCCTTTTCTTTTATAAATCTGTTGTTCTTCTGTGATCTGGGTTCTTTTTCATCTACCTTCATGTGGAGGAAGAGACTGCTGGTGCTCTCTGTCACTCCCCTATCCTCATCATCCATCCTCTCCAGAACAGGTTGATCTTGAGCCGTTTCGAACTATTTTGCACTGAAGAGCTCATTTTTGGGAACCTCACTCCTCCATGTACGATAACTTGTACCTTCATGGATTTGAAGACTCGGAGGCGGTGAGTGGAGACTGGCGTCTGGCACTTGTAAACCACGCTGCTCTGTTCCGTCGTGGCTGCTTGATCCCTACATAAACTCCCACAGAATGCATTGAGACTTGAGTGGGCTGAGCGTGCACTCATCTCGGGGGAGTTAGAGGAGGGAACGGTGTGTGCGAGTGTGCGTTTATGTGCGTGTCTCCTCGACCGGTCAAAAAGAAAAATACAGTTTTCTCACTGATACTATCAGCTTGGATGCCAGTTCTCCTCCTGTCTGAGCCGGTTGTCTGCAAATCTGAAAAGTATTGTCTTTACCATGTATGGCTGATTGGCCGGTACGCATGCTGTTTGCCTCTGTTTAAGAGCATTGTGAGCACGTCTGCATGATTCCTGTGTGCCTCCACCTTTATCACACCCCACTGTACATCATCATGGTTTATTGAAAAGACCAACAAACATAATCAGCATTCACTACGGCCATCTGCATGATGCTGATGTGCTGATGCATGCCAACTGTTACATTCGTCACTCGCAGCATGAATGCCTTTATGTTAGAAAAACACGTTGCCATTAAGGGAATTCTCATCTTTGCCACAGATAAGTGTGCGTAGGCACCTTTAATACAAAGAGGCAGACAGGAAGAAAAATGTGCGGAAGCAGAGAAAAATGCTTACAAAGGCAAGGAATATAGAAGCTGCTGCCGGGTGGGGAGGAGGGAGGGAATCCCACTGAGGCAGAATCTGTCAGAACCTTTCCATAAGTCCACCTGAGATACCGGCTGCCTCATAAAGACCGAAAAGTAGAGGGGATTTTATTCACATGTTCTGTCCTGTCCGCAGCGTATACAGAGAGATTTTCTGTGTTTGCATTGTTGTTTGTTGTGTTTTTGAAGTATGTGTTCATTTTTCTGTGCCAAGTTTTGTCGGTGGTGTGCTATTAGTAGCTTCTGTTTGCTGTTGTTTTTTCCTGCATTGGGAGTTATTTCCAAAAACTCAAATTTCGGGCCTTACACTCAAAAGCTCTGGGCGCCCAAAATAACTCTCTTAATTTAGTTACTCTCTTAGGCCCTGATAGTACAGCAAGATCCAGAAATAACATGTTTATTTTTCATTATTATTATACGTCAGAATAACTAATGAGTCTGAAGACAGTTTACTCCCACATGAGACTGCTCGGGAAATGGATTCGGGAAAATCCCAGTATACTCAAGAAACTGTCTCATACAGGATAAAACTGGATCCATTCATTCCTTCGTTACTACTAAGTCAAAAACACACTTCGTTTGATTCTGCTGGTCAATTTCAGTGAATCAGTCAATGAGTATTTCTGTCAATACAGGCAGCCTATTGTTCTGTGTACTTTAATGAGTACTATTAAATCAAACCTGGAGAACTTGTTCATACACTCTGTTGGGCTGCCGTGTTCAACATTGTTCCATGTTTAGCTGTACTGGCAGCGTCCAGAACACACCTTTGACCTTACTGACCCCGTGGTTTGCTATCAGCACTTATCTTTAGCTTTTTTTTTTTAAGCCAGGAATGTCACACAGACTTGTCATTCATTTCATTCCCAGCACATATTAAGCTGCAGGCTCTCTTGTGTGACTCATTTCCAGTAAGAGTTTTGTCTCCGTTTCGAGGGATGTTTGACACACAAATATAATCTATGTGTTTGGTGTTTATGACCTTCCCACCTTTTTTTGACGATTACTCCTTCTTTTCCAAAGCTCAACATTTTTCAGCCCTCGGCAGTCTCACCAGAAAAGTTAGTCAAGTAAAATTAACACTCCAAATTAAAGATCCAGAAGAAGAGTTTTACCCAAAACTACCCAGAAAGCAGCTGTTTGATCCATTTTTAAAATGTTTAGCAGAACATGCAGGACTTTCCGTTTTGTGGTCTTGATCCATTTTTATCTGATGATGTAATATTTAGAGTCAGTTGAACATAGTTGGTGGAAATTTTTTTTGCAGAGTCACTGTCCTTCCCTAGCTTCCAGGAATGATGTAAACCACTTTCTATGGTTCTGCAAACATACAGTATTGTTCACTGCATGACTCACCTTTATAACAGGTATTATGTAAAACACAAAGCCTAGTAAACCTTCTGCGCTGGCTCATAGTAGTTTTACTACTGCAAATAAGATGGTGGAAGCAGCGCCTGAGGAAGACACTGTTATTTCTAAACCAAGTCTTTCCATTATACACTCACTGGACCCCTTGGTACTAAAAGGTTTCATCCATGTTTTGTCTTCAGAATTGTTTTAATTCTCTGTGGGATAGATTCGACAAGGTGTCGGAAACTTTGCTCATGGATTTTGGTCCATTTTGACATCGCAGTATCAAACAGTTGTTGCAGTTGCTGTCAACAAATCACCCATTTCACCGCATACATAATGGATTGAGATCTATTGGCTTTTTGGCTGTTCAAGTACGGTGAACTCATTCCCACGCTAAAGTAACCAGTTTGAAATTATTTGAGCTTTGTGACACATTATCATTGGAAGCAAAAGCAAAATGTACATAGTGGACAAACTCTGGCATTTAAAGGGTGCTGAGCTGGTACTAAGGGCGATACTGTATTTTCTATTTTTTTGGCCATTCTCTGTAAACCCAAGAGATGTAAACCCAAAACCTCTCTGCATTGAATCATACTTGTTATTCATCTCTGGATCTCTTCCACAGTGTCTTTTATCCTGTCTTCCTTCTCTCTCTCCAACGGTCGCAGCAGATGGCCCCGCCCCTCCCTGAGCCTGGTTCTGCCGGAGGTTTCTTCCTGTTAAAAGGGAGTTTTTCCTTCCCACTGTCGCCAAAGTGCTTGCTCATAGGGGGTCATATCATTGTTGGGTTTTTCTCTGTATGTATTATTGTAGGGTCTACCTTACTTGAGGCAACTATTGTTGTGATTTGGCGCTGTATAAATAAAATTGAATTGAATTGAATTGAATGATTTTGTAGGAAAATCCCAGTAGACTAGCCTGTCTGCGACCAACAATCATGCCATGCTCAGTTCAGTTAACTTCAACAGGATATTTATGATGACGTCTACATGTCTAAATGCATTGAATTGGCTGATCAGATATTTGCATTCATGAGCAACTGAACAGGTGTATCTAACAGAGTGAGTTCATAAGGAGCTAAAGGGCCACAAGTAAGCCAGGGTAGAGACATTTACCCTCTGACTTTAAAGCTAGTGGATGCAGTGATGGTGCCAGTTGGGTGTGCTGAGGAGGAATGCTTTTCGTCTTACAGTCTGGGACTGATAGTCACATAGGTCAGGGGAGGAAGATGATTGGAGATGGGAGAACGGACCAAGCTTTGGCATCTGGACAGATAAGGTTAGAGTGTGGCATGACGGACTCAAGACCGGCCACTTGACACTTCGATAATGAGCCACAGCTTGTGCGTTTGTGCAGAAACGGAAGGCGGGGGATAGTAGTCTTTGCTTGTGTAATGTGCATGACAGTAATTTTAGGAATGTGTAGACATGCCTTGTGTTGACTGACGTCTTTGCCATTCATGCATTAAAAACTTCAGGCTTGTAAAGTGGCAAATATAGGGATCCGAGGTAATATGGCCTGATTTTAAAACACTAATACTAGTAACAACTGGATTTTTATTCTTACTTTTGAGATGATTGCTTCCAATAAACGTGCACAAAGGTATGAAAAATAAACTTTTTCTAGATTTTCTAATGTTATTTTACATTATAATAGAATGTAAAAGTAACGCTACTGTTTAAAACAATAGGGTCATGTTACAAACAAAGCCAGCCTCCATGTTGAAGATAAAATGTACATTATTCTCTGTTACAAAAAGATGTAGTTTGCTATTTTAAAAGGAAAAAACATACATCAGGTGATACTCTGCAGTGGCCAGCTGTGTGGTGGTTTTATTTCTTTTTCTCCACTCTTCCAGCTATAGATTTCATTTGTAATGAGGCAGTAAATAACAGTTATTTGTACCAACCAAAGACTCCCGTGGCTCTGAATGGATCATTAGCAGAGACGCCTGCAAGCCCTGGACAAAGACATTAATCCTCACTGTCCAGCCTGGCAGGTTGACTTCAAAGACTTATTCCTGTACAAATGCCCTGTTACACATTTTGGCATTTATTTTCATTCAATTATTGATGTCCAGTGGAAGTGATAGTCACCAAGCCCATCCTTCATGCTCCCAACAATGCCATATTCAGGATAGGAACACATCTTTTTGTAATCTATCTTTGAAAGGTTGCAAATGGGGAAAAAAGACATTCAACTGAATGGCACTTAATCGAATCTATTTCAAACTGCTTCACAAGTGATGGACAGGATGGAAATATAAGAGAAACAAATATGAAGAAATCAGTATCCAAACAAGATTTTGTCTACTGCTTCATGCGAGATTTGTGTCCTCCATGAGCTCACCATAGCACACCTGCATCACAGTTTGTCAGGTGTACTGACCCAGTCAAACTCCCCATCTGCCACTGTCCCCCGAGTCGATCCCTGACAACAGTTAGGTGAGCCTCCTTGCCTCCTGGGGTAAGTGAGCATAAAGAGGGTGGCACGGTAGTGAACACTGTTGCTTCACAGCAAGAATGCTCCGATTCAGAATCCACCGCTCAGCCTTTCTGTGTCAAGTTTGCATGTTCTCCATGTGCCACATGGGTTCTCTCCTTGTACTCTGACTTCCTCCAACAGGGCAAAGACATGCATGGTTGGTGATTCTAACCTTAGAAATGAACATGGTTCTGTTCTGTAGCTCTGCTGACGTGTCCACATGGTATAAGTTTGTGAGCTTATACCCTGAGACGGCTGGGTTAGACTACCTGAATTGGAAAAGGAATTAGCAGAAAATGGATGGATGAAACATATCAAGAGATAAATGCATTTGATGGAAAAGTTTGGAAAGACAATTCCATAACACTGAATTGTCAGTCACTGCCATTAGCAAACCATGACAATTCAAGTCCAAGTTTATTTATATAGCATATTTGGAACAACCTCAGTTGACTAAGATGCTGTGCAATGTAATTATTAACATGCAATTATTAGCAGGCCTAACACATATGTAATATCATACATACACATACAGCGAGAGTTCTGTTTGTCACGCCAGATGATCTTGATGACGACGGCCTTGAAGCAGTACATCACGCCTTAGTCAGATGTCAAGGGTTTATAAGCATGTCTCATGCTGCCTGCAGCTTTGCACCATTGTTGTCATATATATGTGAAAAATCACAGCTTTCACATATTTTAAGATGAAACTGGAATATCAGTGTGCGTTTGGCATTTGGTTGTAATATTTCAACGATAGTAAGATATTCACAAACAAACTGTTTTCTGGCATTTGATCAAAAAGTCTTTCTTCACCACATATGACATTTTAAAATGAGACAAATGATGCTCTTTTTATAATATGGCATAGCTGCATCCTCCTTCTTCAGTCCTTCTCCTGCATGGATGGGTTGTTTTAAATAGAGCGTCTGGCAGCATCCATGGGGGAACCGACTGTCCTGTCATCTGCTACGTAAACATTTATGCTAAAGTCCAGTTTTTCAGCCCATTTAGCTGAAACTGCAGGACTCTGAACATCCACCAGCTGGCTACTGGATACAGAACTGAATGCAGAATCCACCTGATTTGATGAGCTGGAGACATACTGGTATGAAGCAACAAGGCATGTCTGCATTTAAACTGGTGTAACTGAGCACATGCACATGAATATTAGCGTGTATTAAGTGTTCAACTTAAATAAGTGTTGAAGACTGAAATGAGGTATTGTGTTTTATTGTGTTAATTATCTGCCTTTTGTTCAATCATTCATCATCTCCTGACATCTGCTTTCACAGTTTCCCCAGTTATTAAATATCATGGTGTCTGAATGAAGCTCACAGACAGAATCGGAGTGTTAGTTTGTTCTCTGTGAGTTTATTTCTGGCACACACAGGAACATGATATTCTGAGTTTTGTTCTGTTTTGAGTGGATGGATGGATTGACAGCTCCAGGCCACAATACTGTTTAACTGTTTAGAAAGAAGATATTTAACTCCACCATCTGGGTGGGGCCTTTCTGTGTGGAGTGTGCGTGTTGTCCCTGTTTTTGCGTGGGTCCTCTCTGGGTACTCTGACGTCCTCCGACCATCCAAAGACATGCAGTTAGGTTAAATGGTGATTCTAAATTGCTCATAGGGGTGAATGTCTTTCTGCGTCAGATTGGCGACCTGTCCAGGGTGTACCACGCCTCTCGCCCTATAATAGTTGGAATATGGTGGAAGAGAATGAATGGATGGATGGATGGACACTTTTTAAGTTTTTTGCTTTGCAGTCATTTAGTTCTTCATTTGTTTTGATGTTAATCAGGACACTTGTTGTTTCATGTGTCACATGGTGGGAAATGAGCTGCTTTGATTGATGAACAGCGACATGAAAGAAAAGAAGTCATTAAAATGAATGAATGCATTCATGCATTACGTCATTACTTCTTCATTATACATTACATCATACCACGTGGTTTGGTAGCATAGTCGTCTTTTCAGATATTGCATAACATTTTCACAGTAAGCGTTAACTGAATGTCTGTAGTGCTTTGTTCCTGTAACTCTAGTCTAAGTGACAGATACAAGCAGCCAGATTGGGAAATAAAGAGATTTATAAATGCCTGCAGGCAGGTGGGTTACATGAACTGTGAGGCCAGTGAATCATAAAGGATATTGACATTGCTGGTGGCAACTATTTTAGCAGCTATACTACCTCTCATCATTCAGCCATTTCCCTTATTTAATGCTGGTGACAAGGGGAATAACTGGCTCATGACCCTGGAGAGAAGGGCGTGCACAGCAGCCTGCAGGCCACAG
This sequence comes from Oreochromis aureus, assembly GCF_013358895.1. Classification (NCBI taxonomy): domain Eukaryota; kingdom Metazoa; phylum Chordata; class Actinopteri; order Cichliformes; family Cichlidae; genus Oreochromis; species Oreochromis aureus. Next base: position 26,892,403 of record NC_052957.1, read on the forward strand.
AACATAGTACGTGGCCTCTACCCTGAATGGAAAGCACTGATTAGCAGAAATTAGCATTTGGACCCTAGAGACTCTATGCAGTCTAATACAGTGCACTGAGTTAGACCTTTCCTGCTAGTAAGACACATGTCCAGTGTCCATGCTTATGTAATTATTCATCTGCACCTACAGTAATTTTGATTACTGTATGGGTTTGGATTGGTTTTGGAAGCTTTTCAAAGACCAAAGGAGGGTAACTGACTGATATTTTGCTCAGTAAATGTTTTCTTCTCAATTTAACAACACATAAGCTGTCGTCTCAAGTACTGGTCAAGTCTGCTGAGGCAAAGTTACAGTATGTTGCTTTGGCCATTTATTGGATCATTTTCACAAAAGACTTTTTTGGTTTAGCACAGCACCAAATTATCCACAGGGATCAGTGACGACACAGGATTTTAAAATGCTGTGGCTGTTTATATAAAATAATCCTTGAAGCATTTCTCAGGAGCAGTAGTATCTTGAAAATGCCACTGACTGCTTAATTAGGCAGTTACGGTAAAGCATTATCAAAATTAAAGTTGATTTCAATTATCACAAGACATAAAAACTGCATGGATTAAAAATGGTTGAAAGGTTTGGTTCTAATAGGAATGCACTAATTGCAGTTTTCAAGTAACAAAACTAATGTCGGGTACTTGGATCAATTTCTAGTAATGTTTATAATCTCATGGGACACATCTACTACTGATGATGTGTCCCAAATTTTAATATTATAATTTAGATCAGATTTCTAATCCCTAAACCTAATCAAGGAAGGTAAAAAGAAACTAAAAAATGGCAGAATAGCTTGTGATAAAAGACAGAAACACCCTGTGAATTTGAGGCACACAACGATGTGTCCCGCTGGTAAAGTTTCCAGGCTGCCTTTCCTCATAGTAGCCATCCCCCAAGACTTTCTCCATTTGAAGGAATGCACTATCAGGGATTGTAACATAACAGGACATTGACCTTTTCTCTGTTTTACTTGTGTCCATAATTTTCCTCTTGCCTGCTTTGATTCTTTGCTCATACTGAGGCTGCTAGCTTTAGCCTTAGCTACTTTGCCTTTTTAACTTAAAATGTCCATGTTAAGTTGGGTAGGTTATGATTTAGGTGTCTGATTAGGTTTGCTGTTACAAAGGTTTTCCTGGTGGCCCCTTCTACATTGTCTCTCACAGTGAAGAGCGTCTACACTAACGCTGTGTTAGTGGCCGCGCATGTGTGCATGTTACACATGTGTAGACTGGGTTGTATGCAAGGCTGACTGGTTGCTCACTGGTCCAAGTTGAAAACCCTGGAAACTGCCCAATACTGGTCCCTGGACGGTCAACAGGAGCATCCATCTGTCCATTTGCTTCCGCTTATAGAGTTCAGGGGAGGGGGGCTTAACCGGCTGCCATAGGGTGACAGGTGGGGTACAAACTGGACTGGTCACCAGTCTGTCCCAGGGCTAACACAGAGAGTTAGAGAACCATTCAAATCTACAGACAATCAATAATGACCATGTAACCTAATAACCTCCATATCTCTGGACTGTGTGAGTTCTGTTTTTGACTGTTCTAAGGTCACAAATTGGTATTTTTAATGTTTAGTATCTTCTCTATTTGTCCCTGTAATTGTTAACTAGTCTGTTTTTAACTCAAGATAAACACTTTTTCACCAACTGCATAAAATTCAGTGTATTCAAAAAATAAATTACCACTATAAATAAAAGATTTCACAGTGTTCAAGCACTCTGCTCTACCTTGGTGCAGCTGTAACAAATTGGACTTTTGCCAGTTCTCCCACATGGCATTACAAACAGTTACAGTACCGGTCAGCCAAAGGTGACGTCCTCAGAGCCAAGATTTGCATTGCTGCTGTGTGTTGACAGTGTAAGCAAAGTATAAGTCAGCCCTGTTTGAAAATAGAGGCCTTGTACACTGTGGCTGAAAGCACTTGTTATGACTGATGTGTTTATAGTCCAGGTCCATTATCCCAACTCATGTGCAAGAAGTGTGTTCTTTTGGTTTTACTCCCATAAGCCTATAGCATTAAGCTTATATAGTCACCTTAAATATCCAGGAAGGCAGGTACAGTTTTAAATGGTTTATTCCCAGAAGTGTGGCACAGAGGCTTGCAGGGTAGCCAACGAGTAAGCAGACAGGTAACAGGAACAAACTGGAGACTGGGCAACTTCAAATCAACTGCGCATCGAATTGGACCACTGCTTATCAAGATGCTAGCTGTGCTATGGCCTGCATAGATCTAAGACGATCCTTTCGCTGGAAAACCACACATTCCCAGTGAATCACAGATGTAAGTCACAATGGATTGGATGCCTTTTCTTGGTGGGGGTGGGGTGTCCAAACCATCCTTTGTATTACTAGAGCTTTGCTTGTGTTGATTAGCAGTAGTAGCGACAGGCTCTTGGTGGAACCTTGTAATGACTCTAGTCAGGATACTGGTGAGGTCTGGCACCCAAAAAGGTTTATTGTTTAGTGCATGGCTGTTACAAGAACATCAGCCCCAGTTTCCATTTAAATTGAACTTATCCATAAGCTTTTTGGTGCAAAACACCATTTTGCCATTCTTTGCCTTTATTGCTACTGTAACAGCAACACAGATGCAATCTGTTCACCAAGCCAGCTGGCAATTTATTTGCAGTGTGTACGAACTCAAAAACACTTTTTTCCCCCCACAGAACTTGCTTCACACAAGTGAAATTTTCTCTCCCACCAAATCAAGTTTGCAAATTGCTTCAGTAATTATTCCTTCTTAATCCCTGCTTAATACCATAAGGGAGGAGAAAATATCAGCTGTGCAAAATATCCTGCAGTGTGCTTCCCTCACTGGAGGATGGGCAGCTCACTGTATTTGATGCCTGGAGCCTGTTGAGTGCAATGATGTTGTAATAATTCTCTGCTGTGGGAAAATCTGCTTCCCAGCTGAGCATTCACTGTTGTTTCAAATTATGTTGGCACATTTTTTTCAGCTAGTTGGTCAGAATCTTGCACTTGTTGTAGTTCACAATCATTTTATTTGCCTTGAGTAAGTGGGTGGGTGTTTTTACTGCTCCGCTAGCCCAGCAGTTAAAACCCCCCATACTGACTCCGCTCCAGAGTGACAGTTATGACATGTGATGAGACTGATCTTCAGCCTGAAGCAGACTTTATATTTATATACAGGCACACATATTTAAGAATAATGCCAGGCAAGAATTAGCCTGGAACTCTCCACAAACCCAAATATAGTAAAAGGGGCAACACAAAAACACCACATTAGTACTGATGCCCCAAGGACGGAATCCCTGGGTTGAGATAACCAACTGACCTTGCTATCTCTTCCTGTATTTGGTGCCTCTCTCAACTGTCTCTATCAATTAATCCCCCAAACCTTATATTTACCATGCACAATTTCTACTATTCCTGGTGTCTGTATAGCAAAAACACAGCATGGAGCGAAAATGTGGACATTAATAAAATCAGAAAAGTTACAGAAAAAAACTGAAATAAATTAGTTTCAGGAAATGGTTTAACTTGAACTTACATGTAAGAATTAAGATAAAAGACCTAGTATTGTTCTCATGTCTGTCTTAAAGTAAACTTTATACAAGTAAACTTTGGGCTCGGGTGTCCTAAAACTCATACTTTCCCTGTGATAAACAGTTTGATTACATTCTCACCTCATATGAAAGTTTTACTAACGCCAGCTAACAGAGGCTAACAGAGGCTAACGCCGACTAACCGCAGCTAACAGAGACTAACAGCGGCTAATGCAGGCTAACAGCAGCTAACAGAGAGTAACGGTGGCTAATGCCGACTAACAGCGGCTAAACAGCGGCTAACGGCAGCAAAACCTGAAGTTACCAATAGAAAAATTCAGGATATCTTCAGTTGCTAACTCTCATCTGACAGAAGTGAGCTTCAATGACTCATCAGACTCTTGTCACAAAGAGTGAAAAGTTCCAGAGTAAATAAACATGGACACCTGCTATATTGACAGCTGAGGTAGACGGTTAACTGACAGCCTAAACTCAGTACAGATTTATGGCAGCCAGACTTGTCTGATGCTAAAGTGGCCACTATAGCTAGGATTATGGACCTGAATTGGAAGGGTTAAGAAAACAATTAAATCTAGTGATCAGCACTGTAAATTCAAAGCCAAAGCCAACTAATTTAAAAGGGAGCAAAACACCTACCACTGCCTGATAAAAGTGAAAAAGAAAGAAAGAAAAGAAAATGCCCATGAACCATATACGGCAAAATAAGTGATGTATTATATTTCATAAACTGAATGTTATATTGCTTTTAACAAAAAGCACGACTTAAGGTTGTTTCAGCTTTCTCCTCCAAATCCGAGAAGAATGGTGGGTGGGGGCATTCCACTACTATTCCTTTAAAACAATATTTATCAACATGACTTAAATAGTGCATTACCCCTAAGAAAATAAGAGATGAACATGATATTATTCACATTTCTTTTATTTGTCACTTAACCTTGGAATTGAAAGCATGTTACTGTGATGACAGGCTTTGGCAGAAGTGCAGAAGTGCCTTGAAGGCCACAGAGGTCAGTGCAGCAATGCATTTCATTCATTCAAGGTTCAGCGCAAATTTGTACATGAGACTTAAGACATAACTTCTCTACTTACTTTAAATTCAAATTCAAATTCAAATTCAAATGAGCCTTTTTTCAAGGGAATAAAAGATGTTTGACATTTGTATTTGGTCTGTCATAGTCGGTTTTGATTTCATCCCTTGAAATAAAAAACATCTTCTGAATCTTTTCAGCCATTCGTCCAACCGTCGTCTTAGAATGGGTCAGCCTTTGATCTTGTATGGAAAGTAATTCAACTAATCACATATGAAACACCCCCCCACACACACCTGGGTTTCCATAAAATCTCTTTGTCTCTATATTTTTAAGAAATAGGCTTTTGTCAAGCCCTGCATCTGTCTGTGCATTTAAATGTCTCCCCCTTTTTGAGAAGGACACATGAAATTGCACAACAAAGATGTCACATTTAATCTGGAGGGCATGAAGAAAGTTATGTCACCCTGTGGTTATTTATCCTTAGTACCTGCATCCATTGTGGTAATGGCTTGTTTCCATGTTTTGTGTTCTGTTTTTCTTCAGGGCTCAGCTGATTCCTACACAAGCCGACCATCTGATTCAGATGTGTCCCTGGAGGAGGAGAAGGAGGGCGGCCGGCAGGAGAGGGAGCAGCAGGCCACTGTTCAGCTTGAGAGAGCAAAGGTCAGTTTTACTAGGAGCTGTTTACGGGTAATGGAACACCATAACTGGCTGTATATTGCCTCAAAAGAAACAATTTTGTATCACTGGTTGCCCCACTAACCTGTGTTAATGGCTGTGTAAAGGTTGACATACTGTTTCTAAACTTTTACAATTTTCAACATTGTAAAAGCCTTGTGCCAGCATTCACACCATAAATAAGTTACATGAAACATTAGGCCTTTAACATTAGGAAAACACCTGTGACACTTATTGCTGTATGAGTTTAGGAAATAATGGTGAAAGTAAACAGTTAAGCATTAAAATCACTTAATTTGATCACTTTATTCACTGCGCAGGAGCAGATGATGATAATAATAATAATGTGGTTTTATGGCCTTGGTATAAGGCTTCCCTGCTATCTGCTGTAGATGTGGTGTGATCACTACTGATGCTGTCAGGAGGTCTAAAATAGCTTCTCTTCAGCAGTGCCCACCCCTCACTGCAGGCCATTCGTTCTGCATGTGTGATGCTGGAGCACGATGGGCACACTGGTGCTGTACAAAATGTCACGTTCTGTGATAGATTGTCTTAACCAAATTATTTACTGCTAACATACATCGTTATTGCTACAAAAACTCGTTCCTCCTTTCTGTCTTGCAGACTAAAGCAGTTGCGTTTGCAGTGAGGACCAATGTCAGTTACTGTGGTGCGCTGGATGAGGATGTTCCTGTGGCTGGCACGGCTGTATCTTTTGATGCCAAGGACTTCCTCCACATCAAAGAGGTGCAATTCAGTTGTGGTGTGGCACTGTGGGGGAGGATTCAATTCAGCCTGCACGGTTTAGTTTTTAAGCACAGGAGAAAGTGCTTTTTCAAATAAACAAAGAGTTTCATGTTAGCTATTTTGCTACTCTCTGCGTAACAAATTTTCCCATCATGGAGCTTGTTCTTCCCAGTTTCATCCATTGCTTCCTGCTAGTACCACTCAGATCTATGAAATAGCTGTTAAGAGTTTGAACCCAGGAGCAGGAGCGTAGTTTGCTGTGATTCTATTGTATGTGGGGGCAAAAAACATATCTGAGCTGGTAGTCTGAACAAGGCCTTGGAGTAAATACACTCTCTAACATCTTTACTTTACCTGCACCTTTCCTTTACCACAAAAATCAGATTTGAGTTAAACTCCATTAATATGTCCTGATATGATTGTTTGTGAGGCTTCTCACAACAACTAGTTACAGCAAATCAATACAGCTTTCTGTCTGGACTTCACACAAAACAGCAACCTGTGACTTGAATTCGATCATGAGCCGGATGAGTTGATGTTCTGGTTTTGTACAGTTGGTGTGGTGCAGGGCTCACTAATGTGTCTCATCATAGACACCTGTAAAAGCAGAAATAGCAGTCTGCTTTAAGGTCAGTTTGACCGCTCTTTATTTGTTTGCCCTGAATGAAATCCAGCCAGCCAATAAAAAAAGGATCCTATCTGTACTTTGTATTATTAGTACACTGCGTTCTGAAATATTTGTGTTAGTCTACTGAACACTGTTATTTGTAATTACAGTATGAACAGTGATAAAGGTATCTTTTTGGATAGAGATATTCGTAATGTGGAAGCTGTTTTGCAGTATTTCATACCGATGCAGAGGAAATTCACTTAATTACAATGGATTACTCTTAAACACTAATTTAAATTCTGGGATTTTGTCGCTGAGACTTCTCTCGTTCTGTATTTCAGAAATACAACAATGACTGGTGGATTGGACGCCTGGTGAAAGAGGGCTGTGACATTGGGTTCATTCCCAGCCCACTGAAGCTGGAGAACATCCGCCTTCAACAGGAACAGAAGAGAGGACGCTTCCCTGGGTGAGCAGGGGGAGGAGGGCTGGATGAGTGCGGGAGAGCGAAGGCGTCAGCAGCAGCAACAGATATTGCAGAGAAGAGACATGGATCAAAGGGGATAAAGAGAGTTTGAAGGGTTTGGGATTGTACTGAGGAGCGAGCCACTTAAGGGATGAGTAAATGCTGGCAGATAAGCAGGATGTCAGGTGGATGGAATCCAAGTTGCGCTGTGTGGTCCAGGCTCTCCGAGGTATACCTGGATCAGAGCCACCACAGAATTTTCCATCAGATGGGATGCTGGGCTGTAGTCACCAAGACGATTAATGGTGCTGAGTGCTATTATCCTTTCGCAGTTACCATAAAATACAAAAAAAGGACTTGTCACTGTGAGTCACTTTGCTCTCGTATGTGATTTCTATCACAAAGCCATGTTATCACAATAGTTCAGAAAGAAAAATGATGACATATTTAGGTCGTACATATTTACAGTGAAAGAACAATCAACAAACTGCACGCCAGTTGATGATTAATACAATCGCTTTTGTCTTGTATGTATTTATATCTTTCATCTTTCAGTAGAAGTCTGCCTTACTTTACAGACACATCACTGATTCACCAGTTCTTTGATGTTATTTAAATCCAAGAACATAGTATAATATGCAGTTTATGACTGTAGGAGATTAGTGAGTGAGTTTATTCGTGGGCGGTGGTGTTTGACAGATGAAATCATCCCATTAAATTTCACAGTAACACTGCTCTTTCTATCCGGTGTTATCCATCCAGCAGTAAATCCAGTGGGAATTCCTCCTCCAGTCTGGGAGAGATGGTGTCAGGAACGTTCAAACCAAACCCAAACTCTGCAGGTTTGTTGCACAGATCCAGTTATTTATAATAGCAAATATTACTGTTAGATTCACAAGGGGATGGTCTTGTTTTCTGCTTTGTATTTATATCTGTGTATCAGTAGGAAAATCTTTTTTTAACCTTTTGTAGTAAAATAAGGCTTTAACATGTCTGATAGAAATGTGTGCACTTACTACACATTTCTTTTCTCTTTTAGGAAAGCAGAAGCAGAAAGTGGTGAGTGTGACAGCTTATTTGCTTATTTATGTAATTAAAGGTAAACTGTCAGTTATTAGAAAAAGGCTTTGTGTCCCTTTAAAACAAAAGACCAGATTTATACATTGCGTACATACGTATATGGAAAAAATTCGGGGAAGATAGAAATCCAATTTTAAGAAAGATCCTTGGTCATGGAATCCATAAAGATGTCGGGGTATTGTATCTTGGGGTAATAAAAGAAAATGACTTTCACAAAGATCCAAGACATTCTTACAAAAGTGGAAAAAATTGCTTGACTGCATCTCAAATGAAGAGGACGCTTCCTTGTTACAGACACTGTTCTGTCTGTTCTTTCTTTTGTATAATATTTAAAATAAAGGTTTCGAAAAGTGTCTTGGGAAAAAAAGCCACAGAGTTTGCATTTTATTAGCATATCATTGTTAGAGGGGTTGATACTTAATCACAATTAAGTCCTCAACAAAGTAAATCAGACTGAAATTTGTTGTAACTTTGAACTATTTTGATCCTCTCTTGTTTACATAAAGAATTAATGCTACCATTGAAATTGAATTAATACATTCTTAGCAATTTAATCATATTAATTATAATATGTTAGTTTATCAGTTTCTACCTTCTTCTTCCTTTTCCCCCCTTTTTTTTTCCAGAGCCAAATCACAACAACAGTCACCTTAAGGTGCTTTATATTGTAAGGCAGACCCTACAATAATACATAGAGAGAAAAACCCAACAATCATATGACCCCCTGTGCGCAAGCACTTTGGTGACAGTGGGAAGGGAAAACTCCCTTTTAAGAGGAAGAAACCTCCGGGAGAACCAGGCTCAGGGAGGGGCGGGGCCATCTGTATCTGTTACTAATACACTATCCAGTGCCAATTTTTATTAAACGCATACAGGCCATTTATTTAAACGAACAAGCCACGTGGTAGCACCTTATTAAAATAGTTGCAACTAGGGCTGCTGGATTATGGCAAAAATGATAATCACGATTATTTTCACTGAAATTGAGATCTCGATTATTTGATGATATTTATTTAACAATAACAATGTATTGAATAATGGCTTTAAAGATGTCAAAAAAATAATATAAAATAGTGTGCAAATACTGATAACAGTGCAAATGTTTGCAATATAAAAAATAAATGAAAAATGTATACATCTATGTTTAGTGAACTTCAAAATACTGCATAATACTGGTTCCTTGTGTCTCTGGGAGCTGGTGGGATATTTAGTCGCGTTGTACAGGGTAGCATGAATGGAAGTCTGTGAGGATGAAGCAGGCGTTGTCATGAGTTTTTTCTCTATGTTCCTTCATTGTTTGATCGTATGTCACTTTGTGAGCGGTCTTCAAATGATTGAATAAATTTGTAGTGTTGCTCTGTGGTGCAGCTACGACACTTGATCCACGTCTGACTCCGCGAACCCATAATGTTTCCACACCACTGAAGTCGTTTTACCTCTCTTTTCAACCAACGGCATTCTTTCTTCAGCACCCATTATCCTCTCCTCACCAAATAACTTCTGCTTAGCTTTCCGAGCTTTCCGAGCTTCCCTCGGGTCCTCTTAATTGTTGTGACGCGTGTTCGAAACGCAGAGAGGTGCGCTCGATTTGCCGCACGGAGCAGCGCGAGAGGAGGAGCTAATAATCGGCTCAGTCATTTTTAATGATCGTTGAAAGCCCAGATCGTAATCACGATTAAAATTCGATTAATTGAGCAGCCCTAGTTGCAACATTGTTGCCCTTCATTTCTGCTGCATCAAATTTGACACAACCATCCAGTTAAGGTTGTGAACTTCAGAGCAGCTTTCATCAGTGTTTACTACTACTTAATCTTTAATTCACAGTTTTGACGAGGCAGAAGTCGTTTAAAATCTTTGATTTCAACATCTTTCTCTGGCCTGGTGCTGGCACTGGTTAAAGTATTTCTCCACTTACACTCAGACACACTGGGGAAGTTCTGGGTTGCTTTCAGACTTTAGGAAATAAATGCTAAAAATATTAGAGCTTGACTTTATCTCTGTGTTTCTGGCCCTCCAGGCTGAGCATGTTCCGCCATATGACGTGGTTCCCTCCATGAGGCCAGTTGTCCTGGTGGGACCCTCCCTGAAAGGTTATGAGGTAAGACACACTGCTGCTCCTCCAGCAGACTGACTCAGCCTTTTTTTCCTCCACAAAAGATGAACAAATAAATGAGTCATTTTTATCATGAAGGGTGACTTCACTAGTCCTGATGAAAGAGACCAGTCAGAAGTCCTGTGGTCCAGACGCAGATACTTCATTACCTTATTAGATCCTATTAAAACACTTTGGAAATAACAAGCCTGATAGTGCTGTTCATTCAAATTCACTGTTACTTAGTGAGGACATCCTTAATTTAAGACTGTGACGTGACATTAGTTTTACAGCAGAATACTGTATTGAGTGCTTCCCAGTGTGAGCAAACTTTGAAAGGACAGAAGGGGCTGGAGCATGCTGATGAATTCACAGCTTTTAATTCTGCAATCAGGCTGACATTTCGACAGCAGTGTGTCTTCATCAGTCAGAATGAAAGAAGGCAACCAAGTATTACCTCAGACCATGTCTGCAATCTTTATTGGACAGGAACAGGAATTTAAATCTATTGGATAAAGAATTCAGCAGGGTGAGTTTCCTTAACATGCGTCCATATGGGCCATGCAGACTCATGCCTTACATATATATTACATCATGTTGTAAGTTACTGAATTTCAATCCCAGTTAATTCATTCTGCGATGAGCGTTCTCGGGGATACAGCATCCAAATCCAAACTGCTCGTCGATAATCGGTTGGAACGACAGTGCAAAGCATAAAGGAGGCCAAGGAGGCTGTGGAAGGTGGGAGTGCTGAAGTCAGTTGTCATGGAATCACAGTCCTTGTCTCCCATCCTGGTGTTGCCGTGGTAACAACCTTCTGGTTAAGCTGCATCAGTCTGAAAAAGTGGAGCATCGCTTGAAATTAGAAACACAAAATAATGTGTACCGCGCCTTGAGATACTTTTCATGTCCCAAACCTTTAGTTTATCTGTTAATGCAGTAGCCTACAGGTTTTTTTATGTGTGAGCAATGATATTATTTATTTATTTATTTATTTTGCCAGTGCCGCAGAGTTAACATGTAATCACGTGGTAATTAATAGGTGTCACGTGCAATATTTCAAGGTTGCGTGAAGCTCTGTGCAGTTGTACTGTTGCACAAAAAGATGCACTTTGAAAATTTCTTTAAAAAAGTAAAACTCACTTGGTTTAGCAAGTGATCCATATGCATAGCAGGGGTCTGGGTTTGATTCCGCCCATTTCCTATGTGTCATTGCCCCTCGCTCACAGCCAACTTTCTTGTCTACTATCTACTACTGTCACGTAAAATACAGGCAAAAAATGACCATGCTCATACCTTCATCTCCCCTAACTTGTTTTATTGTAATGCACTGTTTTAATGTCTGTCTAAAGCATCTATTAATGACCTCACATCTCTCCGAAATGCTACTCCAAGGCTTTTAACTCACTCTCATAAATCTTCTCATATCACCCCATTATTAAATGATCTGCAGCGGCCTCTTCCCAGCTTTAGATTTCAGCTTAAAATCTTGTTTTTTTTTCACTTGTGAGGCGAGGCTCTGTGTTGTTGATCTACTTCACCCCTATTCTCCAAACCAGTTTTTAAGGTCCACAGATAAGGATTTTCTTGGCACCCATCTAAAGCGGGACTGTGGATTCCACACCTCAGCTCCAAAACTATGGAACAGCTTACACAGTTACACAAGTGTGACCTCTTGTCATGGTATATGTACACTTTGTAGTCTTTTGGGGAGAGCTGATTTTTCTACAACTAATATCTTCAAAAGTGGCAATGTAGATGGATAAAGAGCACTACGGTTTCTTTTTCCTCAACTGTCCCTTTAAGTAAATTTAAACAAGAACCTCAAATGTGAGTAGAGCATTTATGTATTTTGACATTTTAATAGCAGTATTTTTCCTTACAACTGCTTCGTGTTGCAGCCCCAAGGGCATGAAGCCCCTGTCAACCCAATGTAAGTGTCAGTGTACTTTGACCAATTTAGAGCGACAACTGGCGCAATCGAATAGTCGCCTTTGCCTGATTTTATTCACAAATCCATGTATTTCTTTTCTGAGTCAAAGACCTTGGGAAGTGTACGTGTATGTCTTTGAGAGTAACTTTCTGAAGTTAAACTTCTGTTTCAGTTCAAGGCCACAGAGCTGCAATCATGTTCACCAGCCAAGGCTATATATTCAAAGCTACACCGAGGGATTGCCCCAAATTTATCACCTGTGCACTCGTCTTTGCGACATCGCTCGCTGAAGCTTTTGATCGCTTTATTTAATGTGACCCACGTTCATCAGCCAGGAGGGAAAAAAAACTTTTCACAGGGTAGACTATAGCTTGGTCAAGTGTGTAATGTAAAAATGTGGCTTAGCCAGAGACTGACGGTGGACCATCAGAATGAATAATGGGGGGGCTAGCTTCTTTTACTGCCTGCTCTGCTCCATAGCTGCATAAAATTGCTCATGTTATGAGCCTCTATAGCCACCTTTTGCTTGCTTGGTACTGCCATCGGGTGTGCTGTGTGGGTAGTGGATAATTTTGCAGACCCAAAGGCAGACAAGTGGATGCTGAAGTTAAACTCAAAGCGAGCCTTTTAATGCTGAAGTTCAGAGATTAACAACTGGTTAGCAAATGGTAAATGGTCTGATTCTTATATAGCACTTTTCTACTCTGCTTGATCACTCAAAGTGCTTTAAATAGCAGTGCAGGGTAGTCATAGGACAAGGAAAACAATGCTAGAGAACACAGAACTATGCAGACAATGTAAAATAGGACAAGAGGAGACTGACATAATATATAGACAAGAAGTGATGCATGAACAGGAAACAGGTGCAGCTCTAAACACAGCTGAAGACAATAGCATACAAGATGCAGAGGACAACCATTACCAAAATAAAACAGGAAGTGGGACACAACAGAACAGGGTAATAGAATTTACTTGGCACAGAGGAAGACGAGAAGACAAGACAGGCGAACACAGAAAGGTGCTTTATATTGTATGGCAAAAACCCTACAATAATACAGAGAAAACTCCAACAATCAAACAACGCCCCCTATCTACAAGCACTTGGTGTCTGTGGGAAAGGAAGGAAAAAACCCCTTTTAACAGGAAGAAACCTCCCGGAGAACTAGGCTCAGGGAGGGGCGGCCATCTGGGGTGACCGGGAATGAATCCAATGCCGAGGAAAGCCAGATCTGCGAGACCCAAAAGTCAAATTAAATATATACAAAGCAATGTGGTAATAAAGAATATGACTTACACCCGATATTACAAATATGTAATATCTGCATGTTTCCTTTTGGAAATATGTTTCCAAAAGGAAACATGAAAAAACCCTCAAAATGATGGTGCAAGACTCAGGGACTGTAACAGTAACAAGCTTGACACTCTTTCTTATTTCCCCTGCCTTTAATTCACTCGTGTTTTAATCTATTCTTCTCTTCTTCCTCTTTTTCCCATGTCCATGTTGTTTGCGCCGCCTTCTCCGCTCCCCAGGTCACCGACATGATGCAGAAAGCGCTGTTTGACTTCCTGAAGCACAGGTTCGATGGGAGGTGAGCAGTGAAAGCGAAGCAGAGTTTATCATATAATGCATCGAGGTGCTGGCCGTGCTCTGTGTGACGCGTACAGTTTTTGTTCCAGGATATCCATCACGAGGGTAACAGCTGACATATCGTTGGCCAAGAGGTCAGTACTAAACAACCCCAGTAAGAGGGCCATCATTGAGAGATCCAACACCCGCTCCAGCCTTGGTAAAGCTACAGGAAACTCACTCAATGATGCGCATGTCTTAAGGTGATGTGGAGCGTAAATATGTTGCATATTGTTTCTTGTTCATATTTGCTCTGCCGTACATTCTTTACTTTTCGCAGCTGAGGTCCAGAGTGAAATAGAGAGGATCTTTGAGCTGGCCAGGTCTTTACAGCTGGTGGTTTTGGATGCTGACACCATTAACCACCCAGCGCAGCTCATCAAGACTTCATTAGCACCCATTATCGTCCATGTTAAGGTGTCCTCGCCTAAGGTGAGATTAAAAGCTTAAATTACTTAATTACATTAGCTTAACAGGATACTATATATTATGTTAAAATTGTGGTTTTTTTTAAACTGATATTATTTAGAAACAATGACAAAAATCAGTACTGTGTTGTACTTGACAGCTACTAACATGCCAAGTGTCAGTGTAAGTTGTGAAATACCAAGAAACCCTTGCAGGCAGTGAGAGAATGTCATAGGCTTGACTGTAATGTGAGTTTGGAGCAGTGACAGGCGTGCCATTGCTTGTGTTGGCTGGATTTTCTAGAAAAGTATCTCTTGTCATAAACCTACATGTAACAGAGTCCAATTTCAATGGCAGTAGATGGTGCAGAAAAAGGGCCTTTTACGACTAGTCTTCTAGTTTCTTAATTTTTATGCTGTTTTTGTGTCACCCACAGGTCTTGCAGCGGCTGATCAAATCAAGAGGGAAGTCTCAAAGCAAACATTTGAATGTGCAGCTTGTTGCAGCAGAGAAACTAGCACAGTGTCCTTCTGTGAGTAATCATCACCCCCTTTTTTTAATTAAGGGAAGCAACAGCTTCTAAGTTAGGTTTCATGATGTAATCACAAGTGGGGAAAGATGGTGAAAAGAAATCCAAATGCAGCAGCAGTTACACCTTCCTCTCTTCTTTTCCCACCTTAGGAGATGTTTGATATTATTTTGGATGAGAACCAGCTTGAAGATGCTTGTGAACACCTGGCAGAGTACCTGGAGGCGTACTGGCGTGCGACGCACACTTCACTTTCCATGCCGCTCAACCCCCTCCTGGGACGCAATCTGGGCTCCACTGCTCTCTCCCCGTATCCTGCTGCCATTCAGGTGAATTTATGAAGTTAAAGAACAAAAAACTGTCCGGGGTTTCTTTTCTTCTCTTGTTGTTTTACTAAATCCCAGATTTCACTCATGTATGACTTCGATTTACCAACCTGCTGGATAGAAGAAAATTTGGATCATTTCAGTGTGTGAATACTCAGCTTTTGATAATGCACTATGCCCTAAAGCCATAGCTGAGGTGCATGGTATTAGCAGTAAAATGTTCTAGCAACAAGATGAAAGCCACACTAAAATCTTTCGAGAAACAAAGGCCCTCCTGCTGTCTTTAAAGTAAAAAGCTTGCAGCTCCTTTACTGATGTAGAGCAGAAGCCTTGGATGCTTAGAGTTAGTTATAATGGTTTGTGGTCACATTTTCAATGCTGGAAAAATATCCACAGCAGGGTTTAGTGGACAACAGATGACTCTAGTATCTACTGAAATCCTCAGTACAGCCCAGGCACCTAAAGGTTAGGTAGGGTATAGTGAAATAAAGTAAATATAATTTTTGGTACCTACTAACAACATGGTTTAACAGTGAAATGGGCTGTAACACTATTTTAAAAACTTTTTATATTTTTATCTATTGTAATTGTAACTTCCTCAATACTGTAAGTAGGAACTATAGAACTTTTAATAACTAATGCTGTAAAAGAAAAAGTGCATGTGAAACATCACACTTGTGTTTAAGACAAACTGACCTCCTAGGTGTACGTATTTTTCAGAGTACTTGGCAGGTAGTTTGTTTTTGTTCCAAGAATCGGCTTCATTCTTCTGTGTAATATAATCCAAGGCTATGGGATCAGGGCTCTGTGGGGGTCAGAACTCCTTGTTCTTATTGTCTGATGATAATTCTTTGAATTTAGCTGTATGTTGGCACTGATTTTGGAGCTGATGAGATGACTCACTGATGGCACTGAAATACAGATACGAATCTTATCTTAGACCCACTTTATTAGCAGATATGATGCCCATAAACTTGCAAAGAACCTCTACCAGAGCCTTTACCTTGCCTGTAGACTTTCATCTCTGCAGTACTCTCTAGTCTTTAGGCAATCTGCTTCAAGTTGGAGCCAAATACTTTAAACTTTGATTCATGACTCCAGAGCATCTGGCATGTTTTTTACACAGATTCTAGTGCTTTTTGAATGTAGGTGAGTCATTTGGCTTTGTTTCCACATCAGAGAAACAGTTTTTGGCTCTCAGTCTTCCAGTAAAAAAACACTTCAGACCAGACTATAGATGGGTATACCAGGGTCCCACCGGTTTCTGACAGTTTTGCTCTTATGGTATTCCACATTATGAGATTTTAAAGAGAAGTTTTCTTAATTTGTCCTTTGTCTGCTGCTTTCGGCTAACCACTGTGTTGCTGGTACTCAATCTTGATTTTTGCAAGAAAAAATGTATTTGAAAACATCTGTTTGCTTGAAAAGTACCGCTTTTTTAATTGATTATTTGAACAAAAGCACTATTTCCATAAACATCTACAATAATGTATTGATACATGCTCAATCATCTAGGTAAGCAAATCCCAAAAGGTTGATTCTGTTCATCTGGACGTGGCGTTTTCAGTGGGAGAAACATTTCGTCACTCATCCAAGTGACTTCTTTAGTCTCAGCTGACTGCAGGTTTCCCCAGCCTTTTAAACTGTACATTTGCACAAAAAATGGAACCTAGACACTTAAAGAACAATAGGCTGTGAGCAATGTTCCATCTAAGCTGCGCGCGTGCGCAATTGCGCACTGATGGCACGGTCTCTGCGCAGAAAAAATCTGCGTTGTGCACAAAAAAAAAAAATCTAACCTGAATTGAAATTAAAGTAAATACGTTAACAATTCTGTTTTGCAGTGTTAGTCAGTAAGCGACTGGCTGCTCCAGTATGGGATTAGAACGATGCCGCCTTATCCCATAGTCCAGCCAATCACGTGATTCACATTCGTATATACTGTACGCAGCTAATCAACGTCGTTGACAGGCTATGACAGCGTCCTTATGTGCCGACACCGGTGTTTTAGTTAGCAAAGCGGCGTGGCTGACGTGGAGTGAAGCCACATTAATGACAACGTGTACAACCATTGGAGATGTGAGCAGGACAGACGGAACAATTGGCGGAAAACGTGTGGACTTTATAACAGTTTTTAAATTGTGTTGATAGGCCACGTAAAACCGGAGTTATGATAAAAAATATATGCAGTGTTTGTTTTTCTTCCTGAATACTATCGTTGTTTATATTTACTGCGGGAAGAAACGGTGAAAACGGCGTTTTATAAGGAAAACGCTCGAAAGCACTCTCCGCCTGTGAGCAAAAACAAAACCAAAACACCCCCCACCCTTTCCTATTGGTCGAAAAATGTACCATGTTGACCAATCAAAACATGGCATCTAGTTGTTAAGAAACGGGAGGAAGTTTTAGGAGTGACGGCGGTTTTGAGATGTGAGAGATTTGCGACGTTTAGCGCAAATCTTGTATAGTTGGTGTGTAGTTAGTGTGTAGTGTAGTCAATAGTTTTGTTGAGTGTGTCAGAACAATGAGGCAGCTGCTGAATGTTACAGGTGTTACAGGAGTGATACATCTCCTGTTGCCAGGCCTGCAGGCATCAGGCTGTTGTTCTCCTTTATCTCATATTGGACAGAAATTATTTTTTGGAGTGACACAAATAATTTGTGTGGCATCAGATTTGATGCAGAACAGCTGATTGTTCTGTAAATAGTTTGAAATGTTTGTTTAAAAAACGCCTTGGCTGCATTTTTAGGTAAACAGCTGCAAAAAACTTTGGTGTTTGCAAAACTCAGTAACTTTTTTGAAGAAGTAACTATATAATTAATTAATTGCATTGGTCATTATATACTGTATTTTGCAGACAGAGAGTTACAGGACTCTCTCGCAGACCACAGACTCATACTCATAATACAAGTCAGAGCTTTATAAAATAAATAAATAAATAAAGTTGTGTTTTCAAAATTGGAGTTCAAGTTATTTTTACTTCCAATAGTGTTAACATGCTACACAGGTCATGAACAAGATTTTTTTAAATTTTCATTGTAAGTGGGCTAAAGCAGTTAATTAAAAGTAGTCTAACATAAATGTAAATGCTGTAATTTGATTATTTTAATAAATCATGTAACTTGGATGGATTTGATGCTGGCGTGACAGTGCCACGTCCAACAGTTCAGTTCAGTTCAATTTTATTTATACACGTCCAATGTCGCTTTTATATTGCACACAGTGGTCCAAGGGATCGCTATGAGCAAGCACTTTGGCGACAGTGGGAAGAAAAAAACCCTTTTAACAGGAAGAAACCTTTGTGTGTTCAGGGAGGGGCGGGGCCATCTCAGACACATGAGAGAAGGAAAATTAGAGAGACAGAGATTAATAACAGATATGATTCTGAGAACATTGGCTACGTGAGGTCAGACCCATATCCGATCGCTCACAGTGGTCCAAATCATTAATATGCAAATTCTCATGACCATTGATCAAGAGGAAGAAGTCACTTGGATGAATGATGAAACGTTTGCCCCATTGAAAATGCTAGATCCAGATGAACAGAATCAACCTTTTGGTATCTACAATAATATATTTCATGGGGACACCAATGAAGAAGACTCAAAATAACCATGAGCAACAAACAATTTTATTTGTTATGATTTTATTTTTTTTATTTACTCGCTTACACTCTGTCTGGCTCCATTCAGATTAGCTAGTTGTTGTTTGTAGCATTCCAAATCCGTTCCCAACAGGGAAGTTGCAAAGTGCCCTCTGGTGGACAAACTATAAAATGTCAGCACTAATTATTGAAGCGTTGAAGGGTGTTTCTCCCATCTTTACTTCTTGGATTTTTCATTTATTGGCCATTATAAAAGTAGAACCAATAAATCGTCAAATATCTGATATGGGCCGATAATACCAGCCCACTGATAAATCTGTTGGACTCTAATGCAAACATATTAAAAATGTGTGGTTATGTTTATTTTGTTTAAGTGTTAAAAAAGCAAAACGCAGTTTGAAATCAGCACTACTTCTCTCAAACAGGCCCAAAGAAACCGGAACAGCAACCACACGACGACAGACCATTCACCTGTTGAACGTCGCAGCCTAATGCCTGCCGATGAGAACTGCCATAACGAGCGGGCACGGAAGAATCGCAACCGTCTCTCCTCAGGCTCACAGCACAGCAGGGACCACTCTCCTCTGGTGGAGGAGGACTACCAGGACCCCTACCAGGACTCTTATAAGCCTCACCGTAACCGAGGATCCCCGGGAGGCTATAGCCAGGACTCCAGGCACCGGCTCTGAGCTGTGGCCTGCTGTTAACAAAGTATAGGCCTGTGTCTCTTTAAGCAACCACCGTGAACACAAGGGGAAAGTTTGCTATTACATGATAAATCTCTTACATTCACGTGGACTGAAACCACCTTTTATTTTGTGTAGTACCTCATATCTACTTTGGCCTTGGCTCCTGACGAATGGGCATTTGGACCCAAAAATAAGAATCCTGCTCTTGCTTTGATGTGAACAAGGGACTGGATATGAAAGTAGCACAAGGTCAGAAAAGTTATATTTAAGAGGGAAAGTTGGACCTGTTTTGAATATGTCCCCAGTATGACATGTGGGTGAAGTACACTAGGCCCTTCTGGACCATTCCCGCTGTCTCAGCTGTTACTGTAGCATGCAGGTAAGACTGTAATTACAGGGACCACCTGACTCAGGCCAGTGCCACACAGCATCCAGCGGTGATGATCAGTGCAGAACTTGTTTGCACGGGTTCAGGAGCTGGTAGAAGGAGAGTTTAATGCATCTTTAATACTCGAGTTTGTGTGCCGCTGTCCTCGATGTGTGTGATAAGTCCTGTAAAGCTTGCTCCCGAATCCTGAATTTTACAACTATTGTTTTAAAGTGACATGAATGGCTAATTCAGGGTTCATGCAGTAGCTTCCTGTTCCCTTTCTTTTTAAACGCTGTTTTTGTCATAAATCATATGACGGAAAAGGAGAAAACTCATGCAGATACTAATACATTTCAAAGCTCCACAACCTCAGGAATGAGAGGTCATTTAGACCTAGAAGTGTAGCGTTTATGTTCTCACCCCTGATGGGAGTGTGATTCTGAGAGTTATGTTATGTTATTTTTGTGATTTTATGATTTCGTTTCTTGAAAAAAAGCGGTTTTTCCAGCACAGAAGTCTTTAAAATGGTCACAACAGTGCATTTCTCACATGCCATGCGTTTATCAACTGCTGTTGTCTGTCATGGGTTTTGTAAGACATGGATTAAGCAAGACTTTTGGGTTTTTGTGAGTGACTTATATTGAGGGCTTCCATATATAATACACTGAAAAATAATCAAAGGAAAGAAATTTTAATTTGTGTAAAGTTCAGTTTCCAGAACAATAAATTACATTCCATTTATGTCATTTATATTAGAGCCTTGCATACACCCACCAAACAGTAGACAAAAAATATATTAGTAAAAGGTTTTATAAAGTAAAGTAATACTAAACACTTTCCTTTAGTAGCAATTTAACATGCACCTCTTCCATATTGTCATTTACAGCTTTTCTGTGTATTCTCCTTGAGTTTTATTAAAGACTACTGATAAGTAAGAAGCTGTCTAAAAGCACTTGGGCAGGACTGCACTGCCTTTGTTAATAGTGTCATTTACATGCTACTTTTATGGAAATGTTGAGCAGCCAGTTCTCCCCCATTTTTCAATTTATATGTACGCTACCAGCTAATATGGGATTAAATAGCATTACCTTTTAACATGACATATCCTTGTATATTGTAATTTAATATTTCGATATTGAAAAGTTCCGTTTTATTTCAGGTCATAGACCAGAGATCTCATCGTGCTGTGATTCTGGAGAAGGAAGTCTGACGAGCAGGCTTCCATTCTTATTTTCCTTACACAGTAGCTTTTATTGTTGTAGTTTCGAAACAGTGGAGCATAAGCAGCGATTTAAAAGATTTGAATACTGCCTGTGAGAGAATGATGCATTGATTAGAAGTTGTGTGCACTGTCATTTTACAACTGTAATGAAATAAACTGCTCTTATGCTGTTGTATGGATACCAGTGGGGGTTTTTTTTGTTGTTTTTTTTTGTTTTTTGTTGTTTTTTGCTTATAGAAATATTCATAAAAATAATTTACCTGTTACTGTATTTAATAATTATTAAACCTTTTGTGGATTAAGTTTGCATATAATATAATATAATATAATATAATATAATATAATATAATATAATATAATATAATATAATAAATGCTTTTCTTTCCGTATAGCGCTCCATAAGATACTAGACACGCATGCGCAAGATTGACAGTGCAGGGTACTTCACAACAGCCAGCTGATACGAACTAGCAAGTGACAGTGTTTAGCGTTTTCGGTTTTGTTTCATACGGTAAATCAGTCGTCGGACCTACATTTTCACCCCGTAGGTCATGTAGAGTAGAAGTCAGTTCATATAAGTATGGCAGTTGTATTTGAATGCTTTGGCAGGTCATCGTCGTTGTAGTTAGCAAGTTAGCTCGCTAGTTGAAGTTGGCAGGACTGAACATCAAGGCAGGCTAGCTAAGGTACAGCGAATTGTTACAAGCTGGCATCGAAATTCATCACCGTCAGCCATGGGAATACTATTTACAAAGCTATGGAGGCTTTTTAACCACCAAGGTAAGAATGGTGCTGTGGCATTTATCATGAAACTGTCGAAGGTGTAGGAGCTAAGGGGGCTCCGTGGTCAGAGAAGGCCCGCTGGTCTGTTCTCTCATAATTAGCCGTGTAAACAGTTTCTGTCCTTGACGGGACGTTTATTGTTTCATTATTGGTATTGTCGGTGAATTTAAAAGTTGCCACATGGTTTATCGTTTATATTTAACGTTATGGTCAGTATTTCACCTATGGACCGGCGAAGATGATAGTTTTTCTGCGAACATGGCGCTCCGTTTCTGAATTAACTTTGTGTTAGATTATTTATGCTCTCGGGTTCTAGAGCGCAGATAGGCAAAACCTAGTAGATTCCTGGCTAGTGATCTTGAATCAGTTAACAGGTCCTTGCGAAACCTCTGTAACATGAACCTCGAGGTACAGTGTGATGCGGAGTTCAGTCCGGGTTGACACCGGCATTGAGACTGGAGATGGCTACACCAACAGAGCACACTGAAGTCAGCTACATCAGCAAAATTCTCCAGCGAATGACTTTAGACTGAATCACACTGACTTTGTACTGCCAGTGTGATCACTTAATCTTATCAGGTTAGTGTCAGGAGTTTTCTGATAGGTGACAAATTAAAGGAAGAATCTGAACCCTTGACACCTAGAGTAAGGGGATCCAGCAGCTCTGTTGGGAACCGTTTGGTTGGTGAGTTGTGTGGGTTCGCTTGTCCACTTAGAGGGAAGGATCACAGCAAATACATATGAAGTCGTTCTGAGTGATCACACTTATCCTGCGATAAAACAGGTCTACCCAGATGGGTGTGGTCTCTTCTGTAGGGGCACAAAGGATCATTAAATGCTTTAATGTGTATGAAAATAATGTGAATCATAACATAAAAATAGGTCTTCGCAGACACCTAGCTTCACTCTAACTCAAGTTAACTTAACACATATGGAAGACTTTACACTGACGTGTTAGAGAATGTCGTCATGTACATAACAAAGTCATCCCTGTAAGGAGTAATGTTTTAAAGCTCTGCCTAACGGCCAGAAACACGTAGGAGCAATGTCAAGATGCATATAAGCTGTTTTGTGGCCAAACAATACTATAATAATACATCTGAGTGAGAGGACCAGACAAAAAGGTTTTACTGCCATTTGCTCAACTCTAAATTATGCTCTTATTTTCTTGTACCCATCCTGTCCCTGAAGCCTGAAAAGCTTTTATTGTCATCCCTGGATGTAGCCTCAGAGCTGCACTTCCAAATCTCAGAAGTCTTACCATTTACCCAGCTGACTGAGACAACCCAGTGGAAGAACAGAAGCACATTAACATATATGTTATGTGATTAGACATTACAAACTTGGATGTCTGGACAGTTTAGTGTTAGTTGGCATGAAAACAACCTTGTTCACAGTATTGGCTTACTAATGGCTTCCACGACTTAGCCTTTTGTTTTAGAAATTGTCTCAGGCCATCCTATATTCTGGGCAACAGGTGGGGTTAAATTTGTGCAGACAGTAGTAGTGGGAATTTTTTAAGTTCATCTAGATTTTAAATATACTAAAGGTTTTTTTAATTAAATATTTTCTTCTTCCAATCCCCTCTCCTTTTATGCTATAATATAGTAAATTAGCTACCTTTCAGTTATGAACAGGCTGGTGTTTTGCTGAATGTTAAGACATTTCTTAAGCCAGTTAATAAACACAGTTAATAAACACACATGTGGCAGTCCAATTTAAAACAATGGCAGTTGTCTTTTGGGTGAGGGGGTATATCCACTCAACCACTGTGCAGGCCACATTTAAAGAGAATAACAGTTTGCTTTGTAAGAATATGTGCAAGTAGCTTTGCTCACACCTGTGTGACCTTTTTATTCTACGCACAACAGTCCCCCACCCCTGCCTTTTTTCAGCTTTTGTGCAGTAGACAGTATAGTAAGGCCTATGAGTTCTGTTCTGGAAATAATTGTCTTCTCAGCTGTTTGATTTACTTTTTGTGTGTGGTAGAATGCATATATAAAGCTCATTTTTCACCTTGCACAGATCTGTTTGCAAAAGTTTTCGCTTCCTCAGTTTTGAGGTTTTAGTTTTAGTTTTGTTAGCTGAAGGCTTAGCTGTACATGATTACACACTGATTATGGACTTTCTATGATTTCCTTGAATTACAAGTTGTTTTGTCAAAGGTTAGTTTGGGGATCCATGCAAAAACTGAGTGTGGTAATAGATCTAGATACAATAATATACAAATATGATATAATAGGCATTCCTATTCTTCACTGTCTTCCAAAAAATATTTTAGAGCATATAAATTATTTTCACCTTCCCTAGTGTAAGCAAATGAACCCTTTCTATCTTCTGTTATTCAGCATAGCAGATTATAGATCATATGTGCTAAAAGGCATAGGAGTATTCAAAACTTAAGAGCCAATATGTCTCAACCGACAGGCTGATGCTGATATTTGTCTATGTGTCCAGTTTGAATGAAATGTTGTAACTTTTAAGTGGCTGTGGCTTTATCCCATGATAGCAGTTTATTCAGAGTAACACAGGTTGGGTTTTCCATGTACATTTACATAAACATAACTATAACACGCTGTTCGAACATACAACTTGTACAGATAATGCTGTAATCGGAAGAGCTGCAGTGTGCTTGGCTGTAGAGATCTGTAAAAGCCAAACTTAGATTGCTTTACTTTTCTAATCTTCAAAAAAACAAAAAACAAACAAACTATAAAGTTATAGTTTGATATATATTTTTTTAACTTTCAGTCCACAAACTCTGCAAAAAAACAAAACGCTGCAGTTTTTGCCTAATCCGTAAATGTCAGCAAGAGCTATTTCCCAGTAATCTTATATCAATAGGAGACTTAATGCATGCTTTGCGTATTTGTCGTGTGACGCAAGATTTTTCTATAAACAAAACACGAAGATAAGTCTGTTAAGCTCAGCTTAATACAAATAGAAGGTAGTGCATGCTTTTTCTGTCATGCACTAGTTTTTTCTAATGACATCAACCAGTCTTTGTTCCTCCTCAGTCCTCATCTCTCTCTCTCTCTCATAGAGGTGGCATCATAGTGGTGGGCTGTATGACCTGTAAGGCATTTTCACAGTATATGAAGTTGTTGTTGTTATTATCATCATTATTGTTATTGTTGTTATTACAACCTCGTTTTAAAGCCCAATTTTATTACAACCCCAAGTTACTTAATTTTGTAAAATGCAAATAAAAAATTATTTACAAATCTCATGACTTCATATTTTACTAATAATAGATCATGTAAAACATCAAATGTTCAAATGTTTCATGAAAAATATTAGCTTATTTTGATACCAGTGACACAACAGTTCTAAAAGTAACCATTACTAAAAAAGAAACAACTGGAGGATTTTATTAGGTAAGTAACTAGGTTAATTGGTGACAAGCCAGTAACACAACTGAGTATGAAAAGAGCATCTTAGTAGAGCAGTGAGTTTGTCAGAAGTAAAAATGGACAGAGGTTCATTATTCTGTAGAAAACTGCATTGACAAATTCTGGAACAACTTTCAAAATAATATTCCTCAATGTAAAAACGTGAAAGCTTTACCCAGTCTGTATCCAACGTTTTTCTGTTAAATGCTGTCATGCATTTGAAAGTCTCTGACCCAGTTTTCTTCCATCTAATTCATCTTCCATTTACCCTTGTTCTAGGGCCTCATTACTATTTAGTGCAGTTATGGCAGACAGTGCAGTTGATACTGGCCCAAGGACGTGCTGTAGTATGTTGTTGTTACAAATAAACATTTACATGGTTTTATAAAACTCTGCATCAGCAAATAGTTTTAGTTTACTACTTGTTGCAACCCTCACGTCAACACTCATAACATGGTTGAATGATGTTTCTCTTGTTCCTTCTTTACTTTTTATTTTTCATTTATTGGCCATTATAAATACTGGTACCAGTATATCAGCAAATACTACTGGTCAGGTTCTAGTTGAGCCATACACCTAGATAATAGAAATTGAAAAATTCCTGTTATTCAAGAAATTGTGACCAGTATACCAAATGTATTCTTATACCAACCAGCAATATTGGAACATAATGACGTTTTACATTTGAAAAGGACCTTTAGTTCTGTTGCTCTGTCTGGCTAGTATTTTACATGAGATTTTTTTAAAGGAAATGATAATCAGCACTTTGTTCCTTCACACTAGACCAAGGTTAAAACCTTACCTTTGGCCTATGGTTGTGTCTGCTATTGGACATCTTGCCTTCTGTTTGTATCAGCAGCAAGATAGAAATCGATCTAAGCTGTCACATCTTGTTTATCTTTTTCACCAATGCTTTTTTGTGCATTAGAGAGATGCGTCTATATGTTATATCCACAGCTGCTGATGGCTGCAGCCTGACTCTACAAGCTTGCTTTAAACCGCCCACTAAGTCATCTGTAGCTGTGAAGGTACACTGTTCACAGCATCACAATGTCCCACTGATCCTAGATGTGTGAAGCTACACAATTTGTACCAAAGGATGGTATGGATTAGTAAAAAGATCATTGTTTGATTCCCTCAATTCAGACATTTTTTTGAACCAACTACTTTGTTTACATAAGAGCCATACATCAGTTAGTCTTTAGCAATTAAACCCACATATTGATGTCACTGTTAGTCTGTGATTTCTTTGTCTTTTTGCCTTTCAGAGCACAAAGTTATTATTGTGGGCCTGGACAATGCTGGCAAGACCACAATTCTTTATCAGTTGTAAGTATCCAAATCTGGCTTGTACAGTAAACGTCTTTATGTTTCTTTCTTTTTTTCCTCAAGTCATATAATGTATTAAAAATGGATATGGCTATTCTGTAAATGTTGCTTGTGTCAACAGAACCTAAAGATTGTTTTTATGTTAATAGTTCAATGAATGAGGTGGTACACACATCCCCAACGATTGGGAGCAATGTGGAGGAGATAGTCGTCAACAACACTCATTTTTTGATGTGGGACATCGGAGGCCAGGAGTCTCTTAGGTCATCGTGGAATACATACTACACAAACACAGAGGTATGAGATTATGTTGGCTCACTCTGACTGAACGAAAGAAAACTCTGAAGACTTCCCCTTACATTGCTGTTACGTGTGACTGTTCCTGTGGTTTGGCAGAGGTTGTTATTTAATTACATGTCCATTATTTCTCCCTTTCTTCTATGACTAGTTTGTAATTGTGGTGGTCGACAGCACAGATAGAGAAAGGATCTCAGTAACCAAAGAAGAACTCTACAGAATGCTAGCACATGAAGTGAGTACCTTTTGAAAAGTGACAAAGATGCTTATAATTTTAATGTAAATTTATTAGATATATTCAAATTAATGTTGTTATTATTATTATTATTATTATTATATTGTTGTTATTATTATATTGTGGTATAAAATAATGGAAACCATGTGTCCCATGGAGCAGTCATTATTTATGAGGCTCTGTCACATGATGTCAGAATCTAGTAGAAATTAACTTGATCTCAAGGTGCTTAATTTTTAAATTTCAAATATTACTGAAACTATACTAGCAGTATTATTGTTTTCTGGTTCGTTGTATGTATACTGAATATGAAATGTCTTTCTGAGTTGATGCTATCAGTCATTTTTCAGTAAATGAGATTTTGTCTGTACTGTTAACTCATCACAGTGTTAAAAATACACTTAAAACAAAGCAAACAAATGTTTCCTTATTTTGACTTCTCTTTTGATGTTTCTTATCTGGTCTCCAGGACTTGAGAAAGGCAGGACTGTTGATCTTTGCGAATAAGCAGGATGTGAAAGGATGCATGTCTGTGGCTGAGATCTCCCAGAGCCTCCAGCTTACCTCCGTCAAAGACCACCAGTGGCACATCCAGGCCTGTTGTGCCCTCACAGGAGAGGGGTGAGGATATAAACTTGTTATATGAGAAAATTTAATTTACGTATGCATTAAATGATTATATAGTATTTGCTTTTATGCAGGGAAAATGTGATGAAGGGTTAGACTTACTAAGCAGGGCAAATTAACATGACGCTAAAATCTCCAAATTGCACCAGAGGGAGTGGAAAGTTGTGAGGGTGATCTACTAACATTGCTCTCATTTATTAACAAAGAAGCAGCCTGTTCATTTGAGAAATGACTCTCCTACCAAAAGCAGCACAAATTAGCCAGTCATAAAGAAAGCAGACCCAATGAGGAAGCAAATAATGTACCAGCCACAGTAGTACAAGCGCAGCTTTCATGCATGTGATTCTCTCCAGAAACAGCAATTCAGATCAATGAGAGTCAGCTAGAGTAGAATCAATGTTTCTCTTCAGTTAGAAATAGCTGGGGACTGTATGTGGATAAATCTGACAGCTCAGGAAGGCTAACAGCGTCTTTTTGATCTGTAGAAGAACACAGAACATTATTTACCTTCAAGCCTCGACCCATTTGTACG
This sequence comes from Oreochromis aureus, assembly GCF_013358895.1. NCBI lineage: Eukaryota > Metazoa > Chordata > Actinopteri > Cichliformes > Cichlidae > Oreochromis > Oreochromis aureus. The sequence continues at coordinate 26,920,572 of NC_052957.1, forward strand.
TTAACGAAGTTACTGTTTTGTGCATAAATGCACTCAGTGGTCCTTCTTTTTTGTATTTCCTTTTCCCTGCATGCTGTTTGACACGGCAGGTATTTATAAGTGGCAGCAATAAGTCCCATTAATTGCTGTATTCTGGCAAACGTATTAATATAGTGTGTCACAGATCTGATAATAGAAAGTTAAAGCCGAGCTGTAGCAGAACCGCGTATATCAGGGGTGGGCACCGAGGGCCGGTGTCCCTGCAGGTTTTACATGTGTCCTTGAACCAACACAGCTGATTTAAATGGCTAAATTAGCTCTCAACACATCCTGATGTTCTCCAGAGGCCTGGTAACGAACTAATGTGATTCAGGTGTGTTGACCCAAGGTGAGATCTAAAAAGGGACACCGCCCTCGGGCCTGGAATTGCCCACCCCTGGCGTATATGTACTACTGAAAAAACATGCAGAGGCTTTTGTGCACCCTAGAGCTTTCATTGTGTTAATTATGGAAAGATCTCTGTGTACAAATTTGATGAAAAACTACAAACCCATCAGCCAACTGTATAAAATAAATTAGCTACCTATAATAATACACAAAACATCTGTTTTATCGGGATACCAGTATTATTGCTGAAATAAGTGTGACTTGGCTGTAAAGATTCAGGATGGGGGCTTAATGATGACTTATAGGACAGAGCCAAAGCTTTGGCGCTGGTGCTCAGTTCTTTTCAATTCATGCCAATTATGCACTTGAATACTCCTAGCAACAGCTACCACAGAGCCGCATCAGGTGCAAAATAAGAGATGCTTATTAAAGGTGAAATTTAGCAGACTTTGCAGTGAATTTTGTGATTATTTTAAATATTCTTCATATTCTTGTACTAAATAACACCAGTAACAGGCCCAGAGTATTAGCAATTAGTTTCCCTTAAACTTTTGTTCTTGTACAGTATAAAATTTTTTTCTTAATGCTTTTCTCTTTGTTTTTCTCTCCCACTCTCTTCCACCAATGTCTTTCTTTCTTTTTTAACCTCTAGGTTGTGCCAGGGTCTTGAGTGGATGATGTCACGGCTGCGTGTGAGATGATGACTTTGAAAACGTTCATTAGGAGTGTGCCCCTTCTCTCTTATTTTTGCCTCCAGATATGAAAATGAGGATGGGGGTGAGGTCAGTTGATGGATGGCCCTCTCCTCTTCTTTGTGAAGCTGACATGGACAGACCGCTGCCAGAACTTTATATACTTCTGTAATAATTTATTTTACAAAAGGCATCTGAACTGAGAACAAAAAAAAAACATTACCTTTTCAGAAGGACGTTGAACAACAAAGAGACTCGAATTATTTAAAATGAAATTTCTGCACGGTTTTCCTTTGAGCAAAACACAGAGGTCAGCAACGTATCTGCCTTGGAACTCTACATGGACTGCGTGTGAGTCCAGCCCATGGTGGCCTTGCAGTATTACCGAACTGGCTGTGGTGGTTTTTAATTGCCTCTCTGTGTGAACAGTCCAGTATTCTCTTCAAACTTGGTGCCTGCAGCAGAATGTTCAAGCGATTATGGTTGATGGCGACTGAAACATGCAGAAGGGAGGGTAGAATCACAGTGTGCCCTCTTCCTTTCAGTCCTTGTTAATAATCACTGAAATAAAGTGTTTTTATCTGTTTCAGGTGAATTGCATTGTGTCATGAATGAGTATTTCTTTCTGGCGACTTTTCTTTTGAATCTGCTTTTTCCAGAGACATCTGTGAACCATATTGAATGCTGTGAATGTGACTGGACGTTTTCTTTTTTAGTCCTTTAGGGGGCAGAATGTATCACATGAGCTTGTGGTCCCCGATGCTTTTCAGGGACGATGACGAGCACCTACAGAAGTACAGTGGAGAGACAGCCAAAGTGTAGGAAGGCAGAGGGATTCAGAAAGAGAAGAAGGGACCAGCTATAAAATGTAGGCAGCACACAGTGCTTGATTAAGAGGGAAAGACACAGTTCTGTAAGGACTGCATAGCAGGGTTGTCACAACTGAAACAGAAAAATCTTTTTGGCTGGGAAATTTAAACCTTTTAATAAATGTTTGGATATGTGTAGCACATTAGTCATTCCACGAATTTGCAGATACTGCTATATAAAGTCCTGAAGGTGTCACCAGAAGTAATAAGTCCACTATTTTCTAATTCACCCAGCTCTGCAGTTCTAAATTGTTTTTATTCTACTCTGTTCTTCAAAAGAGGCTAAAAAGTCTCTCTTGGAGCAAAACCAAAGAGCAGTCAGATGCTTTTCTGTATGGTAAGTCTTGACCAATTTAATTGCAGTGAAGTCCAACATGACCTGCACAATGGAAAGTATTTGCAAATGTAGTAAAATCTAAAAATAAACACAGACACTTCATATTCACTAGACACGAGCTGTACCTAGGAGTTAAAGTGGGATCTGGCAGGTTGTGGGAACCCTTAGATCAGGTGAAGGAGTACAGCATGTGAAAAAGAATAACTTATAACAATAATTTATATTCTTTGTTCCCGTAGATTTGTTTTCTCTGTGAGCATGCTGTGATCTGCTGACCCGTGCTCTGTTGACTCTGAATTTTACTTTTACTCTTTATAGATTTAGACAGCACAATTTATCAACATGTAAGAAGATATCAAATCTACTGTCATGGCAGATTTTACATTTATTTAGCCCAGTGGTTTTCTAGCTTTTTCAGGGATGCCCCACTTCAGAAGCTGGTATATATATATTTGGATATATAAATTCCTCTCCTGTCCTCTCATTGACTTACTGACTTCTTTCTCTGACTCTCAGATGTTTTTACCCCTCAGCTCATGGGGTATTATTGTCACTCTGCCAGGGGGGCAGGCAGCCTGGACACCCAAGTTTGTAAATGCAAGAACTTGAGAATGAGGCGACATAGGATTTTGAAATTCATACCATAGGTCCAGCTACTAAAAATCCCTGTGAGTTTGAATCTCAATGACCTCGACCTCAAGGTCAGAGGTCAGCTTTTTTGATTTTTTGATTTTTGATAGGATTTTCAAATTTACACCATAGGCACATCTATTAGGAAGTTGAAGGGTAGCACTGGTGGCTGTCACTATTTTTTTTCCTCCCTGGGAGATGGGACTTTAAGCACAGTTGCTCTCTTTATGCTCACTATATGTTGAAGTTCCACAACCCCAACTTTATCTTCACCTGCACTTTGAATGAATGACAAGGATTGTATTGTGTTGACAGTGTCAACAAGACAGTGGGATAATGTTTGTTTGTAATTTATTGACTACATTTTCCATGCATGCCTTCAACTGGAAACAACACCAGGCTGCAGCACACTGAAATTTAACTTGCCTATTTGATTATGCATTAAGCGGAAAAGCTGGAATGTCATTCCGGATCGTTCTGTCCTGCTTTAACCTCTGGATATATATAATAAAATTAGGAAAATTTAGAGACATGGACTTGTGTGCTTTGCATACTCTTTCACATTTCTCATACCTGTGCTGATTTGTTTATTTAATGATGCAAATGTTTCAACAGATGTGTCATTGTTATTAAAGCTCACACAGTAGTGACTTTGGTCTAATAGCGTCTCATATTGTCAGACTGTACATGTTTCATTAAAAGCTGATTTTATTGTAGTGGGCATGTCAACTCAGAATAAAGCCCTTTCACCAAAATACCAATAAATAGACTAGACAGCACTAAACATTTCATAAATACACAGTGCAGAATAGCAGACCAGTGTGTCCTCAGTTTATTTTGAATATGTGCCAGCCACTGCAATTCCCGCAGAACTGTGTTTGAAAGCTGGTACACTTTATTAGGTACACTTTACAGGTACTGGGTTGGATCACCTTAGGGCTTCATAACTGTCTTAATTCTTTGTGCCATCGATTCAACAAGGTGCTGAAAATATTCCGTAGAGGTTTTGTCAAGATTAACATCACAGCATCACACAGCTGCTGCAGATTTGTCAGCTGCGCATCCATGATGCAAATCTGCAGTTCCACCACATCCAAAGGAGCGCCAATGGACGGAGACCTGGTGACTGTGGAGGTCATTTGAGTACAGTGAGCATACTGCCATGTTCAAGAAACCAGTTTGAGTTTTGTTAAAAGGCACATTATCCTGCTGGAAACATCGAGATGGACATGGTCAGCAGCAACACTCAGGTAGGAGGCCAAAAGTGTGTCAGCTTGAACTATTTAAGGCAAGATGGAGACATGTTTTCATGTTGTTTAAACCAAATTCTAATCTAATACACAAGAAATTGAGGCTTGCCAGACTAAGAAATATTTTTCCATTCTTCTTTTGTCCTGCTTTGGTGAGCCTGTGCGAACTGTAGCCTCCCCTTCCTGTTCTTAGCTCACAGGAGCTCCACCCAATGTAGTCTTCTGCTGTTTTAGTCCAGCTGCTTGAAGGTACTGTGTGTTCAGAGATGCTGTTATGCATAATTTGATTATAAAGACTAGTAATTGAGGTACTACCACCTTTTTATCAGCTTGAAGCAGACTGAGCATTACTCTCTAACGTCTGGCATTAGAGAGACATTTTTTCACAGAAAACTGCAGCTCATTAGATATTTTCTCTTTTTTTGGAACCATTCTCTATGAACCCTAAATGATTGTGTGGGAAAATCCCAGTAGATCACAGTTTCTGAAATACACAGACCAGCCTATCTGGCACCTTTCTTCCTGATTCTGATGCTCTCTTTGCATTTCAGCAGGTCATTTCTACCATGTCTATATGTCTCAGTACTTGTTACTACCATGTGAACGGCTAATTAGATATTTATGTTAATGAGCAGTTGAACAGGTGGTTGGTGAGTGTGTTCATAACAATGACGCTAATATAGACTGTTCAATCATCAAAAAACAAAAAAATATATTTATTTATTAAATCAGTCCAGCTCTTGCTTACAAGAACCAATCAGCTTATTGCACGTGTCTCATAGAAATAGAAAAAAGAAGGGTAAATATATCATCATTTATAAATTTTGATAGGTTATTATTTATGATTTTACCTGCATCTTTTTTTCTGGCAAAGTCCCTCTATGACTGACCATCTAGTTTAATTTTAAGCTTCTTACCTCACTGGGCTTCATACTTGTCCTAGGTGCTGGTGGTTTATCATTGACCCTTGGCAGTGTTTGTGTTGTAGCTGTCTGTCTTGCAGCTGTTGTGTTCTGGTTTCACTGGTCATCAGTCGTTTTTTTCCAATGACTGTGCATCACATAGCCACCTCCTTGGGTGTCTTTGGCACTGGGACGGCAGAATCATAATTATCTTCGATGCACCATAAAATCTGAACTTTAAATTGTACACATGCTTCCAAAAGAAACTGCAACTATTAAAACAGTTGTTTGTTGTTAGATTTAGAAAATCAATAAGAAGTTATATTTAATAATCCATCTGGGTTTTGTGATGCCACTGACTATATTTTGTTTTTCATTCTTCTTAGGAGCAATATATTCCACTCTATGGGGACAAGCAAGAAATATCCAAAATAAAATAAATAAAATCAGTACTTGGAACTGAAATGTAAGGTCTAGAATATCTTTATCTGTCCTCTTCAGATACTGTATATACCATGGGTAGATACCTCTTGGGGTAACTGGAAAACTGAGCTCACTCTTTTAAACATAAGTTGTTTTCGTTTTAGTTGCAGTGATGTTGCCAATGAGGACCAAGCAGCAAGCATCCAGTTCATAAGAGAATGGAGGGTCACCACCACTTTCAAGAGAGGCACACTGAGCGAGAGAGGAGATATTCAGCTGCTGCTGTCCATTTCGGTCCTCGGGTAGCACCCTGCTCCTGGCGCAGTGAGTGAGAGTAATGATATAAAATACCAGAGAGATAGAGGCACATCATCTGAACAGAAAATGCAGGGTACTTCTTGGTCTTCTATACATTTACAGCGACGTGCTGTGTTAATTATAGCTTCCACTGGACCTCAGCTGTATGGTTGAGGTCCAGAAATAGTTCTTGATTTATTTATAATAGCAAAATGCTTTTTTTTTTTGCATGTGGATCACATGAAACCTGAGTGTTCTGCTTTACCGGCCTGGAAATTCACTGTTTAAAAAAAAGTATCAGCTGCTTCACCTTTGAGGTGCTAAACTATATTACTCTGTTTTATAGAATGAAAAAGGATGACATCTAGAGCTGCCCCTGTGATGGCAGAAATATTGATTTCTTCTCTTGGTGTTTTTAACTTAATAGAAAGCAGTGGGCAGCTGGTGAATTGGCCATTACAGCTTACAGTTTAAACATTAATTCAAACTTCCAAACAAGGTTTAAAATGTATTTTCAGCAATAGGAATTGCAATATTTTGCACTTTTATGGTTGTTCATGTTTTGAAAATGTCTTCATTTGATGTGCACAAAAAACATGTGACAGTGAGGAATACAATGAATTTAACAATCCTAAAACTGTTTTCCTGGCAGTAAAACAGGAAAGATGTATTTTAAAAGGATTGCAATGTAAAAAAAAAATAATTTAAAAAATATATTATTTAGATGTTCCCAGCCCTAATTGCAGTACAATTATCTAAGACTTTCTTAGACATTTTAATTTCTAAGAGGCTTATTTTTTATTCAAGGATCATTGGTGGTGTAGTAGCAACACCTTTGAGTAGCTATTCATTTTTAATTTGTATTTTTTGGAGGCATATGCTCATTTCTTGGTTTGTATCCTCAGCTTGATGTTGACCTGATTCTTAACAGGATGTAGTCAGCTCAGGATCAGCTGATGGATGACCTCAACAGATCTGACACTGAGAGCCATGCTCGGCTTTAAGCTAGCCTTCTCCTCGCCGGCTCACGCCTTGGTCATACATACTTCCATTTCTTTTACAGAAAATTGCTGCTTGTTAACATTACACCTGTCACAAGTCCCTTCGCACTGGGTAGCACTGTCACAGTCTGGCTTTACTTTTGTGTTCCTGAGACCCCACTGCCAATGCCCACTGCCTTCCTCATAACTGTACCGCTGATGCATTACCCTCAACAGGTGCTCTTTTCTGAAAGGATCACATAGGTATATTTAGATTTTGAAACTCGAGAGCAGTGCTCTGTGATTGGCTGTGTCAGCCACATGATAACCTGGGTAGAAACCGCAGCTGTGTGCTGTCGCCCAGCGTTTCTCTGGAGGGAAGCTGGGGAGGCTTTGGTGGCTTGGGAGACCAATAAACTTTAACTGGTAAGCAAAGGAAAGGATACAAAAAACAACAAATATCCATGTTGTCTGCACCCTGCATGGCTTTCCATCTGCTTGGAGATCCATTATTTCCATCCTCGGCTGCCATCTGGATCCAAGAATACCCTGCTGAGGAATAAGGAGTGTGAACAATCTTTTACACATTGAGGAGTAACCAAACAATCCAGAACTACAAGACTCTTCAAGTCACTTCAGACAAGGCCGTCCTTTGGATGTATCTAAAATTTCAGCAGGAGTCTGAATTTTTTTGTTTTCTTTCCAAAGTCTCAGAAGCTTTCCGGCTTTTTCATCCTTCTACCTCTATGATTCTGGCGATTTCTTTAGTTCTTTTGCAGAGAAAATATAGATATATTAATACAAAGAGAGAGCATCCATGTACTAAAAAAGGTAGTTAGTATGCAATCCTATATTTAACCTGCAGCCTCAGAAGGTATTGCATCTCCATTTGCTAAACAGAGTCAGCCAATCAGGCTGTGGCATTAGCTTACATGTCAAATAGCTGGAGCGCTGTTGGACAGCTGTCGCCAACCTTCAACCAGGAGGCACAGTTCTTTGAACTGTGTTGTGGCACATAAGGGAGGAGGGGTGGCAGTCACATATTCAAAATCAGATGCCTATTAAAATTAGTCAGTGTCTCACCTATTACAGCAAACTCTGCAGAACTCCCTGTTTAATTATTCATTGAATCATTTGTAAGGTGTTTTACACGTTGTGTTATTGTTTTGTTTAGGAATTGGGCAAATCACAGAGTTGGACTGTCAGTTTGAGGCCCTGTTGGATGGAAAGTGAGGCTTCCTTACTGTCAGAGATTACTGCGAGACACCTTTGCTGGTATGGCCAGTATGCTGCTGTTATAGTTTATATATATGTTTACATAAATATAACATATACAAAAAGAAGAGGGTTGAAATATCCCTGGTGTAGCCGTCCTTTGATATCTTCTCTAAGTCCCATTATATCCCATTTAAAATTTTTGATTTTATTTTGAAAGAACACGTAGAAGATTGTCTGTTTAACTCCACTGTGTATTTTTTATGTGTATATATATTACTCCCTCAGAGTAACACATACCTGAAAATGTGATCTGTGTTTTGTGTAGAATCTCTCAAACCGTCTCAAAATGACGGAAATTGTAGAGGAATATGAAGAATATGAAGAATATGAGGAGGAGGAGGAGGAGGAGGAGGTTGTGGAAAGGGTAAGTGGATCCCTTCTTAATCACATATGTGAAAATATCCTAAAGTACTGTTGTTGCATTTTTTATATTTTGGCTTTTGATCTGGATAATAGAACTTCAGCTGTGATATCATTTAATAAATTTAAGTGTTGGATCTGCAAGTCCAGTGGAAGGCCCTATGAATAGTTTGGTTAGTGACGATACCCCTTACAGTCAGCAGTTCATGGAGGGAGACATACATGACTGCTGGTATATCCTGTTTCAGATGGACTCCTTCTGATGGGTTTTAAGTCCTGGATTGCCCTTAACAGTCAGTTATGAAGAAAAAGTTCTATAAATTGTATAATGTCACATTTTATTTGTGTCCTTTTGGAAGTGCAAGTACCTTTACTTGAGCTTTTGACATATGCCAGACAGCCACACATGTAAAGCAGATGTAATCATACAACTCTGACATGTAAAGTGACTTTTTTCCATAGATCCCAGCATTTGATTTCACTACACTGCTTGAGGAGGAACATATCTTGCAATGATCTATTGGCACCAAAATCCCCATAGTGTCCCTCCTGTGTATGATAGACATGCAAAGATTGGATTACATGCAGTTTGGGGGTGTGCCAGTTTCTGGAAGTTACTATTTTCCCATGTGAAATATTTCTCCAGATAGAGTGCTCACATCCCCCATGAGTTCATCACAGTTTTGCTGCTTTTAGAGTCCTTTTTGCATATGAATTATTGTCTTGTTCAGTGTCTCTGTGACAGTGTCTGATGGAAGAGTGAAAGCAGAAGGCTAACATTTAATCCCATATTTCCTGGTGAACTAGGATTAAAGTTAGCCTCGTATTTGTTCAAACTTAATATTGCTGATATCTTATAGGGGAGTCTGAATGACTGCTCTTGGTTGTCAGAATATCCAACCCAAGCAAACATTAAAAAAAACCCATTTAACTCCCATATAACATATCAACTGTTTCAAACAGATTTACTACCTTTTGTGAAAAGATGTAAATCGTTTGGGAGGTAGGAAAGATAATTACGCACAAAATCAATACACTCTGATTTCACTAGAACTTTCATCTGTACTGCGGAGAAAAGATGCATTGTTTTCAATAAGATGTAAGACGGCTTCGTATTTAATTTACAGAATGGGGAGAAACATAGTGCTGTCCAGGTCAGACATAAAACATGTGCTTAGTTTAATACATAATACATAAACATTGAAAACCTCCTTAGTTAAGTTATTTCTTTTCAAATTTCTTACTTGTTTCTATATCATAATAATTATAAACGCTGAGAAGTTAAAAAAAAAAAATGACTTCAATTCTCAGGTCATTAAGGAGCAAAGTGTACAGTTGTCTATCTGGCATTCAGGCAAATTTAGAAATGGACTTCTGGAGCACATTGGCAGAGAGTGGAGGAAGGAGGAAGGGAGGGGAGAAAATTAGATGGGCCACTGTGCTGTAAATCAGCCCCTGATAGGCTGGAACAGGTTAATATCACAGTGCTAGAAATTTGCTTATGGGAGGTGGATGCATGGAAGAATGTGGCCTGCAGACAAGGAGTGTTTTTGCATTGAACTGTAGGGATGCTTAGTTATAGTGGTTCATCTACACCTATGGTTCTCTCCTGTCTGAGAGATTCATATACTGAAGCCGCTTACAAATGTTGATAAAAACGATTGAGATGTTCTTTCTCAGCTCTGGCTTTTCTTTCATTTAACCTAGATTTTAAGGTCTCTTGTCTCTTAATGTTCAACCTTATGTAAACGCTCTTCATCCTAAGAAGAAGGAAGGCATGAAGTTAGAAATTAGAAGTGCTATTCCTGGATCGGGATGTATGTGAGAGACTATCAGTGACTGAGTCGTCACTAGAAATTACATTTAAAAATTTACATTTGCATATTTACAAAAAGTTAAAAGAAAACCTTCTAAATTCTAAATTAACTGAGGTGAGTGGGATTTTTCTTTTATTTAGTTCATTTATATGTTAGCCTCAGAAACTAAATACAGCACCCCCGCATTGTATTAAGTTGAAGGTAGAACGCTCTTTGGTGAGATATTTCAAAATCTGAGCTAACAGAATAAAAACATCCTGTATAGATAGATTTTGTTAGAGCTAAATTGTTGAGTTTTTTTCTTGTTTTGTTGTTTGGCTGAATCAGTCCTTTAAACCCATAAGACCTATGTGTGAACAGCCATGGAGATCACAAAGCTGTCCAAACAGCTTGTGTACTGTTGTGTCCTGTAGCAACTGATAACAAAAGCATTGGTGTATGAAATAACAAATAAGAATAGAACAGTTGTCATGTGAGTATGCAGTGTTTTTAGACTTGGTCAGACGATCAAAGATTCAGGCTGTTCGGACTCACATAGAATATTAATGCTCCTTTATCCTCTGTTTAAAACCAGCTTGATTAGACAGCAGCCATACTATTTTCACCTTTGGAAATTTTGCCCCTCCTTTAGGTGACTCTATTTGAGGGGACCGGTGATAAGTAGGTTACAAGTTACACCAAAAATCCCTGATGACAACCCTCTCTGTTTCTACTTATTAGCCTGCCTGGGGGCATTTGCTAGAACAGCTGCTAACACGATACAGTGTAGAGTGATTTCTTTCTCGCAGTGCTGAAAGTGGCAGTGGCAGTAATTGATGAATGCCAGAGCTGTGGAAAAATCACCCTCAATCCAAACAAATATTTTGCTGTTTCTCCCATAATCTGTCCTGGAAATTTTGAAAACCCAGAGTGTGTCCTATATTTGTAATATGTTGAGCAGATTTCAACGACGACTGTCACTGAGCACAAGACTCAGTTCTTACAGGTAAAACACCTCCTCCCAGGCACAACGGTTCAAGCAGGGCAGGAGACCCTTGTCTCCCATGGCTTATGGTGCATGCTGTCTTGTTTGGCCTTGGCAGGTTTTTAGAGCTAAATAATAAGTTAAATATGTTAAGATTCAGCATTTTTACTAAGACAATACATGGCTTTTGTAATTTGGTTTCCTGCAGCTTTGCTGGCCAACAAATATAATATTGTAGTGTAACCTTTGTGTATATGTGCTGCTCAACGTTGTGTTGCATGCAAGTCATTTAAAATGTAAGTGTAATTGCTTGCCTTGGGTTTGTCTTTCATTCATTTACATTTCAGCAGGCGTAACCTTAGTATACAAAATCTCCATTGTCCTTCCAAATAGAATAAATCATTGATGATTAAATCATTTCACTAACTCGAGGTAAGTAATTAGAGCAGTGGGAATCCTGCTTCATATTGAAAAAGTCAGATCATTGTCCAGTCGACACATTTGAATTAAAGTGTAATAAAATCTCTAAAAGTCTGCTTTTTGAAAGTATCACCAGTCCTTTTGCTTTCCCTGTCGTTTTCCTTCCTGGCAATTACACTTAGCATAATCAATAAAACGAGATTTGGGTTGTTAATTGTATTCTTCTGTCCTCTCCCAGTCTGGCTTGCCCACCAGGAAAGTAAGGAAGAAGGTCAAGGTGGATACTTCCAAGTTCATGACTCCATACCTGGCTCATAGCCAGAAGATGCTGGAGCAGTTCAGCCATGTAAGAAACAAGTTTGAGTTTCAGAGTTTTTATTTGCATGTATATACCCATTTATTTGACTTTTTACTTGTTTTTACTTGTTGGTTGTTTTCCTGCTTTGTATGACATTAATTGCTTACTTAAATTTTATGGCCGTTGTCCCTGACAGAATAAGTATCGCCACGCTTATGAAATGTCCAAAGGGACACCTCCTGCCATCGTTACTGACACGCCTGAATTGATTCGTATCAGGAAGGCCCAGGAGCAGCTTAGCGAGGTACTCTTTAAGATATGATGAATACAAAAGACACTTATTGGTTATTGAAAGGCACGTTTAAGCAGATTCAGAACAAATTTTCTATGATCTATATTTGACTATAAAACATAAAAATAAGCCTCTGGTCTCAAATATGATTTGATCTTGCTTTAGTGAGGAATAATTTGAGATAACACGCATTATCTTCAGGTTAAATACCGTATGGAGGGAAACAAAGCTCGGACAACCAGCTTGTACGACGGTGAAGCAAGAGAGATCGCCCACGTCAAGCATGTATCTGAGCTGATCAGCAAGGTAAGTTACCCAAATCTCTCAACATACAAAGAGAATGAATAAATATGACGTTAATGCTGGTTGTATAACACAAATGCTGTTGTTTTCCTCCATTCTAGGTTCTGTACAGACAGAAGTGGGATGAGACCAAGGACAGGTACCTGCTGCCTCCTGATGCTCCTGAGCTGGTTCAGGCTGTGAAGAATGCTGCTAATTACAGCAAAGTAGGTCCAGTGTAGCATTAAAGGGCTGACTTTTAAGTCCAACATTTAAAAAAAGTCCAAAAGTGACATTATTGCATTGCATAATTTAACAATTCTATAATATCTGTTAAAATGTTTTATATTCACGTAGTAAGTGATAACGTTACACCTTGTTCAGAAACTTTATACCGAGGCCTGGGATGAAGATAAGACCATGTACTACCCTTACAGTGACAGTCCTGAGCTCCGTAGGGTGGCCAAGGCTCAGGAGGTCCTTAGTGATGTAAGTAAAATTTATTATCTATATCTGTCATATTATTCAGATTTTCAATGTGTGTTTGTGGTTATTATATCTGCAAAAAACAACAACAACAACAAAAAACCCACTGTATTGAGCCAGCCTCTGCTTTAATGTGTCCTCTGTTTTGATATGTCTTATAATATAATATATATTATATTATAAGTTGTTAATTATTCAAATCTATACATTTTAACTATCTCTGCATCATTAAATTGCTTTTTGAAAGAACAAAAACATTTTATACAGACAAATAAAATTACGCAAATTATAACAACATAACATACAACAATTACACCACCTAGAGTTTTCTATTTTAGACAGTTACTAGTGTTATTTCTTGTAGTGTTACAAGACAATTGACAATTACCACACGGTTAATTACAAAAATGTATGGTGTGTGTAAAGCTGTTGAAATGTTCCTCTCAGTGTCTACTTGTTTGTGCTGACTCGGATCTGTCATATATCCCTGTTTAACTTACATTTAGGACAATTTACAGTTAGAGCCCAACTGATATGAGATATACAGAAGAGGATTAGGGTCACTGGAAAAAAAAAAAAGTGGGCACGTCTTTTTTTTTTCTTTTTAAGAATTGTGAGAAAAAAGTCAGACCTTTTTCTGACTTTGAATTCTGACTTTAATCTTAGAATTCTGACTTTTTTCTCACAATTCTGGAAAAGAAAAAAAGGACATTTTTTTTTTTTTTTCCTCCTGTGGCCCTAATCTACAGAAGAGGATTAGGGCCACCGAAAAAAAAAAAAAAAGTGGGCACAAGTCTTTACAATTAGAGCCCAACTGATATGAGATATATGGAAGACGATTAGGGTCACTGGAAAAAAAAAAGTGGGAAAAAAGTCAGAATTCTGACTTTAATCTCAGAATTCTAAAAAAGGTCAGAATTCTGAGTTAAAAGTCAGAATTCTGAGATTAAAGTCAGAATTTTGAGAAAAAAGTCATTTAATCTCAGAATTTTGACGTTTCTCAGAATTCTGAGATTAAAGTCAGAATTTTCGTACTAAAAAGTCATTTAATCTCAGAATCAACCTGACTTTTTCTATCAGAATTCTTGGAAAAAAATCAGTCAGTATTTTTTTTTTTCTCAAATTTTGACTTTAGTCTCAGAATTCTGAGTTTATATTAAATCTCAAATCAAATGAGATTTTATTGTTAGTCTCAGAATTCTGGTACAGTTTTTCCACTTTTTTTTCGGTGGCCCTAATCCTCTGCCAAAATACAATAGAATCGTAAATCAAGCCTGATACTTTTTGACCTTATCCTCTATCAGTGACGATGATACTTGGTGATCACCAAGAATCAGCCAGTAGTTTTTTTCTTTCAGACACAGGAAACAAATTTCTCCAGCATTCGTTGTGTGTCGTTATTCATGAGTTGTTATTAAGATAATATGTGACTGCAGTTTAAAGATAATAATATTTTAGTGCCATGAAAAGTCACGTAAAAAAAACCTTACGCTCTGCTCGGATCAGCTGGTTGGTGTGATTGTGCTGTTCCAAACACGTTGCTAACAAGGAAGTTGCAGAGCGCCCTCTGGTGACAAACTATAAAACACTCAAAACTCATAATATCGTTGGAGGGTGTTTCTACCATCTCTTAACGTTTTACTGTGCACTGTTCATCAACTGTGCATGAAAGTCAGGTAATGGTGTTGACGAATTGAGCGTCTTAGTAAATTTTAACTCCTGTTGTGATTGACAGGTTCACTATAAGAAGGGTCACCATGAGCGCAAGGCCAAGTATACCTCCCTGCCTGATCCTCCTGAATTGGAGCTGGCCAAGAGAGTGTCCCAACAGCGCAGTGATGTAAGTAACAATTTTAAACCAAACAAAAACCACTGTTACTGAGGTAGATATACTGATGAATTTTTCTTTTCATTAAGTTATAAATATACATAGATCCGACATTTAAATCCACAAAATCATACTGAAAGCAATGTTCAGTGCAAGGTTAATAAGAGTAGAGGTGTATGCACTGCAGACAGTGAGGAGTGATTGGGGCACTTTAGACCAAATTCCAAAATACGATAAATACAATATGAGGCCAATTCACAATTATTTAATCCATTGTCAAACCTTATCTGTATAGTGTTTCTGTTATTGCCAGACTCATCAACTTTTCTAGGCTTAACAGTGTTCATCCCCTAACTGAACATGGGAGTAATAAATATCTTTGCTTATTTTAGAGTCACAAAACTGGGCCTTGCACAGTGTAAGCACTGAAGCAGGACCCCCAGACACCAACCAACCCTGAGCAAGGGATCAGTCCACCTGCTCTCTGATATTAGTAGCAACACTAAGCTGGGTGGGAGAGGCTAACAATGACAGGAATTCCAATCATTCCTAATGTGTTTATATAAACATATGAGAGTTATTCATTTATCCTTTAATAAAAAAACCCCCCTTCTTATGTTAATTGCTATCTTTTCCTCACAGCTTAAGTACAAGGAAGATTACAATAAAAATGTAAAGGGTCAGTGGTGTGAGACTCCTTACTTCGACGTGGCTACTGCCAGGGTGGCAATGGAGAACCTCAGCGACGTAAGAATTCACTATTTAAAGGAAAGAATTTTCAGATTTCTGCTTTTCTTTGTCATTTTTCTCTACATAACTGTTGTGTGTTTTTTTTCAGAGAAGATACACGCAACATTATGAGGATACAAAAGACCAAATTTATTTCATGCAAACAGAAACGCCCACTTATGAGGCAAACAAGAAGGCTCGTATTGCCGCTAGTGAGGTAAGCGCGAAAACACGCGCAAACACAAAGGTAACACAGTATTTTTATAGGCCCTATCTCATGTGGAAGACACGACAGAGAGTTGACCCATGTCTCAGAGCAGTGTGTGAGTCAACAGACTGAGTCCACTCTGACGCAGGGATACACTGTATTGTGCCCACACTGCATGACTGAGAGATCCACATTTGGTTTACTGTCACCACACACATTCGGTCTGTAGCTTTACTAGCACACAGTAATAATATGCAAGTTTGTGTGACAAAGCTTTTCAGTTGCTCTGCACCTCATAGCCACCCACACGTTCACACATAGGGGAAACATGCATCGTTTTTAAGAAATGCGAAAGACACACTTCTTAGCCGGCCAACCGACTGCGCCATCATTTTGAACCATGTGAACACACCTCATTATCACACTTTGTTTTACTCACAATGATCTGTTTCTGTCTTTAGGTCCAATACAAGAAGGAGTATGAGAAGAAAAAAGCAGAGTCTGACTACAACACGCTCCCCGCCACAGATAATCCTCTATTGAGGCAGCTCAGATATGCTGGCACTATCCTCAGTGATGTAGGTGTCTAAAAAGACCTGTGCAGAAAGTTTATTTTTCTTCTGTGACAAAAGACAGACATTTTGCATTTTCAGGAAAACTAAATTATAAAATCTTAGAAACTGAATTAGGGTTAATTCAGTATGTTGCTTTTATAAATTCTTTTACGGTGGCTGTTGTTAAATTATTGCTTAAATTACCCGGCCACTTGCCCTGTGATTGTTGGGATAGAGTCCAGCCCCTCCCCACTCCCCAAGTGGAAGTGGAATACATAGTGTCTTCTATACACATTATCATATTAATAACTTATTAAATCACTCCAGAGTTACTTGCTGTGTTCTCTTAACAAGTATTTGATTAATTCATGTCACCAGTCTTGTTTTCTTGTTGTTTGCAATTACTCTCCTGTAGTTTTTCCTGTACCACATATGTATGTAGCTGCTCATGTATTTTTTATCGTTGTTTGACTTTGTTTTGTTTTTGCCTTTTCCTTTCCAGAAAGTATATAAGGCTAACTATGAGAAATCCAGGGGTTTCAGCATCAACTACTGTGACACGCCCAAGTTTCAGATGGACTCAGTACTTAAGTCGTTCTCTGATGTAAGAGAGCTCGTTGAGTTAAAATTTCTTTAAATATGAACCACTTATGTTTCTCTTTTAACACACGTTTTGATTTTCTTTTAGGCACATTATAAAGATAAGTATGAAAATGAGGTGAAGGGCCACTACATTGGAAGCTATGAGGACCTTTATATGCTTCACTGCCAGAAAGTCGAGGAAATGAAAAATGAGGTTTGTGCATTAAAAAATTTGAGCATGTCTTAATATATTCCTCATCAAGCCTTTCCTAATAACACAACATTTGCTTTTTGTATTTCACAGCAACTATATAAAGCTGATTATGAAGACATTAAAACTAGATGCTTCTTTCCTCAAACAATTACGCCTGAATACGAAGCTGTGAAGAAGCTTCAGCAATGTAGCGATGTGAGTAGTCGCTGATTATAAAACTGTTCATTGCAATAAAATGGATCCAGGTTCTTTTTGGATTTCTTATATGTATATGGACAATTATTATTTTTGTTTTGATCCTTTGGTTTTCAGAAAGTTTACCGGCAACATCCAGACACAGTGAAATTTACACAAGTGGTGGATTCACCAGTTCAAGTTCAAGCCGCCATCAACGCCAAACAGCTAAGTGACGTATGTACCTTTTTCGGACCACTTCCTCTTGGTGCTAATGTAGGAAAGTTTAGAATTTAAACTGGTACAGTAAAGCTCACAAACACCCACTGAACATTCCTGCTACCTGCATATATTAGTACTGTGAATGTGACTATTATGTTTTCTTGGTGTCCATTTATGGCCTGGAATTCTTGCAATCATCAGCTTGTGTCAATCCAGTTCTCCTAGATATGCAGATCACCTTTAAATTTGCTCAATCATCCATGAAGCCCAGCTGTCTTTCTATGGGCGCCATGGAAACTGGAGAGCCATTTCTCTGTAGTATAAATAGAAACAAGCATTCAGTTGGCCCAGAATAAACCCTGTGATCAGACAGGGGTTGGGGAGGTAGAGAAAGGAACAGTCACCATCTCTGAGCCCTGACAGCACACTACTGCCCCCCAGTGACAGAAAGTCAAATAACAGCTTATCAGACATTATACCCTGAGCAGTACTGACACAATAATATTACCATTTTGCTCTTCTGCAGTTAAACTACAAGGCACAGTACGAGGAAATAAAAATGAAGAACAGTCTACCCCCAGACTACCCCTTCTTCATCCAGTCCAGAGTTAACGCTTTTAACCTCAGTGATGTAAGTAACTGCGATATTTGCATATCTCTAAAATTTAACTCGTATCAGCTTTGATTTCTCATAGATTTCAATTTCCTGAATGGCACACTTTCTTCTTGCAGAACTGCTATAAGTATGATTGGGAGAAAACCAAAGCGAAAAAGTTTGAGATCAAAGGGGATACCATCTCAATCCTTGCTGCCCGTGCTCACACAAATGCCATCAGTGATGTAAGTATCCTACAGTGGCAGCCTTTGTATTTATATTTCTTTGCTTCAACAGATAAATTACCTGCAGTACCTGTTATGTATTCTAATCCATGATGAATTCTGTTCATTACTAGGTTAAATATAAAAAGGAGTATGAGAAGAACAAGGGAAAGATGGTTGGAGCCCTCAGTATTAACGACGATCCGAAGATGCTGCACTCTGTCCATGTGGCCAAAATCCAGAGTGATGTAAGTTATTAGCTGATGTCATATTTTGATAAATATTCATTTATGGGGGTTAAAAAGAAGGGCAGTTGAGTAATCTCTTTTTAATGTCTTCACAGCGTGAATACAAAAAAGACTATGAAAAAGTAAAGACCAAGTATCATACACCGCTGGATATGTTGTCAGTCACCTTGGCTAAGAAATCCCAGGCGATTACCAGCATGGCCGGTTACAGGAGCATCAGCACCAACTATTTCCTTCCACCCGACAGCGTCCTGCTGGATCTGGCCAAGAAAGCCAACGTTATCCAGAGCGATGTAAGTCCAAACAGACTTTAGAGACTCCAACTCACAGTTTAGCTAAAGTTTTGCTTTTTTCATCATAATATAAAACCATGTGCTGATGTGCTATTGTGGGCTTAAATATTCATCAACATTTGTTTTGGTTTTGTGTGTTTCTCTGCACCAAAGAATGAGTATAAGGCTGACTACAACAGCTACACCAAAGGTACTCCATGGGTCCCATATGGCTCATTGGAAGTGGAAAAGGCTAAGAAAGCTGCAGAGATCCTCAATGAGGTATGTGTGCCATGGGGCTTTATGCACAGACATTCCCCTTCTTTCCATCTGCTCTCATGGTAATAACAAAATGCATATTTCAGAGCTGATAGGTCATTAAAATAATAATATTTATTTACTCTTTTCCTTCAGAAAAAATACAGAACCCACCCAGACAAGATCCCCTTCACATCTATCGACGACCACCCCATCATGATGCAGGCCAAAGTCAACCAGCTTCAGAGGAGCGATGTGAGTCCAGTGTCACTGTTCATACTGGAGAAAGAATTCCTTCTGCATTTTTCCAAGATCCCTTTTAGGAAGATTGTTGTTTGCTCTTACTTTCTTTTAATTTCTGCCCTGTCACATTTATTCTTTTGTAGCTGTTCTACAAGCGAGGTCTAGAGGAGATCCATCAGAAGTACTCTCTGCCCCCGGATGTCCCAGAGTTCCTTCAGGCCAAGTGCAATGCCTACAACATCAGCAAGGTGATGAATGCACATAAAGAAAGAAAAATGAACAAAATATTTTTTCAACTCACTTTTAAAACTGAT
Source organism: Oreochromis aureus (assembly GCF_013358895.1). Taxonomy (NCBI): domain Eukaryota; kingdom Metazoa; phylum Chordata; class Actinopteri; order Cichliformes; family Cichlidae; genus Oreochromis; species Oreochromis aureus. Next base: position 26,940,180 of record NC_052957.1, read on the forward strand.
ATAACCGTATGGCACCACAGTATGTGTGTGCATCTGTTCATGTTTGTGTAAAGCTATAATGGATACATACCTAAAACATTGTTCATGTGTTTTTTGTGATTTCAGAATTACTACAAGCTTGCCTGGCAGGAGCTGATTGCTAAGGGTTATGACCTGAAGCCTGATGCCATCCCTATTGTTGCTGCCAAAGCTGCCAGACATGCTGCCAGTGATGTAAGATTTCTGAAAGACTGCATTTTATCAAGCTATCTACCAAATTTGCTGCACTTTTTAAATAATTGTTACATATAAAAAACTAGAGAAGCTCTATGTGCTTTAACTCCTAGGTCCAGTACAAAAAGGCTTATGAGAAGGCGAGAGGCCACCATGTTGGCTTCCGCAGTCTCCAGGATGATCCTCTGCTGGTTCACTACATGCAAGTGGCAAAGATACAGAGTGACAAGAACTACAAGAAGGACTACCACAAGGCCAAGCTGAAGTATCACACGCCAGTGGACATGCTCAGTGTAGCTCACGCTAAACACGCTTCAGCGGTGCAGACCTACGTTGGCTACAAGCAGCACCACCATAAATACTTTCTTCTCCCCGATGCTATGGGTCTGCAACTTGCTCGCACCATGAACTACAATTCCAGCGATGTATGTTATTAACAATGCTTGTGACTTAATGGCAATATAAACCTTATGGACTCTCTAAAAATGGTATTTGGTCTGACAATAGTTTCTTGTTTTTTCTGGGGTTTTTTTCTATTTCTCAGCACAACTACAAGATGGATTATGAGACCTCGGTCAAGGGTATTGGCTGGGTTCCAATTGGTTCTCTGGAGGTTGAAAAAGCCAAAACGGCAGCAGCAGCTCTGAATGAGAAAAAGTACAGGCAGCACCCTGACACCATCAAGTTCACCAGTGTTACTGACTCCATGAACATGGAGCTGGCTAAGACCAATGCGAAGATCATGAATGTGGTGAGAAGGACAAAACAAAATAATGACTTATGCTACATATGTAAACTTTAGTCCTTTTCAGAGAAGAAATAAATTCTTGCCTTCACTGTAATTACACAGAAAGAGTACAAAGCCAGCGGAGAGAAGTTCATGCACACTTACCATCTCCCTCCTGATGCCCCCCAATTTCTGCAAGCCAGATACAATGCTGCCAACATCAGCCAGGTTAGCTGCAGATTGACTTAAGCACATATGAAACATACAGAGAAATTTAATTGTGAATGTTTTTGTAACAATATTGCTCATTATCTTTTTGTTTAGAATTATTACACTTATTCTCACCGCCAAGATCTGCTCAAAGGACATCACGTGAAAGAGGATTCCATTCCCATCGTAGCAGCCAAAACATCAAGAAACATTGCCAGCAATGTGAGCTGGAATTATGCTTTTCTTAATATTTTTTTCAATGTTAATGCATTTAATAATATTACTTATAATGCATTTTCTTTAATACAGTACAAGTATAAGCTGGCCTATGAGAAAGAAAAGGGCCATCACGTTGGCTTCCGCAGCCTCCAGGATGATCCTCTGCTGGTTCACTATATGCAAGTGGCAAAGATGCAGAGTGACAAGAACTACAAGAAGGACTACCACAAGGCCAAGCTGAAGTATCACACCCCAGTGGACATGCTCAGTGTAGCTCATGCCAAGCAGGCTTCTGCTGTTCAGACTATGGCTGGATACAAGAAGATCCCCCACAGTTTCTTGCTTCTTCCTGACAACATGCACCTGCAGCTGTGTCGCAACATGATGGTGATTCAAAGTGACGTATGTATTCTTTTCATCTTATTATTTTTATATATTGGTCTAATCCTGGAACAACAAATATAGCATTACATATATGTATAAATTTGATTATGACCTTTGATTAATTTTGATTTTCTCTAAATACCCACAGAATGTCTACAAGTCAGATTACAACAACTACTCTAAAGGTATAGGATGGGTCCCTATTGGTTCTCTGGATGTTGAAAAAGCCAAAACTGCTAAAGCTGCGCTGGATGAAAGAAATTACCGCCAGCACCCCAGTAATTTCAAATATACAAGCAAGACCGATGCCATGAACATGACTCTAGCTATGGCCAACACTAAACAGATGGACATCGTAAGAATCCCTTTTCTTAACAGAAGATACTTACGTAGACATTCTTTAAAAATTCACTGTTGTTTCTTTCTTCTGACTAGACTGCATACAAAGCTTCTGGAGAGAAGTTCATGCACACCTACCATCTGCCACCTGACTGCCCCGAGTTCCTCCAGGCTAAGTTTAATGCCCAGACTATTAGCGAGGTTAGAGCACAAATTATTTAATTGAATATGCAAGTCGAAGCAATAGCAGTTTCCTGAAATTCAAGGTGTATATGAGCATAGTTGTGCAAAAAGTTGTTGTAACACTTTGCTGTTTCTTTGCAGAGTCATTACAGGCACAAGTGGGTGGAAGACATTGCCAAGGGATATGACATGAAGCCTGATGCTATTCCCATCCTGCATGCCAAGCACGGCAGGCATATTGCCAGCAATGTAAGTAATAAATGCATGTAATAAATTTAACTGTACAAAAGAAAGAATCAACACATCACTTCTTCATTTTATTTTTTTTTCTTTAGGTCCAGTACAAAAAGGCTTATGAGAAGGCAAGAGGTCACCATGTTGGCTTCCGCAGCCTCCAGGATGATCCTCTGCTGGTTCACTACATGGAGGTGGCTAGAATGCAGAGTGACAAGAACTACAAGAAGGACTACCACAAGGCCAAGCTGAAGTATCACACCCCAGTGGACATGCTCAGTGTGGCTCATGCCAAGCAGGCTTCGGCTGTTCAGACAATGGCTGGATACAAGAAGATCCCTCACAGCTATTTGCTTCTCCCTGACAACCTGCAACTGCGGCTGTGTCGAACCATGAACCTCCAGTCAAGTGATGTAAGTAGCAATGATAGTCATATGCATGCCTTCTTTTTTTAAATAATCAAAACCAGATTTGAATTACAAAAGATCATTAAATGGCCTGTATTTGTATATCGCTTTACTAGTCCCTAAGGACCCCAAAGCGCTTTTACACAACCAGTCATCCACCCATTCACACACACATTCACACACTGGTGATGGATCAATCAATCAAAGCTTTTATTCGTCACAACCAGCAGTGAAATCCACGACCTTACACACACAACACAGATATTACATGGGGATACCGGTCGGAGATTGGTAGCATTAGAGAAAAACATTGAAATGTACATTACAATGGGAGCTACATTAATCTTTACTTTGGAACTAATTTGCATCATGACCTCACTTCTTTTTTCAGAATGATTACAAATCTGACTGGAATAACTTTGTCAAAGGCATTGGATGGGTCCCTATTGGCTCGCTTGCTGTTGAAACTGCCAAGGTTGGCGGTCAGATTCAGAGTGAAAAGAAGTACCGCACTCATCCATCCAATTTCAAGTTTAGCAAACTGATGGACTCCATGGACTTGGCTTTGGCTAGTGCCAACAACCAGATCATGAACAAGGTGCAGTATTTTCAGATGTGTTGTATAGGGTAACAAAATAGAGATAGTCATGTTCATGATAAACATTGCGATTGACCCCTTTCACTGATTTCTTAACCTACAGAAAGCATACACCGCAGCCTGGGAGAAGGACAAAGTTACCACCCATGTCATGCCAGACGCTCCTGAGATTCTGCTGGCAAAGGCTAATGCTCTGAACATGAGCAATGTAAGGCATTACAAATTATATTTATTTTTATTTATTCAGTTATTTATATGATTTAACATCTATGTCTTATCTAACCATTATGCTGTACGCCATGGCTATATAATATATGTATGATCGTTGTCTGTAGCGTAACCTCTCTGTCATTGTATATGTTTTCACAGAAACTTTACAAAGCTGGTGTTGTGGAGATGGCTAATAAAGGCTACAACCTCAAAGCAGATGCTATCCCCATTCTGGCTGCCAAGGCTGGCACCACCATTGCCAGCAATGTAAGTAGAAAATAAAGCTAATCTAGCAAGTTAAGGAGTTTATTTCTTACAGCCCATTACACATGCTGACCAAGTGCACATTTATTGTTACAGTACAAGTACAAATTGGCTTATGAGAAGGCGAGAGGCCACCATGTTGGCTTCCGCAGCCTCCAAGATGATCCTCTGCTGGTTCACTATATGCATGTGGCAAAGATGCAGAGTGATAAGAACTACAAGAAGGACTACCACAAAGCCAAGCTGAAGTATCACACCCCAGTGGATATGCTCAGTGTGCTCCATGCCAAGCAGGCTTCTGCTGCTCAGACTATGGCTGGATACAGACACATTCAGCACACTAATGCTCTCCTGCCTGATGCCATGAACCTGGAGCTGGCTCGTAACATGCAGCTCATTGCTAGTGATGTATGTATAACAATCTGAATAGATAACAATTTTACACAGTTACTGCCCTTATTGTGCATAGCTGTGCTGCACTGTGAAATAAACACTTGTGTATTCCCATCAGAACCAGTACAAGAGTGAGTATGAGCACTACATCAAAGGAATAGGATGGGTCCCTATTGGATCACTTTCAGTTGAGACAGCTAAAGTTGGCGGTCAAATTCTTAGTGAAAAGAAGTACCGCACTCATCCATCCAACCTCAAGTACAGCAAGCTGATGGACTCCATGGACTTGACTCTGGCTACTGCCAACAATCAGATCATGAACAAGGTGAAATCTTTTAACTTTAATTGGAGAACAAAGCCACACAATATTGTCAAAAACATTGTTCATAACTCACACTATTATTTGATTTTTCTAATGATTTTTTCTTGCAGAAAGCATACACTGCAGCATGGGAAAAGGACAAACTGTCTGTTCATATTATGCCAGATGCTCCTGAGATTCTCCTTGCAAAGGCTAATGCCCTCAATATGAGCAATGTAAGGGGAATCCGTCAGATTAATAAACCTACTGAGTCTTTTTATTTATTAGGCTGTTAATAATGCAAATCACTTACCTTAGTCGTATGTAATTTCAGAAACTTTACAAAGCTGGTGTTGTGGAGATGGCTAATAAAGGCTACAACCTCAAAGGAGATGCTATCCCCATTGTGGCTGCCAAGGCTGGCACCACCATTGCCAGCAACGTAAGTAGAAAATAAAATAAATGTCGCAAGTCAAGGGGTTTATTTCCTACAGCCCATCACACATGCTGACCAAGTGTGTATTTATTATTACAGTACAAGTACAAATTGGCTTATGAGAAGGCGAGAGGCCACCATGTTGGCTTCCGCAGCCTCCAGGATGATCCTCTGCTGGTTCACTATATGGAGGTGGCAAAGATACAGAGTGACAAGAACTACAAGAAGGACTACCACAAGGCCAAGCTGAAGTATCACACCCCAGTGGACATGCTCAGTGTGCTCCATGCCAAGCAGGCTTCTGCTGCTCAGACTATGGCTGGATACAGACACATTCAGCACACTAATGCTCTCCTGCCTGATGCCATGAACCTGGAGCTGGCTCGTAACATGCAGTTTATTGCCAGTGATGTATGTATAAAAATTTGAACAGATAAGATTTTTTCACGATTGCTACCATTATTGTGCTGCACTGTGAAATAAACACTTGTGTATTCCCGTCAGAACCAGTACAAGAGTGAGTATGAGCACTACATCAAAGGAATAGGATGGGTCCCTATTGGATCGCTGGATGTTGAGAAAGTAAAATCAGCAGGGAAGGCCCTCAGTGAGAAACTGTACCGTCAGCCTCCTAGCAACTTCAAATTCACCAAAGATATGCACTCTATGGACTTGACACTGGCCACTAACAACAACCAGATTATGGATAAGGTACTGAAGAGAATTTGTCATGAATATAACTGAAAAGTACTTTCTCTTCATTTTATGTGAAGCTGACAATTACATTTTGCTTCTTTAGCAATCCTACATCAAAGCCTGGGAAAAAGACAAGACTTCAATCCATGTCATGCCTGATGCAATGGGCATTGTTCTGGCAAGGGAAAACAGGAAGAACTACAGTGAGGTATCGTATAATATGCAAAGTTTCCTGTCGTTAATGATGTGGATGACAGTTAGGGAAACAATTACACTAATACTATTAGTATGTCCATTTGAAGGTAGACATGGTTTCCTCGTTGACATTATTTCTTGCTATAGAAACTGTACAAGTTGGATCATGAACTGTCCAAGAAGAAGGGCCATAATCTTCGTGGTGATGCCATTGCTGTCCAAGCTGCGAAAGCCTCCACTGTAATTGCTAGTGATGTAAGTGTCAGTTTATATTTTCTTTACTGTATTACTTTATGTGTATATTTATTCTAATATGCTGTTTGGTGACTAAACGTCATACTATTGCTTTTTTAGTACAAGTACAAGACAGGATACCGTAAGCAAGTTGGTCACCACATCGGCGCTCTCAGCATCCAGGACGACCCTCTGCTCATGCTGGCTCTGAACTCAGCCAAGATTGCCAGTGATGCTCTGTACAAGAAGGACTTCAACAAGTCCAAGACTAAGTTCCATCTGCCAGTGGACATGATGGCCTTTGAACTGGCCAAAAAGAACCAGATTCAAGTCAACAATTTCAACTACATCACCCGACTGCACAACTGGACATGCCTGCCAGACTCCAATGATGTGGTCCAGGCCAGACATGCGTATAATTTACAAAGTGATGTGAGTGTATTTTAATAATTTATGTAATAATAAGATTATTATATTGCAGGACTCGTGTTTTCTACTATATATCATTTTTCGAGCTTCGACCATTGCAAATCATTCTCGGTTTTTGTTTTTCTCTTTCAGGCTGTTTACAAGGAGGATCTGAAGATGTTGCAGGGTATTGGTTGGGTGCCAATAGGTTCATTAGATGTTGAGAAGGTGAAGAAAGCTGGTGAAATTCTGAGTGAGAGAAAGTATCGTCAGCACCCGAGCAAATACGGTTTTAAAATATCCACTGAAGACATGCCTTTAGCACTGGCTAAGGCCAATGCTCAGGTTATGAATAAGGTATGGAATCCCATTTAAAACCTCCATCAGCCATATTGGATGTTGTATGTAAATTAAGTTATTGTAAAATTCACACATTTAGAGGTCACAGTGTAACTACTTTTTCTCATTTTTTTTTCATTTTTGTTACTGCAGAGAGCATACATTGACGCTTGGGAGAACGAGAAGACAAAGATCCATGTCATGCCTGATGCTATGGATGTCCTTCTAGCCAAAGCAAACAACGTTAACTACAGTGTGGTATGTAGGCATTTGTGGGGTACAAAGACTCACATCACTTATGGTATTTTAAATGTATATAACTTCCATCTGTTGGATGATTGTGTTTCCTTACAGAAAAAGTACAAGCAGGCACATGAAGACTCCAAGAAGAAGGGCTATGATCTGCGCAACGATGCCATTTCCATCATTGCAGCCAGAGCTTCCAGGGACATTGCCAGTGATGTAAGTCTTTAATCTGAATTATTTACATAAAAAATATAATAATCATATTATAATAACAGTGCAAATATATTAGTTTTGATATTGATTTATAGGGCTTATTAATGCATACATGAATTTTTAAAAATAATAAAACCCATTGTACAGCATGTATAAAACTGTTTAAAGGCAGTGATGATATTATTTTATTTTTCATCCAGTACAAGTACAAGACAGGATACCGTAAACAGGTCGGTCACCACATCGGTGCTCGCAGCATCCAGGACGACCCTCTGCTCATGCTGGCTCTGAACTCAGCCAAGATCGCCAGTGATGCTCTGTACAAGAAGGACTTCAACAAGTCCAAGACCAGGTTCCACCTGCCAGTGGACATGCTCAACCTGGAACTGGCCAAGAAATGTCAGATCCAAGTCAACGACTTCAACTACAGAACTCACCTGCACCAGTGGACGTGCCTGCCAGACTCCAATGATGTGGTTCAGGCCAGACATGCATATGACCTGCAGAGTGATGTGTGTATATATTTATAATTCATATATATATATATGTATATACAGTTTCTGTATTCTATATTTCTACATATAGTTTCTTGTATATCTGCCAACTTTTGCCACAACACTTTCTTTCTTTTTTTCCAGGCTGTGTACAAGGAGGATCTGAAGATTTTGCAGGGTATTGGTTGGGTGCCAATAGGTTCATTAGATGTTGAGAAGGTGAAGAAAGCTGGTGAGATCCTGAGTGAGAAAAAGTATCGTCAGCACCCGAGCAAATATGGTTTTAAAATATCCACTGAGGACATGCCTTTAGCACTGGCTAAGGCCAATGCTCAGGTTATGAACAAGGTAAGAATTCAATAACACTCAAAATGCAGCAAAGTATAACTAATACAGGATGACTCTGGTGAAGTACTAATGCTGACATGGTAAAGAAATGATTCTGTGCACAGCTTCATGGTTGATAATGTTTATATGCTGTTACATTTTTCCATGATTACAGAGAGCATACATTGAAGCCTGGGAGAATGAGAAGACAAAGATTCATGTCATGCCTGATGCTATGGATGTCCTTCTGGCTAAAGCAAACAATGTTAACTACAGCCTGGTATGTAGGAAATTAAAACTTTTTACTGTATAAGCAATTTAAACATTTGTTTTGAATAATTAATTCAGATCATTGAATTTATTGCATTAATATCTTGATAAGATGTCAAGGCAGGTATTTAGGTATTTATGATTTGAACATTATTATTTGTTGTTTTTATTACCTGTTTAAAATCTGTTTTTTGTGATCCTATACAGAAAAAGTACAAGCAGGCACATGAAGATTCCAAGAAGAAGGGCTACGATATGCGAAATGACGCCATATCCATCATTGCAGCCAGAGCTTCCAGGGACATTGCCAGTGATGTAAGCTCACTGGATCTCAACAATGATAAACTTTTATATTTAAATATCAGACCCCGCTAACTCCAATCATTATTTTCACAGTACAAGTACAAGACAGGATACCGTAAGCAGGTCGGTCACCACATCGGTGCTCGCAGCATCCAGGACGACCCTCTGCTCATGCTGGCTCTGAACTCAGCCAAGATCGCCAGTGATGCTCTGTACAAGAAGGACTTCAACAAGTCCAAGACCAAGTTCCACCTGCCAGTGGACATGCTCAATCTGGAATTGGCCAAGAAATGTCAGATCCAAGTCAACGACTTCAACTACAGAACTCACCTGCACCAGTGGACGTGCCTGCCAGACTCCAATGATGTGGTTCAGGCCAGACATGCATATGACCTGCAGAGTGATGTGAGTCTTTGAATTTCAGTGGTGTAAAAAAAATCATGTTAATTAATAAATACATTTTCCAGTTTTAGAATATTTTTAATCATAATAAATCCTTTTTTCCTCAAGGCTGTTTACAAGGAGGATCTGAAGATTTTGCAGGGTATTGGTTGGGTGCCAATAGGTTCATTAGATGTTGAGAAGGTGAAGAAAGCTGGTGAAATCCTGAGTGAGAGAAAGTATCGTCAGCACCCGAGCAAATACGGTTTTAAAATATCCACTGAAGACATGCCCATAGCACTGGCTAAGGCCAATGCTCAGGTCATGAATAAGGTATGAAATCACATTTAAAATCTACATCAGCCATATTGGATTTTGTATGTAAATTAAGTTATTATAAAATGTATATATGCATTTACAAGTAGTAATGTAAGTAGTTGCTCATTATCTGTTTTTGTTGCTGCAGAGAGCATACATTGAAGCTTGGGAGAACGAGAAGACAAAGATCCATGTCATGCCTGATGCTATGGATGTCCTTCTAGCCAAAGCAAACAACGTTAACTACAGTGTGGTATGTAGGCATTTGTGGGGTACAAAGACTCACATCACTTATGAATTTTAAATGTATATAACTTCCATCTGTTGGATGATTGTGTTTCCTTACAGAAAAAGTACAAGCAGGCACATGAAGACTCCAAGAAGAAGGGCTATGATCTGCGCAACGATGCCATTTCCATCATTGCAGCCAGAGCTTCCAGGGACATTGCCAGTGATGTATGTCGTTAATCTGAATTATTTACATAAGAATAAATAATAGTACGATATAGGTATAATAGATTTGATGTGGCACTGTAAAGGGCTTGTTAATATGTAAATGTATAAGAAAATAATAATCAATAACATTCATCATACACAATGTATAAAACTCTTCAAAGACACTGATGATATTATTTTATTTTTCATCCAGTACAAGTACAAGACAGGATACCGTAAACAGGTCGGTCACCACATCGGTGCTCGCAGCATCCAGGACGACCCTCTGCTCATGCTGGCTCTGAACTCAGCCAAGATCGCCAGTGATGCTCTGTACAAGAAGGACTTCAACAAGTCCAAGACCAGGTTCCACCTGCCAGTGGACATGCTCAATCTGGAACTGGCCAAGAAATGCCAGATCCAAGTCAACGACTTCAACTACAGAACTCACCTGCACCAGTGGACGTGCCTGCCAGACTCCAATGATGTGGTTCAGGCCAGACATGCATATGACCTGCAGAGTGATGTAAGAGTAGCTTTCATGATTCTTTATGTTGCTTTTTAATTCTGTGTTTGTGCTACAAAGTATATCACAAGGCTGTTCTGCCGTGTATGCCAGGCTGTCTACAAAGCTGACCTGAAGTGGCTCCAGGGCCTGGGTTGGGTCCCCATTGGCTCGCTTGATGTGGAGAAAGCTAAGAAGGCTGCAGAAGTTTTGAGTGAAAGGAAGTACCGCCAGCATCCCAGCAAGGTTCCATTTACCAGCCCAGTAGATGCCATGAATCTTGTGCTGGCAAAGAATAACGCCCTAACCATGAACAAGGTAGAATTCTTCATTAAAGACTTTCAAATCTGGTCATCACTTTTGTCAGAATCATTAATTAACGCTGCATTATTTGTGTTTTTTCCAGCGCCTCTACACTGAAGCATGGGAGAAGGACAAGACCACGCTGCACATTAAACCTGACACTCCTGAGATCGTCCTCTCACAACAAAATGCAATAACCATGAGCAAAGTTAGTATCATTTCAGAGCATGATTTATTATGTCAACAAGAATACTTTCAAAATATTTTCAATATTTACAGTAATTTCAAAAAATTGGAAAATACCTTTTAGGAGTTAAGTGTACTTATTAAGACATTAAGCTTCATTCAGAATGCTTTGGCTTGAGTTACTAGCACGCTGATATTCTTACAGTAGACTTTGCGAATATGATCCCTTAAGCAAACCTTATCACTTTATAATGAGGTGCCAAAACTAGAACATTGAAAGTTAAAGTAAAGGTTGAAGTTTAGTTAAAAAAATTTGTATATGTCTTCTTTTGCAGAAACTATACAGACAAGGATATGAAGAAACTATCAAGAAAGGCTATTTCCTCCCTGTGGATGCAATCTCTGTAAAGGCTGCTAAGGCCTCCAGGGAAATCATCAGTGATGTAAGTGGTCATACTGTACCAAGTGTCTGTTTACTGACACTTTAACATAATTTAAGCAATCTTCTACTTGTAACATGAATTGTTTTCGGCTAATTTTATCCAGTACAAGTACAAGACAGGATACCGTAAGCAAGTTGGTCACCACATCGGGGCTCTCAGTGTCAAGGACGACCCTCTAATCGTGTTGGCTCTGAACTCAGCCAAGATCGCCAGTGATGCTCTGTACAAGAAGGACTTCAACAAGTCCAAGACCAAGTTCCACCTGCCAGTGGACATGCTCAACCTGGAACTGGCCAAGAAATGTCAGATCCAAGTCAACGACTTCAACTACAGAACTCACCTGCACCAGTGGACGTGCCTGCCAGACTCCAATGATGTGGTCCAGGCCAGAAAGGCCTACAATCTTCAGAGTGATGCAAGTCCTTTTGCGGGATACTCAGTGAACCATGCTGCTGATTTCGTCAGTATTCTTGTGTTCTGACATTCTGATTCATGTATACTTTTCTAGGCTGTATACAAAGCTGACTTGGATGAGGTTGTTGGTGTTGGATGGATCCCCATTGGATCACTGGACGTGCTGAAGGCCAAGAACGCTGCAAAAATTCTCAGCGACCGTCTCTATAAGCAGAAACCAGACACACTGAAATATAAGACGGACATGACTTCCATGCCTTTGGTCTTAGCCAAAACAAATGCTGATATCATGAATAAGGTAAAGTGTATTATGTTTGTAATTCCGTTGATTTGCCTTCTGTTAAGTCCTCTTGATTACACTTTCTCTTTCATTCTCTCTTTTGTGTTTCCCACCACAGAGAAACTACATTGCTGCTTGGGATGCTGAAAAGATTAAGGTCCATGTGCCCCCTGACATCCCTGAGCTGTTGCTTGCCAAAGCTAATGCTTACAACATCAGCAAGGTACTTTTTGCCTGCAGAAATGATGAGGACAATAAAATCCAAGTAGATAAAATTAATTTTTTAGGTTTTTTTTTTCTTCATGTGCAGATAAAAAATATTCTCCTATGTGTCAGTGTATATTTTTGCATTTGAAACAATTTAATGATTATTATCAAATATGAATCTGTGATTCTTGAAAAGTTTTTAAAAAATACAAAAGTGACACATTGAAAGGAACAGTAGTTTGCCGTCAGTGTACTTGCTAAAGTATGACTTGCTAAAATTAGCTTGAAAATTCCCAGATTAAATGTATCTATTTATTTTCTCTTTTCTTCAGAAAATATACAAGGAAGCCGTTGAGGATATTTTCAGAAAGGGCTATGACATGAAGCCCGATGCTGTCTCTGTTGTTGCTGCCAAACGTGCAAGAGAAATCATCAGCGATGTAGGTGACATTGTTTTTCCTTCTCTGTTATTGACTTTATTTGCTTAAATTTATTGTGTTAACTTTGATTTCCTACCTGCTCGCCACACAGTATAAGTACAAGACGGGATACCGAAAACAGGTCGGTCACCACATCGGGGCTCTCAGTGTCAAGGACGACCCTCTAATCGTGTTGGCTTTGAATTCAGGCAAGATCGCCAGTGATGTTTTGTACAAGAAGGACTTCAACAAGTCCAAGACCAAGTTCCACCTGCCAGTGGACATGCTCAATCTGGAACTGGCCAAGAAATGTCAGATCCAAGTCAACGACTTCAACTACAGAACTCACCTGCACAACTGGACCTGCCTGCCGGACTCCAATGATGTGGTTCAGGCCAGAAAGGCTTATGACCTGCGGAGTGATGTGAGCACTTATCACTTTTTGCTGAATATTAGATCCAGTCTCTGTCTTCTGTGGCTTGTCTGTAGCTGTGACCTATGGTTCTTCTCCTCCTTCGGCTTGCAGGCCGTGTATAAGGCTGACATGGAATGGATCAAGGGAATGGGATGGGTGCCAATTGGTTCACTTGATGTGGAGAAAGCCAAGAAAGCGGCAGAGATTCTGAGTGAGAGAAAGTATCGTCAGCATCCCAGCAACTTCAAGTTCACTGCTAATACAGCTGACATGCCATATGCCCTTGCTCAGGCCAATGCCCAGGTTATGGACAAGGTACAGAGAGCACATCTTATCCATTATTGTTCAGTGGGAGCCGGGTCTTTAAAAGTAGTGCATCAAAAGTATATGAGGTTCTTTTTGTGCCACACCATTGAAACTAGCTTTTTATTTTGTGGGGCTTTGAGTCATTGTATTATACTGAGTATATTAATCTGCTTTTTACAGAAAGCCTACATTGCTGCCTGGGAGAAGGATAAGACCAACATCCATGTAATGCCTGACACCCCAGAGATCCTCTTGGCCCAGCAGAATAAACTCAACACCAGTCTGGTAATAGAGTCTCTTCTTGCATAGGTTTTACAACATGTTAGCATGGTACAAATGATTATGGTTTCATAGGTACTGCTCTTTGTATTACAGTGTATAGAACATGAGACCCTAAAAGCATTATTCTTTTATCTCCAGAAATTTTATCGTGAAGGCTATATGGAAATGATCAACAAAGGCTACTACCTTCCCAAGGATGCAGTCTCTGTTATAGCAGCCAAGGCTTCCAGAGACATCGTCAGTGATGTAAGTTTATGTTTCCCACTGGCTCCAGTTTGTTTTTTTATTGCTCCACCACAGTAAATGTAGGGTTATTTTTGAATTTATTTTGAAACTGATGCATTATTTTTATCCATATTTTCAGTACAAATACAAGGCTGGTTTCCGCAAGCAGTGTGGCCATCACATCGGTGCTCTCAGTGTGAGAGATGATCCGCTAATTATGCTGGCCGCTAATGCAGCGAAGATCGCCAGCGACAATGTCTACAAGAAAGACTTTAACAAGACCAAGACCAAGTTCCACCTCCCAGTAGACATGCTGACAGTTGAACTGGCCAAGAAATGCCAGCAGCAAGTGAACGACTTCAACTACAGAACTTACTTGCACCAGTGGACGTGCCTGCCAGACTCCAATGATGTTGTGCAGGCTAGAAAAGTCTACGATCTGCAGAGTGATGTAAGTACATGCTGGTGTTGTAGAAATCACTTTTTGGATTTTAATGGATTGCTCAATTATTTTCAGAACATTTAAGCCTCAGTCTGTCTCTAGCTGATTAAATAGACCTTTTCACATCCATTTTGAGTCATCCCAGAGTTTGTCAAATTCAAACCATACATGAACAAATTCTGTATTTAACTGAGTTCAAACTGATTTTTGTGTTTGTAGGCTGTGTACAAAGCTGATCTGGAGTGGCTCAGGGGATGCGGCTGGTCACCTCAGGACTGTATAGACGTTGTCAAAGTGAAGCATGCCCAGACTGTCCTCAATGAAAGGCTCTACCGCCAACCCCCAAGTACGGTCAAGTTCACCAGTGTCGTTGACCTCCCAGCTATTGTCTTGTCCAAGCAAAATGCTGAAAACCTCAGTGATGTGAGTAACATCTTTCTGTAGTTTCTTGGTATTTTTTTTAAATTGTGAAACACAAATATTTGATAAAAAATATCTGTTCAAAACAAGTGGATAAGATTTAGAAGCTGTTAATCCTCTTCTTTTTTCTCTCTGACAGAGGAAATATAGGGAAGTCTGGGATAAAGACAAGCTCACCATTCATGTGCCACCTGACACCCCCACCTTTGAACTCGCCAAGGCCAATGCTGTTAACATCAGCAATGTACGTTTGCGTTTACCTTACCACATTTACTTTTTAACTTGTCTGTGCAAATGCATCCTTCATTTGTTGATTTTTTTAAATTTTATTTATTGTTCTGTGCAGAAACTGTACACAAAGGCATGGGATGACCAGAAAGCAAAAGCCTACCATGTCAAGGAGGATGCTGTCTCTGTGCTGAAGGCTAAAGCTTCCAGAGATATTAGCAGTGATGTAAGTTTAAAAAACAAAATTAACATTAAGAAATTATCTTCTTGCTGACTATGTCTAGTTCTACTTGCATTAACCTTTAATTTCTTCTTCTTTTAGTACAAGTACAAGGAAGGATACCGAAAACAGGTCGGTCACCACATCGGGGCTCTCAGTGTCAAGGACGACCCTCTAATCGTGTTGGCTTTGAATTCAGGCAAGATCGCCAGTGATGTTTTGTACAAGAAGGACTTCAACAAGTCCAAGACCAAGTTCCACCTGCCAGTGGACATGCTCAATCTGGAACTGGCCAAGAAATGTCAGATCCAAGTCAACGACTTCAACTACAGAACTCACCTGCACCAGTGGACGTGCCTGCCAGACTCCACTGATGTGGTTCAGGCCAGAAAGGCCTACGATCTCCAGAGTGATGTAAGTTTATAGTTGTACATGTGGGTAGTATACTACCAATCAAAAGTGTCAGTGTAGTCAGAAAGTAGAGAACAGAACATAAACATTTATTAAATGTAAATCTTTTTACTCATTTTACTAATTCGGCAACCAAATACACTTTTTACTTTCTGTTTTTACAGTGGATAAAATACATTACAGTTTTTCCCCCAATACTGTTGTTTTCACTCTTCAGTCCAGTTCATCCAGTTACAATGTTTCAACTTTTGTCCTATAGTGTACACTGTTGCATAAATGATCTGCCTGCTTTCTTTTCTCAGGCTGTTTACAAAGCTGATATGGAGTGGATACGTGGATGTGGGTGGATTCCACATGAATCTGTAGAGGTGTTGAAGGTGAAGCATGCGCAGAAGATCCTGGCTGATGTAAGTTTGTACCTCACTAAGACTTAAAAACAAATAAAAAGTATGTGTAAGCACACTGAACAGGTTTTTTTTTTCATTTCTTTCTTGTATAGAGAGGCTATCGGCTCAAGTTGGATGAACAGCAATTCATGGTTCCAGCTGACAGAATTGACTTAGTCCGTGCCAGGAATGCTGCTGAAGTCCTGAATGAGGTGGGAATCATTGTCTGTCATCAAAATGCTGCTTGGTTTTGACTTTTTGTTCTTAATGTGAACCATGTGGCAAAATAATGTTAGTGGCAAATTCTAGGTAGCTGAATTTTGATCTCTCACTTTGCTCAGGCTAAATATCGTGAGGCCTGGCACCAGGACAAGACCAAGTACTCATTGGTGGACACACCAACTCTTGCCACAGCCAGAGAAGTGGCGAAGAATGTTCACCCGGTAAGACTGGTGGCATATATGATGCATTTTCTGCATATTTCAACTCAGCAAATTTCAGCCTTGTGCAGTTCCTGCTTTATTATTAGCAAAATAAGTGATACATTATCTTTTGTAGAAACTGTACACCAAAGAATGGGATAAGGTCAAAGCTACAGGATACTTCATGCCTCCAGATGCTGTACCAATCAAGCAGTGCATCCAGACAACTAAAGTGCAAAGCAAAGTAAGTAGTAGGATAAAATTTAATCAGGTTTGATTTAACTGACAACTTAATAATGTGGTAAAAAATAACTTCTTTCTTCTTTTTTTTTGCCTGTCTTGTAGCATAAATATCTGGAGGGATACCGTAAGCAGGTTGGCCACCACATTGGTGCTCTCAGCATCCAGGACGACCCTCTGCTCATGCTGGCTCTGAACTCAGCCAAGATCGCCAGTGATGCTCTGTACAAGAAGGACTTCAACAAGTCCAAGACAAAGTTCAACCTGCCAGTGGACATGCTGCAGTTTGAACTGGCTAAGAAATGCCAGATCCAAGTCAACGATGACAACTACAGAACTCGCCTGCACCAGTGGACGTGCCTGCCAGACCAGAACGATGTTATCCAGGCTCGCAAAGCCTATGATCTGCAAAGCGATGTAAAGCACATTTGTAACTATTAATCATATTCACATAATAATCTGACAGAAACTTCTGTCTTGACTTCCTAACATGCGTCTTGCTTTCGATCTCTAGCACGTCTATAAGTCAGATCTGGAATGGCTCCGAGGCTGTGGCTGGGTAGCAGCTGACTCTGTTGAACATGTGAAGGTCAAGAAGGCGCAGGAGATTCTCAATGATGTATGTTTACTGCATTACATGATATTCAGCCTCTTTTTTAGTTGTTGGGTTTTTTTTAATCACATGTTGAGTCATTGTGTCTTACCTCACTGCTCTGTTTTATTTACAGAGACTTTACAAGAAGAATGCCCAGGAAGGTTTTGGAAGATTCACCCTGGTTGTGGACCGGCCAGAGATAGTTTTGGCAAAGATTAATGCTGCCAACCTGAGTGATGTATGCAAAATCTAATATTTAAAATGACTCTCAATTGGAAAACTGATGAGCAATGATCTAAAAAAAAGTTTTTTTTCTCTAATAGCTGAAGTACAAAGAGACTTTCAATGCAGAAAAGGGTCATTATATTGGCTCAGATGATACTCCTCAACTGGCCCATAGCAGGGAGGTGGCTAAGATCATCAGTGAGGTAACGTAAAAATAATAATCAAATCTTTTCTGCATTTCTAATTTATTTATTGTAAGTTCTGTGTTATATACATGTATTGCGCCAGGCTTTTCTTAAACCTTGCACATACCTTTTGTGGTTTTAGAAACTCTACAAATCAACCTGGGACGAGTCTAAGGCTACAAGCTACCAGCTGAACCATGAATACATCCCACTGGTCATCTCCAAGAAGAGCAGGGACATTGCTAGTGATGTGAGTGTCTTATATTTCTTTAGAACTGCGATAAGATTAAATCTAATAACATGATATATTTTATTCTTGCACTATTGAGATTTTTATCATTCTAAACACCATTAGGTCAAGTACAAGGATACCCACGAAAAGGCCAAAGGTCACTACATGGCTGGAACCCTGGTGGACTTCCCTGAAGTGATGCGCTGTGGACAGCAGGAAAAGAACAAGGCACTGGTGAGATACTAAAAAATATAGTATAGTATAAAAAACTACACCACAACACAATGCACTGAGAAATGAGAAACCATTATTAACAACAGGCACTCAAAGAGGCAGCTCACTCTCTGGACAGTATTTACTGTTAATGAAACAATATTGTGTTTTGTATATAATAATTTGGTTTTCTTTGTTGTTTTTAAATATACTTTAAGAAGTTTGTAGTGCAGTAAAATTCAAATAAAGGTAGCATGACAGATGTTTTGACTATACAAACATTATGTAGGAATAGGTGATCGATAGTAGGTACTAATTTGTAAATAATCAGACATGAATAATATGAAGTTATTATTATATCATAGTGTTATATAATGCATATTATATAATTAAAAGATATAACACATTTTGGGGCCCACTTACAATAAAGGCAGATGTGAAATGTAAAAGAGAGGTCAGAGGTCAAATGTGACGTGATAACTGATCCAGATACAACAGTATCATTTCCTAAATGTTGACAATACAAACAAAGGCAGCAGAATTTTAAGCAAAGTTTTAAAATAAAAGAGCTTTTACAAAAGTTTGACCTTATTTAACCTTGAAGCAGAGGCCACAGGTCCAAACTTTATTATATGTCGTGTCATGCTAAATGTCTGAAACATAACCTCCTTGGCAGAGGTAATAAAACACATTAGACAGAAGGATAGCAGCAAGAGTGAAATAGAAGGTTTACAAGACAGCAGTGAGGCCTGCTGTGATGTAGGATTTGGAGAATGGTGACACTGATGGATAGATGGATAAAAATGAGTATATTAGAAGAACAGCTCTAGTCGAGTAGTATGGTGACAAAGTTAGAGAGGTAAGGCTGAGATGTTTGGATACGCGCCAATTAGGGACAGTGCGTA
Source organism: Oreochromis aureus (assembly GCF_013358895.1). Taxonomy (NCBI): domain Eukaryota; kingdom Metazoa; phylum Chordata; class Actinopteri; order Cichliformes; family Cichlidae; genus Oreochromis; species Oreochromis aureus. The sequence continues at coordinate 26,959,266 of NC_052957.1, forward strand.
TAGTGGAGCTGCCGGGCAGGAGGAAAACAGGAAGACCTCAGAGGATGTTCATGTTGTAGTGAGGGAGGACATGCAGCAAGTCGGTGTGACAGAGGAGGATGCTGGGGATAAGGTACGATGGAGTCAGAAGATGTGGTGATACCTAAAGGGAGTAGCTGAAAGAAAAAGATATTTATTAATAAAATATGTTAAATGCCACTATATGTGTATCAAAAAGTATATAGAATCAATAAGTCTCAATGTATAAATTTTATTTTAGAGATCATAGACTGCATATAAGAATAGAAAAGAGGGCGGTTGTGTAAATTGGTAATTAATTATTATTGTTTATAACTCCTAAGGTCAATAGATATGTATCCTGACCGCTTATTTGTTTATTAAAGTATTTTAGTTACCCTTACGGATTGAGTTTGTTTTAATCCATGTAAACTTTATTTCAAATTAATCCCTTTTGCATTGCTAATCAGTAACTTTCTATTGTGTGTGTCTAAACAGAGGGTCTACCAGAAGGACTACCATCAAACCAAGACCAAGATCCACATCCCATCTGACATCATCGCTAACCAGGTAGCTAAGCGGTGCCAGGACATGCTGAGTGATGTTCTCTACCGCACCTACCTGCACCAGTGGACTTGCCACCCCGATCAGGAGGACGCCATCCGTGCCCGCAAGACCAACGAAATCCTCAGTGATGTAGGTCCTTCTTCTTCTGTGCACGTCTGCTGCCTGCTTGTGCCTGATTGTTTCGCAAGATCCCGATATTACACGTCCCACATTAATAGATGTTTCTATCTGCAAGCAAATATATAATATTGTCCTGGTTTATTGTCATTTGATAGGTGTTCTATAAGGATGACCTGAACTGGATGAAGGGTATTGGTTGCTATGTTTGGGACACACCAGAGATTCTTCGTGCCAAGAAGTCCTATGACCTGCAAAGTGATGTGAGTAAAAACATGGGATTCCTGAATTGTGTGTGGTTTCTAAGGATTTGGATTGTTTCTATTTGTGTTTGATAATTTACTTATATAATATGTTCCCGTATAGCTTAAATACAGAGAGAACGCCAAGAAGGAGTTCAACAATTACTCCATTGTGACAGACACCCCGTCTTATGTGACTGCTGTCCTGGGCCACACCTGGGCCAGTGAGGTGAGTGAGCTGCACTTTTAAAAACTACAAAAATTAGTGTTTCAGTTTTGAACTCATACTGAGTGGATTAATGAAACATGTATCACTGACAGCTCAACTACAGAGAGGCGTATCAAAAGGAGAAGCACGTCTACACCACGGTTCTGGATACCCACGATTACATCAGATGCCAAAACTTCAAATACATCTTCAGCAACGTAAGTGGAGATCCAGTAAAAATGTCTCTCCTCCTGTCACTGATAAGAAGTGATAGATATCTGTAAATGACATGTTTATGGTGACGTTCTGGCTTTTTCTATCAACAGAAAAACTACACTTCTGCCTGGGACAAAATCAAAGCAAAGAGTTACCAGATTCCACATGACGCAAACGCTTTGCAGCACGCTAAACAGCAGAAGATTATCCTCAGCAATGTACGTTTCAACTTTTATTTCATATTATTGTTATGATGATGTTCAATTTCTGACCTTTACAAGGGAATATGAATCCTCTCTCCCGTTCAGGTGAAGTACAAGGAGGACTACGAGAAGTTCAAATCTCTCTACAGCCTGCCCAAGTCACTGGAGGACGATCCTGGAACTGCTCGTTGCGTCAAAGCTGGAAAACTCGTCCTCGATGTAAGCTCCATTTGTTTTGCCCTTACACCTTCCACATATTGACATTTCTCTTGATAAGCAATAGAGCGGCTGTGTTGTTTGATTAGCTCTATATTACAAAAACATGCATCCCCGTGTAAATTTTATCATGCATATGAGAACTGAAAGAACCATCTGTTTTTCCATCATTGCAGCGTCTGTACAAGGAGAACTATGAGAAGACCAAGGCCAAGAACCACATCCCCCCAGACATGTTGGATATCCTGTCTGCCCGCAGTACCCAGAATGCCGTCAGCGAGATCAACTACCGCAAGTATCTGCACCAGTGGATTTGCATGCCTGACATGCAGATGTACGTGCAGGCACGCAAAGTCAATGAACAGCTCAGCGACGTAAGTAGCAGTCCTCAGCTTTGATATTCTGTGTTTGTTATTGCTTATTTTGTCAGCTCTATCATTCTCTGTGCTATGATCCTATATGTTTACATTTTATATTTTATCTTATTTTATTTGTTTTTATTTTTAATTTTTGTGAGAATATTGAAAATCAGTTAAACCACACTGAGTTTTTTCTATTCCTGTTTTGTTTATTTCTTAAAAATATAAAAGGTCAGGATTTTTTGTTGCCTTATTGTATGTAAAAGAAATCAAATTGTCACATTCTTTAATCCTATGCACTGAAACTAATTTCAACCACAACATTTTACCTCTCCCCAGATCTTCTACAAGGATGATCTGAACTGGCTCAAAGGTATTGGTTGCTATGCCTGGGACACACCAGAGATCCTCCGCGTCAAGCACGCTGGTAATCTTCAGAGTGAGGTTAGCCCAAGCATCACACTCATTCTCCATCCTCTTCATTGTTTTAAGTTTCTAACTTTAGTTCATCTCCTTTATAAGGATTTTGTCCTAACAAATGATTGCTCTGCTTCATTTTTGATTCTAGAACAAGTACAGAGCCAAAGGCAAAGATGCTTTCAAAGAATACTCAGTGGTGACGGAGACTCCAGTGTACGAGACCGCCAAGCAGAACGCTCAGAACCTGAGTGACGTAAGTGATTTCATTGTCTTAGTTTCATGTTATTTCCTTTATTATGTCAAAACTGCTAGCTCAGTAGTTTGTTAACTCATTCTTTGTACATTACAAACAAAAAGAAGTAAGATCGCAAATCTCATCTTTTTTTTTTTCCCTTTCTTTTCCCAGCTGCACTACCGCTATGATTACAACGCCAATATCAAGGGCACCAACACCGCTCCTGCTGTTACCATTGAAACAGAACGAGCCCGTCAGGCCAACTACATCCAGAGTGATGTAAGATAACGTTCCTTCATATTCAGTATATATTATCATATACTGTATAGCATCAATTTAAATTTGTAACAACATCTTCTTTCATCATGTGTGTTGACTTCTCTTAGAACTGGTACAAAGAAGCTAACAAGAGCTTCATGCCAACTGGTTATTCACTGCCTCATGACACCCCCCTCATCAAGCAGGCTAAGTTGAACACTGTTGTCTCCAGCAATGTAAGTCTTCCACACGCTTGGATAGAACACATTTTTTTTGCTTCCGGTAATTTGATGTCTCTGAATCACACGCTTTTGTTTTTATCCTTGCAGGTGAAATACAAGGAGGCCTATGAGATGGTGAAGGCTAAAGGCTACACTCTTCACCCAGAGGGTGTCAACTTTGTCACTGCAAGGAAGGCTAACAAGATCATCAATGAAGTAAGATGACACACAGCTGTTATAGTTAAGCCAGACCCGCTGTTGTAGATTAATGTTTCATTTCCTTGTGATGGATGTTAAATGCTGCATAAAACAGTGCTGTGTGTGTGTCTCTTGCTCCTCCAGCGTCTGTATCGTGAGACGTACCACAAGCAAAAGGACAAGATCCACACAACCTACGACACTCCTGATATTAAACAAGTCAAGATGAACCAGGAGCACCTCAGTGACGTATGGACACCTTCAGATTACAACATTCATGTCCTTTTTTAAAAAAATTCATGTTGTAAGACGGACGTTTTTTTGTTCCCTTCTTACCCTAGTTGCGCTACAAAGAGAAATACTACAACAGCAGAGGCCAGCTGATATCGTTGCCCATAACGCCTGAGCTCATGCACTACCACCACGTCAATGAGATCACCAGCGATGTATGTGAAGAATAAAAGAAATTGAGACAAAACCTCTTCAAGGTGGAGTTTAAAGATGTTTTTTATAAATAATGGTTAAAATTGTTTTGTGTTTTTAGCTGAAATACAAAGAGGACCTGATGTGGCTGAGAGGCATTGGCTGCTTCTTGTATAACACCCCAGAGATGGTCCGTGTCCGCGACGTCACCAAATTCAGGGTACGTCTTTTTGGATGGAATGGATTCTTATTTTTCATTTCCAATGCATATTCAGGCATCTGCATCATTCATATAAACTATTTTTTCTCTCTTATAGGTGAACTATCCAGTGGAGGCTAAGAAGAACCTTGCTAAATTCTCTGTGGTCCTGGACACGCCTGAGTATAAGCGTGTGACTGAGCTGAAGACGCACATGAGCAACGTGAGCTGGTTTCCTAAATGTGCTTCATCGTATTATAGCTTCATGTGATCTGGTTTCCAAACAAAAATGAGCTTGCAGTGTATTCTAAAAAAAAGAGCCACATGTTTAACTGAGCTTTTGACATTTGCCCTGTCTCTATCCAGCTGATCTACAAAGCTCAGAGCAAGGAGGACATGGCCAAAGTCACCACAACTGCAGACTCTGTGGACATTCAGAGAGCCAAGTGGGCCCAGCAGCTGACTAACCAGGCAAGCTCAAATAAACAGCATTAATAACTGAATCTATTATATGTATGTATGTGTGTGTCTTTCCTGATAATCTAATCAATATTTTTTCCTTTCTGCTACAGTACCAGTACGTAGATCTGGCTGCCAAACAAAGAGCTCATTTCACTCCAGAAATCAATACTCCAAATATGGGCCATGCTAGAAAAATGAAAGTGGTCTACAGTGATGTAAGTCTGATCCTGTGTTCTCCTTTAACGCTGCTGTCACTGAAACCTCAACCTAAAATTGTTTATATTTTATTTTGTTTATTCTATTTACTGTAGCTGCTTTCTATATACTCGTATACTTTGCCAAAATAATTGAAATTACAACAATTGCAGTCTCCTCTGAAGCCAGTTTCTAAGGTGTTGTCTCAATCGTTTCTTCCCTTAGAACAAATACAAAGAACAGTATGAGAAGATGAAACACCGGTACACTGCCATTGCTGACACACCTCTCCTGATCCGTGCCAAGAAGTCCTACCTGCAGTCCAGTGATGTGAGTTTGCTCATTTAGGAAACTTATGATTTAGTTTGAAGCTGTTATGCATTCAGGAATTATAGGAGTCAGACTGATTGTTAATAATTTTTCCACTGAAAACAGTAAAATGTAAAAGATTTCATTAACTAATAGTGAATTTTATCCCATGTCAAAATATAAATATTGTTTTTTTAATCTGATTTTACCCTTTGACCACAAATACTGTACAAGTCAGTGTAAAATTGTAGATGCTATAAATCACATTATGTGTATTTGATGAATATATATGACACGTTTTCTTCTTCATTTCTTCAGCTGCGCTACAAAGAAACCTTTGAGCTTTCCAAGGGACACTACCGCACAGTCAAGGATGCACTGGACATCACTTACCATCGCAGGGTCACGGATGACATCAGCGAGGTCGGCAGTTGAAATTAGCTGGCTCATTATTAAATATGAATGTCTTTATAAATGTGCATGTTTTGAGCTTTTGCATCTCCATCTACTGTTTTTTTTTTCCTCCTATCAGGTTAAATACAGAGAGAAGTACATTAGCTCTCTGGGTACGTGGAAGTCCATCCCCGATCGTCCCGAATTCTTCTTCAGCAAGATTGTCAGCGGTAACGTTAGTGACGTGAGTACTCGTGACTTTTTTCACCCTGTGTTAAAATATTTACAGCTCATGAAAGAATATTCAGTACAGTGAGCACTGAGACACTACACAACATTTAAATTAAACTAAATCTCATTTTATGTGGTTTTTTTTAGGTCAAGTATAAGGAGGACCTGGATTGGCTGAAGGGTATTGGCTGCTTTGTATGGGACACACCTGAGCTGGTGCAGGCTGAGAGGAACAAGGCGCTGTACAGTGAGGTAAAGCATCAGTGACATTAAGCTTCATTTTTATTTATATGGCACCTGTTTATGATTTGCAGTATCTTTATATGCATTATATGCATCTTTATCAGTGAGGTATAGTTTCTGTATCTTCTTAATAAAAGTTTCATTGTTTGTCTGCAGAGACTGTACAAAGCCTCCTATGAGAAGAACAGAGGCAACTTCAAGTATACCAGCGACACTCCATTCTTCCAAGCCGCCAAGCAAGCCTCCGTTCTCATAAACGATGTGAGTCCCATCATTCTTTAACCTCCAGCAATAATTAAAAATTGGATTTAGTTTGTTAACGTATTTGTAAATCAATGAAACAGTTAACCACATTTCTATTTTTCTGTGCTTCTCTATTGGACTCTCAGCTTGGAGGTAAAAAAAAAACAACAGCTCAATTCCCTGTAATATTTTATTATTGCCTAGATTGTTTATGCAAAAACCGGCTGTTTTTGCGTTTACTCTTAAAGTCGAGTGTTTAAAATGTTTTCCTTTGTTCTTTACATCAGTCAGTTTTTACCTTCCTTAAATTGCTAAAATGTTTCATCCCCATAACGAGAGATGAAACATTTGGTTATCTCGGGACTGTTTGTTAACTACCTTCTGACACTTTGAGCAGAGGGCTTACAGAGCAGAATATGAGAAGACCAAGGATAAGTTCACCATAACTACAGATGATCCTAGATATCAACTGGCCAGGGAGAACAGGAAGATGAGCCAGGTAAACGCCCTGGTCACGCTGTACCACCGGCCTGCCACCTCCGCTCTGGTCCCCGAAGAGCTCTGACACCGGTGCATGAGGTTGTCAGCAGGATTGCTGATGGTGGCCATCGCATGGCATTTATAGACCTCCCAACTCAAAAAACAATTCTTTCCCTTTTGTATCAGTTTCTTCATTTTGTCCCACACAGGTTGCTGTTGAACTGCCACTCAAACAGCAGCTGGAATGCTGAGTGTTGTGCAGTGTTGTCCTTCATCTGCTCCATCAGAAATGACAGTTTAATCACTAGCACAGTGACAATTCGATCCACTGAGCCGATCGTCTCACACTCGCTGTAGATGATCATCCCTGTCACTCTGAGGGCACAGATAAGGACAGACAGCACCATCGTCACACTTGGATCTCCGGAGTTCTTCTCCAGTCCTCCCTGTGTTACTGCTGTTTTCCTTTTGTGTCCTCAACTATGGCATGCTGTGTGTGTGTGTATGTCATTGTGTATGTGGACAGAAAATGTATAAATCCAGAGCAAAGGATCTACTAAAGGGTGGCTGCAATGAGCTACTCCGCCCTGACATCCTCACAGCCCTTTACCAGACCACTATGGGCAGTAAGGTAAACAAAGAGAGAAGGGAAGCATGATAACTCTGATCCCTGTCCACAAACAGGCACAAAATAGACCATGTGTTATACATCATAAGACTCAGGTCATAGATGGAGGTGACTTTGTTCCTCCCTGCTGTTTGTGGACAAGGTCTTCTCACATAAAATCCCCATCCTGCAGAAAATCTTTCCATCCAGTCATTCCATTTAAAAGTGGCTTTAACTCCCACGTAGTCCATCCTTCTTCCATGCTCTAATCCCTCCATCGCTCATTTGCTTTTCTTCATGGGCCATTCATTACAGAAGCTTTAACACTGCACTGGTTGCCCAACTGCCTTTGAGCAATTTGGTATCTAAAGTCAGAAATGCAGTAAAATTTAGTACATTAAAGCTTCTACTGGAATTCGTTAGTTTTTAGTTCCCAGTTTTAAAAAAAAATATTTTTAAATATTTTTTAAATATAACTAAAAGACCAAAATCAGCAATCACAGTCTTCTCTTATGTTAAACTCTTATGTTAAACTCACTACACTGTACATATCTATCTATCTATCTATCTATAATAACATGGGATTGACTGCTGAACATCGTAAACCATGTGGGCACTGCAGACTTTCATCACTCGATGGTGGTAACACATTTCACTGTCTTCATTGTCACATGAATAATGCATCCCTCTGTGCACGTGTGTCGCTCATCGAGCATGCTTATAAGCTTTTCCATTGCTTTGTTTCACTCAGTTGATGTTGCATATTGATTTAATTAATTATAACTACATGCTAGCCAACTCGCTCCTATAGTGTTGAAAAGCTATCCAAGAAAAAAAAACAAGTAATTAATTTTTCCTTAAAATTAGCTTAAATATGCAATAACACTTGAGACGTTTTATATTTAGTGCTATCATCTCAACTGACTCTTAAGAAGCTGAAATAGGACTTTTTTAAATCCATAGGAGTAGGGGTGTGTATCTGTAGTGTCTGCAAGACTTTTTCAGATGTTTTCTTGGACAGTTTTTCTACCACTTTAGAAGTTGCTTGTTATATTCATAAAGACAAGCAATTTAATACAGCAGCAATTTCATTGTATGATGCTAACTTTTTTTTGTTTTCACATTATCCTTGTTCTATCAGTGGAAGTATAGAGAGCAGTATGAACGTGCCAAGGACAAGTTCACCTCTGTTCTGGAGACTCCTGAGTATGAGGCCCACAAACGCAGCAAGAAGATCAGTGATGTAAGTGTTGGGTTTGCAAGGTTTTTATTATTATGTTTAGATTTTTACAAGAACTTGTGAAGAAGCAGTGGTGTTTTTTGTGTTTAAATGTCACCTGTTACTATCTACATCGGCTTAGATCATTTACAAGATGGAGTATAACAAGACCAAGGCAAAGGCTTACACCTTACCTTATGACACTCCACACCAACAACACATGAAGAAGGTCAAGGAGCTCACCAGCAATGTAAGTCTGCGCTGCACTTTTAAAATATTCTTTCATACACTGGCACAGGAAACCAAAATACAAAATGTACTTTTGTATATTTTATGTGTCTTGCAGCTGAAGTACAAAGAGGTGTATGAAAAGAGCAAGGCCCACATCAACATGGACCCCGAAGCTCACGAGATCCGTGCCGCTAAAGAGGCCTACAAGAACATCAGCAATGTGAGCATCTCGAGTGCCCGAATTTTCAAATGACATTTTTAAACCAAACGTTCTGCTAATATCCAGCATTTGATTCTGTTTTATTTTATTATATTTCTAGCTTGACTACAAGAAGAAGTATGAAGCAACCAAGAATCAGTGGATTTGGACAGTGGACAGGCCCGACTTTGTCAATGCTGCCAAGAACTCCTTGCAGCAGAGCGATGTGAGTTGGGACCTCTTGTTTTAACGTGTTACATTTTAGCAACATGCAGCACTGTTGCTCTCTGTTTTTTCACCGCCATATTTTACCAACAGGTTGAGTACAAGTACGACAAAGAGATTCTGAAGGGCTGCGTGATACCTGTGGTCGATGACAAGTTAACCTTACTGTGCATGAAGAATGCTGAAATGGCCAGTGAGGTAAGTTTCCCCATTCTTTATTAGAGACATAAAGTTTAGTTAAAACTACTAAAGGTCAGATAGTGATGCTTAAGAATGTGATGTTTAATGTCCTAAACTGCTTCTTTTTTCATTTGCCCCTCCCAGGTGAAATATAAACATAAGTATGAGAAGGAAAAAGGACACTACATCCCTGTCCTGGACACTCCTCAAATTCTCCATGCCAAGGCTGTGCGTGTTCTGGCCTCAGAGGTAAGAACTGCTCAGCAAAAAATTAACTGTACTGTATACATATATAGTATACCCTTAGGTAAAACTTACGAGTATGAATTTTTAACTGTTTTTATTCTTCATCAGAGCAAATACAAGGAGGCCAGTAAGAAGGAAATGCAGTCCGGCTCATTCACCACCCTGTCCGACACTCGTGATACTGCCCACAGCAGGACAGTCAACAAACTTGTCAGCGGGGTATAACTGTCTTACTATAACATGCGTTTTACAAAATGAGCTCAGCCAGCGTGTAACCCTGGACTGTTTGTTTGCAGCTGGGCTTGATGTGCTGTTCTCTCTTTTTAGAAAGTGTACAAAGAAAAGTTTGAGAAGGAAAAGGGCAAGTCCATATATAACCACATGATTGTGCCGCCTGATGTTCAGCATGCCATGGACGTGGCCAAAAGTCAGAGCAATGTGAGTCATTTCCACAACTGGGCTAAAACAGTTGGGGTAGTTGGACTTGGGGGTAATTTTTTCAGCTTTTCATAGTTGTCTGTGGATGTGGAAGTCAGGTTTACTACATTGCATCTCCAATTTTGTCCAACTGGACAGGTGGCCTACAAGAAAGATGCCAAAGCCAGCCTGCACTACACTACTGTAGTCGACCGTCCTGACATAAAGAAGGCTACCCAGGCTGCTAAACTCATCAGTCAGGTAACCATGAAGTACACTGATACTGAACCACCAGCTCAGTACACGTAAATGTGTTTAAAGGCTCAACTCAAGACAAAAGAAGAGAAAAAAGGAGCATCCCTATAGTACCCATCCCTGTACTGTAGTTTCTACATGATCACCTGACTCTTGTTGGGTCTTGTGTCCATCAGATTGGCTACCGTGAGAAAGCACGTGAAGAGGCCAGCCGTGGAGGCTCTCTAGCCCACCGCCCAGATATCGCTTTGGCAACTGAGGTGTCCAAGCTGACAAGCCAGGTACACTAAATGAAGTTACTCATCTGTCTCATCAAGCCCTGGACAGTCGGGTTCCTTTGCCACTGGGTCGCTACGATTGTCATCTCATAGAAAAGGCTTCCCTTGTTTATTAATTTATTCATTCATTTATTTATTTATTTAGGTGACAGCCAGCTGGAAAGATCAGCTGCCTGGATTTTAACTGTCAGATCAGCTTCCACAAGCTAATATTAGCAGACTAGTAGTGCTGTGGTAGATGCTTAGCAGCAGTCGTGTTGGCCTAATGATACAACTAGCAGCTCTTCCACTGCGCTTCCTCTGCCATCCCGCATTATAATCCATGTTACTCCATGAAAGTAGATATAGATGTTTAACTGCTCATACCAGTGTACATGTCCCACCACCATCCTTATACCTGTCCTCCTCTTCCTCCATCCTTCTGTGCTATAACTCTTCTTCTCAACCTTAATCTCTTTCCTCTTCTGTCTACTTCCATAACATCCTAGTCTGTGTGTTCTCATCCCTCCATCTCACTGCGCTTTGTAGGTGGAGGCCAAGCCCTCCCTCCATGGAGCAGCTTCCTATGATACCCCCCTGATGCGCCACATTAAGAAAATGAGTGCGGTGACTAGTGATGTAAGGAGGTTTATGCCCTAAAACTGACGGACTGCTGCTGCCTGTCTGTCCTCTCTGTCTCTCTGTCCCCCTTTCTGCTGACCCACAGACTGGCTGAATAATACAGGGTTCACTGAGCCTTTAAGATAAACATCTGGAACTTTTGAGAAACTATTGATTCACAAATCAAATCTTACAAAGTTCCTATTTGATTTGCTCTTTCTTTTCTTTGCAGTGTCCACCCTCTGCTTTTTTTAACATTTCCATAACAAGATGTGCCTCATTGCTAAGCATAGAGAACAGCGTTACTGCATTAGCTGCCTGGCGCTAATACTATATGTTTATTTAAACTGTCTTTTCAGATTTTTCCCACTATTTCCCTTTAAGTCTCCATGTCTGTTTGTTTATGAATGTGGACAAAAGGCTTTTATGAAAATGAACAACTTGAATTGTTCTTAAAAACATGTGTATGTCCTGTAGTTCACCGTGCTGTGCTCCATTTTCATCGAAATCCGAAGGGGCAGTGTAGGCCCTCCTAAAATTTTGGAATACGGTTACAGAGGTGAAAAGTTAGCCATAATTCCTGTTAGATATACACATGTTTTTATAGCACACCTTTTCAAACGTGTTCCTGTGTCCCACCTTCACTCTAAAGTGGTTTGACCTGTGGAGCCAAACCACACCTGACCTGTGTCTACAACGACACCGCCCTACCTTTTCCATATATATTTTATTATATATGAAGTTCATGTTTGCGTTTATGTGAATCACAGGATGGTTTATTTGCATATGTTTACAGTACAAAGCATCTTGTCTGATCAGTTTGATCAACTTTAAAGTTAATAAATGCATTAGAATCAGTTTTACATTTGCAACCAATCTATTACACTATAGATCATGCTTTTCATTACTGATCTACAGATTTATGAAAGAAAAAACAAATTAAATACTTAAAATGTGGCGCAGAGCCTGTGCAAAGCTTTTATAAAACTATCTGCAAGGAATCTGAGTCACTAATCAAATCCAAAAACAACTTCCTGTTGTCCTTCAGTTGTTTTTTACTGTGATGGAGACGTCGGCTGATGTTGGTTTCCTCTCAGTCAATACATAAACTAACTTGTACACATATCCTACGCTAATGAACAGGTGAAGTACAAGGAGAAGTTTGATAAGGAGATGAAAGGAAAGAAACCTCAATATGACCTGAAGGAAAGTAAGATTTACAAGACTCTCAAGGAAGCCAATGTGCTGGCCAGTGAGGTGGGTGCTCTCGTATCTTATCATCACTTCACACCATTTTTATCATAGGCCAAGAAAATCATTCATTTTTTTTAATAGTTATTATACTTTTGTATAGTTTGTCTGATTGGTTTATCTATGGGAGTAAAGCAATATCTTATTTTGGCATCCTGGTTTTGTTACTAGAACAGAGACAAACTAAATGTATCTTAGTAATTCTTTACATTTCTGTGAAATTCACCATTTCAAACAAATGTCGACCATTATATATTAAAATAGTGTCTAATTAATGTGACTGCTATCAATATAACACACAGGTGAAGTACAAGGGTGACCTGAAGAAGATCCACAAACCTGTGACCGACATGGCCGAGTCCCTGTCCATGAAGCACGTCACGAGCACCAGCAGGCTGTCCAGCGACGTAAGCTACCTGTGTGCCTACTAACCTTTAACCCTCTCACATTCCCAAACAGGAAGCTGCAGCGAGCGAGTTTGGTTTCGTTGCACAGTGTGCGGTTCATTAAAATGTGTCTGAACTCTATTTCCATCACCTCACAGTAACAATCGGTAAAATGTAGCAAACTGCTGACCATCTCATGGATTTATGCACTAAGCTCCATCATAAAAGACATCCATCATTCTCTGACCTCATCTGGTAGTGATCTTTACCCATCTCATTTTTGACCTTTGACCCCGAATACTATCACCCTCTATAACCTCTACTTCTTAACCTTTTCAGTGACTTTTTCCCCCTCGTAGTTCAAACAAAACTAGTCTTCTATTAATGTTCACTTAACACCGACTTCCTCTTCCTCCCTTTTGTAGATTTACGATTATTTTAACATAACTTTAAAAACCCTTATGTTTAAATGCTATTATGTTTCTTTCTATCATAAAATATGAGGTTTTTCTGCTAAGTAATGATTCGCTGTACTGAGCTGCCTTACTTTACTGGGAATCCCCCATAGTACTGCTACAAGAAGAAATTTGAGGAGAGTAAGGGTCACTACCACATGATTCCTGACACACCAGAACAGCTCCATCACAAGGAGGCTTCTGAACTTCAAAGTAACGTAAGTGGTTCATACTCCCGTGGGGCAACGAGCGCTCGACACAGTAAAAAAACACTATTGCGCCCCTCCCTGAGCCTGGTTCTGCCAGTCTTCTTCCTGTTAAAAGGGAGTTTTTCCTTCCCACTGTCGCCAAAGTGCTTGCTCATAGGGGGTCATATGATTGTTGGGTTTTTCTCTGTATGTATATTTTTAGGGTCTACCATACAATATAAAGCGCCTTGAGGCGACTGTTGCTGTGATTTTGCGCTATATAAATAAAATTGAATTGAACTGAGTTGATAATACTTTCTATGTTTATTAAACTGTAAACATTTTAATGGGTCCAACAAATATGCAGGAATAGAATTGGATATTTATTTATTAAACATTTAGTTTCGGGAAGGCGTTTAACAAAAAATGCATTTGTTCAATCATTTCTTTACTGTACTGTAACAGAGATTTTGCCCACACAACTGTAATTGTGTTAGTTAAAAAAAAAATGCTGTTAAAATTGCTATTTAAAAAAAATAAAATATAAAATAAAAGCAAAAAACAAAAAATACTCATTTTGTAATTGTTTATGATATAGCACTTTATATTTGGTATTACAGTTTTCCTTCCAGGGAGTCATTCCTTCCTTATATCAAGTCACTGTTAAATGCCTTGATTGCATAATCAGTTGCAGTGAAGAGCCGTGCAAGCTTTTCATTTCTGTTCTCATTTAAATTAATTACAGTAATTTAACTCGTCTTGAATCTTACTGGATGGATACACCTTACAGCTTTTCTGTTTGATTTTCTTAGCGTACAGAAATGAATGGAAACCATGTGATATCCCCACAGCGTTTCTTTCCTTTGCAGACAGTTGAGTATATTTGTGTGGGCCGTTACAGGTGAAATACAAGGAGAAGTATGAGAAGGAGAAGGGCAAACCCATGCTGGACTTTGAGACGCCCACATATGTGACTGCTAAGGAGGCTCAGCACATGCAGAGTCAGGTAAATAAGCCTTCTGTTAACCTCTGCCATTGAAGTACGTACAGATGCAGTACGTTTTCCCATTGCAGACCTCTCATAAAACCTTTAGTGCCTCCTTAAGCGCTATATTAACCTGTATTGTGTTGCCTCTTGTTGCTAGTTGGATGCAAAGCCATTGTTTATGTTATGCTTACAGAATGATTCAAAAGTATGGAAAAACATTTTACAATGCCTTTAGTAACTTTATTACACCAAAACTGCAATTCAGTAATTTTATAGTTGCAAAATGTTTTGAAATGCAGAAAATTCACAGTCTTCCTATTGTAATACTGTGGCAGTGTAAAATGCGCTGAAAGTAAACTCACCCAGAAGCTTCTGTATTGTTCACTTAATGCTATGACAGGTTATTTTCCTGTCAAGATGTCAAAGTAAAGTATGTGTTTGACCTCTTTCCTGGAGCCTGGATTATAGATTTTAACTACAATACAATATCCTACTGTAGTTCCTTTTTCACAACAAACACCTCTTACACCTCCACACATTATCTCAGACACATTTACAGACATCAGATATACAGTTATGGGTGCTATCATGAGCAGAATGGTGCAAACAAGAATGAAGGTAGCTGCATTGTGAACCAGCATTGCTTGCATGTGGTTATCTGAGCTCTGTCTGTCCCTTGTGTTATCTCTGTGACCAATAGAAAGACTATAAGAAGGACTTTGAGGAGTACATGAGGGGAAAGAACCTCTCAGGCTTGGAGGTCACCCCTGCCATGATTCATGTCAGACACGCCACCAAAATAGCCAGTGAGGTAACTAAAGGACAACTTACATCTGATGGTGTCTCCTATTTACCTCACCCAAGCTTCATAATCGTACTAAGACAACATCACAATCGGTCTCTTTTCCTTTTCACCCCTATTTTTTAGTCCTTCCCAGTTTGCCTTTTGCAGTATTATTAGTTTATTATTAATTTTTGCATGCTTGTCTACAGAACCCAAAGCTAATAATGACCCACCCATCCTCCAGCCGTCATGTGTCTTGCAGTAAAGTACTCAACTAATATTGAATAGATCTTCATTTTACAGTCGTAAAATGACTACCTAGTAGTAGCTTACCACCAACTTTATGTGACAAGACTGCATGCATGTAATCATTTGTATGAAGCAACAGCGATTTGGGGGTGAAATGCTGACGTGAATTCCCATCTTGTTGATTTTCTTGTTGTTTCAATGATGATTTTGTTTCTGCTCTTTCTGATTAAATGTGTTTCAACTTGTTTTTATTAGGATCCTGCCAAAATCACCAACATCTCCAGTTTTCTCTGTAACAATATCACTGATTATAATGATAATACATAAACGCAGTGAATCTGTCTCTTGGAAAGACTTGGTGACTTTGAGCTTTTTAAAGGCAAGCAGCAGAACTTGCCGACTGTATTGTTTGTCTGTCTGTGTGCTTTGGCCTGGCCTGCCTGTGTGCCCTTCTCTGCAGTCTCTCTGTTCTTCTTCCGTCCTGTAGAAAGAGTACAGGAAGGATCTAGAGGAGGGGGTGAAGGGTAAAGGTCTAACTGTACTGGAGGAAACTCCGGAGCTTTTGAGAGCAAGAAATGCCACTCAAATCCTGTGTGAGGTACGACTGACCGAGAGGTGATGCAAACAACATCACGCTCTCATCCGAATGACTCCCGACAATCTCGCTCTTCACGAATCCTATCCCCTCTTAACTAAGCTTCACCATTGCACTAAAAGTGGGACTGTTGGGTTCACTCTTCCTCTTGTCCCTGCTTTATGATGTCACTAATTTCCCATCATTGTAACCTTCATCTGCACCCTATTTAATTTTGCCATGATTTTCATTTATACTCATATTTATTTGTGTATTATGAATCCTACAAAAATCAACCTGAGTTGTACCCAAAGCATATCTTCTCTTCTCTTGTTTTTCACGTCACACATGCAATGTTGAATTTTTATAGAATTTTAATGACTTTATCTTTTTGCATAAGTGGTCCAGGTGGTAGCAGATCTCTTGATTTAATTGTTTTGTTGCTATCGGTAATGTTTGTTTTTGAAAAGGTGTACTCTGAGTGCATTTGAGGTTGATTTGTAGATTGCAAGATAGATGTATAATGACTTAATGAACAAACTGAAGAAGTAGAAATAGTCTGTTTCATGTCATGTCTCTAACTGCTGACTGCTGTTGTTTTATTTTCAGTTCTGTGTCAAGCTTCACACTCAGTCTTGTTACCACATCTGCTACGTAGATTCTGCTAACTTTCTCTATTCACTGATCCCTCATGATTTCTGGTTTTGCAGCCCTCTTCAGTATGAATGAGTAGAAACCCTGTTTTGTGTTTTTTGAGTAACATTATCATGTGTAAAAATGTGTAACTTTTGGTGTTCACAGAGAGAGTACAAAAAGTCTCTGGAGCAGGAGATCAAGGGCAAGGGAATGCTGGCTTTGGCTACAGACACCCCAGACTTTATGAGAGCCAAGAATGCCACGGAGATCCTCAGTCAGGTCTGAATCTTGAATGTTTTTTGCACTGCTTGCCTGGAGCAGTGGTTTCCAGAGTGTGAGCTGCAGGCCCCTGATATGAAATGAAGGTATTATGAATTCATTATTTATGTAAAAGAAAAAATAAAACTATTTTTGCTCCAGAACACGTTATATCTCATCATTAGCAGGAAAAGAATTAGATTTAGGTTTAAGGTAATCAGATAGTAACAACCAAACTAAAAGAAGACAAAGGAGGAACTATAATTACAACATATTCTGTGTCGATCAGAGTTTTGATTGCAGGTTAAGGTGGACTGAAAAAGATGCAAGATTCCAAGAGTAACAAAAGTCGAACATTTCAACTTGACAGAGTAAGACTGGGCTGATGAGAGGGCTATTTCTTCACACTAGGCTGAGATGGATTAGGGAAGTGGAGACATGTGGGGAATGAAACACAGGTGAAAAATGTCAGCACAATGACAACATTGGAAGTAAAACTTACATAATGCACAAAGAAAAATCAAGCTTTGAGGAAAATGGGAACTAACTAAAAGACAAATACTAAATATAGAGACAGCACACAGACACAAGGGAACAGTGAAGGAAGTAAACACAAATAACAAAATCAAAGTAAGAACTTAAGGAAATACAAAATGACAGCTCGGGTCAATTTGTATTCATGAACATAAAAACAGGCAAAAACTCAGAACACAAGAACTAGGCTAGAAGGCTAGAATGGTGCAATAAATAAAAGTAAAGTTTGGTGAAACTATGAGCACACGTCCGGTGTTAAAAGGAATATCTGTTAATATTTTCCAATGCATTTATGATCAGTGCTGACTGGCTGTTTTTCTTTTCCAGTCTAAGTACAAGCAGACCGCTGAGATGGACAGAGCCAGCTACACAACCGTCATCGATACCCCTGACATCATCCATGCTCAGCAGATGAAGAACATCGTCAGCCAGGTAGATTACTGAAGTGACCCAGCCACCACCCTCATCAGGATAAATCATTAGCATATATAAAAAAAATCACAAATTATATTCTCATCCAAACAGAAAAAATACAAAGAGGAGGCTGAGAAGACCATGTCTCACTATGTACCAGTCCTGGATACTCCAGAGATGCAGCGAGTCCGCGAGAACCAAAAGAACTTCAGCACTGTAAGTTACACACAGGCAGTTACGCTGCGTCCTGACAGGTCAGCATGACCTGACTGAGGTTCTTTCAGCATCTTGTGTCTCTGTGTGCGTCTTTATAGCTGCTGTAAAATTATATTTTCAGTACTTTATATGTTTGCAGGGGCGCCACCAAGGGGGGGCCACAGGGGGGCCACTAGCCACACTCCAAACTTTGCTGCCCCTCACCGTGTGCCCCCCTTCCCCCCGGCAAGATTGTCCAATGTTAGTAATAATTCTAATAAACATGGGAACAAAAGAGAGGAAGACACAGTACATTTAGTACCTATTTAAAACAGATTATTATGGATTTCAAAATATTATTTGGTTTTCATAGAGACCTAACAACTTTAATAGTAGGAAATTAGCTAGGCATAATTATTCTTTTCTCCCCATGTGTTTTGCCATATTTTTCAAGTAACCTATATTTCACAACTGCATAGTAAAAAAAATTCTATTTTTGCTGCGCTATCCCATGTTTTTTAGTAGTGGCCCCCACATAGCCACCCCTATGAAAAAATTCTGGAAGCGCCCCTGTTTGTTTGTACTGTTTTACGTTCTACTCCAGTTAAATTTTGTGCACTGAATGCCTCAATCGGGGATATACGTGAAAATGTGACCTCTTTTTCATTGTGAAACATTTTAACTGCACTTTTGTTTTTCTCCTTGTAGCTTCAATACCAGACTGACCTTAAAAACATAAAGGGCAAAGTGTCTACTGTAAAGGACACACCTGAAATGCTGCGTGTTAAAGAGAATACAAAGAATTTCAGCTTGGTATCTACTCCGTAATATTTTTTCTTAACTTTTTCTAATATCACATTTTTTACATAATTCTTTGAATTAATTTTTTTTGGTTTGGCGTTCCACATTTTTTTAACAAACCTTGATATGCAGCCCTTCTTTATTTAGAGCGAATTAATTTTTTTTTTTAACTTTGCAAAACAAGCAGTTTTTAATTTGTGCAACTAACGCTTAACCCTTGATTCTATACTTTAACCTTTACTTAAAACTCTTAGTGCAGAGATTGTGGTGTGAAACGCTTTGCTCAAAGTGTTGTAATCAGGCAAAATGTGTGTGCTTTATTTTTAAATGTTTGTGTAGATGTTTGTCTCATTCTGTGTGCTTTTGTTGACGTGTGCTCCCAAAGGTGCAAGATAAGTAAATTAGCGCTCAGTGAGGCTAACCACTCGTTTATGCTTTCATTCCTCGTCCGTGTAAGATTAAGTACAAAGAGGATTTGGGAGGAGGAACAGCTTTGCCCGAGACCCCTGAGATGGAGAGGGTTAAACGCAACCAGCGCAACGTTAGCACGGTACTCAACAGAGTGACCCTGCCCTACCTCATTACTCCTCAGCCACTCCTCCCTCCATATTTCCTCCTCCTCTAGCATCAAAGAATAAAACCAGTCCTGCCATCACATCTAATCTATTCAAATAATAATTATGTATCCAACTATTTTTGTTTTTTGCAGAAACCTGTTTTTCATTCTAATTATTTAATTGTTTAAATTTATTAAAGGATCTTTTTGGAGCCCAGAAAAAATCCCTAGATGCTAAGAACTAGATGACCAAAAATATGTGGAGACGTTTTTGTGCCTTTGTTTGGGGCTGTTAGTTCACATTTGTTCATTTTAGAGGACTTAACAGACTTGGGTACATGAACAAAAAAAAAAACCTTTTATATTTAGATCCTGACAGAATCCAGACCTCATCATGCAGACTCAGCGTTTGACCTTATTAAGAATCTTGTGGCTGATGTGGAGCAAATCCCTGCAAGCACATGACTGTCCATGCTTTTAAAATGCAGTCTCAACAAAACACGGTTGTATTATTTGTGTATCCACATACTTTTGGTGATATAGTGTAAATGGATTTCTTTCCACTGTGAAATAATTTGAATCTTATCGTCCACAGGGGACTGTGAGGGCTCTCATAACAACTCATAATTAATTTCATCTGAACCTTGAAGTGATAAACTAAACTAAACATCACCCACATGCACCTACGTCTGAAAACCGATATGATCAGTAACCTTTTCATTTCACTTGTTCTGAGGTCAACACCTGAAATGTGTGCGTTCTTTTTTGAATGTTTGTATAGATGTTTGTCTCATTCTGTGTGCTTTTGTTGACGTGTGCTCCCAAAGGTGCAAGATAAGTAAATTAGCGCTCAGTGAGGCTAACCACTCGTTTATGCTTTCATTCCTCGTCCGTGTAAGATTAAGTACAAAGAGGATTTGGGAGGAGGAACAGCTTTGCCCGAGACCCCTGAGATGGAGAGGGTTAAACGCAACCAGCGCAACGTTAGCACGGTACTCAACAGAGTGACCCTGCCCTACCTCATTACTCCTCAGCCACTCCTCCCTCCATATTTCCTCCTCCTCTAGCATCAAAGAATAAAACCAGACCTTCCTTCACATCTAATCTATTCAAATAATGAGTTTACATTCAGCTTTTTTTTTTACAGATATCTGTTCTCATGCTAATATTTCATTTTTTGTAACTCATTAGAGGACTTTTTCTTGTTTCCACTGTAAAATAATTCACAGCTTATCATCCACAGGGGACTTTAAGAGCTTGCATAGTAACTCATTGTTAATTTCATCTGAACCCTGAAGTATTAAACTAAACTAAACATCACTCAAGCTGAAAACAACCTGCATATTTTTACATTAGTCCCTTTAAATATACATAAATATGTCTGAAAATCAGTGTGATCAGTAACCTTTAATTCTCAGTTGTTCATGTTGTTTTTATGAATAGCTGCACCGTGTATGTGTCTACAGTACATACTGTGCTTTTGTTTGTCACCGTCTGATTTTGCACCTGTGTAACTTATGTAATGGGCAGATACAGTACAAGGACTCTGTGGGTCAAGGCACAGCCATATCAGATCTGCCTGAGGTGAAGCGGGTCCGAGAAACCCAGAAGAATATCAGCCTGGTAGAGGAAAAAGACTGCAGTGACCCTAATATGACTTCCTTATAATAACTCCCCCCAAACGCCCTCTGATCTCATCTTACTTATCTAGAAAACTTTACCTTTCCTGTATTTAGCACTGGTTTTCCCCTCCTACATCCTAACTATGTTCCATACGTCATTTCCTTTTACGAGACAAAAATTCCTCCCCTTTCCTAATTACTCCGCTTTGGAATTTTTCTCTCTTTTTTTAATTTTTTGAAATTCCTTCCTTCCCTCCTAAATTTAAAACTAATCATCTTTTGAGTGTGTTACAACAATAATTGACTTTTTTGTGCTGTTTTATTCAAAGCATCAATACAAAGAAGGCGTGGGACGAGGCACATCAGTATCAGAGACGCCAGAAATGGAGAGAGTTAAACGCAATCAGCAAAATATTAGCACGGTACTCCACTGCAGTGAACCCCTAGTCTCCGATTTGCATCCGTTCATCCCTCCACCTCAAACAGTGCCATAACAACTCTCCTTAGCCTCCAGTAGATCTTCCCAGTAGTTGTTGTGTGTGTCTAACATAAACCTGCTTCTTTATTTTTTAGGGAACGATGTGTGTTTAATTTCATGTTCTGTCTCTGCTGTGATTTTTGGTGCCGCTTGTGGCTTTTTGTCTGCGTGTTTTTCTGTTATTGATCTGTTACTTACTTTTTTTTGTACTTTCTCTGCACGAATCCCAAAATTTTTGTTGGTTAGATAAAATACAAGGACTCTCTGGGTCGAGGAACAGCTATACCGGATCTCCCTGAAGTGAAGCGAGTCAAAGAAACCCAGAAGCACATCAGCTCGGTAGTGGAACCGAACCACGTGTGCTCCTAACTGTGAACAGTAGAGTCCTATAATAATGCCTATCATACACTTCCCCCTTCCTCATCATCTCTTGCTCATCTCATCAACCTCCATCCAGGGCCCAGACTGCCCATCCATCTAATTTACACCCTTGCCTTTTTCTCTTTATTACTTTAATCCTCAATCATCAGTCCCCTAAACTGAATGAAATCTTCCTTTTTGGCCTGTGAGTCTACTATCTTCTAACCTGCAGCTCATCTTTCTTCACATTAAGCTGCTGTGTGCTGCTCTTAATTTCCACTTCACAGCTAAATCTCCTGCTGAAGCATTAGGGATGTTTGTCTCCACGTACAACAAAGATCCTGGCTGCTCAGCAGGAGCTACCAGGATGAATCACTCTATAGGACCAATTTCTCAGACGCTGCTTGAATATACTGATATATACCAAAATAATATACCAAAAAAAAGCCACCAACTAAAGAAATGACCTCTCTGAGTTTAAGCAATCTCGGATATTTCCAGAAAACTCCTCCTTGTCTATGAAACCAGTCCTATAGGTGTGCGTGGTCTGTATGTGTTTGAGTTTCTGATTGGCCCCTCGGGGTGCTGTGCTTCTGCCCTGTAGGTGTTGTATAAAGACAGTTCAGCCAAGGGAACTCCTGTGGTGTTTACTCCAGAGATGGAGCGGGTGAAAAGGAACCAAGAAAACATTAGCTCGGTACCTTTCAGAACCTGTAGAACATGTTCTGCTGAAGAAATGTTCTACTCTTACTTCTTTTTAACCCTTCTCTAACTCTGATGTGTCCCCCTGGCTCTTGTTAATCGTATTAATTCACCTGACTGCACTCTCCTCTTTTTTTATAAATCTGTTTAATACTTCCAGCTGTGGTGTGCCTGTGCACATCTTCACTGCTAACCTCTCCTGTTGTTTTCCCACTTGATCTTATTCCTTTCGGTCTCCCACTGAAGATTGGAAAATAACTTTCCTTTTAATAAGTCGCCCACTTAATAAAAGTCTCCCTGCTAATTCATCCCAGTAGTGCCATAGCTCATCCCTGCCAGCAGCTGCCTGTGTCCTCTTGGCATTAAGTCTCTCTGACCACACCTCTTGTGCTGTGGATGCTAACGGCTATTGAATGATGGTTTGGGAGTGTGAAATATTTTAGACCCTTAGTACTTTTGATCTGTCATTTCTAGGTTCTGTACTCTGACAGCTTCCGCAAGCAGGTCCAGGGCAAAGCCGCCTTCGTTCTGGACACACCTGAGATGAGGCGTGTCCGGGAGACTCAGCGTATCATTTCTGGGGTAAGTTTTTGTGGTTGTTTGATTCATTTCTGTTCTAAGTGGAAAAGTGCTTTTGTTGTTACTTGACTACTTGAAGAGTAAGGCTTCAGTACTCTTTGACACCTCATCATCTCAAAATGATTTAAAACAAGAATCTGGTCACCAGTCTTAAACAATGTTTCTACACAAAGACATAAACTAAAATTAGAATTGATTCAATAATGAAGAAATAATGGATTTGGTATAGAGAAAAAAGACACAGAGACAACACATTTTAGTATTTTAACTTGTTAAAGTGGAGGCTGGCATTGATGCCGGTTTGGTTGGCTCGTGCAAAATGGGTCCATCCACCCTGCAGCTTCACTTACCGTGTTTTGTATTTGTGCACTTCAGGTGAGATACCACGAGGACTTTGAGAAGAGCAAGGGCAGCTTCACTCCCACCACCACTGATCTTGTGACAGAGCGCGTGAAGAAGAACACGCAGGACTTCAGCGACATCAGCTACCGTGGCATCCAGAGGCGCGTGGTGGAGATGGAGAGGAGACGTGCCATAGAGCACGACCAGGAGGGCATCACTGGTACCGACAACAGCAAGCACTTCTCTGAGCTGTAGGAGTTGTTAGCATGTTAGCAAAAAAATAAATAAAACTGAAAGACAAAATACTTCAAAATAACATTCTGGAGAAAAAAAAAGAAAAGGTCAGATTATCTTTGAATTTAAAGCCTTTAAAGGCTAAGTTTGGAAAGACATATTACATATTGCATATACTGCTATTTTATATCATTATACACAATTGTATGTATAATTAGCTTTAGTCAGCAGACCAGACATACCTGAAGCTAAACTGTAATACAGACTGTTATCGACTGATCTATTCATCTCCTCAGATCTGCGTGTGTGGCGCACAAACCCCGGCTCTGTGTTTGATTACGACCCTGCTGAGGACAACATCCAGTCCAGGAGTCTGCACATGATGTCAGGTGAATGAAATTCTAGAGGATCGATTCAGAGAGCCAAAGCTTTAGTTATGCTCCTGATGGGTTTATTCAAAGTTATCATAAAATGTCATGGAACCTAAGTGACTGGCAAAGGATTATGTATTGCTTCTCGTGTGTGTCGCTGATATTTAAATAAATTATATGCATTTGAAATAATGTCTGAAAGACGCCTTTGTCTCTCACCTAATGCTGTTCTGACAGTACAAGCTCAGCGTCGCAGCAAGGAGCACTCCCGCTCCACCAGCGCTTTGAGCGGCGGGGCTGATGAGAAGTCTGAGGTGTCCCAGGATGCTGACCACCACATGTCCCTCTACAGCAATGGCTTCATGACCTCCTCTATTGGTAACCATCATCAGACCAAACAGCAACAAATACACTTGAGAGTGAAGAATAATTTTCCCTCTACTTAATCTGTTTGTTATTTTAACATCTTCAGGCTACCAGCATGCTACTGTGAAGACCGTGGAGCTGCAGCAGAGGTCATCTTCTGTGGCCACACAGCAGACCACAGTCTCGTCCATTCCCTCACACCCCTCTACCACCGGGGTTAGTAACATATATTTATATTGTACATACACTCCATTCGCTTTACGTGGTTTAACTTTTCTCCTGTGGGGAGTGATGCTACAGGTTAACAGAAAAATGCCACATTAACTCAGTGATGCTTGGTGTAGTCAGATAAAGCAGGTTTGAAACCTTCAGTGAGATTATCATTATTTTAGTACATAAGTTACGTTATTTTATGGCCTGAAGAAAAGAAGCTGGATTTAAAATTTCTGCTTGTTTGTTACGTGTGTCCGTCTCACGCTGAGTTGGACTTCTTTCCTTCAGAAAACCGTGCGTGCCATGTATGACTACACCGCAGCCGACAGTGACGAGGTGTCCTTCAAGGACGGCGACGTCATCGTCAACGTGCAGGCCATCGACGAAGGCTGGATGTACGGTACTGTTCAGCGTACCGGCAAGACCGGCATGCTGCCAGCCAACTACGTTGAAGCAATCTAAAGACAGAGCCCGCCCACGGTCCCTCCGTAGTGGGCGAGATGCATCCACAGGGCAAACTCATCGGTCTTCCTGTGATCACAACTGTGGCTTAGTGCAATGTGTAGCTTGTAGTTTCTGTACTTGTATTTTACTTGTATTGTGATTCTTGTGGAGTCTGTCATCATTAATATGCTGCTGCCCCCGCTCCCTGTGGATGTGATATTAGCTTCATGCCATGACCCATATAAATGGATCTGATTATACATAATGTGCCTACTACGATTGTTTTAACTATTCTGTTCCTGTCCTGGAAAAGCGAGGCTAACACACAAACTGGCCCTTTGATTTTGTACATTTCAAACATTTCATTTACGTTATTTATCATTTTTTTGTCCAACGTATTTTCTCTGAAACACAGCGGGCTCGAAAAGCTTCATGTAACCCTTTTAACGGAGAGTCCATGAAGAGAAAATATGAACGTTAGAAAGGAGTAAGTCACCATCTACCTCCTCCATGATGAAATCATGAGAAGCTCAATGCGCCAAGCCTCAGTTTTCCCTCCTTTATAACGAAGGCTGGCCACTAGTACAATGTGTGTTTTGTTTCTCCCGATTATTTAGGTCCTGGCTAAAGCACGTCCTCTACCTTCAATCAGTAGCTAATAAAGCACACCAAGTTCCTGCACCACTCTGCCCCCTCCTCTTCATTTACTATAGTTTTGACTTTGGGCATCTTCTTCTATACATTTCACTCAATTTTCTCTTTCAGACTCTTTTATTAGATCACTGCTAAAAACTCTTTTCACTGCACCAGTCGAACAGTAGAAGTTCCCCAAGCCAAATACAAAACAGGTTAGACACGAGCCCTTCTCAATTATCGGTTCTTACATCCTTCATTCTTTTCCTCACTTCCTCCCCTTGCATTAATCCCTCCCCTCTGAGGAGGTGACAGACCGCAAATATGGGGGAGGAAACGGGGAAATGACTAAATGAGGTGTGTACTTATTGCCTAGTACAGCTGTGCTTTCTTATCTCAGATGAGGACGTGTTAATAACAGAGCTAATTTCATTTCATGTATTTCAAAACCAGATATCACAGTTTGTTTGTGTTTTTTAAATCCTACATACTTCACCATGGAGCTGAAAGCTTCATCATATGAATACAAAGCAATAGCTGTGTCACGCGTCTTTCATACATCGAGGGTAAAAACAACTCGAGTCCTGGTCACAGGCAGGAGGACTGAGGAGCTGAGAAAAATGAGTAAAGATCAAAGAAAACTTGGATTTATTTTATGGGCTGATAAACATTTTTGTAGTTACAAAGAATCCAGCACTATTGGGTGAAAGGCAAAGCACAGCAGTGAACCAATAATCTCCCAAAATTGAAAACATTTAAAAAAATAAATAAAAGTCTGAGGCTGAACAATGATGTGAATCCTGCTGCTGCCAGTCTAATTTTACTTAATAAGAAGTGAAAACAGAAGTGATTTTTCCCCCAACATTTATATTTAAAATGTGTCATCTTTTTTGCTGCTTTCATTAAACGCTGATTTATTTTTCCAGTAATCTGAAAAAGCTTTCAAAAATATCTTTAATCAGAGACCGTGTGTTTGAAAACATTTAATATTAAAGAAATAGAAGTAATAAAATTAGTCATTTAAAAAAAAAAAACACTATCTGTATGCTAGATTTGTCCTTAATGCTGAATGATTGATCGCAACGTTTACGGGTAAAACTTAAATAACGCAGACTTCTGATGAGAAAGTGAGTGAGACGAAGTGTAGAGCGTTATCTTCACAGCCAGTAAACACTTTAAAACACAACAAAGTGGTGAGAAATTATTGGACTGAAACACAGCTGAGCTGCAGGCATCCTTTTGGTGACACAAGAAGGTAATAAGTAAAGTTTCCCATGGCCCAAAATGAAAAATCTGATGCCCAGATCCAGTGAGTCAACCACTGGAATTGGCCGGAACATTTTCCTTCTCAAAAATGTTCACAGAAAACATCTTTCTGTCCTCAGTCAGAGGTCAGAGCAGTTTGAGGGCTTAGAAAGAAACCTGGCAGTCCCGTTATCAGCACTGTAAATATCACAGGTTACATTAAGGCTCTTCAGCATCACATGACACTGCTGCAGCTCGCAGTCTGCTGTTCACGTTCTAATCAGCTGCTCGCTCGCTGCAGAGTGAGCAAACCCGCCCGCTGCTGATACTGACTCTCCTTGGCTTGTGTGATCTTGGCCGACAAATCCAGAGGCTTCTCGAAGAAGTTCACCAGCGCCTGCTCCGTGAGCAGTGAGGCCAGGATCTGAGCGTAGCTCACCGTCCACTCGTTGTCCGCTGTCGCCGAACTCCTGCTGCCTTTGCGGGCGTCGACCCCGCCCGCTGCCGTCGAGCCCTCCTGGCTGTTTGCCTCTGATCCGGCGATTTTACCGCGATGGCCGACCTCACCGATCTGCAGCACGAGACTGGTGACTGTGGCGATAGCCTGGAAGAGCTCATTCTCCTCCGGGTCGCCGTGGAACATGCTGTAGAGCGTTTTACAGAACTGGATGAACTCCGACTGCACAAGAAGGAACAAAGAGAGTTAATTATCAAACGTCTGCATGTTTGTCTGATTATTTAAGGCAGAATACATATTTTTGGTCTTGACTTTTTGTCAGAAATCTGACTTTTTTCATACATCTAAGAAAAAAAAAAGGTGAGACCATGCGACTCCTATACCTGGTTCATGAGAGGCAGAGGCTTCTCCACATCTTTCTCCTTCTCTTTGGCCAGATCCTGGAGCATCTGCTTCAGCTGATCCTGGTAATCTTTCACCTCACCGTCATCACCTAAAACAACAAGAGAGAGATTTCCTTCAGCCTCACAAGTAAATCCCCCTGATAAGTGCAATAACATGATGAGTGAGCGTGTTTGCACTGACGAGGGGGCAGATTAACATAGAGGGGTCTGTTTGTGGACAGCAGGGGGCTCTTCATAACCGAGGGGTCATCTTCAGTTTCTGTGAGAGCTGCAGATGCGAACAAATGCAAAAAATCAATAAATAAATCAATAAATCGCCAACATGAGAGTAGAGCTCAATAACACATCATTGTATTCACATAATGAATAACCTGGAGGGATGTGAAGGCAGTAAAGCAGCCTTATTTTCTCATTCAGCTCCCCAAAGTACAGCGTGTCTGGAAAAAACAATAAAAAACATGAGACAGACCAAAGTGAAACTTCTTCTTATGATCACTTTTTATTTCAGCTTTATGCATTTTCCATTTCCCCGCCTGTCCTCCCTGGACCTACCCAGCCAGCTGGCAAAGTCTCTAAAGGTGACCAGGTTGTCGCAGTCCTGGTCCAGGAGGGTGAAGGTGCGGTTGGCCAGCGTGTCGGTGTGCTGGTTGGAGACATCGGGCCACGGCACCAGCAGCCCGTACAGGCTTTTAAACTGAGGTCGGTCCAGCCGATACTGCCGTTCTATAAAGGAGCGATTCGAGTCACAGTAGTGCCACGCTGCTGCCTCTGCCGCCGCCGCCGCGCTGCTGTCACCCCAGTACAGAGTGATGAAGTGCTCCGTCTGCAGGGAGGAGGAGGACAGAGAAAAACGAAAAGACAGACACAGAGATGATTTAGGTTTTCTTTCACACATCAATTAGTCTGTCAGCAAGGAAGAAAAATAACCTTGAAGAGATTGTAGATGTCGGCCAGTTTCTCTGGAGGGATGGAAACATCTGGCGACACCAGTCTCAACTGCAAAGGCGCATAAAACAGAGGGAAGCATTATAAACAGCTGAGAGCTGGGTATGTGTTACTGATGTGTCCTTCAAGCTTCTTTTGAGCAGCTTTAAGGATGTTTGAGATTCTGTGTCAGACTTCTCACCGCATTTTCTTTGGTGGTGTCTTCGTGTGCCTGGAGCACCCGGATTCTGTGCCGACAGCGGAGCTGCTCAATCTGCCGCACTGTCAGGTCTCCGAATTTCTGAGGTCAGAGAGCACAGCACGAAAAATATCTCATGAACTGTGATGACTAAATGAGGATTATGAAGAAGGTCGGTAGAGCAAAAGGTAGTTGAATAAGCCAGAGGTGAAAAGCTCACTTATCTAACAAAAGGAAGCGAAAGAAAACAAGTAAAGGAGTTGGTGCACAATGTGCACAAACTAATTATTTAAGGCAAATATCAGGCAAAAAATGTGCATCTCTTACGATATAGGAGTCATTGATGAGGTCAGTGATGTTTGTGTGCCCCTTAGCGACACTGCAGCTAGTTTCCTCTGCAGCAGGCGAGGAGGACGGAAAACCGGGGCACTCTTCATTTCCAACCTGGTCCAGAAAACTGGGAATCATAGGAAAACCAACGAGGTGTTAAATTCCACCCGTGCACATACAATTATAAAGCATACAATGCAGACAAAAGCACAAAGTAATGTAAGAAAGCATTCATGTCAATCAGTGGCACAATGCTTTGAGTTTTGCTTTACCAGCAAGCTGCAAACCTACCCTGTGAGAATCATAAGCGCCTGCCCGTCATCTGTGCTGGATGAAAGCTCCGCAGCATTGGCCTCCAGCACAGCCAGGCCAAGCTGGAAGATGGCTTTGATTCCGTGGAAGAAGAAGCAGTCGACCACACAGACGGCGCTGTGGAACGGCAGGACGCTCAGGAACAGGGTGAGGAACCAAGACAGGGACACAGAGGAGAGGGTGGAAAGGTCTGGAATCTGTTCAGCCAGCTCTGGCAGACGCTCCCTGATGAGCTCCTCGAACACCGACTGGTCCACCTGAGCGCCTGCAGGAGAGGTGGTGGAGTCAGACAGTGTTGGGGTGGCAAAGAATGGCCTTGGATGTAGGCCTGTCCAAATTTTTCTCCAAGTTAAATATATTCAAGATGTGTTATGATTCACATGTGTGATGCCCATTTTTCCTTAATATATGGCTCTTTTTCATCATTCTGACCACTAGATGGCAGCATAAACATGCTATTCAGTCTGTGCTGTTCTGCACTTCCACACAAGATTTTTATAGTAAAGCATTACTTCTCTTTGCTAAATAGCTGCTGTGTTCTGTAAAGACAGGTAATGTTAATGTGGTTTCAGTGTTTTAACCAGAGGCAGGTTGTTGCCAGAATAAATATATCAATGGTTTTTTGTGGGGATTTTTTGCCTCTTTTGAAATGTGGAAACTGTTAACTTGAATTTTTAAAAAAAGTAAGGCTGTGAATCTATGCTTCTACAGAGTCTCAGACCACAATCACTGTTCTTTCAAAAATAAGTGACGCCCACAAACATGTGGACATTAAAAGGAAAAGGAAATTGCTACAAATGCAACACGCAGGGCAAAAATAAACACCTTTACAAACACAGGAAATAATGTCTATTCTGAAAGCCTGTCTCAGAAACGGTACATACACCGCAGTAACAGCAGCAGCAGCAACACAGTAACCACTTATGTGCTTCTTTTTAAAAGCGTGGCTGCAAGCAAATAAAGCTTAAAATGTACTGCTGCTCTCTGGGCTCTTTACCTATGACCCTGCGATTGAAGTAGTCGGGCAGCATTCTTTCACACACGGCCACCAGCAGCCAGAAGGCATCTTCCTCTTTAGCATACAGCAGCAGCACCGATGCCAGGATGTTCATAGACTAGTGAGAGAGAAAGCAAAATTCACACATGCATCTTAAAGTCAGGATGCACAGTTGAATCACGTGACTGTAAGTGGTTCTAGTATTACACTATAAGTGCCACCATTACAAAAATGATTAACACTGCTGCTTAAACGCCTTTACCTGACAGTATCCGATCTTTGGGTTGCGGTGAGCATACGCAGTGAGGACGCGCCTGAGTGCAGCAATGCCCGTTGGGTTTTGGAAAGCGGGATGGTCCGGCAGTGAGCGGTGCAGGTCCCGTTCGATCTCCTCTGTGGCCAGGTTGTTATGGCCCATTGATTTCTGCACCAAGCTGGCGTAGTAGCCCTCATGGGACCCTAGGTCAGAGGATGCATCTGCACAAACCACACCGGAATTAGGAGTTGTAAACGGAGAATGACCTACTACCCTGTTTTGTTCCCCAACGATATATATATGCTATAAGAAAAATCCCAGGTTAAAATTATTCTGCACACCTGTACCTTTTACCTTCGATCAGTTTCATTTTTAGTTATTCTTTGCGGCACAAAGAGACTATGTTTGGATAAAAGGAAGTAAGACTGAGCAGAGGAACGGACCACACACCAAAATAAAATCTGACTGACTGAAAGAGTGCCATTGCCTGAGGAACAACAGATGCAGAGAAGAGGATGTGAAGCCCAAGTTGGGTTTAAACACAGACACGCACACACCTGTAATTCCATACTTGTGGGGACCCTTATAGTCATTCACTGCCTGCTGGGGCCAGGACCACAGTGAGACTTAGATTTAATCTCACCGTTTGTCTTCTTGTTTTGTATGTGCTGGCCTACCACATCTGGGTTTTTACTCAGCAGATACATCAGTGTATCACACACAATTAACAATGGAAGAGAGACAGACCATCATAACACTTAAAGATGTAGGTCTTCCCTACAGAGAAATTACAAAGAAAGTCAAGGTGTCAGTGAGTATAGTTTCCTTCACCATTAAAAGGCTCTCAGAAACTGGGGCAAATGCTGACAGGAAGAGGTCTGGCAGATGAAATGCCACAAATGAATCAGAGGGCAAGTTTCTGAGAGTTAACAGCTTGCATGATAGGCGGCTCACAGGACAACAGCTTCAAGCACAGTTTAATAAGATAAGCAAGTAAGATCAACTGTGAAGAGAAGACTTTGAGCTGCAGGTTTGACAGAACGAGTTGCAGAAGGAAAGCCATTGCTAAGATGTCAGAACAGCAGGGGGAAGTGGACATGAAACACCACCAAAGTTGAGGACTGGAAGAAGGTATTATGATTAATCAAAATTTGAAAGATAAGAATCAATACATGAAGGATCTTTGTACGCCGTCAGAATAAAGGATGATTCCACAGTGTGTGGCATCAGCTGTCAAACATGGAGGAGGAAGTGTGATGGTCTGGGGCAGTGTTGCTGAATCCAGGGTCGGTGACTTGTACAGAGTGAGAGGCCCTCTTAACCAAAACGACTACAACAGGATTCTGCAGCACCATGCAATACCCTTTGGTATGCACCTAGTTGATCAGGGGTTCATCCTAATGCAAGATAATGAACCAAAACATGAGTCCAAGCTATGCCATAACTGCCTCTGGTAAAAAGAACAAGATGAGCTTGAAAACATGGAGCAGAGTCTCCAGACTTAAACCCCATCGAGCTGCTTTGGGATGAACTGGACACAGAACAGGGGAAGCAAAGCAACCTCCAAGTGCTTTTACAATTGCTACAACTTCTGCAACAGATATGGGAAGAACTTTGTAGAGAATTTTTGATTTCTGTTGTAGTATGCCACGTGTGTGTTCAGCTATTATATCTGCCAAAGATGGCGACTTTGACTTTGAAAAGTTTAGAATACATTTTGGTCTATAAATTAATTCAGTTATTTCTTTTTTCTTAACTCCAATTGCTTATTTGTACTATGCTTTCATTTCAGAGTACAATGACACATTAAACTGCATACTTTTCAGTTGAAAGAGGCCCTATATGTATACAGCCCAATTTTCTATAGCTGCTGAAATTTGTTCCAGTGTTGATGGGTGTCAGAAGACTGCATGGCCTCCTTGAACCAACACATTGCTTCACTTGTGCAGCACAGACAGTGTGCAGCAGTCTGTTATTATGATATTTGAAATAGTTCTTATAGTGTATTGCCTCCTTTAACATTAATGACAGTTTGAAGTCTTTTGTGGTAGTTATGGATGAGGTACTTTATTTTCTCAGATGATAAAGCTGTCCATACTTCTTTGCAAAATGCCTCCACTTCCTGTTCTCTGTACAGTAACTCAGTGATATTGATGCCATCTGTGTGGTCGTATGTTATCAAGCCAAAACTTCCAGGGTGTGTAAACTTTTGATCAGGGTTACTTGGGTAGTTTCTTTTGTCTTTATGATTTAAAAAGGGAAAACACAGCTGTCGATAAATGATTTAACCCAACTAAAGACCATGAGTGAAAGTAACGTTTTTGTATTATCATTATTTCTGAAAAATGGACAAAACAAAAAAAAAGCATAAATTCTTCCAGGGTATGTAAACTTATGACCACAACTGTATACATATATATACATATATATATTTATATACCTGAAAATATCATCCACAGCTCCCCTCGCAGTGACTCTGGTATCCCCATGGCCACAAGCTTTTGGATCTTCTCTGTGCGAAACATGTGGACGCCACGTCCGAACTCAGAGAAATGATCCTCCCACAGCCGCTCCTTCACCTGATCCGTGCTCTGACACAAACACACACAAATTTCCTGATCCTGATTCTGACTTACTACATTCAGCTGATGGATATTGTTCCTTTCTAACTCTTAGGGAGAGACGACCCTTTAAATCAGATCTGAAGTGACTCTGAATTCATTCGATTGGTTATTTATATATCAAATTACAGGTTTAGATGAACAGTGTCTCAGACTCCTCCCACCTTGTTGCCATTGGTTCCTGGTTGATTTTGGTGGAAGGCCGTCATGAGAGCTTCACTGTTGACAGTGTTGCGCAGGACATGCTCCTCTATCTCTTCTTCATCAGAGTACCCAGTGTCATAATAGAAGGTGTAGTAAGGTGTTGGGGAGCTCTGTGGAAAATGTGAGGAACAAAAGAAACGTCAATAATTACAGACAATATTTCTATGACTGGATCCCTTTGAAATTAGAGCTGAACAGTGCTTACAGTACTTCCCTTAGTCGTCATACAGGAAATGTTTCCAGTTCCACATATGTCATTTTAACTTTGATTAGAGAAAACATCATAAAGTGCTTCTAGCAACCGTTTGTCTTTATCATTTTGGTAACAACCCAGTGTATTGAACATTACTGACTATTTCTGTTTCTGTTGTGTTGTTGCACTGTTTCATTTTTCATTATCCGTATAAATTGCAGGTCCCACCCAATTAAACATCCCACTCACCACGCTCCTCTTGCCCTCTTTCCTGCTGCGGAACATGGACCGCTTCCACTGCAGCGCTCGAAGTCTGGAGTTCATGTTCTCAACCAGCTCGTCTCTGTCGTTCAGCTCAATCAGCTGGAAGGCCTTTTTAGTCCGAATACTCACTATGACAGGGTTGGGCAGCGCGCTGGTGCTGTCTGCTTTCTCTATGGACAACACCTGGTGACAAAAATGGCCAAAAGAAGTGGTAACGCATCATAACACACACACAGTTGTTCTTTGTGCAAAAACAGAGCAGGAATGCAGACTGGCTCCTGTTGCTCAAGCTGGAATCGTAAGAAGAGAAACATCTTCGAAAGTGGGAATCCAAGGGGCTGAAATGACTAACAACACTGCAGCCATGTACGAAGTATGCAGAATCAGGAGGAGCAGAGGGGTAGATTAGGTTTGTAAAGGACAATGCTTCAATAGAAAACACAGGAAACAGAGGATTAGAAAGTATGAATTACTGAACAGACTGAACCACCGGCTGATACTCTCTTCCTTTCACAATGAACTGCAAAGACTTTATTACAAACTAGAATCTAGAAGACTGAATTCCCCCAAAATGACTTAAGGTTTGTCACCTTCATGGTTTTTTTTTACAGTTTGAAATCTGGCTGTTAATTTGTTTCAAAGAGACAAGTGCTACTAAAACCACTTAATTTACATTCCTGACAGAGCTAACAAAGTGTATACAGTGTGTTTTCATTTCCTTCTGCACGTTGCCACGTGATCAACCACATGAAATCAGTCCACGTGTTACCGGTTAACCACAGCAGACAGAGTAAACACAGACTCCCTGTGAAAGCTGTCTTGTGAAATCACTGAGGACAGCGAAGATGAAGGCAGACTTT
Source organism: Oreochromis aureus (assembly GCF_013358895.1). Classification (NCBI taxonomy): domain Eukaryota; kingdom Metazoa; phylum Chordata; class Actinopteri; order Cichliformes; family Cichlidae; genus Oreochromis; species Oreochromis aureus. The sequence goes on from NC_052957.1 coordinate 26,994,237, forward strand.
TCATTAACAAGTGCATCTATGTTCAGGTAGTCACTACTAACTGTATCACATGACATGGGCCAAAGGTTTTTGGGCCTTCTGTCACTTCCTGTAGACACCTGCAGTCTTTTAATTAGCCACATGGCTGCATTTACAATGCATTTTAACCTGGATTACTGTCCGTTATGTTTATTGTTTTATGAGACACTTAAAGATTTAACTTGAACTTTTGTACTTTATGAGAGCCAACTGCAGGCCACAGTTATAAATGTCAGGGAGGGGGAGTATGTAATAGCTCTAATAATGTGCTAAATGGCAAGTACTGTACCTCTGAGAGGGGTATGAGCAGGATGAGGTTGCCTTCCTCTCGGCTGGAGAAACACAGATAACTGTCGGTGGTGTAGAGAGTCCCGGCTGTGTGGCAGCGGGCGTGTGGTGTCCAAACTGAACAGGAGGCCACCTCATGGAGGTTTTCACTCCGTGGGAGTCGAAACAGAGCCAGAACATATTCCCTAATAGCCTGCTCCTCTAGGATCCTGGGAGGGGGAGATGGTTAGAGGAAGAGTCAGACAATGAGGCAGTTTGAGACAGGTGGGGGAATGAAAGCAAAAGCAAATGACATTACAAAAACTTCAGTCAGTGAGGAAACGGGTCCAAAGGACAAAAAATCTTTACGTCTCATTCACTTTCACTAAAAACTACACATAGGGAAATATAAACAGTACTTATTCTGGCTGAGAAATCAAATCTTCCTTTTTTGTGCTCACAGTCACTTAAAATAACACATTTCTGGCAAACAGATAAATCTCTACAGAATAAAGCTCTGGTCCTCAAAGGCCAAAGAGGAGGCCTTAAACTTGTACATTAACAGCTTCCACGATACCAAAACCGTATCACCTGTTTGAAATGGAGTACAGAAGCTGTGCCAGTGTGAACGGCAACAGCAACAGTGACGCTCAACACTGAACAAATGCGTTGCGCTAAGCTCAACGATGCATGACTGTGTCAACGTCACATTAAACGAAGACAAAGAGGAGCTGTAGCACGGCCTTGCTATGTGCGTGATAATCGACTGCAGTGCAAGAATAGAACACTTAAGTATAGTGCTGCTCGGCAGAGTTTATTGCAGCGCTTTAAATCCCACCCTATAATTTTCCAAGACAAGAGAAGCGGCCTTGTTTCCTCACCTCCTTTCCCGCTGCAAATGTCCTTCATTTTTTCTATTTAAGCTGCATTTGTCAGTGACTGGCATTACTAATCACATCACTTAAGGCTCTGTAAATAAATATAACATAACAGTTGTGGCCAGAATTTTACATATACTCATCATGAATGTGGTTGCAATTTTAGTGATTTCTTTGAACTGTTCTTTTTGCAGAGAGGCCAGGAAACCATTCCTGAAGCATCGAAATTAACGTTAGCCCACTCTATCAGTTCAAAAACCAGTTTTGATGCATGTTAGGTATCATTGTCCTATTACAACACTCAACTGTGTCCAAGTTTCAACCGTCTAGCTGTTGAAGTTAAATAACTGGGAGGAAGTCCTCCTTCTGCATTATTCTATCCACGTTGTGCACCAGGACCACTGGCAGCAACAGCAGCCCCAGTGCATGTTGCTACCACCACCATGCTTAGCAACACATTCCTCTTGTCATTGTGGCCAAATAGCTCAATCTTTGTCTCATTTGACCACAAAACTTTCCCCAGAAGGCATTTGGCTTGTCCAAGTGGGCAGCTGCAAGTTTCGGTCAAGCTTGAATGGCTTGATTTTCGACGAGGGGCTTCTTACTTGGTCTCTCAGTCCACTGTGATATATAACTTGCCGTGGGCTGATTCGCTGGACTGTGGATAGTGACATTAGTATTCCACCCCCAACTCATGGTAGGCTTGAGCCTTAGTGTTTCTTGGGTTGTCCCTGAGCATCCTAACCAATTTCCAAACCTCTTCAAAGTGGTCACACATCCGAATAGCTTATACTTACATACAGTTGTTTGAACTCATGATCTTGGAAGTTGTTTATAAATGGCTCCAACTGACCTCCACAGCTTATGTAAATCTACAGTTTTCCTTGACAGATCTTCACTGAGTCTTTTGAGTAATGGTCAATCCAAATATTACTGTTAACCAAATTCCTTTTATGTCAGTAAGGAGAAACGCCCAGTTGTAGTCAATCGTGACTTCACCAATGAGAAATTAATAGTTAAAAGTTAAAAGACATTGTAGAACCTTCAGCTCCACGTATGTACATATTAGAGGCTGTCTGTGTACTTTTGACCGTGTGGATGAAAGAAAATCCGAAATTCAAATTCGACTGTGCTCTTCCACGTTAAAGATGTTGGTGTGAAGCAGGTCTATTGAACATGTGTTTGTAGGAGAGTCGTCTTACACTTCCACGCTTCAGTGACAAGCACCTCCATCTGGTCGGTAAAACAAACAGACCTCAGAGCTGCGGTGAGAGTGCTTGCGTTGTATTTGAGGGATGTCTGGTCACCCTTTCGCGAAAGCAAGAAATCTATTTTTGCTTTTTAACTCCTCTCGCAGAAACGTAGGCTTTATCCTTGAAGATGCGAAACATGCAGAATATGTACATACGGATGTGTTTCAGGCAGATTTGAAGTGAGTTTCTGCCTCCAACCTCTAAACTGCCAAGAGACAGGCTGGTGGTGCCCTGAGGAGATGAATTCAATTTTAAACACAGCTCTTCGTCCTCTATTTTCTGACCCAAATGTTTTTATTTCCCCTCTGAAAAAGAAGCTCCCCCAGCACAACTAAAATGCAACATACAATAACTGTTCGTTGTCTGTATATATGCTATAACACAATCCTTTCACTTTACACGACATTTGTTTAAAGCACGAGGATCATTTTTAACATTCTGGCCTGTTAGTTGGGTGTTTAGATGCTTACTTCTCACATTCTGCGATATGTGCATTAGTCAAATGTGAAACACAGCACAGCGACTGGCGTGCAGATTTATGTGACCTCTGATAATATATATAGAAAGAGTCAAAATAGAATAGTAACTGAATTACTATGCCACTGCAGATGTCTTTATGAGTGGGCTATGAATGAGGAAGAGAGGATCCCAGCTAAGAAGTATGTCAGTATTGAGGTTTATTGTTAGTCCATGGGAAATCCCATTTCTTCTTCTCTTTGTGAATTTGGCTGCCTTCATCTGCCACTTGTGATTTCAGTGTCATCACCACACGTTCAGTTCCTCTTTTGCTATTCATCATCGTGCCCGTTCTGGACCCTCTGTACTTTCTTTATCCGGCAAGCTCTATTCCTTCCTCCTCTTCTTCTTCAAACACATGCATGGACACACACATATAAAGCAGCTACTGTGATGTGGTGTGTTATCCAGTCGGGCATCTGCATTGCACTAATTTTTGGGTTTTTTTTAGATAAAGCTTTGAACTTGACTTCCTGTAATGGTTTTGAGGTTTGCTTGGGTTTTGTTTCTTTCTTTTTTTCTTTTAGAAAAATAAACAAAGTGTATGCCTGCATCACAAAAAAAACAACAACACAGATACACAAAAGAACACGGCACAACTTCTGTCACCATGTTTGTTGTCGCTTTGGAAAGCCGCCCCCTCCCTTGCACGCACACAAACTCACACATGCACACACACCCCACAAAAACCGCTGCACGAGCAGTGCAATAGGAGCTGTGTCACACTGTTCCTGTGATACTGAACTTGTGCTGTGAAACAGCAGCTCTGTGAGGCTGAGAACACAATAAAAAATAAAAACGATACCTATAAAACCTACCTATTTCTTCTTCTGTAGTAATACTGTTAAAAGTGCAGCATCCCAAGCAGGTGTGTCAGGGAGGCTATGGGCTTGCAGCAGCAATTTACAGTTGATAGCTAAAATATTCCCCTTGCTCCGTCATACTGAGCAGATCTGCGTGGGTTCTGTGATGCTTTGAGCTCAGCTGCCTTCATGCTGGACTAGCAAAGCAGTGAGACTGTGAGTGAAGTGAGTAACTGAGTTACTGACTCAGTGGGTTAGCTCAGGCAGGAATCTACATAATGCTGCTCTGTGTAAAAAGGGAAGTAGTGAGTTTCAGGCTGACTCACCAAAGGCTTATGAGAGAAGCATAATTGCAATATTTTGAATGACTCGTGCCTGAAAGGATCTACAACAGGGGTGGGCAACTCCAGGCCTCGAGGGCCGGTGTCCTGCAGGTTTTAGATGTGTGTGTTGACGCAGGGTAATATCTAAAAGCTGCAGGACAGCAGCCCTTGAGGCCCGGAGTTCCCCACCCCTGATCTACAAGGACCTGACTAAATAAGCAGTAAAGCAACAGTGTATACAGCAGGTATTCAAAAGGAGTTTTTTGCTAACTTTTTGGGGGGATTAGAGTGATGTGAGCAAAGGTTTGTACTTCTTTCTGTGGATAACTTTGTTTTATTCCTAATGTTGCTTAATCTCGCATTAAGAAACTCACTGTCTGTTTGTACTGTTAGCACACACCTGAACCGGCACTGACCTTTTGGTGATGCGTGCGGGCTGCTGCAGCATTCGGTCCAGCTCCAGGCCTTTGCTGTCCAGCAGCCGCCTCAGGGCAATGTCAGCCAGCTGACCTATGACCCCGAAGGCTTCGTCCAGGTTCAAGAACATGGAGAACTCCCTTTGCCGCTGCCGTGTGGTGACCCGAATTGCCTCCGGCATTAAAGCGGTGGAGACCCGCTCCAACCGTGTTACCTCTGCCCAGGGAATCACAAACTTGACTGAAGGGGGGAATAAGAAGAGAATAAAATCCCACTGAGTGCATGAGGTCAGAGCCACCTTGTCATCACTATAGTTTACACAGCAAGCTTTTCTAATACTGTTAAAAGAGAATGTGAGTTTCTCCAAATGCCAAAGTCTGAGTACCGTTATTACCAATTTGATGAACAAGTGCAGTCTTTTAGATTGAAAATGAGAGCTCTCACTTTGGAGTACAGACCTTCCTTCCCCAGCAGGAAGGAGTAGAAGGCCATGTGGTTGATGCTGAGGTAGAGGAAGCCCTGCCGAGGCACCCGGCCCTTCCAGCAGCAGCAGGAGTAGTACGTCACCAGTTTCTCTGACGAGGGGAGGCCAAAGTGAACCTCAAACTTCAGGAGCGCCTCCCTGAACTTCCCCGGGTCATCCTCCTGGGCCGCCTGGCGTCCCTGGACCTCCTCAGCGATAAGGCCCTGCAGGAGAGAAAAGCTGGAGTCATTACTTCAGTCTACTTTCAAATGGGCTCACAACCACATCGTTTAAAAATCTTCGAGAAAATCACATCTTCAAATCTAAAACTCTCTGAGTTTTCATGACTATGCTGGCACATTACAGACCTTGACTTTTCCTTTGACGAAGCTGGCAACATCCTCCTTGTTCTCAAACACAGACAGAGAGTGAAGCAGGTTGTGAACCAGCCAGTCCCAGTGCTTGTTCACCTCTTCTATGGCAGCTCCTGATGAAAGCAAAGAAAGAGAGAATTTAACATCTCCGGCCGGTCAAATGAGTCAAAGTCAGGCAACCGAGCACGCAGGAATCTCCCAAGGCTGCAGATCACAACAGGCACACAGATGAAAACATTAAAAAAAAAGGCGTAAGGGTTCAGCTCACCACTGGCAATGATCCAGCTGACCTGGGAACCGGGAACTTGGAGGAGGATGCGAAAGGGTGTGACCCTGGCAGTGGAGTCCAGAACATTGTCTAGCGCCCCCACCAGGAGCCCTGCAGAAATGGCAAAGCACAGACAATCAGTAATCAGTGGGAATTCTGCCATGTGCAAAGTCATTTCCCAGTAGCATGCCCATTATTTTTGAGTGTTAATATTTTGTTCTTATCTCTGAATTATTTAGCAAAATTACTGCAACCTGCTGCAGCCATAATGAACCCAAAAGTAGCCAACAGTGGCTCAAATAGTGTCTATAGCCTTTTAAACTCTCACAGCAGTGAAGCAGCAGGTGATGAACACACATGCTGAGAAGATCTAACACATCTGTTCCTTAAACAATCGTTGAATATCACATAAACCTCAACTACAACAACCAGAAAAACACAATCTCACAAGTGTACTAATGCCACTCTTCAGTCTCCCTGTCAGTGGACTGAGGCGGGGTTGAAGAGCTCTCGAACAGGCAGCAATATTTCACATCTGCATGACAGAAGGAGAAACTGGAAACACCCAGAGAGGCTGTTTCCAACACCAAGAGGACAAGACTGGTGAGTTTTGTACATCTGTGGTTTTTATCTCGGATTATACTCACTGCATATAGCAGGGACTTCTGAGTATCCAATTTCATGATACACATTAAGCCTAACTGAGGGTTTTCCATCGCATGATTTCACTCCATCCACTTTCCTTTAATTTATATTTTTGTTTTATTTTAGAATTACAAAGGCTTTTATTTTTTATTTCTTGACAATCATTAACATTGGTAATATTAATGATGAAAATGTAGCATTTTCATCTTTTTTGGCCAACTTCTGTCAGTTCAGTATTAGCGCCAGAGCAATTAATGCCTTTTCCCATGGAGTCTTTTAAAAGCCATCTAGTGACCTATATGTTTGCACAGCATTTTAGTAATGTGCCTGCACTTGCTCTGCTTGTACAGCATGATGTAAAAGTCTTGAGCCACCCCTCTTTCTTAAAAATGTTCTTGAGCAATAATTCTCAAAGCTTTCTAAAGGTCTTTTAAAGTTTTTCTTTGGATATTGGCTGCTTTTCACTTATTTTCAGTCCAGTCCTTCTACCTGACCATTTTCAGGAGGGAAGTTTTGGGTTTTTTTTTGCTTTTTTCTTAAGCCGTTTAATGCTGACCTTATGGACTAATCATTCAAATGCAAAAACGGGCATTTAACACAAAGGATGAACAAATGTTGTGTATACACATGACAAACAACTTAGCAAAGAACCAATTTAAAGTTTGAAAGCATCCATCTGGAAAGAATTTGACTGGCGAGAGCTTCATTTTCAGCATGACGATGATCCCAAACACACTGACAGTGCAGTGTACAGAAAAACACACAGACTATGGGCCTCCCCACAGTCTGGACCTCAACATTATTGAAGGAGAGAACTGAACAAAAGGCAGCCAACGTCTAAAGAAGAGCTTTGAATGTCCTTAAAGAAGCCTGAAGAACTATTCCCGAAGACTACTTAAAGAAAATTCAAGAAAGTCTATCTAAGAGAGTTCAATCTCATTGCAATTGTACAAACTCTGTTTTTGCCTTATATACTGTATTCCCATGTGTTTGTACAAGTTTCAACCACCCATTTTTTCATTTTCCTAGAAAAATATGAAGAAATGAGGGACAGTTCAAAACATTTGCACATTACTGCGTGCACTGCATATTTTTAAATTCTGGTGCTGCTTTTAACTCCAATATTTTGTTGATTTTAATTCCACTAGTATGCTTTAGATTGGTTATCATAAAGCCCATCATGTCTGTTGTCTATGAGAAGCACTACACGTGTTTGCTTATTAAAAATATGGCTCAGATGATGAGGAAACCGTAGTTGGTTGCAATGGAAACTTCAGGCAGCATGCAGATTAGCTTTCCTCAAAGGCATAATCACAATAAAAAGCCAAATAGAGCAGCAAAAACTGCCACTTAAGACACATCCAGCACAGCAGAGAGGTCGAACCCAACCTTATTACGGTTTTGATGAGTCTCATTTAAAAACAGAAGGACTTCGAATGTAATCAGGCATGTAATATCCACCCATCTCTTCAGCAGACGACTAAAACAGTTGCTCAGTTCAGTTTTAATACCAAAATCCGGCAGGAAATCTGCATCTCCACAGTTGCAATCAACTCCACAGATGTTCTTGAAGCTAAAATTGAGCCCCGAACCCTCATAAATTTGAATGACTCCGTGCATTGCAGTCGTCAGGCAAATAGAAACAGACCAGGCACACATGGTTCCACGTCCTGCCTGAAGCTCTCATCGGGTCTCAATAGGGCTACTGTCATCAGGTTTTCATCTTCCTGAACCATAGCTAATCTGCATCATGCTCTCCAAATAACTACACTCTTGGTGCCACTTTTATTCTGTATTTCCTCTGTGCAAAAAGCACACACTGAGGCAGACAATATTCTGACTTAAAATCAAGAAGTCCATCAAACTTTCAGCTTTGAAAGAGCAGAAAACAATAAAATCATTATGATGAATAAAAAAATGATAGCTTAATCGCCATTATAAACATAGCAAATGACCTAAGAGAGCTCCAGAGGTCTTAGGGAGTAGCTACACACATTCTAAACACTCACACAACCTGGTTTGTATGAAAAACTGGGTTATAAGTTCAAATTACTTCATGAGCAGTACTACACCCATCATAAGACTGGAACATGTGTTACATTGGGCGGGTGAGAACATAAAAGGATCTTGAAACATAATAAAAAAAATATAGGTTCCTTAAGGTTTCACAATGTCAACAACCCACACTGATGGCTATCAAACCCATTTAGAATACTATAACCAAAATAACACGTATGGAAATCGCACACGACCTCTGGATACAGTGAATAATGCAAAGCATTGATCGTGATAAGATAAGCACAGAGCTGTGTAGCCACATCCTCTCTGCAGGCCTGCAGGCGCACTTAACCATAGTCAACTAAGGACAGTCGGCACTTAAAAATGACACTTTCAGCAACTAGGACCAAATGGATGCATTTCATTTGTAATAAATCAATACCCCCGATAATACCGGCCAACCAACAAATCCAATATGTCTGGCTCATAGTACCCCAAAAGCCCCTTAGTCCAACTTTTCTCTAATACTTTTAAAATGTTTATTAGAAGTCAAAGTTTGGGACTTTTCCCCTTAAAGTACTTTTACAACCCAGCTTTGCTTTAATCTATTAAACAATTTTTAGCTTTCAAAGACGCCCTTATCAGTGAGATCAGCCCACGCGAGCACAGCTGAGCACAGCCCTGCTTTTCAAAGCTATGACTGAAAAAGATGAGGGCAACCAGATCTCTATCTCTGTGTTTAGCAGTGTCTTCTCTGGTTTGGTAGACACACGCAGATGTGCAGACACAAATCTGCATGAACAGAAAAGGAACTTGCATGCTTGCTTATAAGAGATTCAGTATAGTTTAATTTAACAACTTCAGGTTCGTCAGCCTGTAAAACCTGCTGTGAGACCGCATGACTGTGCCAAAGAGAGTCATAAATCCTGAAAGTATTTCAATGGACATGTTTGAGAAACATTCAGAAACGATGTTGTTTTTACGTTAATTGATTAATAATAATCAAATTCAGCCCTTTAGAGCCCATATTGGTGAAACCCTCAGCAGAAGAGGGGGTAGAAGTGTAAAGATAAGTCTTTTCCAGCAGACAGCTCTGACTTTCAGCCAAATGTAAACCACATCTTAGCCTCAAACTTGACCTGCCTGAAGCTGCAAATCCAGCAGCCTGGCAACACAAAACTATCCATCTGTCACCACAAACCCAGACGGGGTTTACACTGGTGAAGCTTCCAGAAAAAAAAAATGGAGCCACGGTGAATCATTGCCTCTCTCTGCTAACGGTCACATTGTAGGGGAATACTGCTGTGGAGACATGATGACTACAGGCGACCTTTATGAGGCTCGCAGCAAAGCAAAACAGACGTCTGCTTTCACATCCACGACGCCGTGATCTCTGTCCGCTCTTGAACGCATCAAAATTAATAAACAGGACATGATTTTCTTGTGCTCGGGCTGGAGTGGTGAACTGAGGCTCGCTGATCGGATGAGGAAACACTAAAAACAACACGAGAGAGGCATTAGTTTGAAATAGAAACATGTGAACGGGCTGATCAGCTGCAGATGTTACCCAGCCCTTCTCAGAAATCCAGCTGGAAGAGTGTAGTCACCGGTGATAAGAGCAGAAGAGTGTGTTTTTACAGCTGAGTTCTGAGACCACATGCACAACTCAGCTTTCTATTTAATTAATAGGTGGAAACATGAAGCAAATCCAATCTGAGCCACTAAACAGACAACTCTGCCGCGTGGCTCTTTTCTACTGTCCCTGAATTAGTTAATGGTAAACGACGTGAGAGCAGGACTTGACCCTTTGACCCCCTGTCTTCTCTCTATGGGAACAGCAGGAACAAACACAAAGTAAACTCCAGCCAGGAAGTCCCACTTATTCCGTTTTATGAGAAGAGCTCCACAAGCAAGAAGACAGATCGTAAAAAGGAGACAGCGGATGAGGCACATGCTCGCTTTAATGTAATTAACATCAAACTACTGTAAAAACAGCGTCCAGTGCGCCTGCAAAGCCTGTTACACAGACGCAAAACCAGACAGAGGAAGCAGAACACAGGCCGAGCTGCAGCCGCTGCAACAAGCGCGGGGTCAGAAATTTATAGAAAAATCACTAAAGAATAGAAAGGACAACAGTGTCACAGCAGCATGATGCCACCTCTGTAACAGCTAACACAATAGGACCCCACAGCATGACAAAGCCTGTTTCCTACAGGAAATGACAGTGATAGGTCAGAGTTCAAATTCAGCTGGCTTTTGTTTGGGGAATTTTTCATAACAGGGTAGAACACAAGTCCAATAAAAAAAGAAATTTTAAAAACAGCCAACAATGGTCTTGTGATGTTTATGGTTATTGTCACCACAAGAATCTAAAGAATACTGCGCCAGGAATAGCAGGAAATGGGTTATCCAACTGTGATCTGTACAATACTGACAAACACTGAAACAAACGTGTTTTTATGTTTTATAGCAGAGATATTTAGCAAATGATAAAAATAAATAAATAAATCACGTAAGAAAGAATCATACATCAGAATCAGTTTGTTTTTCTTTCCTTTCACTGTTTGACCAGTTAAGTCTGCCTCACCAGTTCGTGCACAAGACTCTCACAGATCGCAGTTCGTGCGATTTGTGAGAGTCTTGTGAGGCATTTGTCTTTGTCCGAATGTAACACAAGTGCTCTGTTTTAAATTGTTGCGTTTGTGGTCTGGTGGTAAACATGAGTTAACCGCACGTTTCGTGGGTCTACTTTATCGTCACCTTCAGAGGATGCAGAGTTTGAGCAGGTGTGAGTTACAGGTATGCGGCTCGGGGGCATTCCTGATTGCTCGTGGCTGCTATAATCCAGGCATGTGCTGAACTTTGATTTAACAGATCTACGTGTACACTGATCCTTCGTTGTAGAGCACCGTCCTGAACACACCCCTTCTTTGGACACCAGTTGTTTACCTGTGACCCCGCCTGTTGCCATTCCTTGTCCACGCTTGCTTCTACTGTACCTGTTTAATTTTAAACAGCTGTCTGCCACACACCAGTGCTTTTACCTGTCCCTGTGTATGTGCCTGTGCCGGCAGCATGGCCTCCCCTTTGTTTGGTGTTGTTGCTCCAATAGCTGACTGTTTTATTGTTTACCTGTGATCCTGCTGTTGGACTCGCCGTGGCCTCTCCTCCTCTGCAGCAGGAAGAAGTCGTTGCTCCTCTCGGTCACCCAGAGTTTCAGCACATTTTTGAGCAGAACTTCATCGGGGTTTAGCCACATTTCTTCTAACAGGGAGGGACCGGAGTGAGCCCTCCGCCGACTCGGTCTCTGCAGCAGCGGGGGAGTATAAACTTTATCTGCCTGTTTTTCGGCTCGGGGGTGGCCCGATCGCTCCTACAGCGGCGGGTTTTCGGCTTTATCCATGGTCATCCTGCGCTCCTGACAGCTGCAGGTTTCGGACTTCCTCGCCCCGCGTCTGCTCCCACACGCCAGACACACAGCAGCTGTACACACGACTCACAGATCGCCTATAAGAGACGATGACTCACTCTGTGGCTGAATCGAGTTCCCGTGGCTTTACATACAGAGCGGAGCGGTTACGATTGAAAATGAAACAGCATAAAAAATATAACTCATGGACCACAGTGGTCCTATGTAGCCTGAGGCTTTTAGAGCAGGGGTGTCAAACAGAAGGCCCGGGGGCCAGAATGGGCCCGGCACAGACCCTAATCCGGCCCACTGGATGGCTTTGGAACAATGAAGGAGGGCATAGATTTTTTTACTTTTGATTATATTTTCACAGATTTTACAGCTTTTCCTACTCATGGCCATTCATACTACACCAAAGTAAATAATTCATAGAAAAACAAATGACACAGAATGTCCAGCTTTTTTTCTACTATAGAAATTTCTGTAGTTTTCTGTTTGTTTTTTGAAAAAACAAAGTTTAAAAAAGTAACAATAATAATAATTTCTGTGAATTAACAGAAACCTTCTTAGAAACTGTTTTGATATACTTACAGGAATTAGTTATCAGAACTTTTGGTGTAATTTTACACATTTATTTATTACAATTTAAGCCCAAAGAGCCACACTGACAGATTTCTTTCATTTAGCTTCAAGAGCAGCATTTTTTTTTATCATGTAGAAAAACTGAGATGTACAGTTGAAACTGCACTTCTTTTTTTAATTTTTCACTTCAGATCAAACTGAGCTGTATGTGTGCCATGATGTAAAATGAATCTGACGTCCCTGCTTTAGAGTATTTGTTAATGTGCAGCTGTCGATGTGACGTTTGTGGAATAATTTTGAACTTTAACTAGCCACTATAGCCACAGCCAGAATGTTGCTTAAAAAAAAGAAATAACATTATTATGCAGAATATTCTCAGTCACGTTTTCCTCTTCAAACTCACATGATCCAGTCAAAGAAACAATAAAAACAGTTTAACATGCCAGAATTAAACTCACCTCCCAGCTTTATTTGGCCAGCTGTGCCATGTAACTTCAATATTTAATATGAAATAATGTCAAATTTCAACATTCAACAATTTCAATAGGAAAAACTTACTCTCATTTAAAAAATAATAATTTAAAGCTCTACAGTAGATTCCTATGAAAACAGTCTGCTTTAGATTTGATCTTTGGCTCTCCTGCAACTCTTTTAACCACATCTGCCAATTGTCGCATAAGTAACTTAAATTTGCTGAGATCAGCAGCAGCAGATTTTGAGCTAGAGAGCTAATAAATAAGTGAAAATGACTGTAACGTGTTCTGCAGAGTCTAACTTGTGAATAGTGGCCAGGTAAAAGCTGGAGAGTGGGAAGTAGTTGTGGTTTGTTAGTAACTTACACATCTATAACACATTATACTTTTATTAATAAGTTTTGATTTTTTTTTAAAGTGCGCAGTTTGTGAAAAACAGGGTCAGAGTGAGAGCTCTTCACTTTGTTTTCTCCTGTTCCGCATTTCACCAACTTTCCCTTCCGCCAGTTCCGGTAGTGAGCCAGTGACCGTTCTGTGATTGGACGTTCGCATGAAACAGCCCTCAGGTGTTTGACTGTATAACAAAAGAGTTTCTGTGAAAAGTGAAACACTGAAAGACTGGAAAACAGCTTTTTATGTTATAGGACTTGTAATGTATCCTGTATCCTGTATAGGACCTGGATATTAAACACTGGAAATGTGTAATAAGGAACACATAGAGAGATAATATAGGATATACAGGTCCTTCTCAAAAAATTAGCATATTGTGATAAAGTTCATTATTTTCTGCAATGTACTGATAAACATCAGACTGGCATATATTTTAGATCCATGACACACAACTGAAGTAGTTCAAGCCTTTCATTGTTTCAATATTGATGATTTTGGCATACAGCTCATGAAAACCCAAAATTCCTATCTCAAAAAATTAGCATATCATGAAAAGGTTCTCTAAACGAGCTATTAACCTAATCATCTGAATCAACGAATTAACTCTAAACACCTGCAAAAGACTCCTGAGGCTTTTAAAAACTCCCAGCCTGGTTCATTACTCAAAACCGCAATCATGGGTAAGACTGCCGACCTGACTGCTGTCCAGAAGGCCATCATTGACACCCTCAAGCAAGAGGGTAAGACACAGAAAGAAATTTCTGAACGGATAGGCTGTTCCCAGAGTGCTGTATCAAGGCACCTCAGTGGGAAGTCTGTGGGAAGGAAAAAGTGTGGCAGAAAACGCTGCACAACGAGAAGAGGTGACCGGACCCTGAGGAAGATTGTGGAGAAGGACCAATTCCAGACCTTGGGGGACCTGCGGAAGCAGTGGACTGAGTCTGGAGTAGAAACATCCAGAGCCACCGTGCACAGGCGTGTGCAGGAAATGGGCTACAGGTGCCGCATTCCCCAGGTCAAGCCACTTTTGAACCAGAAACAGCGGCAGAAGCGCCTGACCTGGGCTACAGAAGCAGCACTGGACTGTTGCTCAGTGGTCCAAAGTACTTTTTTCGGATGGAAGCAACTTTTGCATGTCATTCGGAAATCAAGGTGCCAGAGTCTGGAGGAAGACTGGGGAGAGGGAAATGCCAAAATGCCTGAAGTCCAGTGTCAAGTACCCACAGTCAGTGATGGTCTGGGGTGCCATGTCAGCTGCTGGTGTTGGTCCACTGTGTTTTATCAAGGGCAGCTAGCTATTAGGAGATTTTGGAGCACTTCATGCTTCCATCTGCTGAAAAGCTTTATGGAGATGAAGATTTCATTTTTCAGCACGACCTGGAACCTGCTCACAGTGCCAAAACCACTGGTAAATGGTTTACTGACCATGGTATTACTGTGCTCAGTTGGCCTGCCAACTCTCCTGACTTGAACCCATAGAGAATCTGTGAGATATTGTGAAGAGAAAGTTGAGAGACGCAAGACCCAACACTCTGGATGAGCTTAAGGCCGCTATCGAAGCATCCTGGGCCTCCATAACACCTCAGCAGTGCCACAGGCTGATTGCCTCCATGCCACGCCGCATTGAAGCAGTCATTTCCGCAAAAGGATTCCCGACCAAGTATTGAGTGCATAACTGAACATAATTATTTGAAGGTTGACTTTTTTTGTATTCAAAACACTTTTCTTTTATTGGTCAGATGTAATATGCTGATTTTTTGAGATAGGAATTTGGGGTTTTCATGAGCTGTATGCCAAAATCATCAATATTAAAACAATGAAAGGCTTGAACTACTTCAGTTGTGTGTCATGGATCTAAAATATATGACAGTCTGATGTTTATCAGTACATTGCAGAAAATAATGAACTTTATCACAATATGCTAATTTTTTGAGAAGGACCTGTATTATCCAAACAGATCCACCAGCAGGTGCATTTCACACCTGCTTCCATTCAAACCCACGCTCTCTGAGACTCCCACAGTGTGGATTGAAACTGAACCACCCAAACTTTCACTCCTGTTTTGTGTCACTGCAGACTGCGATTGTGCTTTGTACTTGTTTTATCTAACAATCTGCTGGATCCTTAACTTAAGGTTAACTGTAGGTTGCATAGGATGAACAAAACCTGTTGCAGCGGTGGGCGTTTGAATGAACAGTTTCACAACAGATCTAAATAACTCTAAGCCTTTTTAAAAATTAACAGAGTATGACATAAAATTAACTCTTTAGTGGGCAGAATGTGCTTGAAGCGAACCACCCCCACAGCACAACCGGCCTTTATGATAACTCGATTAAACACAGATTTTTTTAAGGGGCCAATAAACCAACCCATTCATTTGAAAACAAAACTTCAGCTCCTTTATTCACAAGGGGTCACTCGACATGTTTTGACTGGGGACTCTCTTTTTTTCCCTTATTCCGGAAGCCCTTCCTGAGGCAAGCCCAAAGGGTTTTCCTGTGATCAGACCTGGGGCCTTTTTCTTCTAAGGCACATCTGTTAAATACCACCCTATAAGGCCTTCAATTTTTGGATATTTTAATGGTGCAACTTGACAGGCAATGCTGCCATTAATGAAGCTCCCAAAATAAAATGATAGCCTATAGGGTGAATCTGGGGCTTTGAGTAGTTCGTTTTCCGCCCTCCTTCCACCATCCTTTAACAGTGACAGACCAGCAAAAAGAATATATATATATTCATATATAGTTACATGTGATTATTTTTGAGATGGCAGTGGTGTAAAGCTGAGGAAGAAGGGAAAGAAGAAAAAGAGGAAGTTAAGTAAACAAAATGACCGCGGTCAAGCGGAAGGATCTCAGTGTGTCACCAGTTTCATGCAAACATCTATGAAAATCTGTGAATAAAAAAATATGTACACCAGTACTTACTGTTATTGTGTGCATAAAGTGACACCTATCCGTATATGAATCGCTAATAACCTATTCACTAATTGTTTAGTAATGTGCTACACTTGAGGCTTTGCGTTGTGTGCCCTTTTTACATCCCACAGTAAATATTGTACTCTGTGTGTGTGTGTGTGTGTGTGTGTGTGTGTGTGTGTGTGTGTGTGGCACCTGTTTGGATTCGCTCTCAGCAGCCACAAATGGAATGCTCCGCTCTCATTCCTTATATGGGCATATTGCGCCTCAACAGGAACTTGGTGTCTCTGTTATTATTGTCCTCCCCGTGAAGCGTTTTTTTCCTAGTCCTTCTAAAATCAGGAATTTTTGTTTTTTATACCACAGTAAAAAAAATAAGTGCAGTAAATGTTTGAGACATTATATAGATAGTTACAGGGGGTTATTTTAATGCTGGGTATTTTTTGTGCGCACGTGAAACAGTCACAGGTTTTTGTTTTCTGTCGGAATCGATTTGGCTGCGCTCCTTCTATTTCCGCGTCTGGGAGGGGAACAGTGGTGTGATTTCAGAGAACTCTTATCTGTCAAAATGCAGGTTGGTAAACCTTCGTTAGTTTGTTAAAAGTCACAGCGTACCGGCTGTGAATGAGAATATTTAACGTCATTTAAAGCCGTGTAACGTGACAACGTAATTTTCTAGATATTTAGCCAGCAGTGTCTCTGAGCACTCAATAGCCTTACACTTAGCTAGCAAGCTAGCCCTATAATACTCCAAACCAGATAAAAGGTCTCGGGATAGTCTGGGACCAGAGTTGAAACGGTTACTGTCAAACTAAAAATAAACGATGGCACACGAAGAGTTTTATATGGTAGCAGATTTGCTAAAATATTTTGTGGAAACGATAAAAAAAATGTAAAAACTTTTAACCACTGATAAATCCGGTGACCTGTAGTCTTTAAAAAAATGTTTATAGTTTATTTGAGTTTAATAAGTGTTCATTAAAAGGGTAAATAACAAATGATGTTTTGATGTTAACTTTTTAACGACCTGGAGCCTATACTACGAAGCGAGTTCAACATACCCAGGACTGTGTTTCCGTTATCTGGATTTACTCATTCTAACATTGGCTATCAAGATAAGCAGTCACCCAAAGCTGGGTATCAGCTTGCTAAGTTAATCTAGAGTTTTCCTTGTTTGTTCACATCAAAGGGGTTCTGTTGACCAATCTAGTAGGGACGTTTCACGGATCATGAGGCTTTTCTTCCGCAGAAAATTATCCCAATGAGTGCCGCTAAAAAAGTGATCTGCAAACAAATCCACTCAGTTTGTGATAAAATAGGAGTATAGCAGAGCTCTTATACATTCACTTTAAGCAAGCATAAAACACATCCAGACCCATAGAGTGCACATGCCTTATCTTATTCCATAGCGCTATCTTAGCTTATTTGTTAGATCAAGTTAACTTGTGGAAGTAATTTGTTTGCACAAAGACTGACCTTGGAAACTTCATGTTGTTTTTCACATCACATGGAAACCCAGATTAAAAGAAACCTTTTTCTTTTCTCTTTAGGACCCAAATGAAGATACAGAGTGGAATGATATTCTGAGAAAGAAAGGAATTCTTCCTCCCAAGGAGACACCTAAGGAGGATGAAGAGGAGGAGTTGGCCCTCCAACAGCAGTCTGTTGGTAAGAGAGATCAGTCATTCTTTGTAACTTAATCTGCAAAAGGCACATTTTTACCCAAACTAACATAGTTTGCAAATACCAGTTAAATGCACATGAAATATTGAAATGTATTATTTGATATGTTAATGTTTTTCTTTTTCTCTGATCAGTTAAAACATATGAGGACATGACGCTGGAAGAACTAGAGGAAAATGAAGATGAGTTCAGTGAGGAAGATGAAGCAGCCATTGAGATGTATAGGTAAACCATACTACCTAAGTGGCGTGAGAGCACAACTTCAGTAGAGCGGAACAAGAATAAATAATTTCAGCTTTATGCTGGTGGTTAGTTGCCTGTTTGGTTACACCTTCTGTTTGCACCCATTAGACCTCTTGATCTGTTATTTTTCGGTGAGGTACTGTTAAATTCTCTTTTGCTAGAGAAGAGTTCTGTCGTCACAAAATCTCTGGCTTAAACTTTTATTGTGGATTGATAGTCATGTGAGTTTGTTGGGGTACTGATGTAGGCTGCGTCTCCTTCCAGACAGAAGCGTCTTGCAGAATGGAAAGCAACTCAGATGAAGAATGTGTTCGGTGAGGTGGCAGAAATCTCTGGACAGGACTACGTCAAAGAGGTCAACAAGGCTGGAGATGGCATCTGGGTGGTGCTGCACCTCTACAAGCAGGGGTAGGTCATCCAGTAAGCATGAATGAGGAAAATATTGAGTGAAGTTTTTCATGTCGTGTTTATAAGGGTATATTAACCATTATTTCAGTTATTTTACATGCTTTTTCTTTGAATAGACTTAGCACTTCCAGGTTGCTGTTATCATTAAAATGTTTTAATTGAACAGTCAGATTATGTTTGTTCAGTTTTATATATTGCAGCAATTAAAATGCTACTGAACAAAATCTCAAACAAATCTTCTTTCAAAGTTAGAGAGAATTTATTTTTGGTGATGTGAAAAGCTGTTCTAAGTCCAGAACACTTCATGGTTGGAGGTGATCCTTGTATTTTAAGCAGGTAAACTGCAAACCGTTGCTGTTTAAAATACAATGTCTTGTAATTCTTAAAATTAAATTCTTTGATTTGTTAAATTACCTGAAATTAATTTGATAATGTGTTATTTCCATTCTTTATATGCTTCTGCTCAGATATGAGTATTTTTATTCTTTTCTTCATGTACATGGTTGCTGTTTGAATATCTGTTTTTGTTTTTTGTAGTTTGGATAAAATGGCAATATGGGATTTTGTAATTAACTAATGGCAATAATTAATTTATTAGTTAAAAATTAATGTAACTATATATGTATGTAATATATAATTATATATATATATATATATATATATATAATATGTATATGTATGTATGTATATATATATATATATATATATATATATATATATATATATATATATATATGCGGCGGGTTTATCCTTATAGGCCTATATATATATATGTTCCCAGGATGGACAGAGATCTCGATGTTGTTCCCGGGATCTGCTGGAGCCATCGCCTAGCTTGGGAGTCACCGCATTGGATTACCACGGGACCACCGTTACCTTCACCCTCCACATCCTCTCGAGTTCTAACAGCTGCACCCAGGGACGCATGCAGTTTAAACCTGCGCCTTTGGAGCAGAAGATCCCTGATTCCTGCCTCTCAGGGTCACTAGAACAGAGGGTAAATATGAAGGCATGCCGGCTCGGCGCCCGGATCAACAAGGTAATCAGGTGTTGAGGAACCAGGGCACCCTGACGACAAGTGGGCTACTGGAACAAGAAGGCATCGGTACGAAAACAGGGCGTTGTTGGAATACTCAAGTAACCCTGGCGGAAGGGGTTACATGAATAGGATGAGGGACCTATGATATATATATATATATATAGATATAGATATATATATATATATATGTAACATAGTGAGTTCCAGGTTTACCCTGATGTCTCATCACAACAGGGTGCAGTGAGCTAATGACCCTGGGTAAGGGACATTAGTACTGCATTCAGTACTGCTGATGCTGTGTATTTCATATTCCACACACATTCACTTGGGGCAGGAAACAATTACTGACATTGACATTAAAAATGAGCAACTGTTGTCACAAAGTTTACCACCAACAGGTCAGTCTGATGTTTTCTCTCCATTCATCTCCCTCACCAGCATCCCTCTGTGCACCCTCATCAACCAGCACCTGAGCACATTAGCCAGGAAGTTCCCTCAGACCAAGTTCCTCAAGTCCATCTCCACCACCTGCATCCCCAACTACCCCGACCGCAACCTGCCCACCATCTTTGTTTACTTCGAGGGCGAGATGAAGGCCCAGTTCATCGGTCCTCTGGTCTTCGGGGGCATGAACCTGAAAGTTGAAGGTAAGAGGCGACTTGCTGACAAAACCGAACATTTTTTAAGCACAAAGCTAGCACAAAACTAACTGTGACTGTAGGCCTAACAGACCTATCTCTGAGTGGATACAATGATCGTTTTGTGTTGTTTTAAACTGGAAAATATCAGGAAGTAGGTACACAGGTGTTGGCATTTAATCTGAAATTTGTTTGGTCATGTTTTCATTTTTCAGTAGTTGCACTTTTAGTCAGGCAGTTTGGTTTTAATGAATAGGTACTGTTAGAATTCTATTAAGTCACCAAAGCTGGTTTGAGAGGTATGAATTTAGTTTCAGTACATCTCAGTGTATTGCATGTAATTTTGGAAGCTGGAGTTTGTCAGTCTGTTGAGCGATATTGCATCGGCTATAATTCATTTTATGCGATTGAAGTGTCTATAATTCATGTCGTGTGTCCCAATCAGAGCTGGAGTGGAGGTTATCAGAAACTGGAGCCGTGAAGACAGACCTGGAGGAAAACCCCAAGAAACAAATCGAAGACAAGCTAATGTCATCGATAAGAAGTTCACTTCCTACACAAAAAGACAGTGACTCAGAGGATGAGGATTAAAAAAATGAAACACCTGTAACTTCAAACCACAAAAGCCATGTGACAGCTACACGGAAAACACTCCGAAGACCTTAAAACCGAGCAGAGGGGGCGGCTTCTCCTTTGTCAGCATGTGCGTTGTGTGTTGTAACCATGTAGGTGGCGCTCTTATACTGGGATCAGTCCTGTATTTGGACAGGCCACTGGGCTGCTGGAGAGTGTCAAACCTACATTATGATCATCCTACAGTACATTTCAGCAGGGGGAAACTACAATCACTGTTTTGTAATTTGAATAAACATTGAACTGTAATCAACTACGTCTTCACAAAAGCATCACAGACGAGTTTTAACTTTTTTTTAATACCGTTTCATGATAATTATGTCACAAAATGTACATGTACATTTAATTCTGGTAAATTAAATGTGAGTTCACCTCTTTGCCACAGCGATCAGTGACAATTTTGTGTTTTCTTTTAGATGCCCATGTCTTGTGTAACAATCTGCCAAATTTGCTTGGTGACAGTTCCCATCCGGTGACACCAATTTTTTTATTTATTTTTTTGCATTTGGAAGCAACAAGACACACGGCAGCTTTAGCAACACACTTCAGTTTTTTTTTCCAGCTGTACAATCAAATTGTTTCTGTTAACAAAAAAGTTACAGATGCTGTTGCGTGGTCCATCAGTTGATTTTGAGTGTGATGTCCGCAGGTGGAGCTGCCAGCTGCTCTTCTTCTGATAGGTGTGTGTTTGTTTTCAGATTTTTCTTTTTTTCCCTTTTACAACATCCCCTCTGGCAGACCTCGAATCTTCTGTTTAATTAGCAGGAGATGAAGAGAAAGAGTCAGTCACTACATTGAACCTGAGTAGTAATGCAATTAAAAGTGATACATGCTGGCTAATTCTTAATCACTGGTTCACTACTTCTTCACTACCTGAAAAGGTTAAATCTTTATAGGCAGAAGAGAAATGAGTGGAAAATAAGGGGTGTGTGCACAGAAGAGATGAAAATGTTTCTTCTGTTTTTAGTCTCAATAATGGAAAAAAAAATGCACATTTTCACTTTGGTGCCATAGTTTTAGCATTTATTATATCTCTTAAGTGTATGGAGTCAATTTTAGAGGTGCTAAAGGACAGTTTGGGCAACTTTTTCATGTGTGCTGTGCCATGTAAAAACATTTATTTCCCCAAATTTTTATCTAGTTTCTTAACTGTATTGTTTTGCCTACTTAGACATTTTTTAGTGAGATGGAATGAATTATGGGAGCAATAAACAGTTCCTGCTTGAGCAGCTCAAAACCCCTTCAGCTTGTAATGATCTCATGCAAGCACTGATTAACGTGAATGGCTCACCAGCCAAAAATAGTTTACTACCTCCAATTGTTAAGTAGGAAGCTTTAAACGTCCCTAAGCTTGAGAGATGACCTCAATTGTCTGCAGTTTTTCTATCCTCTTCATTCATAACCCTGCTCTGAAATCTTTAAGTAAAAAAATCAGTTAAAAGCATTCAGATCTGCGTTCTCACCAAAAGTACCACCTTCTTCTTTCTCCTCTGGGAAAGCTTTGGTGAAAGTCGCATGAGAGGGTGAACTGAATGAGACTGGAGGAAGAAGGAGAGAGAGCTTCGTGAGGGTCTGCTGAGTAGGCCAAAAGACCAGAATTTCGCTCCAGATTTCAGTATTTAAAGTCGCATTTGCCACCTGCTGTCATGCTGTATCAGCTCTGTGAGGGAGCCGACAGCACCCAAATGGCCAGCTCTGAAACTGAAACTTACTTAGGTTTGTTTGCTGTTTTCGGGGGTGAAAAAAGAGTCTTTAGATTCGTTGTTCACTTTAACAGGTTTTGAATAAAAATTCACAATCAACCTGAAAGCCTCAAAGCAGATGTTTTGTGTTCTCCTTTTCCACCCATGCTGTCAATTGAAATGACCAAAAGCAGTTTAAGCACTGCATTAAATTAAAGCAATAACTCTCGAAAATGACAAATTAATGGAAAAATCGGGCACTAACTTTGATTGGTTTGCTCATTTGCTCACCTCTTTTTGTACAGCTCCAACAGAGTTGCGTGCTTTGGAGTAATGAAACAGGAACTGCGGGGGGAAGGAGCAGAGTCAGTCAGCTGGTGCTGAACAAACAGCAGAAATTATAGATACAGTGTAAAGACAACTAGGGAGGAAAACCTACTCTTTTGAAGACATTCTGAACCTGCTCCTGTGGGGGAAGGAAAACAATTAGGCATTAATAACAGAATTAAAGTTCTCATACTCTATCCTGCCTCCGTTGACTCTTGAATACAGTAAACATGCAAAACAGCAACAATTCAGCAAAACGTAAGAGACCACACAATGATTCCAGCTCTGTTACTTCCTTTGGGTATTGTGGTGTCATGTCATGTTGTCTTCCTGTTGACTCGGTGGCTCACCTGCCCACTCCATAACTTCAAAAAGAGATAAACACAGTCATGTTTATCCTGCTAACCAGCTTTATTCTTCCCTCTCTTTTCCTACAGACGCACTTTTTTTCATTTCGTCATTTCTCCTCTTTGTACTTGCGTATGCCTCTGCTGTGATGGAATGTTTTTTCATTTAAAGGACGTGCATCTGACACAGCTTGCTGAAGAGAATTGAAATTTGACATGTGAAGATCTATTAGTTTGTCAGCTGTGGTTTGAAGGTATGGTTTTTCACAAGTCAAGCATTAAAAGCAATCATATAGTTTGTGATCATATGTGGAAAACCCCTTTAAAGTGTTAGCATGAGGCCTATAGCATAGAATAGAATAGCATAGAATAGAATAGAACAGAATAGAATAGAAACCTTTAAAGTAGCTTTAAAATGTTTGCCTACCTCATTCTGGTCTCTCCGCAGCACACCACTCAAATCATCACTTCTGATCCCTCGCACCTGCAGACAAACAGTACACTTATTTACAGCTCGAAAGCTGGCAGTGAATGCAACATAATACCTTTGACCACTGATTTTTCTATTCTTATTTCTTATTTTCCCACAAAACACAACATCAACACTGTTTAGAAGTAAGCATAGAACATTTGTACTCAAACTTGTAAGTGTCTGTATATTTATTGTCACAGAGTTGCTCAAAGCACTGAATGTGTGGCCTGACTGCAGATGATACTGTTCATCAAATTGGCAATAAGTAGTGATAATTACACAAGACATGTAGACCAGAATGAGTGGATCATCCACTAAGTTAGGAGGAGAATAACAACAGCAAAAAAAACTGTAGAGACTTTGAAAAATGCCTCAGTGATGGAGGGATGATTGTAAATGAAGGGATGTCTCACTACCTTTTGTAACGCTATGCCGTCTTCCCACTGATCAAGAGGACTGGCATCTGGATAAAGATACACATAATGTTAATATTGTAATTAGACTGATACCACAACGTCATGCATTTGTAGTCCAAAATAATAATTTGGAAGTCCTTTATCATCATTTATTGTATTTTTATGTGTTCAAATTTCATAATAATATTAAGCCTCTAATATCAGGAGGCTGCTGGTGTATGTTTGATGCAGTGCTACATTCGACTGTGAGGCTCGGGCTACTCATGAGTGACTGTTATCGAACGACATGCTGAAAACGTTCAAGCTTTCCTCAGTAAGCGTCTGCATCTTTAAGCTGTCAAAGAAACATTTGAGAATAATAACATACAGGTTGGAGATGGAGTGTTATGAATTTCAGAGATCTCATTTAAAAACCTATTTGGACCGACATCCACTGGTTCTGTATCATTTCATTTACAATTTTCTCCATGTTAACATGTTGCTGTCTGCATAGATGTGCTTACGTCACTGTCGCTGTGCGTTTCAGAGTTACAACAGAGCGCAACGTTTTAATATGAGGTCAGGTAAATGCTTTCCATCCAGGTATCACACTCCTTCATTTAGAAGGGAAATTTATTTGATAAATCATTTTTATAGTGGATCGGTACTTGTAATAGAGTACATTTTACATTGATATAATTCTACTGGTACTAAATTTTAATAATAAATGCATTTTTTTCTCTTACAATGAGTCATTTATAAAAGATTTCCCCAGTCTGAGCAGAGCACCCAGACTGGAATAAGACTGTACATATTGTACCAGTTTTTGCACTTGCACACATTGTGACTTTTTTTAAAGTGGGATGACCTTGAGCTAACATCACCTATAGGGGTCTTTATGAACAATTATTATTAATCAGAATCATACATTACGCCTATCACATCTGAAATGGTGTATCACCTTGGTGTATCGCCAGTCACCATTCATTACATCACAATCCATTCACTACATACCAATTTTATACTTTTGCTTAAAATATCCAGTGAAGAAATCTTATTAATTAAAAAGACTGCGCAATATACTGCATCTTTGAGTACAAAGCACATCAACCTATATTTATTAGCTCATTATAGATCTATGAAACACTGATAAATCATTCAGTGACAATGAATGATTGAGTTAGAACTTATTAACCATTTCAATGTTGGCTACGTTGTGTTACATTGTGGTGTTAGTCCCTCTTTAATTGCCTCTGAATCCACCTTTGCATTGCTTTTTTTTTCAACATATACTGAGAGTTTAAGTGCAAGCTGAAATAGTCCTACAACTATGACTCAGATATTCATTGCTTCCTGAAATCAATTAGTGATGAAGCCTATTTGTTATATAGTGAGCTGGAATATAGCGAGGAATCCTTGCATCAGGATTAGTATACCATAAATAATTATTTTACAAAGTTACACTAAATGTACGGCCGGCTTCACAACCTACAGACGCATTCATAAAGACGTCAAACTTTTTTAAAAATGCACTCAAAATTACACTTTGTTTATAAGTGATCGCCACTGAAAACAACTTTTAGAGCGTGATTAATTTTAGCAGCCAAAAACAACTCATCCACCTTGACGATGGTGCTGGTTTACATGTATCTGACTCGGTGTCATGTTTCACCCACCTGTTGTGCTCCAACATCCAAAGCAAATGAATAAACACAGCAGAAAAAGTTGTTGCACAGCTGACAGAGTCATATCTCCACTTTCTTCTTCTTCTTCTCTTTTTCTCTCTGTATTTGAGGAAGGTCTGCTTGACGTGGCTCTGCTCTCCGGTCTCGTCTCCTAACAGCTGCGAGTGTTCTGAATGCATTGCCCTCTGCCCGCAGCACTTTAAAAGCACGCAACTTTGCTCGCTGACATGCATCTCATCAGGTGGCCAATCACAAACACACCAATCTGAGCATCAGCAAACCCGCCTGCGCAAACCCCAACGCACCTTGCACTCCCTCCATCTCTCTCTCTCTCTCTCTCTCTCTCCACTC
This sequence comes from Oreochromis aureus, assembly GCF_013358895.1. Lineage (NCBI taxonomy): Eukaryota > Metazoa > Chordata > Actinopteri > Cichliformes > Cichlidae > Oreochromis > Oreochromis aureus. The sequence continues at coordinate 27,020,135 of NC_052957.1, forward strand.
ACAGGGCGTAGAGTTGGAAAAATACAGAGCACTTGGAATGTTGAGCTCTGGGAGTATTGGGCTGTTTTGCTGCGTGGACTGACGTCAAGTTGATAACAAAGATATGACTGGAGGATCCTCCAGGGAAAGGAAAGTGGATGGTGAATCTAATTAAGAAAAACAGCCAATAAACTGCATTAAATGTTAGAAAGATCACCAGCATTTAATGTGAACTCCTGAGGGGAAATCATTATTGTTCCTTAAGGAATGATTACTGTATAAGGTACTCACATATTGCCTAATTAAGATAAAGAAACAAATGGACACTCTCAGGTGATTACAAAGATCTGCAACTATAAATGAATATGAAGATTCATGCTCTCTTGTTCTGGTGTTGATGTAAATGTTACTGGGATGTGATTGGACGGTGATTCATTTTTGTATGAGGTGATTTGTATGAGCTTGAGTAATATGGTATGTTTACTGTAGTCAAAAAGTTCTGCTTTACAGGTAAAACAACCTAAAACGGCATGTTGTTGTTTCTGCTGGGTTATCACATGCTGTAGTACGTTCTTACAGGACACATTATTTCTAAATGGCTTGTGTTAAATCATGGCAACCCTGGACTTGCAATGTTCCTGTCACTTCAAAGATCATCTGGAAATGTCAGCCAATGAGTCTATGCTTCAGGAAAACCAAGAATTGAGCTTTAACTCGTTTCAAACCCCTTTAGAAGCCTCAGCAGCTTCTAAAAGTTTCTGAACACAAGATTTTCATCAACTAGGGAAGTCTAATTTTTCAGCTAAATCTTATTCTGAGAAAGTAAGACTGGCCTGGCATCTGTTAGACTGAAAACCCTATGAGAAGCTACAGGGCAAGTTAAAGCTTGCTAAAACTTCCTGAAGTAAGCATTCATAGATAGATAGATAGATAGATAGATAGATAGATAGATAGATAGATAGATAGATAGATAGATAGATAGATAGATAGATAGATAGATAGATAGATAGATAGATAGATAGATAGATAGATAGATAGATAGATAGATAGATAGATAGATAGATAGATGATAGATAGATAGATAGATATTATATGGAAATCAGACAGGCTGACCTGAAGCCTGCATGCCTTGTTGTTTTATTTAACAGATTAAGCAGCACACCTTGTGTTAGGTGGTGCTGTGACGTGGACACTGTATGTTATTCTTTTCAGGGATTAACTGTTCTGATCGGGTAGACTGGAAGCAGAGCACCGCACTCATATTTCCCCTGACACTGACACCAGATTTTGTACCAAAACCTACTAATAGGGGGAATCTGCATTGTTACACCCTGGAAACACTTTATTTTTTTCTCATTCATTGTTTTGGTTTTCCTGTTTTTTTTCCAGCGATCAACTCACATGTGATTAACACCCGATTCTGAACCTCTGCTGTGTTTTTTAACCTCTTTTTATTCATTGTTTTGGTTTTATGAAAAAATCTGTCCCACAAGAAGCAGATAATCTGTTATCTGTGATAGACAGACAGGCAGAGAGGCATCTATTAAATCAATAAATTACACAAAGGTTAACCCATACAAAAATGACCCATGAAAATATTTTTGATCATCTATCTTCAGCCTGGTTCTGCCGGAGGTTTCTTCCTGATAAAAGGGAGTTTTTCCTTCCCGCTGTCGCCAAAGTGCTTGCTCATAGGGGGTCATATGATTGTTGGGTTTTTCTCTGTATGTATTATTGTAGGGTAAACCTTATAATATAAAGCCCTTTGAGGTGATTGTTGTTGTAATTTGGCGCTGTATAAATAAAACTGAATTGAACTGAATATGATAGCATCATTTGTCAGTGTCTTGTGCTAAAAATCTCCTATTACAACATAAGAATTTAATCTCTTTTTTCTAATTTTTTCTATTCTTTTTTTAGGATTCAAAAAATGTGTTTTTAATACCTTTTGCTTAAAAGTCTACATAAGAAATCTGCATAAGAAAGACATAGATACAAATACTAATTTCATGCATTCATATTTTGCTGTTTTGCATTATGTTTTTATCTTTCTGTAGCTTTGCTTTTATTCTGTTTTGCATGACTGTGGTATCAGTGCATTTACGTAAACCCTAACTAAAAAGCTTAAACCTTAAACATAATTTGAGTGATTATCAAATGAAAAGTCTATTCAACCTGCTGATTGAGCCTCCTTGTCATGCAGCAAAGAGAAGGAGAAAAAAGCAATAAACTCAAACATTGTTTACTCTTGAATCTTTCAAGTCTGCAGCGTATATGAAGATCTGGTAATCAGGGGTCATCTTGTGTGATTGCCTTGTACAAAAACAAAGGAAATTGGAATGACTGAATCACAGAGAAACAGTTGATTTGTTTCTCATTTTGAAAAATAGACATGCTCCATTCCACGGCACTTACGCAAAAACCAAATGCTTGATTTAAAACATACAGCAATGACGGATCTGATGGGAAATAAATGGTTATTTTTTCATTTGTACTTTCAGTTTAACTAACATGTATGTACGTACCATTTATCCCTTTGCTGTACAAAGCAAACACAAAAAACTATGATACCAAGCTAGTGAAGTTTTTGAGAAGCCAACACTGATATAGCAATAAAAAAATTTGCAAAAATGATTACTTATGTAACTTTAATATTGCCTTTTACTACTTTTAAAATAAAATAAGGATGCTGGGGTTTGGCACGGTGACCGCCAAGGTGATTGCTCTCTGGTTCTGTACAGCTTTTATCTGTCACACACATCTTTGTGCTAACAGACAGGTGTTTCATTGAGTCTCACTGAGGTGGCCGTGCTTTTCACCCTGTTAGAAAATAATGATCATCACATTTTTCAGTAATCTACATTTGTGGGCTACAGTCAGAAGATAGTTCTTATTTTCTGTTTGGGGTTTAGTGTTTTTCCCTAAATGAGCAGTAGAGACTGATATGTTAGTTAAATCATATCCATTAAAGTAGAGCTGTAGCTATAATGTAGCAGCTTACAAGGCAAAAACATATTTTTCAGTCTATGGTCTCCTGTGCTTCCAGTTCTGATCCTCTCTCCTTTGCTTGTGCTCCATGGCTGGTCTTTGGCTGCCCATCTGGCACACCTATCTGGCACACCTGGCTCCAATCACAGTATCACCAATCCTCCACCCTCTCTCAACTGCATCACCTCTTACCAGTTGCTATAGAAACAGCCTCCTCATTTGTTGTTTTAAGTTTTCTGTAATGAATTCCCTCGTGATCTGTGGCGCTCCAACGTTGACTCTGTGCTGCATGTGCCAGTCAGATGCTCTCTTTGTTCAGTCTGCCATAATCTCTTTTTTTAATATATAGTTGTGGCCAGGTTGTGACATTACTGGAGTTTTTTTTTTAAATTTATGTTAAGAAATTGTTAGATTGCCGCCTAGAAATAGACCATGAGAAGGTTTGGGTTTTCTTTTTATATGATCCTGGGCATCTAATTGCATGATGCAGACAAACTGAAGGCATGTATTTTAATCATTCTGAAAAGAAAGTACAAAATCTTAACCTATACCATGTGTATGGAAGACAGGACTGTATATAGACTTACTAATTACTCAGCAAGACATGGGAAGGAGCAGCCCTTGGCTGGAAATAAATTAAACAAGATTCAAACTAAAAAATTGGAGAAAAGTGAACACAAGAGGGCAAGAAGGATGTGCTGAATAAGGCAGAAAGGGCACTAGAAGCACAGGAGAGGATGATTATTATAAAACTGATGTAGGAGCTAAACTCAAAGGGACTAAAAATGATATCATACCAGGATAACAGAGGAACAGAAACAGGAATGTAACAAACATTAAAATTCAAACTTCAAGAGCTAGAAATTTCATTGAAATGTGTCAGTGTAGGAAAAGCAGATAAAACAGAGAAATGGTTCCACTGGTTCCATTAGAAAAATATTCACTGAAGTCCCAAATATGCAGCTACTTAACTGTCTTCATCACTGGTTGTGTGGTGTACACAGGCCTTGTCCACCACAGGCTTGCCCTCCCAGGGACTCCATGGACACCTTCACTTGAAACCCTCGGCTACTGGATTCTTCTGTGTTTCAGGAAACCCTTTAAACTCAGTGCTTGTGGCCATATTGATTAAAGAAACTCAATCAGTTTGGTATCTTTTTCTATGTATCTGTTGCCAGTTTTCTTTAGAATAGATTGTGTTTGAAAAAAAAATAAAAAATCAGTTTCCATGTTACGGGCGTTGAGTTGTTTTTCCAACTGTGGACATGCCTGTCAGCGACACCAGACCCATTAAAATAAATGAATTCACGTTGCAGCATGAGGTCACCACTAATACGGATTGCTTCTTCCAGGAAGTCAAAATTAAAAATTTCACAGGATCTCTAAAGCTGCATCACTGCTTTCTTGTAAACAAATGAAACTCCAGTTTACCGTGACTGTTGTGCATTATTTGTATACTTGAAGCCTCAAAAGCATGTTTTTCCTCATAAACTATTCGATTATGTGAGATTATTGAAACTATTCTGTTTCTTCCACCCGTCCATCCCTAGCAGCCTGCTGTCACTCTGTGTCCAGCCTTTGTTGTAACTGATCATCGGTGGAATAAGGTGAAACCAATTCAAGAATATGAATCTCACTGAATATGTTCTTATGTGTGAATCTTACAGTAAAGAGGAGGCCTCCAGAGTGCTGCTACCTGTCAAAAGCTTCACAGTGTAATTCTGACAGCCACTATTTGCAAGATTAGAACATTTGAAACCTGGATCCAATGAATCAGGAGACATTATAGCTCATCATTTTCTTTCCATCTTTCAAGCCTTTTATTGTTATCTTCACTGCCCTTCTGTAGAAAGCGAACCGTGAGTAACATGATCCGCTGAATATTATTAAACAAGTGAGACAGATACCGTTCAGCCTCTGAGGAACTCACGTCTGTATCACCACATGATCTGATTTTTCACTCCTCACTGAGGTAGTCTAGGTGAGAATTAAATGCAGCTCTCTATCGTTCCACCCATTAAGAAACATCAGAGCTGAATTTTCAGCACTAACACGAAGATTTACGAACACCTCCCGTCACATACGTGACAGAAATATTAGTGTCACACTCTCATGGCAGTATGGCGCATGATGCTTCCCTGAACAAAAATTGCCCATTAGCATCCCAAACACTAGTGATGTAACTCCCCGTGGTCGTAGGTTGACGTTTGTGCCATGACGGTACAGCTGCTGCCTATGGGTGCACACGGCGGTGTGATCCAATGAAGAAGTGTCCTGCAGTCTCGAGGTTCCCAGTATAGCATTTAGGCTGATTGGTTTGTTGCAACAGCTGCTTCACCACTATGAATCTCTTGAGACGCTTTTATATTGGATAACCCAAGCTTGCTGCCTCTGTTTGTGTATGTGTGTGTGTGGCTATGTGTTTGATTTGCTGCTACATCGTTACATCCTCCTAAAGGTTATGGGTGCTTGATTGCATATGACTGCACAAAGACAGAGCACCCTTCTTGCGTTGTATCTCTTGGAGACTAGAAAGAGCAAAGCAGAATGGAGAGCAAAGCTTGAACCTCATCCACTCACCAGATGTCCACCGACTTCTGCGCCAGTTTCACAGTGTGCTCTGTTTACACCTACTGGCCACTTTGTTAGTTACACTTTGCTACTGCCAGGTTGGACCTCCTTTGGCCTTCAGAACTACCAAAATTATTTCTGATACAGATTCAATAAGGTGCTGGAAACATTTGACAGAGATTTTGGTCTTTATTGGCATGATAGCATCACACAGTTGGGCCATATCTAAGGGTCGTGCCGTGTATGTTTCACCATTCAAGATAGGACGGATCCATGTGTTCATGTTGTTTATGTCAAAATCCGACCCTACCACCAGAATGTCACAGCAGAAATTCATCAGAACAATCTTATTCAATCTTCTACTGTCCAACTTTGTGAACCCATATGAACTGTAACCTCAGTTTCCTGATGATAGCTGATGTGTGTGGCATCCAGTGTGGTCTTCTGCTGCTGTAGCCCATATGCATCTGAATCTGGATATAAACCAAATCCTTATTTCAAACATACAAGTAATATATTTTATTAAACATAAATATTCTGCTTCAAGGTTCAACATGTTCTGTTCGTGTTCATTCAGAGCTGCTCTTCTGCATACCTTGGTTGTAACAACAGAATACAGAAGAGCATATCCTGAGTTTCAGTTACCTTTCCAGCAGCTTAAAGCAGTCTGGCATCAATGAGGCAACAAGACAGTTGCTGCTGACTGGATATTTTCTCTTTTAAGTTAATGTAAAAATGGTTATACAATATATATAAGATCCCAGCATAGCAGCAGTTTCTGAAATACACTGACCAGCTCATCTGGCACCAACCTTGTTCAGTGTCACTTACATCACTCTTTTTCCCTCATGAAGATCCTCATTTTGAACTTCAGCAGGCCGTCTTTTCACCGTGTCTGGATGCCTAAATGGATTGGATTGGTTGCGTGTGATCAGCTGGTCACAAAAGTGAAACAGAATGGTTGCCAAATTGAGACTGAATTTGCCAACCATTGTTGAGCTTCCCTTCTGCTTTTACTTATCGACACAGTGTAATTGCAAAGAAATAAAGATGTAGGGCTAAGAGGCTCCAAAGATCTTTTAAAGTCTTTTAAATTGTTTGTGTGCCTTTCAAACCAACCAGAACGACAGGAAGCTCCTCTCCAGAGTCAGCTTTTAACAGAAAAAAAGATTCTTCATATTCCATTGTTTTTTGTTGGGGTGTTTACCACACGCTGGCATTAACGAGTCCACATCACACTGTTGTTAAGGCACATCAATGCTCTTCTCCTTATTAACCCCATAACTCAGCTTTCCCCGCCAGCAGGCATTACCTTTAAAATGACCCACAGTGTCGTATCTCACATGGTCGATGCAGTGCAAGTACTCCTCGGGGAACCTGAAAACACATACACTTTAAAGGGCATTGCTCAACACTTTTTTGTGACCTGTGATCAAATTATACATATATATATATTTTGCTCGAGGATGTGCACAGTAACATGATTTGATGCTTTAGAAAGGAGACAAAAGTTGCTATTATTTCTATTATTCTTTTGATTTTAAGAGACTTCCTATCACAAGAGATAAAAACATCATGAAGCTGGAAGTGTTTGATGGCACCTCAAGGGACATGGCAGAGCTACAGTAATTTTCTAAAAGTTATAAAATCCAAAATACTGAAAATATTTTTTTTTTCCTTTGGCTAGCAGCATAAACTGGGACTCACAGCGATAACTTTGACCCATTTATCACTGTTAAATGGAGCTGTCATCAGAATCTAACAATGAAATATAAGCAATTGGTTTTAGTTTGTAAACTCTGTGGTTGAACACAGAAAACAAGAAAAAGGGAATTTAATAAACCGTAACCTCTACCATGGGTCTGGTCCTCTGTTATGCTCACATGGTTTGGCTCTACTTGTCCCCTTAAAAGGAGGGTAATTGTGTTTATCCTGTGATGAAACATTTTCATCATGTCTGTAGTGGTCTCTTCTAGCGACACAGCCCATCCATAGGGTGCGGCTGAAGGCTGGCTAAAGAGTTTGAAGAGAATGAAAATGATGTGAATCGTATGCAGTCTGCAGTTCTCAACCCAGCTGCATGTGTAAGGGAGACTTGAGACTGACATGTTACTCTCAGTCCCAATCATCCAACTAATAAATGTATATTTTGGAAGAATAGTTTTAAATCCCTTTAACTGTCTTTTGCACAGTTTTAATGACCTTTTGCTAACTTTAGCCTCAGCTGACACTGGTGGCATCCAGTATGAGATTCTGCTGCTGAACCCCAAGTATTTCAAATGTTGTTTGATGTGTTGTGCATTCATGCCTTGGTTGTAACAAGTGGTTTTTTGACCTACTGTTGTCCACCTACAAGCTCAGGTTTTCTCTTTTTGAACCATTCTGTGGGAAAATCCCAGTAGATCAGCTGGTCTGAAATAGTCAGACCGGCCTAACAGGCACCATGCCACGGTAGGTACAGGTACACCTGTTCAACAAGCGGCTAAGCAGGTGTATCTAACAAAGTGGGAGTATATAACTAATCAAAAAATGTAGGTCCTTTGGCTTTTTCTAAACACTTTTCCTTGATCACTGAAGTCAGAGAAGGAAAGGAGGTATTTATAAGGCTTTGATACAAAGACATTACACTTGGCTATTTAATAGTACACTAGGCCACCAAGGTCAAACTACAAAAATATGGCTTGCAAAGTGGAGGGTGAGTTTATATGGACTGTTATATCCTTTAATGTTGTAAAGGATTATTTCATTGACTGGCTTTGCATGTCTCTTATGAAGAAAATTACACAAGCATTGGAGTCTGACGACATAAAGCAAAAGTGAGGCATTAACACCTGTATGTTTGGAGGTTCAGTTCAGTGGATTCAGCACCCATTCAGCTTCACACACATTTACATACAATTACATCAACACCACAGGGGAGTGGATGTTTATTCTTTATTGCATGTGTGGTTCTTATTAAAACAAACCTAATTACCCTCCTTTACAAAGTGGCTGTGGCTGAACATCTGAATAATAATACTTGATCAAGTTACAGAACAGTACACAATTCACTGACCTAACTCAGGGTGCATTAAAAACACTGGTAAATCACTCTAATAGCCGAGCAGCACCTCTGACAGATGCCATCTATTAATACACAGTGACCAATGCAACTTAGTCAGCAAGAGTCACAGGACACCCTCCACTGGTGAGACAGAGGCACATGTGGAAGAAGACGTAACCCTACCTCACATACCAGCAGCAGCTGGATGAAAGAACTAAACAGCAAAAAACTGAGACTTTCTGTGCGTGTGTTCATACAGTACCACTACATATGTGGACTTTCATGACTCACTGTTCATGAAAGTGTAAAGGATCTGATGAACAGGCTACCAAACTCTAGTACAAAAACAGATGATAAATGAAACATTTTATGACAAATATTACACAGCTATGTAATGTTTACTATTTCTTTTACTTTTAACAAGTGGTTAGCACCCCACATATAAACTACAAAAGAATATTTCACCTAAACACGCTCCATATTTCTCTACATATTCTCACCTGCTGGGTTTGACATCAGCAGGTGAGAATAAGCGGAACAATTTCATCCTCATGTTTGTTTATAATCCAAGTTTGGTGCCTTATATATGATGATGTTGTTCAGATTGTCATTGTTGGAGGCTGTGTTATGGATTGGGGCTACATTTCAGTCAGTGGTATTGATGGAAATGATTCACCATGCAACACCACCATGTAACATCCCAGCAATCATTTTGGGGTAGAGGGCTGAAAGCATCTGATTGGCTTCGTCCCACAGTCCAAAGGCATGCTGTTAGTGGGGTTAGGTTACTTGGCGATTCAAAATTGCCCATTTGTGTGAATGGACTGCTTCTTATAAAGCACTCATAGTGCATAAGTGCAACATGCCTCGTTCACCCATTCATACAAGCACTTTTTTCTATGCTCAAGTGCTTTCTATCTAACATTCACACACATTCACAACCTGGGGTTAGTATCTCGCCCAGGGATATTTGGCATGGAGGCTGGAGCAGTCAGGGATTGAACCACCAATCTTCCATTTAGTATGAATGGTTATGTGCCTCTGTGTGTTGGCCCTGTGACAGGCTGGCAACCTGTCCAGGGTGCACCCCGCCTCTTACCCTGTGGTATCTGGGGCAGGCTCCGGCTCACCCCCACAATCCTGAATTGGATAAGCAGAATAGGACGGATGTATGGAATGATCCCAAACACACTGCCAGTACAGTAAAAGAACACCTGGAGAGAAAAACACACTACCAGTCATGGACTAGCTTCTGCAGATGATGGCATTGAAGAAGTGTGTGATCATCTTGATTTTGCTTGGGTAATATTCCAGCAACCATTCTGGGGTTGGGGGCTGAAGTTCAGTTTGACAGACTTGGCGATCACACAAATCTTCAACCTGCTGTGTGATTTGTACTTTCAATAAGCAAATCTTTGGAGTCTGCTGGATTGAGCTGTGTAAGTTAGCACATAAACACTGGCCCAGCTGATGAAGCACTTTGCTTACAGCTTCAATAAAAAGCACTTTCATTATAGAAGCTGAAACATACTCTGGAGGACAATTCAAAAGATAATGGAAGCTCCCTCACTCTGTGTGACACTGATCCTCATCTGTTTGATAGAAATAGAAGGATACTGTACATGAAATTTTGCAATAATGTGATCAAAGACTATTTATCAATGATAACTGATCAGCTGGTCTTTGATCTGCACATTGATCAAAGACCAGCTGATCAGTTTATTAATTATAATGAAACTGACCTGACAGTCCGTTCTTATCAGTGGTGCTAGTTACAGTCAGGTTGGGGAAACCTGCAGTCAGCTGAAACTGAAGAAGTCACTTGGATGGGTGACAAAACGTTTCTCCGACTGAAAACTCTACATCCAGATGAACAGAATCAACTTTCTGGGATTTCCTTACCTGGATGATTGAGCGTGCATCATGATATGCTCAATTTTCTTTTTGTTTTTGTTTTGTCAGAATCCTAAAGCATTCCAGTTTCAGTGAATCGTGTACACATCTTCAGCATGCATTAAGATGGGTTTCCTTCTTTCCAGATTTTTCCTGATCCTGTGGCCCAGGTGCCACATCTAGCCTGTTAAACTCACTTTGATGACAGTCAGACGTGTTACCATTATGGCAGAACTTTTTAAAAATTTAATGAAAGGAAATTGGGAGCTCAGAAAGGAAGAGTTGATTGGCTACAATGCGGTGGCATTAGCTGTGATGTGTCACCAGCCTGTACTGTCATGATTCAAAACTCTACGGTCCTTTCACACAATAGTTATTGGCTGGCTCTAGGCCGAATCTTACTAACTGTTCAATGCACCAACAAAGATGACAAATCTCTACTAGCGGCTCACCCTTCCCTGAAAAAAAGACCTTATCTGAACCGTAAAAGGCTGGTTTATTAAAATTTCTCTTAAAAATCTGACTGCAGGGAAACTTTGGGGAAAGCTATAAGCACATAGGAGATAATTGCTTTATGATTCATTTCCACATTTTTGGTGTCTGTTGTTTTGTGTGTACTGAGTTTCCATGTGATGTAGTGTGCTTTGGATGAATAATTGATACACTCTCTCTTTAACCCAGGTCAAGCCTATCTTTTTAAACCCAATAATTTAAACCCAATTATAGATACAATGGGTTATTTAAATCCATTGCAGCTATAACAGCTTCCACTCTTCTGGGCAGTTTTTCTACGAGATTTTGGAGTGTGTCTGGAGCACAGTCATGCCAGAGCAAAAAAGGCCTTCCCCAAAATGTTCCCATAAAGCTGTAAGCATGGAACTGTGGACCCTGGATAAATCCCAGAAAAACAAGCCCAAAGCTCCCATCCATTAAAGCTTAAACTTGCCACTGTGCAGTCAAGCAGTCTTAAAGGAGTACATGGACACAGCTTATCTACCACATATGAAGGTGGAAGACCATTTAAGGATTTAAATACTAACAGTGCCTCTTTGTATTGGATTCTGTAATGCACAGGGAGCCAGTGCAAGGCTGCTAACACTGAAGTAACAAGATCCCGCTCTCACTAATGTGAAAGCCAAAGCCACCTCCTCAAAGGCATCTCCCTTTAATCATGTCCAATCATCCTGTGAAGTATTAACTGTTTTTAACCAGGACAGTTACAGCCGAGAGCTTCAGACATTACATTACTGACAGAGTTCTGCTGGTACACACAGTCACAGCACAGTGACTCACAGCATCCTCATCAGGAACAGCACTTTCCCAGAATCAGTCGTGTTGTCTGGTAAGAATCGACTGTGAGCAATTTCTGTCGATCAATAACAGACGGCACAATAAAAGTTTGAGTATTTTTATTGGTGCGAGAGCTTATTGGCAACTCAATGACTCTATCCACTACTCACCATTACAGTTCATCGTAGGAACATAGAAAAACACTCATTACATCAGTAGTAGTAGTTTTTTCTTTTTGTTGTATGAGCAGAGTCAAAGTTAGCATAATAGAAAACTTGTGCTATTTGTGAATTGTTTTTTATTATAAATATGTTATAACTGCAATAGAAAATGGAATAATTTCATAATGTATTAATTTCCTTTGAGGGTTTGCTATTTCCAGGGACTCTGGCTTTCTTTCAACTAAATATTTTAGAGGGATTTTTTTTATGCTCAAGATGCATTTATGGAAATAGTAACGTGGCCGTGAAAGCTCAATGGAAATTCTTTCTAGATGTTGAAACATGAATAATATATAACAAGAATAATGGCCCTCAATTTGTCTGATGTGCATGAATGTGTCTCTTCCTCAGAATAATAACAATTAATTTTGTTTTTTACAGTAACATTCAAGATCAGAGGTCTCAAGGAGCTATCATATTTAAAGAAAGTGTGGTAGGATGATGCAGGAATCAAAGAAAAAGGGGTAAAATGTCCATAACTTGTGACAAAAGGGGGGAAATAAAAATAGGGAAACTGATGAATGTAAGTAAACTGTGTTGCAGACATTTTTGATTAGTGATTTAATATATATTTAAAAAATGTTCTTTCTATACATCTGTCTGAGAAAATATAAGAGGAAACCTGGACTTCTTTGAATGTAGGAAACTTCAAGTCTGATCAAACAATGTTAATAATAAAGCCTGCAATATTTTATTTGGTAATAGATTTACTTATTGATCACCTTTCAATAGGAATAATAAGTCATTATGATGTAAACATGCACAATATCAGGACAGCCGAACATGCACAACACTAAACTTTGCCTACTATGTCTGAACCAGATGGCGTCCTCAGAAGTCAGACTGCCATCTTGTGGTAGTCTGTGCTTCACTGCTTCATACTCAAAGACACGTGTAGCTTCTGGTTGTATGCCATCATTACAGGCAACAGTGTAGTTGTTGTGATCCCTGGGATGAGCTGTGTTTTTGAGTTTGTAACCTTAGTTAATACATCTGAATCTGGAGCTCTGTTTAGGTTTGAGTCTTATTTTTTAAGGGATGGATTTATTTTGGGTCTTGCCTGTGTTTCATTTTTCTTATAATTCTTTTATATTGGGGCTTTTTTGCCAGTTTTATTATAATTATTATGATTTGGTTGTGTTTGGTTCATTCCTGCTTCGCCAGCGTACGTGTCTCTGTATTTAGTCGGGTTCACTTTTCCTGTTTTACCTTGACAGTTAGTTGTCTTTTGTAACCTGCTTTAAGTTCTGCTTCCTTTCCTGTGACTGTCTTGATGACTTTCAACCGTGTCTCATTTCCTTCCTATTCCCAGTTTCCAACTAGCCTCGGTGTGTGTACATACACTCATTGCCCACTTCATACCTTGCTTGTACTGGGTTGGACCTACTTTTTCCTTGAGAACGTCAGACTTCTTTGTGACTCAGATTCATCAAGGTGCTGGAAACATTCCTCAGAGATTTTGCTTCATATTGACATGATGCTGTCACACAGTTGCTGCACATTTGTCGGTTGCACATTCACAATGTGATTTTCCCATGATGGGAATTCGAGCTGGTGACTGTGGAGGCTATTTGAGGACAGTGAACTCGCTGTCATGATCAAGAAACCAGTTTGAGATGATTTGCTTTTTGTGAGCTGGTGTGTTATCCTGCTGGAAGCAGTCATCAGAAGATGAGAACAGTGTGGTCACAGATGGATGGACATGGTCAGCAACAATACTCATGTGGGCTGTGATATTTAAACAATGCTCAGTTTGTACCAAGGAGGGTGAAGTGTGCAAATGAAACATCCCCCACGCTATTAGCCGATCTCTGACCCTACCATCCAAATACTGTAATAGAAATCGAGACTCATCAAACCAGGCAATGTTTTTCCAGTTCTCTATTGTCTATTGCATGTTGGACTTTGTTTCTCTGTCTGCATTATTAAACCTTAATAAAGATTTGTTTGGGTTATTTCAGCCAGCTTTGAGTCTTGTGTTTGTATTCAAACCTGACAGTAATTATGTATAATACCCAGTTAACACACAAAAGTGATTTATATTTGAATTGTTTCTAATTTATTCCATTTTTCCTCATCTTTCTAAATGGTTTCAGTCATTTGAATACCTTGTGCTGTTTCTGTGTGTTCAGGTAAAGTGTGATTTAAATATTTTAATGGGTGACAGATTGAAGTATCATCCTGTTTGCAGGGTTTTAAGACGAGTTTTTCCAATCCAAATATATCTAATCTAGATCTAATGTTGTAATAACTCTAATTTGCTGCATTCAGACAGCATAATTGAATCCCTTTGCAGGAAAAGAAATCCATCTAAATCTGCATGTACAACGTAACGCCCTCTTTAAGTGCACTCATCAGGAAATGCATTCATATCAGTTACTGGTAGTTCATGTTCTATACAGTACATCTCTTTTAAATGTATTATAATGTCAAATATAAAACGTATTTGAATTAAAAACTAATGTATTATACTGTAAATACTTATTTGTACAGAAGTTTTTCCTAGATTTATATTACATATTAAATTCATTCATGTTAACAAGGTGATGAAAGGCGTGCAAGGCAAAGCAAATCTGGAAACTAGTAGAGTTTATAAGTAAGGTGCCATGACACTGACTATCACAGTGTTTTTGTTACTGAACTGTTCATCATATCAATAACTCAGAAAGAAACCCTCAGTTTGGTATGTATTGTTTTGTAAAATACTGTATTTCCCTGCTCATTTCAAGGACCAACAAAACACCACATAGTTACTGCCAGAGTAAGGTGCGGTCTGATAGACTGAAGCCAGAAACTAGTGTTGCTGTTACAGTGCCTGTAATCACCTTTCCATGTAAACAGACGGAAATGAAAACATCATTAGTGCATACTTCCCATTTTTGTGTCGCTGTACAAATCATTCAAGGATGTTGTTCAGCCGAAAACTGAATGAGGAAATGTCCTTTTTCTTCATTGTCCTCGCCTTTTGTGGAAGGCACGTATGCGTAAATACGCGTGTCTCTGTGGTGGTGTGGTGGGGCTCACAATACTTCTATGAAATAATAACGTAAATAACCATTAATTGTTGAACCCCAGTTATTGAATTGGAGTTGGGCTAATAGCGGTTAAGCAATCCAATAACACAAACGCACACATACACATACACGCACAGCCTGCTGCATGTGTGAAGGCCAGCGGGAGGAACCTCACGTGTTGCCGCTCACCGCTCTCATAGCTCACCCCTACTGACTCCACACATAAACTGTAGCACACCGGAGCAGGAAGACAGGTGGTGCTGTGAGTGCGTATGTGTTCCAGGCAGTCAGTAGCCTGAGCGCATGTGTGTGTGTGTTGTTTTTTTTTTCTGAATAGTATCGGGGCCACGTGCCGGTGATGACGGACTCTGTGCACTTGGCAGGAACGACAGGAAGAGGTAAGTTCCAGTTATACAAGGCTTGCATTAACTGGACGTGGTCTGACAGCTGTACTAAACACGGGAACACATTGTGTCGATTAGACTCAGTTTACAGAATAAAAATGGTAGATTAGGACAGATGACTCATTGCTTTGAGGACATCGTGATACCAAACTCTCTTTCTTCTACTACACTTATAATTCCTTCAGTCTTATTTTGGATCCGTTATCCCATCATGAGGCAAGATAGGCCCTGCAAAGGTTACCAGTCAACAGGAATAGCACATAAATTCATTCACAGTAATCATAACCTATTTTAGATCTCTTTCTTCCTTTCTTTTCTGTAAAATGAGATCTCTCATCGAGGTCATTCCGCTTTCAATCTTCGGTGAATTAGAGCTGTGATCTTATATAAAATCAGCCTGTATGAATTAATAAAGCTGCCTGTCACGTTTCCTCAAGTGTTGCTTCTCTCTGGCTGTCCCCTGCCTGTGTTGTGTGTCACTGAGAGCAGCACACGGGACAAAGAAGGGATACTGCACTGAGAATGGAGACTGACTGCAGGCCATCTGACCAGCCGCCAGGACAGCAGAGCAAACTGTCACATGTTGCTGCCTCGATAATCCAACTGCTTCATCCCTCCGTCTCCTTTTCACTACACAAACCTACCGACATAATCAATGAAGCAGCAGTTTATACAAACCGCATGTTTCTTTCGTGTCCTGCAGCTAATGTCTTGAACAGAGAAAGCGACATTCACCACTTGATTCTTAGAAGAAGTTTCTATCTTGGTTCTTATTATTAACGCTCATTTAAGACTTCCTCATTCCCGAAAACGTGACAGTGAAGCGTGGGTTCTTTTTTGTATTTAACAGGCAAAATATGTAGCTGGAAACCTAGAAGAAGAAAAATCATGCAGATAATATCTCAATATGCTTATCTGGTGACATCAATTTGAACCTTTTTTACATTATTTTTCCTCTGTTTATATTTAAAGTGTTACACTACTGGTGTAAGCGTGAGGAACTGAAAACAGCTCGAAGGTTCTTCATAGTGTGTGCTTCTGACATGAGGTGTACCTGACAAGGCGGGGACTGGCTTGAAATTATATGATGGCTCGTTGAGTCACTGACTGACTGTTTAGGAATCTCACAGATTATGCCTCAGGTGAGCTCTGGGATTACCGAAGGGTTTAGGACATAAGGTGTTGGCCATACTGTAGGGCCTAGGCTTTCACCAATCGATGGATTGGTGAAAGCCTTTTCTCTTTACCGACCCAGATTTATTACTAGGTTTTGGCGTACAGTTTCTATTTTACTGTGCGCGACGTTTTCTGTATTTACGGTAAGGTCATTTTAACCTGCGCAGCCTTTTCTTTTGTCTTTACGGTAGTCGATGTACGTCCACAGAAAAAGCAAACCAATCACATGTATTGTTATCCCACGTGATACTTCTCAGCCAATCATATAATTTTTGTCAGAGCGCGTGGGGGAAACAAACCTCCGCAAGAAGACACGAAAAACCTCGCAGAAGGAAAACTAAGAGAAAAGCAGAGTTAAAGGTTTACAAGTGTAATGTAGTTAAGGAGAAGAAAACTAAGGCTTGGCATTATTATTTTAATTAAATATTTTATTTGAATTCAACTTTTTCAAAACGCTCATTTTTTATACAAACCTTGCTTCACTTGAAACGAAATAAGACCATTTTAGAATATCTTCCCGGTCAGTGTGAAAATTAATATTAAACATCGTTGAAATAGTTTTGGGTTGTACTTTCTGTTATTTGACTGTATACAGGCACTGAAACTGATTACATTTTGTAACCCTACACTGTAAACCCAAAGAAGTTAGCAGAATTCAAAAAATGTAAGGCACCCGATTGCCTCACATTTTTTAAGTTGAAGAACTTAAAGCTGAAGCTTATCAGAACTCCAATATTTTGACTGCATTTGAGATGTACATTTTGACTAAAATAAAAAGTAAAATGTTTAAAAATTATATTAAAAATATTCAGTAAATACTACTTACAAGTAGTAAGCCGTACTTACAAGTTTTCATCTGTGTATCCTGTGGGAATAAGTTGACATAACTTAACAGTTATGGGTATAACAGAGTCACTTTTTCAGTTTTGCAAAGCTCAGTTTTTGCTGTTCACTTTTGTATTAAACAAATGTTTAATTCTTTTTAAAACATTACATTTAAAAAAAAACTAATATATTCTGTTTGGGGTCAAATTGACCCCAGGAATCAAAACCTTCCAAAATGCCTAATAACTAATTTAAATAAATAAGTAAAATTAAATTATATATTTAAAGTAACAGGTGCAAAACTTTCATAGTTGATCAAAAATAATAAGTTGAACTAACTCAAATGGAAGAAAATTTTTGATTAGCTTAACCCATTTGAGTTAGTAGGAGTGTTGTTTTTGGGGGATTTTTTTTTTTCAAAATGAGTTTACATTATTTAATTTATCTAATTTCTTTGAGCGTTTGGGTTTACAGTGTAAAATAGGTCATGTTAAATAATGTAAGCAGCCTATTCTTCATGAAGCAGGGGGTGAGATGGCTACACTGTGTTTCTAAGTTTATCTCATCAAAATAAATCAGTACAAATGATCATATATGCTTGTGTTTGTTTTGGATTTCTGAAAAATATTTGATTAAGATCATCAACAGCTGATGATAGTTTTCAAACCTAACTCTGAAGGATACTGTGGCTCATTCATATTTTCTCCCTTATGCCACTCTTAACCTTCAATTACAAAATCATTCATAAGTGTCTTTTTTTTTCTTTTTGATTTGGGCCAAAAGCATTCATGACACAGCGTAGATTTACATAGATTTAGGTTAAGTGAACATTAAATACTTTTAAGATTTTTGTGATATAATGTGGATAAGTGTAACTGCTGTGTGATCATCATCTTTGATACAGAGAAGTTTTCTAAAGCCTAAACACTTAAATCATACCTTCTGCTCACCATCCAAAATCTCCACTGCTCAGCCAGTGCCACCATCTAGTGGATATAATCAAAAAATAAAGACTATAACTTTGCTTGTAATCATTAATTCCCCTTTTTTGACAAAAGCATCTGCATGTATTTAAAGTGAAGTCTGAAAACCCGATTTAACAAAATTAACTGAGATGAACTAAGGAGCGAAAGAAAAGCGTCTGGACTTTAAGTTGCTTGAAGACGTTTCACCTCTCATCCGAGAAGACGCTTTTCTTTCCAAGCTCCTTAGACAACGATGACCAGGATGACTGAGAACCAACACAGACAAAAGAGATGAACCTATGTTTGAGGAGTCCCTTCATATTTTCAATTTACAGTACTGAATCCATGTTGGGCTAATGTGGTCAAAGACAAGGATTATAAATCGTACGGTTGGTTACAGATCAGGAAACTGTGATCTGGAAAGACACACGCACAGATATGTGTCTTTTAAGTAAAGATTTAAGTGAATGTGGTAGGTGTTTACATTTGATGCTTGGTGGGAGTCTTTGGTTTCAGAATGGACCTTTATTATGGGTAACTAGCACCTGAGCACAACCCGTCTTCATACCATAAAGGTCATTTTAGATTGTGTCTCCTGTTTTACAGAAACCTGTGCATTTTCCTGTGATATCTGCCTGCATCACAAACAAATCAAATCAAATCAAAATTTATTTATATAGCACATATTAAAAACAACAATGTTGACCATAGTGCTTCACAGTCAGTAAAAGCATGAGACAATTAAGACAAAACAATAAGACAGGACAACAAACAATAGGTAACAACACAACAAGCTAGAACAACCAACTAGTTAGAATCAAAAGCCAAAGTAAAAAGATAGGTTTTAAGACGTGATTTAAAAGACTGGATAGACTCGGTGGTACGAATATGAACAGGGAGGAGGAGCATGTGATTGGACGATCTAAGTGCTCTCTTGGGATTGTATAAGTGGAGGAGTTCAGAAAGATAGCTGGGCGCTAAATTATTCAGAATTTTAAAAGTGAACAAAAGAATTTTAAAATCTATGCGATATTTAACAGGGAGCCAATGTAATTTGGCTAAAATTGGAGTTATGTGTTCATAGATTCTCGTACCCGTTAAAAGACGCGCAGCTGCATTCTGAACTAACTGAAGCTGATAAAGAGAAAAGAGCTGGAGGCCCGAGTAGAGGGAGTTAACAGTAGTCCAATCTGGATGTGATAAATGCGTGGATAAGCTTTTCAAGGGCCTTTAAAGGAAGGAACAGCTTTGCTTTGGCCAAGGGCATCAGCTAACTGGTCTAGCGGAGTGTCAAATATCTATTGTCCTTGCGTAAATGTGAACCTGATTAACAGAACTGCAAAAGGGCACAAAAAGAAAAGACAATTCTGGAGGTTTTATTAACATGTGATTGACCCTGAATATTTCACTTTGAGTTGTTATACTGGATGCTGGGAGCTGGCTGCTTCCCTTTCCTCTGTTCTAGGTAATACAGAGGTGTTAAGTTTGAATGTACACTGAGAAAACATCCGCTGCCACTTCATCTTCTAGATTCAGGGCTCCAAAGACCAGCAGCAGCTCCTGATGAAATTTCAAGCGTGAAGAGGAACGAGGACACTCGTGCATGATCATACTATGACATTTGGGGCACAAAGGGAGCTTTTGTATTCAGTTTAAACTCTTCTTGTCTGTTTTAACCACCCAAGCAGATCAAACTTCTCTAATATTGACAGACATAGCTGTTGTCTTTCTGCTGGTTAGAAAACTGTAAACAAGTACTGAGCGTGTCTGATGTGTGATTTTGAACTTTGATAACCCCTGCTCTAGATAATTACTGAAAAACACACTCGTTATTAAACCAAAAGTGTGGAGGCGTATAATTTTACCCTTATCTTGGCTGCACAATAAAAAGGAAATGTTTCATAGCTGATATCTTATGTGCTGACATGTTTTTAAAACAGGTTTTGGCATGAAGCTTTTCTGCTTTTTCTTTTTTTTTTAAAAAAAGGCCAAGAGTGGTGTAAGGTTACAGTGTCATAAACATCATTTATTTTCTTAAAAAGTCTCCCTTGTTTTACAATACCCTATCAGACACGTGCAATCACAGGAAGTTGTATTGAGCATATAGAACTGCTTCGTGGTGCTTCGGGGGTTGAGTCACAGAGGCTTACACAATCCCTATTCAACTTTAAACTTAGAAAATTCTCAAGAGGCAATTCTTTCTTCGGTTTGCTATAAACCAACAATATTATATGCTACGTGGTTCTTTTCTGCACAGTGCTGACTGTGTCATCACTTCATTTTTTTCTGATAAATGTGTAGAAGGAAACATGATCAACAATTTATCCAGCTATGGTAAAAGCTCTTTGGGAAATGTGTCAGCTTCAGCGTCAGTGTTATCATTAGGATTATCTGATCCGCAAGGTGATGCGGATCTTTGACGCAACGATGGAAAAGTGATATCAGGATAGATGTGCAAATCAGCTTTTTATGTAAAGTAGTCTAAGTTAGTCTGATTTTACTGCATAATGATTTATTACAAAGCGTGGGTTTTTATTTAAAGGTTCATAACAGTTCAGGAACTGTGGATGTGGTAAGTTATGAGAATATTTATGAACCAGACTTAGATCAACATGTGTTGTTTTTAAACCACGTACCCTCGCTGCGAGACAATCCAACTTTTGCACAATCATTGTATGTGACCCTGACCGCGATGACTACAATAAACCAGCCTGTGATGGCATTGTGACTCACACTGCTGCTGTCAAACAACAGCTTAGACAGTTGTTACACATGTGACATTTACAGCTTCAAGTTTGTTTCACTAAAATCCCAACAGGGAATATTTTCTTGTGTATTTCTACTTATGTTTAGTCCATGCGTTTATTTCAAAAGGTGGACTACTGTGATCAATTATGATCAGGTTATCTTAAAAACTCCCAGAAAAGCCTTCACTTGATCCAAGAAAAAAAATCCTTATCATCACATATAAGATCTTGAATATCTTTAAGATAAGCCCCATCTTATCTTAAAGACCACATAGTACCGTATCACTCCATTAGAGCTCTTTGCTCTCAGACTGCGGGCTTGCTTTTGGTTCCCAGAGTATTTAAAAGTAGAATGGGAGGCAGAGCCCTCAGCTTTCAGGCCCCTGGGCTAAATCAGGTGACCCTGAACCCTCCCTTAGTTATGCTGCAACCAGCCTAGGCTGCTGGGGGCTTTCCCATGATGGACTAAGTATTTCTTCTACACTGCCTTCTTTTGACTTTCTGTGTTTATACACCGCTTTGCATTTAAGCATTAGTTATTATTCATCTCTAGATCTCTTCCACAGTGTGTCTTTTAACCAGTCTATCCCAACCAGTTGTTGAAGATGGCCGCCCCTCCCTGAGCCTGGTTCTGCCGGAGGTTTCTTCCTGTTAAAAGGGAGTTTTTTCTTCCCACAGTTGCCAAGTACTTGCTCATAGCTGGTCATCTGATTGTTGGGGTTTTCTCTCTATTATCGTAGGTATTTACTTTACAATATAAAGCACCATGAGGGGACTGTTGTTGCAGTACGGTGCTATATAAATAAATTTTAATTGAAACAATTCCTTGCAAACAGAAAATCTTTCATTTACCTACATTTTCAAATATTTGTTTTTCCTTGTCTGAAACAGAAAAGAATATAACTGAGTCTGTGCTGTTTCAGAACATACAGCATATTTCCAGCAACAGTCTGGGTTTCTCTGGATAATGCACAGACATTAATAGTGATCATTAGAAATACATCTTATATCATCTTCTCTTTTCTCTTTCCAGGGTCTCGTTTTCTGGAGGAAAATGACACCAATATTTTAAGTAGATGTTTTTAGTATTCTGAGCTGAACAAACATAATCCCATTTACTTTGATTTTGTTAGATAGAAGCAGAAAACTCACTGTCTACATAACATAATACACTGAGGACGAATAAAGGAGCTGAAACTCTTGAATCTCACATGTAGAGACAGTTTATAGGACACTGTCCCCAAACTGAAAATCAGCAGTATCATACAAGCTGTACTCAATATGCTGACATAGAACTTGTTCCAAATATTTCCATCTGTGTCCATCTTTTTAAAGAGTATATAACTTGTCCCCTTTCACCTGTTTTTTTCACTTTGCATGTTATTTGTGACACATTTTCATATCTAACTCTAGAAAGTAAATAGACAATAATATGCGCAGAGTTATGGTGGTTAGTGCACACATGTTGAATACAACTGATTTAGCACTAAACAACTTACAAACATGTTTTGGTGTTAGTTTTATTAATTGTTCCTGTAGGTATCTCAGCCCTGTCCATTAACAACACACCCAAAACGAAATAAATGTTGACATGCTACATTTGGTATACAGGAAGTAACTGGGGCACACGTTTTTCAACTAGGTCGTTTAATTTTGGTAGGTGGAGCAGACAGGTTGGATTTGTGTTTGGAATGCAAACCAAGCTTAAGACCTAATTTTTCGTGTATGTCTCATCCACTGATAATCATTTACCTCGTTTCTCCCTGTGTGTATGAGGAAGGTAAAAACAAAACAAAACAAAACAAAGGTTACAAATTAAGTTTGCTTATCGTTATATATTTGATATATTATATAAACCCAATGCACCTACAGCTGTTGGAGACCCTCTTGGCCGTGTCCCTGTGCATATACTTAGCAGCAGAGTCTGTACAACCTTTCTTTCGTTTAAAAGAATTCGGCCTTGTGTGGATTCCCATTACCTAAATTGGGTCACAGCTTTATGGAGTATTTAACAGCACAACAAAAGCTTTACTTGATCCAAAAGATAAGGTCGTAGGCTACACCAGACTTTTTCCCCCTTTGGCTTAAAGCAATAGCTCTTAACTATAACATGTCTTTCACATTTTAAATCCAAAACCAGACTTGACACACTGCTTATATAAAGCATTACATAAAACAATGAATCAGCTCCCACAGATGAAACTATAAGTTAAAGGGCATAAAGTAACTCAACCAGAACCGAAAACTGCGATCTCTTGTTTTACTCGAGGCTATTTTTGTAATATCATGTGTGAGACCTCGTTTAAATTTAAAAAACGTGAAGTGTCTTTTTGGTAAAGCACACAGACACTCATTCAGCGTTGTCTGCAAAGGTTATACAATATCATTGAGTTATATAAGTGAGCCACATAAAGGGCCAATAGGAGCTTGTCTCGTGTGTCACGTGTCGCCATGCGTCTGCTTCGGCGAATTGTATGCGAAATCCCAAAGCAGAACCTTTAGCAGCTCAAAGCTAGCTGGCTAACAACCAAGATGGATTCCTTCGGTGAGGGCTTTGTTTTTGTTTGGGTTTCCTCGCCGTAAAAGACGAAGAAATGACTTTCGAGGTCTTGTAAACGCACATTTTTTGGGGATATCGGTTCGGAAAGAGTTCCGGAGTTTAACAAACTGCGAAGTGGCAGTATATGTTGACCAGTTAACCAGTAGTAACGTTAGCTGGCTCCCCCGGACTTAACTGCTCCCGGGCTCTCTTATATAAACGCGGCCGATCCGCTGTGACTTCTTGGAGAAACGATGAGCTTGTGGGTCTGTGGCTAGCATTTATCCGCTCTATATGGGACTTCTCAGGCTCGAAACTTTACCTTTATTGCGGATATTTACCATCGTAACTACGAGTTAGCACGATCCATGGAAATTAAGCTGCTTATTTACTTAGCTCTTTGGATTTTACCCACCGGTTCGTACCTAAACATGCCGTAGATTCATTTTGTGTTTTTCTTTTTTCTTCTTCTAAAGAAGTTTCTGTCTTTAGACGGGACATAAATAAAACTACCTCCGCTATGTAAAGGGAGCGCTGAGGTCCCCGATACGCTGAAAGTTTGTGTAATAAATAACCCCGACCTTCAACCTCCAGGTGTTTGCAGTGAATCTACATCAGATACTGGGACTTATCGGGGACCAGCCATGCTACACAGGCGCCCCGTTTTATCTGGGTTGAGGTCTTATGCATCGGACTTATGGCCATCACTGAGAGTTGGACACAACTGGAAGTCTGGGTTGACATTTAAAAACGCAAAAGATGGTGTGCATTAACTCGGGGGAATTATTTCTTGTGGTGGAGAGTTTGTGTGCTTGTGCCATGTTCTCAGTGACTCTTATAGTCTTCTAAGCGTCTGATTTTCCAGTCGGGAGAAGAAGATGGAGACCGGACTAAGGTCTCACCAGGGCGAAGTGTTCGTCCACTCGCTCTCCAATCCCGGAGCTGCGGGGATCTGCCCTGAAATGTTGGAGGTAGCAGAAGAGGCCAGCCGGGCCGGGGACTTCAACTTGGCCGTGGAGATCTATAGCTCCCAACTCGCAGATCTCCAGCAGCCTGACAGGGGCTTGTGTTTGAGGAAGGCCGACTCGCTATCCCGTGCTGGCCGGATATCTGAAGCGCTGGACTCGTACTGTACAGCGGCCAACCTTGGCAAGCTACGCCCGGAGGAGCTTCAACTCCTGGTGGAAACCATTGCTCGAACTCTGCGTGAGAAAGAGCTGGGCATCCACGCCACGGTAAACGGGAGCAATAAACGCAGCAGTGGGGAAGACGGGTTTCAAAGTAGTGGGGAGTGTGAGGATGAAGAAGCCCTGGACTTGTTTTCCTGTCGTCTCTGCAAGTGTTTGCTCCACGAGCCCACAACGGTGGAGTGTGGACACACTTTCTGCAAACGCTGCACGGATGACGACTCTGTCACAAACTGTGTACACTGCAAACAAAATCTGAGCAGGAAAGAAGGACTGCCGAACGGCCGGAGAATAAACGTTGTACTCAGTGGCCTCTTGGACAAACTGTTTGCAACTGAGAGTAAAGCTAGGAAATTATGGATCGAAGGAGAGGATTCGTGGAAAAAGCAGAATCTTTCAGAGGCTCTGGAGAAGTACAACGGAGCAGTGGATCTAGGTAAGACTGCACACAGCCTCTACATGCGCACCGAGAGAGATCCATGCGCTAATTCCAGTGCTTAACTTGACAGATTGCAATTAAAAGTGTAAAGTTTTTGTGCAGATGACCTACTTCTTTCAGTCTTAACTTCTCAGTGTCACCAATGAGGGGCGCCACCCCCTCCTATCTAGATTGTACCGAGGTGTGGTGTTACGTGACGCGCCGTCCCTCGTTACCAAAGCCAGTACACAGCCTACCCGTGCACATAAAGAAACAGCAAAGCGGTTGTTTAGTGCTGCTTTTCCCTTTATACTTGGCAGGGCTGTGCTGTTTTCACAGAGCTGCAGAGGGGACGTCTCTATGTAGTTCTCTGGACTTGATGCCCCACTTAGTTTTTCCACTGTTATGTGATCTCCGTTATGTAAACCGAAAATTTTATTTGCTCAGTCGCTGCTGTATGAATACATTCATCAGATTTGTCTGGTCGGGTTGGGCCAGTCTCCTTCTAGAAGAAGGCCATCGTATTGTCTCTGGTTTGACATAACCTTTAACTCCTCCCCTTATATATGGTGTTGGATAAGCAGTGTTGGGTAACGTTTGGGTGAACGGTAGTTGGTCATTAATTGTACTTAAACAGAAAAACAACAGCCTATTTTAACACCCTCATTTGCTTCATCTTTATTTATTCATTTATTTTTTTAATTTTTTTGGTCACTTTAAGGACAGGTTGTCCCAAACATTATAAAACTGAGTGTTCTGTTATGTTGGCACATTACATAAAGGCTGCCAGTGTGTTTCATTAATCATGGGCCATGGCAAGTCTCATGTTGCACAGTTTGAATCCTCAGAAGTTAAAACTGACTCCTCCTTCCCCTCCCACATCTGGTCTACTTATTAAAGCAACTTTTAACTGTAATTCTTTTTTCAGACTCATCTTTAGTTTTCTCTGCTGTTCTCGCTTTAATGGCATTTTATAAAACTGATCAGCCTGATTCAGCTGAAAATCCCGAATTCACAGCTGAGATAAAAGGTCTATGCACCGTCCCTGTGGCATCCTTTCAGACATTTCTCTCCCCAGATCAATACTGATTCATGCCTTCTGTCTTGTGAATGACTCTGGGTGATGGGAGGACAGAGTGCTTTCACAGTTTTGTCACTGCCAGCCAGTGTTTTCCCAACAAAGACAGGAGGAGGCCGTCTGGTATCTGTCATTTGGATTGCATGTAATTGAATTATAAATTTAGCACATAATATGTCCTGATATGTGTGGTTTGCAAGGGTACGGCATGTAAAGCGTAGTCTTAAATTTTTGCAAATGGTCTCCATCTGGTTAAAGAGATGGAGAAAATGCAGAGTCAGATAAATGATGAGAAGTCTCAAAAAATGTTATTAGTTGCAGTTTTTATGGTAATGGAGCCATGTAGTTCTTTCTATACTATACTTTCCCCCAACTATTATGTCACACATATTGATGATAGGCTGGTCCTGTTGTTTGTTTACTGTCATACTTTGGTTGATTGTCCTTATCCTATGGGGAAAGTTTGCCCAAGAGGTTCAGACACCAGATTTCTGAACCCCTTATTAAGCTACACGGAAACTGTAGACACTGCATTGCTTTTTCTGCACTGAAACATTGGCTCTGTTGTGTACACATACACACACTTAGTAATGAAACTAACACTAGAAGACGGTAGCAACTGAGCATCTAAACTTCTGCAAACCTTTCTTCCTGTTTCTTTAAAACCATGTGCCATTTTTAGCTGTTCCACAAATGTCTTTGTTTCTTTCTGAATACCTGTTTAACTTGTATATTATGTTATGAACTAACTATCAGGTTGCTTTGAAATCTAAGATGACAGCGAGTGTTATTTCGCTTATCAAACAACTAAAAACTATGCAGACAAAGTGGGTTAAATACATTTAGGCTGGAACTTTTTCATCCTTCTCAAAGAAACCAGTGATGACAGTTTGGTTAAGTAATGCACGGCAAGTCCAACTTGGGTACAGTGTGTACTTTATCTGATCATTAGTAAAGTGCATAATTTGCGTACGTGATGCATGAAGCAGTGTGTTTATGTAGGCATGCATTCCAAGCAGATGAGACTAAATGTTAATGTCCGCTGGTGTGGCTGATGTCAGTTATTAGAGTTGCTACGTAAGTTACATGGTGTTCTAACACGTGAAACTGGTCTCATGCCACATGTTACATTATTGCCCTACTTCTGCTAGACCTAGAAAAACCATTCTATTGCCTGGAGACCTATCCAATGAACTGATGTCTGTTCATCCCTGTGTATACAGTGCCCTCTTCAGGCAGACTGTTGCATCAGCGGGCTGAGTTGCACCTGGAGATGCAGAATTTCAGCCAGGCAGTGCAGGATGCCAGCAGCCTCTGCAGGCTAAAAACCCTGTGGACAGAGGTAAGATGAAAAATTTGAAATGGGAAAAGTTTGAAGTGATTTATAGGACAAAATTAAATGTACCCGAGTGAGAATAAAGACCAAGACAAAAGATAATGGTCACATTTCATATTAGGTACTGCAGCATCTCAAATGTGACCAAAGTTGCAAAAGCAAACTTGCTTATATTTGCTATTTCATACTATCAATCCCTTTTTATACATTCTCATTGTTGTTAGTTATTGTGTAACCGTTTGTTCACAAGCATCACTCCCAACAGTCAGGCCTCTTATGATGAAATACAAATGGGCAAATTCTGAATAGGAAGCCAGCAAGATTGCAGCATTGCAATGTTTGTTGCAATTTCCTAATCTACAATTATTATACAAATGCTCACATAATCAGCTGTGACTTTGTCCTCCTGTTCGAGGTTTGGCTTCAGTAACGTGCAGCACATCTGTTAGAAACTGCAGGGCACAGAAATCATTTTGGCAAATGGCATTTTTCTATTTGTCTTATTAACATGTGGAACTACTAGCTTACAGGACTCAAACTAGAACCTGATTGAGATCATTATAAACTTAAACTAAAACAGTTTTTAAAGATGAATTGGGCATGCAGTCATGCTTCTTTTATTTTACCTTACTTTATTATACTGCAGTCTCTGCCCCGTGCTGTTGGTGTCTATAATTTGTTGTTTAAGTTTTGTTTTGTGTAGTTATTTTATTGATGTATGGAGAGTTTTGTGTTTGTTTTAAAAGCCCATCTAGGAACAGGTAATGCAAACTAGCTTAGGTTATAAATGCTGTGGTGTGTGGCATGGTTTGCTTAACCTTGTTCTCTGTATAAAAATAAACCGTGAATAAATATTCTGCTTCCTGTATTACCAGTCATTATTTCTGGCAATAAAAAGATGCTGAAACTAACAATGGTGCAATGATGTTCTTGACGACCTGTGACATGCAGGTTCTCTGCTATAGTCAGATAGCCTGGACCAGTGTCTAACCACTCAACACACATTATCGTGTGGTGAGATTTTTAGAATTTGCGTGTCACAAGGAGGAAAAAATGTTCCTATTTATTACTTTATTCAAGGGGTCAGTGCGTGTACCAGTAATAGTTGTGTATCTGGGTCACTAATTCACTAAGCTGTAGATTTGAAAATGTCATAAAGAAGGGACATTTGGTTTAAACTTGTTATTAATAGAAATGTCATTATCGCAGCCCATGCCTCAAAAATCAAACTCGTTTTTTTTGTCATTTTTAGGCTCACTATCTGAAAGCTACAGCACTGAGTAAAGCAGGCCGGAACGATGAGGCCTTACAAGAGTATTTCCTGTGTGTGGCACTAAAGCCCGACTGGGCCAAAGTGAAACTGGAGGCTCAGAAGGTAAGAGAATCATTTGTTGGTGTGAAATATGTAATTTGATACAGACTAAAACATGTCATAATTCTCAGAACCTCTTATCAAACTACAGTCGGGTAAGCTTTTAAATAAACTTGCATGTCTTGGGAGCGTGAGAGGAAACTGGGGATCCTGGAGAAAACTGGCACAGGGAGATCATGCTGTGACCAGTGTTGGGAAGGTTACTTTTAAAATGTATTCCACTACAGAATACTGAATACATGCCCCAAAATGTATTCTGTAACGTATTCCGTTACGTTACTCAATGACAGTAACGTATTCTGAATACTTTGGAATACTTAATATATTATCATGCTGTTTACAACTACGTGAATGTACTATTGCTGTGATTTATTACTGTTACTGAAGGTCCGAAACGTAGTAAAGGGACCTCGGCTAATACGTCGGGTTCGTGTCGGGCTGGTAGCCGAAAACTAGCTTTACTTTGTTGTCTGGGTCAACTTTGCTTGCGGAGAGAGAGAGGCGTTGAAAGGCTGCTCCAACGGAACTTATTTTCCCGGAGGAAAACACGAACACAGTGTACAGTTGAGTCTTAATAGCTTACTTACAAATGGGCTCCTCAGGCTCTCTTCTTGGCTGCTGTGGTTATTATTATATTTACATGCTTCCAGCTCCCGTTTTTGCTCCGTGACAGCTCGGACTTTTCCTTTCTCTCCTCCCTCGCTCACAGACACATAACGGGTATGGTAGTCCATTCTCCCTGCAGCACGGACTACACTGCCCATGAGGCTACATTCTTTAGAGCTATGCCTGTAGCAGTCTGCCTATTAGCTTAGCACAACAACAACAACACAAAGGCGCTCTCTCACCCAGGAAACACGCAGAGAGAGAGCGTCACCCTGTAACCATGGCAACCGTAACGCTGCCGCCTGGAACAACAGAACGTAGCTGTCAAACAAACCCAAACAATCCTGACCCGCGACAATATGAAACAGGGAAGTACCGCCGTGTATTCCATTTATTTCACCAAAGTAACTGTATTCTGAATACCACCTTTTTAAACGGTAACTGTAACGGAATACAGTTACTCATATTTTGTATTCTGAATACGTAACGGCGGTACATGTATTCCGTTACTCCCCAACACTGGCTGTGACACAACAGCGCTAACCATGTGCTGCCCACATAACTACATGATAGAATAATTAGTTTTGCTGATTCTCAATTTTGCAGCTGAAAGAGAAGGTTTCTCATTTGTAAATTCTGCTGTTGCCAGCGTCATTATAAAGCCTCTCTGGATTTGGCTCCACCCTTTAAAGGAAATGGGAATAATATAGATTGGGTTTTGTTTAGTTTTTTTCAAAATATGATTTAAGAAAGTGTAAATGCTTTAATCTAAAGCCTGGTTTCTTCAGTCTTCCTGAGAGTGACACAAATGAGTATACAGCTGTCTTTGACCCTGTTTTTGGTGACTTTCTTATGGTAAATTCTCCTGTGCTTGCTTCTTTGCGATTGTTAATTAGCCCCCTGTTTTGTTTCACCTTGAAGGTTCTGGGCGAGCTGTTCTCCTCTGTTTTTGAGAACGAGGATCTTCCAACGCCGTTGCACCCTCTGCAGGGAGGCCTGGCTACGCGTCTCATCAAACCTCCTGCCTTGCTCAGTTCATTGAGGCCACTCCCACAGAAACCAGGCTCATCCTCCTCACAGGTAACTGTATACGTATAAGAATCTGCCAAATCAAACATGCAGAAATACTCGCTCCGGTTTCGCTTGTGAATAAGGAAGAAGGCAAAAGTAGCTATTTATAAGGTGTTTGACGGTATCTTGATACATGGATATACAAGTGGTCTTAACAAATACATCTGTTGCAACCAACCCCATAACTACTCGAGTGACAGTTGTTGTAGTAGCATCTAATACAATATATAATATATAATGTATATAATTCTGAATATGTATAGATCTTCCACAAAGGCGCTTTTGAACTAATCATACTTTTTCTTTTTTTTTTTAATCCACCTGATATGCTAACGTATTTCTGTCTGTGTGTGTTTGTGTTTCCAGGACTCAGAGTTCACTGTGACTAAAAGCCCTCCAGTGGACGACTCATCCTCCAGACTCTGTGCTCTGTCTGCTGGTAAATCGGACCCTTCTCCAGGGGAGGGCAGCACTAAGAGCCTGGCTGATGTTTTGGCTGCACTACCAGCACCCCCTGGTGGCCTTAAGAGGAAACACAAGAGTGATGGACCTTCAGCAACCTTCAGCCCTCCCTCTAAACTTCTCAGAGCTGGTATGAAACCAAAATAATTCAGTTAAATATAATGTAATTTCTTTATATTGACCCCTGTATTGGAAAAGGGTAAAATATCTATAAAATATACATATAGATAGATATAAAAAAACACTAAACTGCAGTGACCCGATTCTGTTGTTACTTACCATAATGACCTTGCGTCGATAATTCTCAAATCTTGCCAATTTGACAGGACAAAAATACAGTATGTGTAGGAAAAGAAAATGGATTTAACAGACTGACAAAAAGCCTGCTAACTGCAAATTACACTTGGGTAAAATTAAACAAGGTAACAGGATCAGCAACAGAGTCATTCAGTCCTACTTATTGGTTTGAAATCACTGAACGTCACATCCCCTCTGAAACCTGCACTGCAGAACAGTTTTTGCATACATAAAGACATGAATAGCAATGATGTTTTGGAGAATTTCTCTGGTTTCTTTGAAAGATATCAGATATTGAAGGATTCTAAAAATTTCTTAAGGAGTCCTTAATGGGGTTTTTAGGATTCTGACTCAGCCTCCAGTAACTTGAGATATTCTGACTACTCAGGACCAAAATGTCTAATTTCCTAATTTAGTGTATTCATTGACATTGTGAAATACTGAATAGTTCAGTTAAACTGATGAGTTTATATTATGTTTTTCTTATTGTTATATTGATCATGGATTAGGACAGCAGGTTGCTGGCATTTTGTTGTTTCTTCTCCCTCTTTTCTGAGCAGTGCAGAGGCGTTAAATTTGAACGTACACTGAGAAATCCTTAGTCGTCACATCTGTCCAGATAATTTGTGAAAAGCTGGTTTCTATTTCAAGTGTAACAGCAAAATACGAGGGCGTAATTTTACCCAAATCTTGGCTGCATAATGAAAGGAAAATGAGTCACAGTCATGTAATTTTCCAAATAGCATTAGCATGTAGTGTTACTATTTAAAACAAGATCTGTGTCAAGAAAATGAAAAACGGATGTTCAGAATGTAGGTCACGCAAATCGGGTTCGTTAGGTAATGGACTAGAAAGCTATGTTGGTCTTGAACGTTAAGATGCTCAATCATCATCAGCCACGCACAGCTGTTCCATGAGGCTCACATGTATCTACAGATACCTGCGTTACTATGCAGTATAGCTCATCTAGATGGGCATTTTATTAAATCCCCATCTTTGGTGCAATGCCCCCAAAACACACATCTTGCAGGGGTATGTTGAATTTATGACAGCTTTATGATATGGGATTTATGGTGTGTACGATTAGGTTGGATGCTTACATAATCATTATACAACACCACAGCTGAGAAATTCCTCAGAGGGAGTTTTTTGGTCATATAATCACTATTAAACAGTATTTTCTGCTGCACAGTTCTTTTCTACACCGCGTTTTACACATTTGAGTTCATTAACATTTTCACAGTGTTTGATTGTCCTGCAGAGTTAGACTTTCAGCATAACACTTGCCTCTGAGCGTAACATTTAAGACACATTAGACATGCAGCGTGCTAACACTAATGATTTGCCTACTGCTGTGAAGAGATTGGCTTCAAAATAAGTGTCTCTTTGTCTCAGTTCCTCATATAGCAGGAGTGCATTGTGTTTGCTCTTGGTAACAACAGAGCTTTTTTTTTTTTCCTCTCTTCTTGAGATGTTTTAGTTTTGGTGTTAGCAGAAGCTGCTCTAGAGGGTATGACGATGGTGGACTGCAGCTGTTCTGTTTACCAGCCAGGGGCCGTTCTTATTCAGTAGATGAGGCATTAAATTTGATCGGCTCATTTAGAAACAGTTTCTCATCTCTACAGAAATAAGTTTTGGTCTTTTAGTTTTGTTTGAAAACAACGAAAAGCAAATTTTGCATTTTCCATATTAATTAAAATGATTTATTTCAATAAATCATTTTATTCCACTATTGAAGAAAACTCCCCGAGCCTACTTTTGCCAACAATACACATGTTAAAGTTTGTACTTGATGTGCTGCTGAGGTAAAGAGGAATCTTGCTGTGCTCAAAAACTTGCTGAGGATGATGATTTATTGTGCAGATGAGGCGGAGACCTGTCAGACGACTGCTGCTTGTGGCGGGAGATCAGTTCCTGCTGAGCTGTTGGACAGTGGAGACCTGGAGTGTTCACTCTGCATGAGGTGAGCTCACCCAGTTCAGTTTCAGCATTTGCAGTTTAAGCTTAAGATCTGTTAAATTAGTGTGTGCAAGTTTGTCATGTTGGCATTCTGCCGGGTGCTTTTGCTCATTTGTCGTCCAGATTGTTTTACGAGCCTGTGGCCACTCCCTGTGGACACACCTTCTGCCTCAAATGTCTGGAACGCTGTCTGGACCACAACCCCAACTGTCCTCTGTGCAAGGAGAATCTGTCTGAGGTACATTTGTTCGTAGAGGGTAGTGATGTCAGTGTGACTCCTGTGTAGTGTTTTCTTTTCTGTGTTCATAATGTTTAATGTGTTGTGAATGTGATGGAAGGTGTTGCAGGTTTCACTCATTCAGGAAAAGAATGAATGAATAAAATTGACGGTAATATTTTTCTTTGTAATGCTCATGTGCAGGCAATAGCAAACCAATGTGCTATTGTGTATTTTTACAGTATCTAGCTAGCAGGGGTTACAACAAGACCCTGCTGATGGAGGAAGTCCTGCAGCGTTACCTAGGAGATGAGCTGGCAGAGAGGAAGAAAATCCATGAAGAGGAGATGAAGGAGCTGTCCAAGTCAGTTGTACTAACACACCCGTGCACACATTCACAAATGTTCTACAAAATTCTTCAAAGCTATTGATTATTCAAACACATGCACAAAAAGTAACAGTTTCTTCACTGTGTCTCTTGCAGTTTAAACCAGGAAGTGCCCATCTTTGTGTGTACCATGGCCTTCCCCACCATCCCCTGCCCTCTGCACGTATTTGAGCCACGCTACCGCCTGATGATTCGCCGCTCAATGGAAACTGGTACCAAGCAGTTTGGCATGTGCATCACTGATGAGCTCAAAGGCTTTGCTGACTATGGCTGTATGCTGCAGGTATGACTTCCCTCACAGATTTTCTTGTGCGTCTCCGTGAGCAGTCAAATAGAAATCATATCAGTGCTGATATGAAATGCTGTGTTTCAGGTGAGAGATGTGAAGTTCTTTCCCGATGGCCGTTCAGTGGTTGACACCATTGGCGTGTCACGGTTCAAGGTCCTCAGCCATGGCCAGAGAGATGGTTACAACACTGCTAAGATTGAGTACCTGGAAGACAAGAAGGTGGGCGTGAGGAATGATGTGCTGGTGTTCTGTCAGTAGAATCATTTCAGACACTTTACATCACAATACTGACAATCACAGAGTGGCACAAAGCAGAGCTCGGGGGTTTTGCCTGTCACTGTTCAGCAGTGCAAAGAAAAACAAACTTGAGTCCCTGCTAGTGTGCCACTGGCAAATGTAGTCCTTTCATATGAAAGGAGAAAAAAACCATGTCATTGTTTATTGTTTTTTCTAAAACGCATATAAAATATGTCTGTCTGATCAGGTGGAGGGGGAAGAGCTGACAGAGCTTCTGAAGCTGCACGACTCGGTGTATGATCAGGCCAACGGCTGGTTCACATCTCTGAAAGACAACATGAAGAGTCAGATACTCAGCCACTTTGGACACCTTCCCAGCAAAGACCCGGACCCACAGGTCTGAAAGTGTAGTGTAGACTCACAGATTTTCATTTATAAATAAAAGCACAGTTTAATGAACACCGTGATGGCAGGAAAGAAAAGAAATCAGCAACATCTCAGGAATAGCCGCACAAAATTTTTTTGCTTTTGAATGAATTAGTGCATTTTATATTTGGCAAGGTTTCCAGTGTTTGCATGATATTAAATCCTGAAGATGCACCTCATTGCAAAGAAGGATGAATGAAAACAGAAGTCAGCAGACACATATTTGCCCTGTGGGTGACAAATTCAATTCAGTTTAGGTCAGTGTGACATCAGGCAAGATTCAGATCAAGACTCCTTGATACAAACCATCATTTGATTGCTTACAGCTTACATATGTGTGATTTATACTTATAATTGATATAGGTATGATTTTATATTTAAATAGCATTACCAATAACCTTTTTAATACCCTACACGAGTAACTGTTTTGGCTGCAGATGGCAGCCAAAGTCACATAAAATGACTCCATTAGAAAACTAGGCCTTTGCTAAGTCATGTGACCACTGAAGGTTTTTCTAATCAGTGTAAACTGTTTCTAAATTGAACAAATCTTTGTTGTACTACAGGCCAGTCCCAGTGG
This sequence comes from Oreochromis aureus, assembly GCF_013358895.1. Lineage (NCBI taxonomy): Eukaryota > Metazoa > Chordata > Actinopteri > Cichliformes > Cichlidae > Oreochromis > Oreochromis aureus. The sequence goes on from NC_052957.1 coordinate 27,055,713, forward strand.
TCCAGCCTGGTCCTGGTGGCTGCTCGCTGTTCTTCCCTTGGAAAACCGTGCCCAGCTCACAATCCTGGCCATGACCTCCCTCAAGGATCGCCTCATTGCCGTCCGAAGAGTCCTCATCTTTGTCACTCGCAAGAGGCCACGGTGATGGAGGAGCTGCTTGGAAGAACCGCTCTGGCATCTATGCAGTTCAGAAACGTGTTCGGTCATTCGTCCGTTCGTCGGGTCTCTTCTTGACTGGTTCATTCACTTTGTACATGTGTTTACTCGTTCATTCTCTCATCTACTCCTGCGTCAGTTTACTCTCAGATGCTCATTCCTGTGTCACGTAGCCTTCCTGAACGCCCGTGTCAGTTCTGCTGAGAGCATCAGCTGGGTCACAGCACTGGCATGAGGGTGTTCCTGCTTTCTCTTTCTTCATCCAGCATCTCCCAACCAGCTTCACTACTCACGAGTGACCCAGACCACAACACACTTCTAAACCAGTGATATTTGACGTGGCGTTCTCAGTCTTGTTGGAGGAAAAATCGATCGGGCTGAGCAGGGATGCTTTCATTAGGGTCAAGATGGGCTCTCTCTATGAAGGAACAAAAACCTGTTCTCACATAAGCAGTGTGATCAGGTTCAAGAGGAATTTTTCCTACACATTTTAAGCAGTGTTTAACAAAATGGGAACAGAGCTGTGCAGTCTTCAGGATTCACAACTGGGAACCAAAAAACGGAAGAAACCCCAGTGATGTGACAGAATCGGCTTTCTGTGTTTTTTTTTTTTTTTTTTTTTTTTTTTTATATTATACAGATTTCATCTGGCTTGCTTGTGACATTTAGGAAAACACTCCTACAATGCAGTATTTATCATGAAAGGTGTAGCTTATTTTCTAATGAAGACAGCATGGTGGACTAGGAACAACTCGGGCAGACCAACACCCTGAAAAAGCATCATAAAGCAGGAGAGACAAATCCACACTTCCTCTCAGAGCTTTCAGAATAAAAGCAGTGTGTCTTATATTTATAATTTGGCCGTTTACCCTGGAGTTAAATTACTCTGGAGTCAGATTCAGGGTTGTGATTCCATCCACCCTTCAATAAAAAGACAGATACGGGGGTTTCTGCCAGGTTGCCCGGCCCACTTGGTAAGGATTTAAAAAAGCAAAAAAAAGATGTCCAGTAAGCGGACAAGCAGCTGATGCCTCGCTTGAAATCTTCCTGAGCCGAAACTTGTGCATAAGCATCAGTACCTCAGATTGTGTGAAAGGAAGGAATGAATGCCATGAAAGCCTTTGTGTTGAGATTGTGATTTCACTCATGCTAACACTAAAAACCACCACAGACTACAGTGTGTACGATCAAGTGCAACTCTACATCTGCACTACTCGTTCTGAAGAGCGATTGAGCGTAAGACTAAAGCTTAAACCTCCATCACTCAAGTTGTGCTAGTGTTTAGGAAAGAGCAGATAACAATGCATCCTGATAATGTTGATCTGGATATTTTTTAATTATTTTTTTTTTTTTTTAAATGTCCTAAATGTAGCATATCTTTGGGACTTCAAGTACAGATGTAGTTATAGGGGCTGATTGTGTATTTTTGTTTGTTTCTCTCCCTCTGCTATGCCCTTAGGTGTACGTATATGTTCAAAATTTAATTTGGGTGAATTTCTGTGTGTATAAATGTAACTCTGAGGCCTTTTTAATGTTTTATTTAAGGAACGTTTCAACAACCTTTCTCTCTCATCCTCTTCCTGTTCATTTACATGCACACTGTAATGCAATTCCTGGATTTTTCTAATGAGCTGTTGGATATGTTGATATGAAGTCACCCAAGCACTTTATATGTATCTCTGATGCCTGACAGACATGCCAATGTGAACATTTGCAAAGAGTTTATTTTTTTCTTCTTTTGTAAACGTTTTTGCTGCTACAGATCTGTTTCTGTTGGCACTTGACATCAACAGTTGTTGATTTGAAAATCCTGAAATCGGCGCACAATAATGATCCTATAAGCCAAATTTTCATAATGTATAAAGTTTTTTGTTTTGTTTGTGTTTTTTTTGTTTGTTTTGTTTTTAAATTGGCCTTGAATTTCTTTGTATCTGGTTGTTAAATTTGGGTTTATACCCACAATTTCAAGCTCTCACAGTGTCTGTTAGCAATAACATATGAAGCATGCCAAAAAGGGGGGAAGAAAACAAGAGCAATGGAGGTTTTTAAAAATTCACGACATAATTTTGCACGTGTGGATTTTCTTAGTGAGAAAATGAATGTAAATGAGAAAATTCTACTTAAATGTCTGAAAGGAGATTTCTATATATTTATCCTACGGATGGAATTCAGCAGTTCTCAATAATAAAGAGCGTTCTGTGTCTCTTTATGCAGACTTTTAAGCAGATTAGGTCGTGGCTATAATTGCATTGTCAGTGTGCATATAAATGCATATTCTCTCTGTGTTGCTGTTTCCTTTTCAAATGTTTGTGACTCCACTGCAGTCACGTGCTCTCTGCATGGGAGCAGTGTTCACAATGTGCTGCATTTCCCTGGCGTATTTGTAAAGGGAGCTCTTATACCTATTTTTTATTGCAAATAAAGGAAAGCACATTCAGTCGTGTCCACCTGTTTTGTAGCCGTTTCTGAGTTTGTTATCTCATAAAAGTAAGGTAGAGAGGCATGTAGTTTATGTACGCCTACGATGGTGATTTTTTTTTCTACTTGATATTATCAGTTGTCATATAAGATGTGGCCTATTTGATGGTTAACAGCCAGGCAACAACCATAGATGTTGCAGGTATGTTGTTTATACGGTCATGATGAAAAGCAAGTGCACCATTTTTTAGGTATAAGGTTTTATCAGGGAACGGTTAGGGAACTGAAGGAGAAAAATTATTCATGAATGAATAAAATTGAAACCATTTAAGATGTTTGACCGCTTTCCCAGGAGTGGGCTTCCCGGCAGCTTCCCCCCAATGTCAGACTGTGCAATGCTCAGAGAAAGTGCAAAACACAGAAGCACTACCCAGAATCTCAGACTCTACAGGCCTCAGCGTTTTGCATGTTAAAGTTTATGGCAGTATAATTAGAAAAAGACTGAACAAGTATGGCTTTTTTGGAAAGATTGCCAGAAGAAAGCCTCTTCTCTCTAAATAGAAGGTGGCTCACAGCTAATGTTTGCAAAGTCACATCTGAACAAACCTCAAGACTTCTGTCCTGAAGTTCTTTGTGCATCTGCAGGATCCGGGGACCTTGCACTTACTGATTCTTAACTAAATCCATAATCCAAAATTCTTCCACAATTCACAAGTCATTAAGAACATTTCAAGTTTTTGCCTTTAAAGGTGGTTCTACATTGGCTCCTGGGATGTGCTTAGTTTTTCACACACTGCCTTTGCGTCTTGGTTCAATTTTTTGTTAAATAAATGACATGATGTAATATGACATGTGCTCTTGTTCATATGAAGATGACCCAATTTCAACTCCTCCTACGAACAAGATCATTTTTGTATTATGCCCTGATATTTAAAACCTTAGAGGGTGTAGTTTATCTGCACTTTATCCCATTAGGTTCCTGAGAATCCCAGTTTCTAGTCGTAACAGGGAATGAGGCCTGAGACATCCAATGTGAGCTCATCAGACTAGGCAAGGAGAGAGGGAACATGCTGGTGTGGTGCTGCCTTCCTCCTCCCTCAGTGAGACTGCAGATTTGGCTCACTCAGCCAGTGTAATCCAAACAACAAGCATCTACCTGTTTCATTCTCCTCTTAGGCTCCACTGGTGTTTTATATAGTCTGTTCAGTGTGACTGTTACTGGGCAAAATGAATTGTGGATGTGTTTGGGTCTAGCAGCTGTGCGCCACAGGGGGGCAGTGTTTGCTGGAAGATAGCAGGTGAGCTGAATCATGGGGGCATTGAGTTCATACAGGCCTCCAGCTGAGAGGAGGCAGAAGAATATGGTAACATCATCATCACATCCATGTAGAACATCCATCATGTTCTGACACGTCTTTGGTGTTACACAAAGTGCATGTTGTCAACATTACAAAAGCATCCTGACAGCACTGCCATCCGATAAACAGCATCGTTTACAGCCACACAAATAACCACAGTATGCACACAGCTTTTGGTATTTTCAAGAGATGTGGATGAACTTCATTTTCAATCTTTCTCTTGTGCTATCTTCAGGACAAAGGGATCAAAAGTGCACATATGAATCATCATACAGAGACTGAACACACATTTTCCTTTAAAGGAAAAATTAAGTACAACATTTTAGAAGAAAACTAGGTGTGCCTCCCACTTTCTGCTAAAAAAGATAAATATGCTTAGCAAACTGATTTTTGTCCAGATATGTAATTTCTGCCTCCTGTTTTTTAGGTCCAAAGAGCACGAGGTGTTTTTTCTTCCCACCCCAGGCATCTTTTTCATCCATACACCAACACGCCTTTAGTGGTGGGAAGCCATGCTAGCATTTCCAACAGTTACATGTCCTGCTTCAGGTAATCAGTGGGACTGAGGCCTAGGCTGAGGAAGAACTAGTCACTCACAATCCTGCTTTTACCATCGAATGCGACAAAATGGCAAATCTTGCAAATCCAGCTTCATCGACATGCTGACATGCAGTCACACATCACAGCTTCAACGTCACACAAGATGAAGGAGGAAGCTGTGGTAGATCAAACACAAGCAGAGTGTTAGCTCAGTGTTTGACCCATCCGAGTACACAGCCAAACTAAACACACACACAAATACAAATACAATGAAATTCATACTCATACTCAAAATGTGGTTTTAGTGTCAGGGTTACAATTGAGTTATGGTTAGGTTTAGGGTAAGGGTCAGGGTTAGGCATTCATCTTTGATTATTAGGGTTAGGGTAAGCGGCTAGGGAAAGCATTATGTCAATGGGAGGTCTCCACAAAGATAGCAAACCAGACGTGTGTGTGTGTGCCATTATGTACATAATGTGTGACAGACAAGTTTAAAAATATCAGTGTGATGATTGGTGTTAAAGATATTTAATAGCTATCGCTCCGTGAATGGAGTTATGGTTGTGCCTCACCCTATAATAAAACTTGGAAAACCTGCTTACAATTGCAATTTGTTCTTACTCTTATTCTCATCTTATAAACTATTTTTACTTTCTGAACAGTTAAAACTGTTCAGGCTAAAACTGAGATCTTTTTAAAAAGCTACAGACACACACAAAAGGAAAATATCTGGATCAAAGCCTTTTCTGTAATCTAGCTCTTGGTCCCTGTTTGACCTGATTAACAGCCACAGGTGTTGAGTCACTGTGTGTGAGTACCATCTAATGACATTAGAAACACAAACATGAATGTCCAGTGACAAAAGCCACTTCCTCCACCTCCAAGGTGTGGATCAGTGGCAGTGGGTGTGTTTGTCACAGGGATTAAATGGTATTGTTTGTTATTTCAGGTTCAGCCCGGTCGTGCGCGTCGTTAGAAACTTCTCCTTCTGACTTCCCCTCCACGGCGCTGTTTTTGATTTCATCATCATGTTTCATAGCAAGACAAAACTCAGATACAGATGATACTGATGAGTAACCTGACACATGGAAAATTACCTTGTGAGAAGAGCTTGCTAAAAAAGCACACAGACACACGTCTTTGATGCGATCTGACAAGCTCTTTGGTGAAGAACCGTCTGAGATAAACATGCATTATGAAAACCTAAGAGAGAAAAATGAAAAAGAAAATACCTGCAAATGGGCAAACACTGAGGAGCCGAGCTTCAGCGAACACTGAGCGGTGCCCCCCATGAGTCACTCTGGGCAGGCTCACGAAGAGTCTGAGTATATTTTCCAGGTCTAGAATAAACTAAGCAGCCTAATTTACATGTCCAGCCTGGAATCTCCAAAATATCCCTTCTATAGATAACACATGAAAGCAGGGCACACCCAGTGGTTGATACTTTGATGTCTTTGGGTCATCCCCCATCATCACCTTCAAAGGAAAGACTCAATCAAGCGGGCAAGACCATAAGTTTTAGGGCACAGTGCAAAATTATTTTTATCCCCAACAGGATGTGAAACAGCAGCTCTTACAATAAAGACATATGACCCAATTCTTGCCTTCTGATGTCTTCATACTTTGTCCTTGCTACTCCATTATGTTCCTTCCCATATAGTCCTTTTTTCCCCAAATGTAATTGTTGTAAAAATCTGTGAACCTCATTTTCTTATAATGATACAATCAAAGTTGTGTTTTTTGCTTTTTTATTTAAAGTGCCCCTTTTCACAATGGCAATAATATTATACTGAAGGTATGTTTATATATGTTTACTTGTACTCCAGATTCCCGTGGTTTAGTTCCATGTGGGCTGACTGATGTTCTTTTTTTCTTTGTTTTCCTTTTTTTTGGTGTACGTGGATTGACAGTTTAAAGTGAGCGAGGCAAAGCTTTAGCATCTGGATTACCAGAGAAATGTAAAACTGTAGCATAGTGATGGGCATGGATACAGAAAAGAGAACAAAAGTAGCAATCAAACAAACAAACTGTGAATTTGCTGCAGAAAACAGACTGAGGACAAATTGCAGAACAAGAATCAGGAAACAGTAAATACTGAACTGACTGGCTGAAGAGCTGCGGATGGATAAAAACAACAGATGTAAATAGAGGGCTACAATTTAAAAAATACAAAAAGTTTGAATTGTCTTATCCAAACTTGCAAATAAAGTTGTCATTATTGGGACTCTGTTGGTGGCTCGTGAAGACACAACAGTGCATCTACCAAGTTTTGTCATTAAATTTCAGCCTACTAGTGTGTTCTTCCAAGTGCTAAATGGTAAACTTATACACTGAGTGAACTTCGACCTGATTGAGCTAAGGTTATAGATTCAGCATGTGTCTTTAAGGTCTAGCAAATTTCATAGCAATTAGCCACAAAACTGTTAAGATATTTCACCTAAATGTAAAGGTATTAACCTAAGAAGGTGCAGGAAAAGTCCCAGAGTCACCAAGTAAGTAGCATCCATGCCAAAAGGACTATAAACTCACTGGTCATTTGTACATCCTTGTCAAGAATCTCCCATTCTACCACCATATCCTAAATGTGCTGTGTTGGATTGACATCTAGTAATTTTTCAGGCCATTTGACTACAGTGAACTCTCTGTCTTGTTCATGAAACCAGTTAGAGATTATCTGGGCTTTGTGACATGGCACATTATCCCACTGGAAGCAGCCCTCAGAGGAGCACACAGTGGTAAAAAGTGGATAGACATGATCACCAATAATACTCAGACAGGTCATCACCTTTAAATGATGCTCTCCTGGTATTAAGGGGCCAAAAGTGTGCAAAAAGAATATCCTCCACACCATTAGACCATCAGCTGCTTGTTCTGATGACCTCAAAGCAGGATGGATCCATGGTTTCATGTTGTTTACACCCACCATCCAAGTGTCACAGCAGAAACTAAGACTAACCTGGCTACATTTTTGTTTTGGTGTAGCCTCAGTTTCCTGTTCTTAGCTGGCAGGAGTGGTACCAATTGCGGCCTTCTGCTGCTGTAGCCCATCTCCTTCAAGGTTTGACGTCTTGTGCATTCAGAGATGCTCTTCTGCATACGCTGATTGTGGTGGGTGGTTATTTGAGTTATTGATGCTTTCCTATTAGCTTGAAGCAGTCCAACCACTCACCATCAGCAGTGCATTTCACCCAGAGAACTACCACAAACAGGATATTTTTCTCTTTATTGTCTCTAGTGCATTTTTCGTGGTAATATCAATTGTTGAGTTGACCCATTTCAGCCTGGACTGAAGCCGTAAAACAGCAGACCTTTACTTCAGACATTAGTATCCACATCACATCCAGCATTAGTCATCAGGGATGCTGGAGGACAAATTATACAACATGACTTGTAAAAGAGGATGCTGATATCATCGTGATGTGATATGTTATCAGTATGCAGCTAACAAGAGACATGGCTGCTGACAGGTACTGTAAGAGGGATGGCAGCAGGAAATAATGCAGCCCGTCTGCAGAGCAGTGACAGCAGTACTGAAATATTTATCACTGTTTCCATTTCACATGCTCTAATTGCCCTGTATCCCTGTCTGAGAAGTGGGGGGATACAAACAAAAGCTGGAAGAAAAGAAGAAAGTAGGAAAACTGTTTGCGTAAAGGCAATAAACTAGACTTCCCAATAGGTACGCATTTACAATTACTTACATTGTAACTACTGACTAGATTTGTCATTTATCTGATTGCTCTGATTAGTTGTGCTTTTCGCATAAGGGTCCAAAAAGCTATGTTTTGCATGGACTAACCATGTGTGATTAGTTTGTGTCTACTTACTTGATAGGTGCGTGCTAGCTTCTGCATAGCAATAACGGTTATCAGCCATGCTAGTATCAACTCCATCCTCATTCTAGCAAACTTGAATATACACAAGAGTTATTTTAGTTTTGTATTTTCTAGTTATTTTTATTTAATTTAAGTTTTTTTTTTAATTCGGTTAGTTTCAGTGAGTTTCCAGAGTGGATTTTCTTGTTCAAGTATAGTTTTTATTGTTTAAAAATGTTTCTGTTTTATTTTGGTTTTTATTACAATTTAAGTATTATTGCATGTAATGCATATGTCAGAAGCTAAACTAACAACTAAAATGTTTTTTCACATCTAGTTTTTCTCAGGAGGTGCACGTCGGGTTACGAGGAAGCATAAGGAGCAAGGTTAAAAGGCATTTCCTGCAGAGATTTAAATCAGGCAGTGCTCCAGCGCTAATGTTTAGTAAGGTGGGAGCAAGAAGAAATAAGTAATCCTATGAGTTGGGTTGTGTTTGTAACTGCTATATATTGTTGAACGCACTTGTGTGAATGCGCATGTGCAGAAATGTTTCGGGGTGGTGAGGAGGGGGTGAGTTTGGTTCCGGGCCCCAGAAAATCTAGTGCTGTCCCTGGGACAAAGGGGCGGGGAATGAGGAGAAAGAGAGGCAGAGAGACATAGGGACTGACTGCGAGAGAGAGAGGGCGGAGAGAAGCGAGAGAGAGAGAGAGAGAGAGAGAGAGAGAGAGAGAGAGAGAGAGAGCGCGCAGCAGGCAGCGGTCCGGCACTTGGTCGGTATGTTGCAGCAGCAGCGGAGCTTCTGTCTGGGACTATAGCGAGAGAAAAACGCGCCTTGGGTTGAAAATATTAGTAAGGGGATTAAAATTAAAACTACCCGAGGATGAGACATACGGCGTTCGCCTGAAGGAGACTAAAACACGCCGTTATTCCGCTAATTTACCACCTTTTTTAAACGAAAATGGCGAACGACTCTCCGGCTAAAAGTCTGGTGGACATAGACCTGGCATCCCTGAGGGTGAGTGTGTTTCACAGTGACATTTTCACGCTCGCGTTTACCCTCTTTCTCCATCTGTTCTTTTTACAAAAAAATACAATCACACAGCGAGGCAGTGCTGTTGTTGACACAGCCCTACGGCAGCTTTTCTTTGTCTATATCCGCTGGCATGAGAAGCGAACCGGGCGCAGCCGGCTCCTGCATCGAACGAACCCGCTTGTAATTGCTACGGGGAATCAATTAATCCGCTTCTGCTGTTTGTCTTTTTCTTTTAAATCCAGGATCCTGCTGGGATTTTCGAGCTGGTGGAAGTGGTCGGAAATGGTACATATGGACAAGTCTACAAGGTTGGTCTGAGCCTCCATCTCTCTCCCTGTTTCTCCCAGTGTGTGTGTGTGTGTGTGTGTGTGTGTTTAAGTACCATCTGAGAACAAACTGGCGGCGGAAACTGGAGCACAAACATGCATTTATGTATTTTTTCCTCTCTCACGGTCTCAGGAACACGTTTATTATAACATTACCCCCTCCCCTCCTTCACTTGGGACCAGTGCGGTCTGGACTGGATTATCTCTGATAGCGTTTTGACCTCTCTCTCTGCTTTACATCCATTTATTTATTTTAATTATTTCATCTTAATGTTATTCAACGATGCTAACAGCATCCCGGTAACGTTAGGCCTATTTTGGTCCTGAAGAGATCCCTCCTCCCTCTTCTCCTCCTCTCCTCATCCACACCCCAGTGAAATATTCCTTGCACAGTGCACGCGTTGCCTCGCACTGACAGGGCCAACCCAATCCGTGCATGACAGGCTTCACCACGCTGACCGACTTGTGCGCCATTGGGTGGGCGGTGTTTCATTGCGCATTTGTGCACACCGTTGCCCGGCAGGCCCTTCTGCTGGAGCGGCCCTGTGCTGCATTAATGGAAGGGGGGGAGGCGGTAGGCCTGTTCATCCCATCACACTTAGCGGAAAAGGCATTTGACGGAGACCTGGTGCTCTTGCAGCCCAGTTTTCCACCTCCATAGCCTGGCAGAGATGAGCAGCAGAGCAGCGACATCACCCTGTTGTTGTTATTTGGCAAAACTGAGAGCACACGGGAAAAAAAGGAGGAATGGGTTACAGCTGATGGATCTGCCAGAGCTTCTGTTGAGCTGGCTCCTGGAAAATAGTGTGTCACACACATGCAGCTTTGTATCGTATAAAGCTTTTGCGTTTCTGAATGTTGCTGTGGTTTGTTTTCAAAAGATGTCACATGAATATCATGTAAAACACAAAGCAGGTAAGGCTTGGGTGGCTGTGACCTGCAGTCATTTTCAACATCCAATACTTGTGTAGCACAAATTGCAAGTCAAATCTGTGACCCACTCTTATATTCCTGAAGCTAGAAAATAGTCCCCGTATGTTTGTGTGTTTTTCCCCTTCTGTGCTGCATTCTAGCAATGGCATTGGCCCAGCCCAAATCCTTTTGGAATAACTCCAACTGAATTTCACTGAACAACAAACACCTTGACTGAGATTTGTGGTGCACATGCTCTCGCCAATAGTTTTTTTTTGTAGGATTAATTGAAACACTGACTTTAGGTTTTGTCGAGCTCTTTTCACACGTGAACACACATGACATTGTCTGAAGTTGTTCTTTCCTATATGTCACGCACAGTGGGAGGAGTGCGTGCCGGCGCTGTGATTTCAGTGCTGCAAGTACACCGTTAATTTAAGTGTGTTGCCTCTCTGGTACGTGCAGGAGGCATGACTTTACTTGCTAGCTGTGAACAAACCAGTCTTATCACATGAACTGTTCTTAAATCTGCGCATCTGGACGTCACACAGATTTTATAGTAGAGAACTAGGAGGTTATAGTGTGATGGGTGAATGTCTGGGAAAAGTTCGGGGCTGCTATGCATAAGGTAAGCTAGGCAGGGGTTTAATACAGTCAGCTAGCTTAATCAGCTCTTACTAAGCATTAAATCGTGATTTAATTTGGATGACAGAATTGTTTTTGGACAGTACACAGAGGGAGGGAGTAATTCTGTCATTTAAGTATGACTGCAGCTGTCAGCCAGTGTTTTTGAACTGGATAGCAGCAATATCTCAAATGACAAAACTAAATTTTTAGAGTTTGCCTTTATTCCGGTGCCCAAAAGACTTTAACAAAGAGTTACATCAGCCTCATAATATGTTTAGTACTGCTGTTATGGAGGTTGTAACATGTGGTAGAAATCGTGACATGAAGAAGATTGAAAATAGATTAAAGTTATACATAAATATGTTCATATAAGACAGCTGGAACAGGCTCCAATCGTAGACAGTATAAAAAATGGAGGCTGCCTCCCTATCGCAAAAATGAAATTGATACATAAGTGCCTTAAACCTGCAAGGCCACCTGATGGCGATAGCTGTGGTTGCCACAAAGGCTTCTGGTCCTGTAGATGTCTGCGGGAAAATGTCTTTTTACTTGACCTCCATAAATGTTTCCTCCTGAATTTATCGGCTCAGTCACTCATTTCAAATTGAACGGAATAAGTCTATTTTATAAATCTTGGTCAAGCCTGTGTTTTAAAATTAAGGACTGCGTGCTCATTGGCTAATAAGTTGTCAGTCATTAGCCACTTGGCTACTAAGATAAAGAAATGCTTATCTCAAGGCTTCAGTCGGAACTTCAGAATCTAGTGGGTGACATTATTGTAGCCATGTCCATCTTTTATACTGTCCACACCACCTAGTGGTCCTGCAGTCCTGAAGTGGATAAGTAGGAAAAAATAATGGATGGATATATGCTATGTTGTTTATGTATAGCTGGTTAACATGGTCCATATGGTAGCAATGGTATGAGATCGTCTTAAAGCATCGATAGAGTCCATATGGAACAGTTACTGTGGACAAAGATTCGCTTTGGCTCTACTAGTGTCTACAGTCCTAAAGTGTGAATGGAGACCCATAATAAAGGTTTCTTAAGCCTGATTTTAATAAAATCCAATATTCCCATATATTTATATATTATTATCAATTTTCACTTATCGGCCATTATAAATGTCAATAAGGACACATCAGCAAAAGGCTAATATCACCCAATAATATTGGCTGGGGTCTAATCCAGTCTTATGCAAGCATATATCATGAGCTTATGTTCGTCTGACTTCTTGAATTTACACGTTTACGTTAGGCGTTGGTGTTCACAGAAGAGTACAAGGCTCTACTGCATCTTTGCTTTTGGGGATTACACAAGTCACTGGCAGCACCGAGCGATTCCTCTTATTGAGAGGAGCGTCACTTTGAATTTCTAGTCGTGGATGGCGAGGCCGGCCCTGAGGCGAGCCTCTGTAAATGCACGCTCGGTGTGTACAGCGAAACTTCTCCTTGTAATTATACACAGTGGGTGTGTTTGTTTGGCTGTTTTTGTTTTTTCGATGCTGCAAGAAAAACAAGACTGAATGAGATCTCGATTTACTTTGAATTATTATTATTATTTTGTTTGTTTCTTTGTGGTTGGCGGGGAGTGGACGGCAACGGTGGCTGTAAACGTTTCATTAGAGCAGGGGACAAGTGGTTTTGGAAATGCTCTGATGCACTGAAGCACAAATTAACCTTGACATTTTGAGTTTAGTTCCTCAGGATTCAATGAATCATAATTACGTGTGCCAACCAGGGTTCGAGTGAAGCTGAGGCTTTTTTTTTTTTCCCTGTGCTTGTCTGTGCCGCCTGCCTCGCTAACATCTGACCCCAAAACTTACGTGTGTCTGCATGTGTGTATGTGTTTGGGTCTGCACATGTGCACTTGATCCTCCACACTTGGCGATTGGTCAGGTTTCCCAGGCTGGCGAGTAGCTGCAGAGCATGACAGAGTGAGGAGTGTTGCAGCTGTGTGCACCGACAACAGCTGTTGGGACAGAGAAATAAAAACAGGAGAGGGAGTAGAGGGGTTGGGGAGAGAGAGACAGAGAAGATGAAATACGCAAGAGAGAAGATTTCACCATTGAGGTACCAAAGTGTTTTAATTTGCTTGTAGAAAATAAAGACGAAGGCCTCAGTGCATCACTCACACCGCTGTGCGAGCCACGTATTAAATCGAACATCCCAGACGACAAGCTTGCCTCCACACGATGGGGTTTCGAGTTTAGCGTAATGTGTAGGTTTCACTGGATTTCCTTGAAATGAAAAGCTGAAACATCTGCAGAAAACATGAAAAGAAACAAATGAATATGTAGAGGTCACAATGTTTCTGTTTCCATTTAAACAGTGGGAGGTAAGGGAAAAATTCAATCAAAGCTGAAGAGAGGGGCTGGAGGAAAGTTTTTAAACTCCGGGGTAAGGCCGCACTCAGCATGTGGGGCTGGGAATCCCCCTCTCTCTGAGGAAATGGTTTAACCCATTTATAACTTGCTGAGCTTTCGCTGCGCTTCTTTCCTTTACTCACTGTTTCAGGCTCACCGGCTCACACCGTCGTATAAAGTTGTAACAAAGTATCCGAGTCGAGTAAACGAATAAGCTTTTTGGCTTTACTCCCAAAAGATGAAGCTTGTTACCTCACTTGTAGAGTGAATGGAAATTTGTGAGGAAGCAGTGAAACGGCGGAAGTCATCAGCATGGTGAGGAGAAGTTGGTGGCTGTGCTCTGATGGCTAGATTAGAAAAACCACAGCCCTGTTCCTGTTGTTCTGTCATGTATCCACACAATGTATATCAGAGGTTTCTAACATGAGATTTAAAATGGAGTAGGAGACCACACTGTGGATCATGTTCAGCTTATTATCAACATGCTAGAGGGAGTACAAAATATCAGTTGAAATAACATAATTTCCACAAATGTGGAAAGCCTGGAAATATCCAGTTTTTACATGAGCAATTAGAATTTATACTCTTTAAGGCCTTTACACACCCTGAAGTATTCATTAAAAAGTACAGATGGGCCACAAGATTAAAATGCCTGACAGGCACAGTGGGTAACTTGGCTCATCTTGTTATGGTGCCGTGTTCTGTTGGGAAACCTGGCATTCATGCAGGTGCCACCTTAAGTCATAAATCAAAAAGCAAATTAAACACCCCGCCTCAGTGTGCCTCAAAAATACTGCAAAAACTGCAGGAGGTATACACCATGCAAATGGAGCAGGATACGCTGGGACAGGCCTGATCCATGGAAGACCTGCCCAGCATCCCAACCTCAGAGGATCCAGTGCCCATGAGCCTGGTGTCAGCAGACAGCATAGGATGGATTACCACCACCTCGATGGGTCAGAGCTTATTTAGAGGCACTTAGGGGACCTGCAAACTGTTAGACAAGTGTGAGTTTAAAAAAAAAGGAGTATTTATTTATTTATTTTATTTTAATTTTTTTTATTGTTGTGGCTGATCATTGGAAAATGAGTAAAAACCTAAGGTAATTAGACTTTTATGTTAAAAAAACCCACTTGAACTCTAAGTGAATAATTAGAAAGAGATGTGAATAAAATGAAAGCCAGATTGCACGGCAGGCTGTTCTCCTCATATCAGAGGTGGAATATGTACCGCCTCACCCTGGTGCAGTGTTTTGTAATCATCGTTCTCTAACCTGCCATTTCTGTGGTATGTGAGGATTTTATCTGTAGTGCTTCCAATATATAGTGTACCAGTGGAACTCCAGTGAGAGAGATTCTGTGCAGCTAACAAGACCAAGTGTTCCCTGTATTCTGTTTTTGGACGTAGAAGCATCAGCACTAAGTTTCTCCATTTCATCTGCAGTTTTCACCTGCATCTTGTCACCACGTTATGGGGAAAGATGAAGCGGATTTAAAGTTCTAACATTGATTTATCTCCCAGTAGGAACCATCATGAATGCTGCTACTTGTTTTATAATTTGGTTTATTTCACAGGAAGCCAGTGAAAAGAAGTAAGTGTAGATGTGATAACACCTTTAGACTTGATTAAATGTTAGGTTGCAGCAATTTTAACAGCTGCTGTCAGCAAAAATCAATCCTTTTTTTGATTTGTTGCATTTTGATAATAAATCTCTCTGGAGTTTAAGATAATGCCTGCAAAATGTGCAATACTATGATATAAAACACTAAACCATCTCATTAAAGGCTGGAAATAAAAAAAAAAATCTGTTTAGATAGATCAGATAATAAACAGCCCGTCAAAGCAGTTTCACTTCTTGTGCAAGTTTTCATCCTGACTTTCTAACAGGAAAGGTGCTTGTTTTTCTCTTTGCTGATAAAGTGAAGCTGGGTGTGGCTCTCTATCAGCTGCCTGTCATCTGATGGGTAGAGCACCATTACTGCTAGTGCCTCAGAGGAGATGCACCTCAGCGTATGACTGAATGCATAGCTGATCTGTCAGATACATGGATGTCTAAGTACTCAGGCTGTTTCAGGTTTCCTTCAACCTGCTGCAAGTCTACATCAGCATCTGCATCTTCCAGGAGGTTCAGTATGTTTCAATGAACTGACTGCAGTGCTGTTTTTGAATACTAAATATTGCCCCACTGCTTTTAGTAATGCACACAGCTGCAGAACAATTGGATTTTCTTTAAATGTTTTTAAAGTAATTCATTAAAAAAAAAAAAACCCAGTTCATTTGAGTCACCATACCTCATAGGTAGCTGGTATATCTGGCTTTTTTTGTCACTGAAATAATATCAAGAATCTTGACTTTTAGTATCCAGTAGTGCTACAAACTAGGACTGTGACTTATGAGTATACAGAGTACTTGACCTACAGTGAATCCACAGATTTTACAAACTGAAACCAAAAATAATTGGACTGACAATATAAATTTTTTATCAACTAACAACTCAAAGTGATGATTAATCCAAGTGGAAACTTCCACTGATGTGTCTTTTCGTCACTACAATCTTCAATCTTGACAAAAGCCACTTCCTTAAAGAAGGCTGGATGTTTAAATGTGTTGGAAAATAAATATCTTCATTTCAGTGACTCAAAATATCCACAGAAATAATGGTGTATGAGCTTAAACCTGTTAAAAAAAGGTTACATCAGGAGCATGTTATTATTATTATTATTACAACACTCCTCCTTAATTTCTTTTGTTTTCTAACTTATACGCGTGAAGCTATTTATAGCCGGGGCCCCGGCTCTGTAAAGTGGAGGAACTACAAAGCTGTCAGAAGGAATAGGCTCATGCAAAGCTGGCTCACCGGCCTTCCGGCTATTCAAACTGGAATGTTAGTCTTGTCTGCCGCGACCTTTCTCAGCACAGGAAGTGAAGCAGCAAAAGCCTGCCACCTCTCTATGGGGAACTTTCTTTACAGTCAGAGCTGCGCTTATCTGCTGTGACCTTTCCAGACAGAAGAAGTGGAAGCTGTGCCACTGATAGCAGTAACAGGAACCCAACTCTGTCACCGTATTTCATGGAGAAGTTGCACCTGATGGAACTGCTCCTGAGCCTTTCAGTGTAAAGGTTTCCATAAAAGTGCTTCAACACACCAACATGTAGGTGACTTTCTCTGTTAGACGCACTTTTCTTTTTTATTTGACACAAAGGTGACACTGTTACTGTTGTTAATGAATCTGTTAGCAGTAGCCAACCGTGCCTGCTAGCTAAAGTTAAGCTAAAAATAAGCCACAAGCCTCAGACAGTATCTGGGTCATGTTCTTTGATGCTCGCACTTGTGTGGACTGATGCAGTGACTGTACTGCTGCTGCTTCTGCTGGCGAATCTCCGAGGATCCTTTCATCCATCAGCAGAAAGATTTTGTTTTTTCTTTTGTATTTGAAGAGGTTTTGACATGGATGACATTTGCTTCCATTTGTTGCGTTCATTTTTACACCATTGTCACCAGAACAAGATTGACACTTTTAACTCTGCTGGAGATTGAATCTCTAGTCGCAGTTTACCTCACTGCTTTTATTGATCTTTATTTTTTTTGTGTGTGTTCTCTTGAGTACAGCATTGATTGCAGTTTAACTGATCATTAAAACCAACAATATAAAAGATGAGATCGCTGTCTGTGCTAAAAAATATTGATTTTTCACCGAAAATAAACACAAAGCAATAAATCAAAGTAAAATGTAACCAAAATATAAAAATAAAAGGCTTATTCGTTCAAATAATTGATCATTAAGGGAAATGTGCTTGTTACAAATTGAATTTATACCAATCAAGTAAATCAAATTTGACCAGATTCTATTAAATATATTGTATCCATTTTACTTACATGGGAAATTTAGATGTAATCAAATTACATAAAGTCAGCTTCTTTTTGAGCGTACAGTATTCAGACAGAAAGTGGTTTATTCAAGAGTCAAGATTCTTTAGTGTCTTTGTAAAAGAAATATATAATGGAATTAAGTTGCCTTCAAGAATTGTACTTAATGAATCTGAAAATAAAATATAGTTATAAATAGAAATAATAAAATAATAATAATATTATATGATCATTATCATAATTGTCAGTGATTATTTAAAGTATTTAATGTTATTATTATTTAAATAGTTTGAAATACATTTATCAGTTGAGAGAACTTCATTGTAAAATATCTGACTAATTTCAGTTCTTTATCATATTAGTTTTGAAAAAAATTTCAAGCACATAACTCATCTGACCCCACAGGTGAATATTGGTAACTGCCTTCAGTCAATTTCCTCTTACTTGCTGATGTGAGTCAACCGGGGGACCATTGCGACCGATGTGTTGGTTGACCCAAAACTGGAAAACCTTGGCGTGATTACCTCGTAATCCTTCAGCATGAGATGGCATGGAGGAAAGAGAGTGAGAATTAAGTTTAGGACTGATCAGGATAAACAGAAAAAAAGGGGCTACACTTGCTGCTGTTCATCTCTTAGTTATAGTTTTTGAGATGTAATTGTGTATCAGTCCCTTTGTGCCTTTAAGTACATATTTTATGTTTCTGTTAAAAGGTTTTTCACAAAGCAAAAGTTTCTTTTCTCATGAAATCACCTGAAATTTCTGAAGTGCTATTATCAGTTAGTCTGTGGAAAAAAAGGTGGTTCCTTGTTTGTGTGTGTGTATGCTTTTTAAGTCGAGACAAATACCCATCAAAGATGCCATCTTTTGGCCCACGTGGGTCCACAGTGAGCAGTCCACAGTGGGCCCCTCTACTGGTTTGAAATTTAGAGCACATCTGGGCCCCGCACTGCACATTAAGCAGAGCCCCCACAATGGAGCCATGTTCACACTCTTGGTGCGGGACTGTGGTGGGGGAAGCTTTGTATCTGTGTTTTGGCTTTTCGTCCACACGTAAACGAGCGTTTTGGATCACTGGAAAAAAAAAAAAACCTCCTTCCAACTCCGTTTCTGTGTTTACAGAGATTTCATTTTGCAACATCACAGGTGTGCAGCTCCTCTTTTTTTTGTCTTTTTTTAAAACATTGGAGTCTACAACTATTGTTTGTAAGCTTTTGATTGGGCAATATTTCTGTCTGGTTAGGGTCATATTGCCTCCTGTTTCTTTAACTTGCCCTTGACAGTGCTTGAGATGGTTTCTTGCCTTTTCATGTGGACAGAGATATTTTTCAAAAAATTTTCATAATTAGGGCATGAGGGGTTTCTACTGGTAAATCCATCATTCCTGAAGTGAGTAACCAAATACACTCAGACTGACATTAATAGACCCATGAGTGGCCTGACAATGTAAAATCTTGTGTTGATTCATATTTTAATGCCTCTGAGGAGGATCTTTGATATATTAGATGGATTAAACTATATTTAAACTCCCCATTTGTTCCTCTGGCTCAGCTAAATGTCTGAGATGTCACATGTAAATCCAGACAGTAGCATCAGCTGTGTTTGTTTCACTTATGCATGTCTATAAAAACCCATCTTAGTTAACAAATAGCCCTCTTTTATTTTTTTGGTTTTGTGTCTGCTGGCTCCTGGAAAGGTTGTTATATAATACACTCAGCTACAGTGTGTATGCGGTGTTAGGTGGATGGATGCAAGCGTGCAGACAGTGCAAACAGATGGCTTGTCGAGAGCATTAGCTCTGCCTGTGTGCCGTGTCAAACTGTAGATGGTACATTTCCGAAAATGAGTAACAAAAGAAATGAGCCTTTGTATTGTAAATGAGTGCACCGTGGCAGCATTTGGTATGGACTGAAATATCTGTTGCATTAAAGATTGAAAACTGCCATGTACTGAAATCTGACATGGAGCTACTAGCCAGGCTTAAAGTTCTCTGTAATCACATTTTTATTTTGTAATTTGTTTTTTATAGATATGGTAACGTCTCAGAGTGCATCATTGTGTTATTGAAAGTCAGGTTTTGGCATAAGCATGGGGTTTGGCAAAGTCCCCAATTATTATTTTCACTGACGTTCAGCGTGGATCCCAGAGAGGCCAGGCAGTCTCCACGCATGCTATTAACAGGTTGCATCGGGTTCCAGTTAGTATAAAAAAAAAAAAAAAATCAAAGCATAATTTGAATATTTAAATATAAAAAGATTCCATGTGGGTATGTAAACTCTGAGCCTCAAGCTTTATTTAAATATCTCCACCTGTTTGACACGAGGTTTAATCTTTACTTCTTCTTTTTCTTCCCCTTCCTCTTTTTCTTCCTCCTCTGCTCTCCCTTAGTGTAATATGTTTTATTTGCTGATATATATTGCTGCAGTGTTCTGTTACACCTCTGTCTACAGAGGGTTTGAACTACTTTACCCCTTCATTAGTTTGTATTATTTTCAGTCAAACTCGAATTGTTGTTCCAGCCTTAAAAAGAAAAACATCCACTTAATCTCTTGTATGTGCTTCTCTTGGCCTGTGCTGTGTTGTTTCTCTTCTCAGCGTTGGAGTCAGTGAGCCTCAGTTGTCCTTACTGTAAGTATCTACGGATGAGAGCGATAAGAAGGCCAAATGTAATTTAAAAGCTGAGGTGGTGCGGTTGTTTGTCAGTGTGAGGAGGCTGATTAGGTCTTGTTGTGAACAGATATCCCTTTGTGTTTGTTCCTCTGTTCTCAGTTATAGTCACGCTGACAAACTGATAGACACACGATAGGCACAAGAATCCATTTTTCTATGATCCAGCCCATAAAATACGTCACATGCTAGGACTGGCAAGTGATGAGATGTTATTAGTAGCCTTGCTTACTTCAGCTTCACCTTGCTTAATGTTTCCTGTGTGTTATATCAGTCATATTTGCGTAACTGCCAGTGATCTTCATCCTTTAAAACTCAACAACCACAGGGCTAAAGCTAAAATCCAGATGGAAAATCTGCAGGAAAAGCTCACTTTTAGGAAAAGTTATTGCTCGACAAAAGATAACAGCAGATCCATTTTGTTTTATAGAGCAGGCATCAAATGGAATTCTTGGCTTTTCTTCTTTTTTGTGGAAGTTTTTAAGTAAATGACATTATGTTCAAATCCTCTGGTGTTGGGGATTTATAAAAGAAAATTCTCTAAAATATTCAGTCTCATGGGTAAATGCCAATGTGGTAATAACACTGCTAGTGTTGCCCTGATTCTGGTTTTTCTGTTTTGATACTGATAACTTGGCTTTGGGGGAAATTACCATCATATATTTATCTTAATTATCTCACTTACATGGATTTCAGCTTAACCTCCTAAGACCTGGCGTCCACATATGTGGGTTGTCTAGACAACAGTACTAAATTTTGCTCTACAAAGGCCTGATATACACTCACGAGGACATTATTTTACCACTGTTCTATTGAAATTTAAAACGAATGTCCTCATAGGTGGATACCCTTGTAAAGCAAAATCAGGTAAAAAGATTATTCTTTGTTTTTACATTCATCAGGTCCCAATCAGCCCAAATAGCAAGGAGAAATTAAAAATGCATGCCGTGAAAGAGTTCAGGTCTTAGGAGGTTAATGTGAGAGTCTTGTTGTGTTGTTGTTTTTTTGCTAAGTTTCTCCTCTCCCTGCCCTCAGTTTGACTGTCAGCCACACATTTTAGTGACTTTACAAAACTCATAATGTTAGCATGAGCGAACTATAATAATATATTACCATCAAGCCTTAAACTGAACATAATAAGAGTTGGAGTGAAAAGGCGAGCGAGAGAAGTGTTGGTGTAGAGCCTTTAAGAGTTTGTGCTTAAGTGAAATTTTTTTTTACAAACACAAGAAGAAAAGCTGCTGTGTTTAAAATCCTGCCAAACTGATGTTTGCTTCTTTCATACAGTATTCGCCCTCTTATGAGTGCTTGTGTACTGCTGCCGACCCATGACATCGTAAACACAGAAAAACATTGAAGAGAACAGACTTGACACCAATATATGATCAAGCTTTTTGAGTCAGGATCAGACTGATATCTGAGCAGCTTAGTCACCATTGCCTCGATTTACAATTTGCATCAATTCACCATTACAGACTTTCTATTTCCCAGAAATATTTTGATGTTGCTGCAATTATTCACACTGTTAATATCACAATAGGTGTCGTTTATGTGTGTGAAAAATCAACAGGAGCATTTTTTTCATCACAGTCTTTTAGTTTTTTCCCACCTTCAGGTTGGAGCTCAGCTAAACTGTCGTGAGTACAAACACGTACACACAGTCATATTTCCAAGGTCGGAGGATCTGTCACGTTTCTAGATGGGTTTCATGCCCCCCCCCCCTTCCTAGGACTCCACCTTTATTGATTTCCACATAGCACTAGCTTGCATCTTGTACAAAGGCCCCTTCATTATGTTATCTGTGACCTGTTTCTGCCTGATAACTCTGACTAAAAGCCTCTGTTTACAGCCAAAATGGCCACTACCTAGGTAGTGCAGCAGTTGTGGGATCTTTTAGATTTGCTTTGCATTATTTTGAACCTGGTGTACTGCCTCTCAGTGTGGTGACCTACAGGTCATATAACCATCTTTACTGATTATTATGAGGTGCTGCTTTATAATGCCAACAAATGAAAGGCTGTTTAAAAGTTGGATGAGTTGGATATTCACTCAGGTTTTCCACATCTTTGTTGACAACGGACCGCTAATGCTTTTAGATCAGATCTGAGTTTTTGGAATTTGAAATTTTGGTAGATTTTTTTACTTTATTTTATGCATTTGCAAAATAATATTAATAAGCATTTAATATGCTAATGTCATAAGGGAAGTTTCTCATAAGGTCTTGTCCTGATTTTTATAACTATGTTTTCTGAGAAAGCTACCATAAACACAAAGACAGTCAAGACAACAGCTTTGCTGTAATTTCGGCTATATTAGCCCATAATATCTGCTAAGAAGGAGCATTGGATGCTCTAAAAGCCTTAATTTTTTCTCTTTTATACAGAATGCATCTATGTCAGGAAATCAAACCACAAGAATCAGACCTGTGTACGTGCACAGCGCTTGCACACGGGTCTCTAATTGGCATGCAAGGAAAGAAAGGTGTGCCTGTGGCAAGAGAGCAAGATCTCAACTTTACCGTGTAATGCTGTTGACTGTTAGTCGAAAAACTTCACTGAACTACTGAACTAGATTCCCTGTTAAATTCACACTTTAACCAGTGGCCAAAAAAATTGGCAGAGGACATTAATGAACTTGGGAAATTGCTCTGACGGTAAATGATGAGCTTCAGTCTACAGACGTTCCTGAAATCGTGTTTGGAGAGGAAGTAATTCAATTTAAAGGCTTGAGATGCATCCTCGGCTTGGTTTTGACTGGATAAGAAGGGAACTAACTGCACCTCCGGATAAAGCAGAACCCAGTGGCCCTCCTGTTGGCTTATCATAGCCCCCCATCGAAACACACGCGCCATCTAACTCTCAGTGTCTGGTCGCGGCTCTTAATGACAGTTGTTGGACTGTCTGAGCTTCTGTGGTTTAAACGGGTGCACACGGTGAACTTTGTGTGAATGTGTGTGTAGTGTTGAGGTGGGGGTTGAGTGTATGAGTGACCATCTGGAGGGGTGGGTGTGTGTCAAAGCTGCTCTTGGGTTGGCGGGAGGGATGTTTGTCCTGGGTTACAAGCTTAAGAGAAGTCTTAGAGGGCAGACTGATGAAGAAGAACTTTAAAAACTCCAATTAGAAACTTTTCTTCTTTTATGTAGATGAGTGTGTGAACCTGCGATATCACCAGCTTTAAACCTGGAAAAAAAACATGGCAACTGTTCTGGAAGTTATGCAACATTCAATCAACCAAGATCAGCATCTAATTAGACTTGAGGTGCAAAAAAGTCGGTGCATTTGCAAAGTCATGCATGTATTTTATTTTATTTTATCATTTTATTCAATAGTTTTTGCCTGCCTTGCTTGCTTTAAGTGTATAGGTCAGGCTCTTAGCCACACACACACACACACTCACTTGTTGCCGCAGTTATAATAAACCCTGTTTTTGTTTAATCGAGTTCTGTAGCTCCTTTCAGCCCTGCACACAGTGAGGCAGCTGGCTGGCCGGCTGACAGCAACATTAGCTTTTGTTTTCATCTGCTTCAAAACACCGTGAGCCGGTCTGATCTGTCACCTGACCACAAACTTTGCCTCATGATTGGACCACAGCGCTGAGCCTCAGCCAGCTGACCAGAAGCCAGGCCTCTGATTGGGCTAGAGCCTCTCAAAGCACTTCCTCCTGTAGCCGGGCAGACTGCGAGTTCCCATGAGGACTGAAGGGTTTCAAAACACATATACAGGCTGCAGTGAAGAGAGACAGTTACTGATGCAACTATGTAGAGGGAACCTCTGACAGCCATATAAGAAAACATAGATGCCTTACTGTTAAGTAAAAATATCAGTATATCAGGAGCAACGAAGAGCATCTTTAGTTATGAACTCAGCCTGAGTGAAAACCTGAAAATGATGTAACCAGAGGATACGATTTTTTTCATCTCATCGTGCCAGAACCTGGGAAAACAAAAACCTAATTAATGCAGGCGATGTTGTCGTGACTCTAAGTCTGTTTGTGTTACTAGGCAGATACAAATAAATGCATTTCTTGCTCACGCGGGGAGGGAGAAACTGCTGGAACAGAGTTTGAACAGCAGATCAATCTCAGTGTCACATCTGTGCATGCACTCCAAGCATAGGACAGCTCAGCTCATTAGTTTTAGTCGGCAGTGTCAGAGGAAATACAGATAGGAAATGAGAGTGAGGGTGGTAGCACATACTCCTCTAATTCTCAAATTGATGACTGATAATCATATTTCCCAAAGTGCTTTGCTCCTAGGGAAAAAAAATATTTATACGATAAATCACTTTCTGCCCTTAGATTTCATCTTTAGTTCTTCTTATCAATACAATTATGTAATCCAACTTTATTGGAGAAAGGAGAAGCCAGCCCTGCATGCATTTTTACACTCATCCCTGTCACTGGCTTTTTCCTGTATTTGTCTTTCTCTTTGTTATCTTGTCATTGGAAACAAACATGTCACTCACAGTTGGCACCGATGTGTCACACACCATTCTCATCTGCAAGCACTGCGCAGACACACACATTCTCGTTTTGATATCTTAGTGAGGACATCTAATTGACATAATGCTTTCCCTAGCCGCTAGGGCTGCCACGATTAGTCGACATAGTCACGATTCACCACGTCGACTATCAAAATCGTCTTTCCTCGCCCGACGCACTGATTTAATAGTCGACGCGTCCATCGTTTGAAGCTTTGTAAGATCACAAAAGACGCATGGATGGAATAAGTAGTAGGATTTAAGAGTGTAATAACGGACTGAAACAGAAGATGGCAGCACTGCATGTACAAGGATGCCAGCTGCGTTACACTGGGAAGAAGAAGAAGAAGCAGTGTCCCAGAATTCATAGCTGCGGCCCTGCTCAGTTTTCAACAATGGCGGCAGCTAGTTAGTTTTAATATTACTCTTATTAATCTTTCTGGGTCACAAAATAAACGCTTAACATATTTTCAGGAGAGAATGTAGCTGTGTAAACCTCAAATATCTGCTCAGTTTATCAAGACAACGCATATTTTCAAAAGCGCTGACATCCGACGAATAATGTATTTTGGAGACGTCCCTGTTACCCACTAGCTCGATAGCTAGCCTTCACCGGGGCAAGGCTCACTAGAGCCCGTGAGAACACCGGACTCCCGGCAAATACACTAAATATTTATTTCTTTTCTAACCCACCACCGTCTTTTTTCGCTCACTTCTCTCAGGTTAAACATATATAAGTCACTTAGATAACAGGAAAAAATGTTATTGTTTGGCCTTTTTAGTATTTTATTTGTTCCTGAGTAAATCGGTTTGGCTGAGATTAAAGTTATAGTTTATAACTATTTACGGCTGAATAAACGCTCAAGCAGACAACTGATTATCAGAAGTGTGAGATGCTCGAGAATATACTCCGGTGTCCGTTATATTTTAGATAGCAAGGAGTTTATTAAACTTTACCGAAAAAACAATCTGTAAATCTCATTAAATTTAATAAACTATCATCTTGTCTTTATTTTTAGTTAGCACATACCCTAAACACTTAAAACTGTATTAAGCTAATGTTATATAAGAGCAGATGCTGCTGGTGCAATAAGCTGCACGTTTACACGTCCAATGGATGCATGATCCGAGTTTAGTCGACTAATTGCAAAAAAAATAATCGGTGACTAGTCGACTATCAAAATAATCGTTTTTTTGTGGCAGCCCTACTAGCCGCTTACCCTAACCCTTAGTCTAAACCTAACCATAACCTAATTGTAACCCGGACACTAAAACCACATTTTGAGTCTCAAATATGTCTTCAAACTGGTGAAGACAGGCACCTTTGTCCTCATAAGTGACTGTTGGTCCCCACAAGTATAGTACCGTTACCAATTTTTGGTCCCGACAAAGATGTCTAAACAGGTACACACACAGATACACATACAAAATGTGTTAAGAAGCTTTTTTCTGGTTGTTGTGGGAATGTTGGATGCTTTTTGTTGTGCCCTCACTGTGTTGAGCTGGCACACAGGTTACTGTAGGGTCAGCTCTATACACTGTTTTCCTACTAGCCTTTATGACCCTTACTACACACACATACACACACACACACACACACACACACACACACACACACACAGACCTTCATCGTACTATCCAAAGTCAACTAGGTTGCCTTGGAGACGGGTTTGGAAAGTGTTCGGCAGACTGGTGCTTGGTGTAAATGAGGAGGGGGGTATCTGGCAAAAATGAATTGCTGTGTGTGATGCTGAAAAGATGGGATTTTTATGCCGATTTTACATATAAACTAACCAAAATAAGGTGTTAATGGGGAACATTTCTAATGCTTTTTAATGTTCATAATACTGCCTTACAGTATCGTTACTTTTTAAGCCGTCGATGATGGCAATCCATCTTAACCAAAAGCTCAGGCCTTCAGACTAGCTGTTAGCATAGCTCCACCCACTTTCTGTTTCTCAGACCTTCTGGTTTCAGCGGGCAGCCAATCAAAACAAAGCTGGCTTAAATTAAAGGTGGCCTTAAATCAGGGATATCAAACTTATTTTAGATCAGAGGCAACATACAGCCTAGTTTGACTTTAAGTGGGCTGAACCAGTGAAACTCTCTTTTCTATCAGTATGAAGTTTAAATGCACATTTAATGCCTGAGATGATAACGTGATGATCTACATGATAAAAAAATGCTGCTTTAGTAAACAAACCCCCCCCCCCAACTTTTTGGGCTTAAACTGGAAGAAATAAATTGCTCATTGCCCAGACTGTCCTGTAATTATAAAACCGAAAAACTGAGTTTTTCTTTTAGTCTTTTTAAAAAATTTTATATGTTTATTTTTTACTGTGACTCAAAAACAGTAGATGATGAAAGAAACAGGCACTGTTCTAATTTAAATATTGATCTATTACTTATTTACATTGGTGTAGTTTGGATGCTCATGGGAGAGGTCTTGCAAAAGCTGCAAAACATTAAATACAGTTAAAATTCCAAAGTTTATGCTCTCCTTAACATTTTCCAAAGCTGTCCAGTGTGCCACATTGCTGAAGTAAGATTACTGGAAAGTAATAATATGTTTTATGTAGGGATGGGTATCGAAAACCGGTTCTTGTTGAGAACCGGTTCCCACTGTTTCAATTTTGCCATTTTTGCAAACGATTCCCTTATCGATTCCAGTCGCCCCGAATGACGTCACCGCGTTGCGGAGCGTCATTTACCTGGCAGGAAACATGGCGGCTCAAACGCTAAAAAGTTTGGTCATACTTTACGAGAACGGATGACAACAGGGCAACTTGCAATACTTGCAAAGTAGATATTTCATTTAAGGGAGGAAACACTACGAATATGCAAAAGCATTTGCTCACAAAACACGCGATAACCCCAAATGAATGTCGTGTTTTTAATTTCGCTCCGGACTCGTGAATCTCAACCCAGCAGCAGCGGTAACGTTTGCACGTCCTCTCCCGTTAATGCAGCAGGTAAATAATCAACTAACAGTGCATATTATGTTAGCGCGATCTGCCTTATTACAAAACCTGCCATTACTGTGCGCTGCATTTAGGTGACCGTGATGAGAGAGACAGACAGAGTCTGGCTGGTGCTCGCTGGCAGTTCTCGCTGCAGTCTACCGGTAGCGTCTCCTTTCAGGCCAGGATAGATGAATGTCACCGAGCAGTGACTAAGTTTGTGGTAAAAGGCTTGCACCGATTTTCGGTAAGTGAATGTGTTTAATTGTAGGCAGGGACATTACTGGATATTCTTGTGTAATTGCTACAGAATAATTTATGTTATACTTTGTTATTGCTACAGAAGAATATTTATTTTATTATTTTACATTTACAATTTTTTTCCCCTGGGGACCCTGTGACACCCCATTGAAGAGCCGTAGGCTGGATCTCTTAAGATCTCACTGTTGGGTTTGTAAGGCCATGTTACTCCTAAATTTATATCTTGTTCAAAGAGAAGATATAAAACAAAGTTCTAAGCTAATCGACCTTAGTGTTCTCCTTTTTTAAAAAAAAAAAGAATCGATAAGAGAATCGATAAAGAATCGAATCGTTAAACAGAATCGAAAATGGAATCGGAATCGTTAAAATCTTATCAATACCCATCCCTAGTTTTATGCACTTTGCATGGAGCAATTTTGCCCCCTGGGCCTTATGTTTGACACCGTTGACTTAAATAGAGAGAAGCTACTGTCAGATAAATCTAGCTACTCAGGAATTTATTATTTTTTGTTACCATTTATTATGCAGTTTACGTTAAATACGTTGCATTTAACTAGTCTTTCAGTATGTCAGAAGCAAAACACCAGAGCTTTAAAGCAGCATGGTTTAACAATAGCAGCAGCAGCAGTTTGCAGACATCTGAAAAAACTGTAAAAGCTTTTTTGAAACATTTAGCTTCTTAATGTATAAGTTAATGATCCTTTTTTTAATTACATTATACAGTTGCCATTTAATTCCCACAGTCTTACACAGTCTGGGATTCATTGCAAGGCTGTTGGTTTAGAGTACACTGATTTTAGCTAGTTTTGCCTAGTAATTATCAAATGAGTGTTTGTTTCAGTGATTTACGTATTAAAACATTTCTAACTGGTTGCATTGTTTTCTGACATGCTCTTCTGTTATAGAATACTTCCTCAAATCAAAAGTGGGTCAATAGGAACTTTCAGGCACATCACCTGTCTAGGCGCAGGTGTGGTTGCAATTTAAAAGCACTTTCATTGTTCAGTGACCTGTAAGAAAGAGTTGGCTTCAGCTACTTAGAAACACATGATCCATAACTAAGTCTTTTCGTTCTCATCAAACCTCACTGACACACCACAGGCTTCCAGAACAAGCCTGGACATGTCAGTGGATAGCACAGACTGCTACACCTGCGTGCATAACCAGTGGCCCTGCTGCATACTTACCCTTAATTACACCACACATCTATAGTCAGTATAGTTTCTTCTTTTCCTAACATGCCTAAAAGCATATATTGTATACTTTACAAAAAGTAAAATAATGATATATTTTATGTGGTTTTTATCTGAATATTTTGTGTTATGCCCACTATTGTTTTTGAATTTCTGGCATTCCTATCAAGGTGTTATTTTGACCATTTTAAATGATGAGAAAGCTGATATTTTACCTGCATTTATGTGTGTATATTGTGGTTTATTCTGTTCGGTACCCTTTGGAGAAAATTTCACCTCCTGATCTGTGTTGGTGGATTCCCTATTTTCTGTAAAATATCAGATCTGAGAGTTTCTTTAGTTTTTCTGAGATGATATCTGAAGTTTTTCACACAGGTGTTTTAGCACTTTTTACTAACTGGCATGACTGCAGCATTACTGGCATTGCTGGCCTGCACATTAAAATAATTACATAAAAAAGCGCTTAGACACTGAAGAGTGTGCGATAATTTAGAAAAACAAAGACTTGCAATTATTCACCCCAGTTTCTACCCACTGTCAACAATCCCCTGAAACAGATTTGATTAATGTGAAATTAATTTTTTTTAAATGTCATCAGCTTTGACATTTTGAACACTGCTCTCTGTCATGTACTTTCCTCTCTTTGGAGTGGTGTTTGTGGAAGGTGCTGATGGATGTTAAAGGCTTCGCTCTGTGTACTCTGCCCCACATAACTTGGCCTACTTCTGACCGGCTGCTGCTGCACAGCAGTTCAAGGATCCTTCATGCTTAACAGAGTCATAAAAAGCCATGTAAACACTCAGAGGAACACTTCACTGATTACCTGTGCGTGTTTTGTTATGAAAGGTAGCACCTTTTATAGCACACAGCAAACAATCTATAAGTTTTTGATACTTATCTACTTCATTTTGTTAGGTGACAAAAAGGCCAGATTGATAAAATAGTTAATTTTTTTTCTTATCTAAGTCAAATGTATTAGACTGAGGTGGCTCGTGTTTTTCGGCTCTCTAAAGAACCTTGACTCGAATGTAAAGGAATGATTGTGCATGCGTGTGTTTCTCTGTGCGTTTGAAACGTGTGTGTGTGTGCATGAAAACTTACAAGCAACGAAAACATCTGCGTACATCTGGCACTTTTTCAACAATAGAAAGGACAAAATAAATAGAAGATCTGCCTAGCTATAAAACGCCGTTGTCACGTGGACACACACAGGCACACACATGCACACACACTCCCAGTAAATCTCTCAGTTAAGCCAAAGGGCTTATTGTTTATCTTTTATCATCTTGGCATTGCTCTGCAGTGAAATCACTCTGTAATCACCCTCATTCCCCTCTTTCTCCCACTGTCTCTTGTCTTGTCTAACTGCCACCATCCCCTTCTCCTCCTCTTCCTCTGCCACCATGTGATTAAAACAAACGCTTGATGTCCACCCCTCCGCCCTGATCCTATGGCAACTTCTGGGCCTGGTTTGCTGGTTATTTTTGGCTACTCGTGATGAGTTCTGCAGGCCTCAGAGAAGAAATACTTTATGTGGAGGTGCTAACAGCAAAGTGATGCTGAGACACTGTAGAACTTTACATTTTAATGGTATAACCTCTATTACGTTTTATTTGTTTTTATGGCAGTACAGGTTTGGTTGTTGGGGCTCACCTTCTGATCTGATCAAAGTGTGACCTTTAGTCTGATCCAGGAGTAATTAGTATGTTTGTTTTTTAATGAGCATGTGTAAATGCGTTCACGCTTGTCTGCATATGTTCTATCTATCCATCCTTTCGCTGAAGCTGAACCACTCCCAGACCTACTGGGAGGTAAGCTCTCCAATGCATCCTAAGCCACCCTCTGGATCTCGTCCCAGCTGGGTGTGCCTGGTGTGCCTGGTAGACCTCCATCATCTCAACTTGCTCTTCTTATTGCAGCAGAGTAGCAGCTCTAGTCTGAGGTCCTTCTGGACAGCTAAATTCCACAAGTTGTCAAGGAAGAATGAGAAGGGATTGTGTGACGTAAAATGATTAACTACTCTTATCAGTGATGGGCTAAGGGTAGACATTTGAAGCAAAAGGACTGGGAACTATTTGACAAATTTTTTCAAAGATTTGCATTTCTGAAAGCCTGTCATGTAGAGTCTGACTAATATATGACTTATAAGACCAATATTGATGCCGATATTTGGTGATTTAAAAATCTGATATATCGTGCAATATTTTTCTTAAGACATATGAAACAAACAAATTTCCCAAACATTCGATATGTGTAGTTATTTTTGCTCTGCCCGACTCTGCTCGGGTCATCTTGATGTTGTGTTTGTGGCGTTCCGAAAACATTTTTTGCCAACAGGGGAGTTGCAGAGGGCCCTCTGGTGGACGATTATGCAATGTCAACACTTATCAGATTATAGAATGCTGTTCTCCTGTCTCTTCTTTACTGTTTTAACTTAAATTTGTCAGCTGGTATAAATGCCAATACTAATGGTATGGTAAATAGCTACTGATGATATCAGTCTGCTGAGCAATGGGTCAAGTGCTACTCTCAAATTTTCAAATATGATTCAGTATTTATCCAACACCCAGCATGAAAATACTCAATTCACCCTTTTAACATCAACTGGGACTTAGTAGGCTGGACAAAGCTTTGGAGTCCTTTGACTTGAAGATTTAGTTGTATTCAGTTTGGCAGTTTGATTTGTTCAAAAACCAGAATTCAGGAAAAGACAGTGAAGTTTGAGTGGAGATGTGACAAGACGCCAGGAGGCATAACGGATCGTTAATGGCTTCTTTCAAAACGACAACCCGGAAATAAACCCTACACGAATCTGCAGTAAGTAAATAAACTGCAGTAATTATGAAACATGAAATGGGATTGTTGCTGCTAGTTACTTCCTGATGTTTCAGGTGTGTGGGAGCTCGCATTGTGTTATTTTTCTCTCAGAAAAAATGAAGTCTTCCAAATGCAATACTTTTCTTTTAATTAGCATTTCTTTGGTGTAAATGTTGTTACCAAATTCCTTTTGAAAAAGGCAAGAATACTGTGGCACACTTAATATCTTTGAAGTGTTCCTTTTGTATTTGGCCTTCAAGTTTGCAGGGTTTCAGAACAAGCATTTTTAGATTTGCTTTCCCCTGTTTACACCCATGATGACTCAGCCTGTCCTGGGATCACAGTCTAGATGAAAGGCCCTTCGGCAGGGAGCGCGTCTGTTGTTGGACGCGACGGTTGTCTTGCTGCCAGCCAGGACGTCCTACTGTCACATCATTCTTTCAAGGCAGGAGAATACGAAGCAAGTGGGTGACATCTTTCCTGAGGTTAAAACTGAGCCAGAGGCAGATGTAGAACAGATGATGCAAACCTGCGTCAAGCCCACCTGAGTACAAAGACGAAAACCTGATGAGAATTTATTGTCACTCTGTCAGTTTAAGATTCAGGCTCTTGCAGTCTGTCCCATCCTCCTCTCCTCAGGTGTAATCCCAGCTCTCCCCTTACTTGCTAAATAAATCATACTAGGCTTTCCTGTGTTGGACTAGGCGAGGGTTGTCAGATGAGAGGAGCCAGGCTATGGGGATTATCAACCAGAGCAGAACAGAGGGGCTTAACAGTTTTTGCTCTGCTATGGTTGCGTTCACACTGCAGGCCCTAAATCTTGTTTGATTCTTCTTTACAAGAGTGGCACAGGAGTCTTTTTCGACGGGGTGGGGTTGCTTTTTTAGCTGTGAGCTTCAATGTTGTTAACTATATAGTATTTTTGTAGTTTGGAGTATTAAATTGTATCTGAATTCTGGTGCAGACATTTCAAAGCATGAGTAATATGGAAACCTACCACCTATCGTCTGTTGACTTCACCTCAGTGGCAGCGGCCAGGCTTGGCCAAGACTTCCTGTTTAGGTACCAGTTATTGTTCACAGAAGCAAAGACATTTTACAAAGCTAGGTAGTCTGTCACCCAATCACACAATAGCCAGTTTTTTTCTTTTTAAAGATGT
The DNA here is from genome assembly GCF_013358895.1 of Oreochromis aureus. Lineage (NCBI taxonomy): Eukaryota > Metazoa > Chordata > Actinopteri > Cichliformes > Cichlidae > Oreochromis > Oreochromis aureus. Next base: position 27,088,666 of record NC_052957.1, read on the forward strand.
TGCATTTTGGCAAATGTCCTTCCTTTTTTATACTTTGCATGGGCTGCTTAAACATGTTCAGTAGTTCAGACTGTAAACAGACTGAAAAAGGGAGGGGAAATTCTACTGGCAGCCATGTGAAACTCACGATTCGTCTCCTTCTAACAGCGCATGCTTGGATTGTTACTGGTGAACGGCCAAGTAACGGATTTTAATCAATTTATAAATGGATGATGGACTTTGTATGTGGTGAAAGATATTCCCAAGGGACAATCCAGACAATAAAATGTAACTAAATCAAAATGAAAATGTTGATGTTTCAGTAGTTTAAAATTTAAGTGAATTAATCAGCATAATTATTTAATAGATCAGTGATTAATGAGAATATTTAATTAGTTCTGGGCAGCGTTGTTGAATCCCTCTTTGCTTTATGCATCATTTAACCTTGACGCAGACGTTTTTTTCCCTTTCATGTCGCCGTGCTTTGGGTTTGTCCTAGTTTTGACTGCGTGCTTTAGAAGACAGAACGCTCACTGCTCTGTTGGCAAGCCTCTACCCCTCACTGTTGCTGTCTGTCTGCAGTCACCTGTATTATGAAGTGCAAAGGCCACAGAAGCCACAACTCTGACTAATGTGTCTGGGGGGGAAAAATAGACTTCTGTGACTTCCTGTGGTTGCTGATTGCTTACAGGTCTTTTCAAACTCGCCGGCACCTCATGTTATCATCAGATATGAGTTATATCTGCAGGAAGAAGATCTCTGTGCTCATATTTGTTTCTGCCCTCATCCCTCTTTATCTTGCTGCACTGCACTGCCCTTTTATTCTCTCCCTCCCTCCCTCTCTCCCTCGCTGTAGGTTAAATCTCTTTCTATTTATAGTGAGCAGCAGCAGCAGTGGAGCTGGATTGTGGGTCAGTATGTTGAGAGGGAGGAGGAGGAGCTGTTTGTGCTGCGTGGTGCATTACAACTTGCTTTATGTCTTGAAAAGAAGAAAAAAGGGGCCCTGTCATGTTATGAATAAGAGGAGAAAAGTCTGTGGAATTTGCCTTTTGTCTTTGGACCAATACTTTCCTTAATTGTTTCTGCTCATGCTTTTGCTGTATAATGCACTGTTGTCCATGCACAATTGCCAACTGTATTTGTCAAATAGCTGGTTGCTAGTGTGTTGATGTTGACAGAAGGAAGGGGTTGGGTGGAGCTCAATCCAGGTCAGCAGGCAACTCACTGTTATTAACAGTGCCACCCACTGACATCGGTCTGCTGAACACAAAGGCAGCACAGTATGGCTTTAAAAACATACCGTAAATTATTAAATATCTGGCATGCATATGGACGTACTACACCTCTACGTAACACCATAAGTTTATTAGTTATATTTCGATGGAGGGTATTTTCTTTGCTGTGTCCCACGGCTAAAAATATTGTCATTTCCAAGTTTCTTCAGGCTGTTTTCACACCACATGATGTTTTGGACATGTGGGTTTATGATGCTAGCCAAGCTAAGCCAAATCAGCCTCCCTCCCCTCAGCAGCACAGCTCATCAAGAAGTGAACCAGCTTTTGTATGGTTACTGTTGACTTTAGGATTTGACTGAATTACTCCTAATTTCTCATAAGCCCACAGCTCTGTGCATAACAGCTCTATATTGCTGTGAAGGAACATTTTTACCCACTAAACTGAACCCTTGACAGTTTCAGCTGTGTGGCCTTTTATTGCTCTCAATAGTCAGTTATGTGGTAATAATTCCTTCTTTTCAATGCATAGAGATTTCAAACAACAGAGCCCTGGAAAAGCAGTAATAACGTTTGTGACATAACTGAGAATGGAGCCAGAAAAGTGGCCGTTGTGGATAAGGTTGACACGCTTGTATAGGGGAGGGTGTAAAGCTATCTGACTTACAGAAAGTGATACAGAATGGAGCTTTTAGATCTGCAGGAAAATTAAAAGGATCTGGCATCGGTATTATGTTCTTAATTTAAATCCATCGTTGTTGACAAGTTGGTATGTGGGGGCACTTTGAAGAGAGAAATTACACACCATTATTACTTTGACCTTTGGCGTCTGTATGTCGACCTTCACTAATGGTTGCCACACAGACCACACTGGAGACAGCCTTCTTTGTGTTTCTAAGGAGCTTGGAAAGAAAAGTGACTTCTTTACGTTTCTTGAAGACGTTTGACCTCTCATCCGAGAAGCTTCTGGGATGAAAGAAGTCCACTCGCTTTTCTTTCCAAGCTCATAGATTTGTATGACCTGGATGACTGAGAACCTACATCAACCTTCCTCGTGTTGATTTGTTCCTTCTTTAATCTTTCAAAGCTAGATTTTTAGACTGCTTCCAGCCAAACAAAGTTTTTTATTTTTGATTAATCTGAAGCTTTGATTGGTTCTGCTAACCAAAAATTGTGAAAAGATCACATTTGAACCAAATTTTCTTTGGCTGTGAGGTATCTAGATTATAGACTTTTTGAAAATGTACAGTTATCAGTGTGGTATCGTTTAGGATGAATAGCTTGGTCATTTGGAAGGGGCTCAGAATAAAGCTGTGGCTCATTTGTACTGAAGGGAGCCAATTATTAGGCATCTGAACTAGGATGTCTTCTGAATGCCTCCTAGGAGAGGTGTTTCAGGCATGTCCAGTCCAAAGAAGACCCCATGGCAGACTCAAGTTATGCCTCATTGCTGGCTTGAGAAAGCTTTGCTGTCTTCCTGAAAGAGCAGGAAGTGGGAGGCTGCTCGGACTGCTGCCTCAGCTACCCATTCACTGTCTTGGACCTGGATCAATTAGTATCCCTGACACTGCAAAAAGGACAGTGTAGTGTTTTTTTGTTTGTTTGTGTTTTTTTTAAATAAAATGCTGAGTAAGATCTGAACTAAATTCATCTAACGTTGTAGCTAATCTTGTTTTTTTAATCTGTGAATCTCCTGAGTGTCAAGCTTCCGGCCAAGTAATTGATATTAGTTATTGAGATTTTGATGTCATCAGTGGACATTTCAAGTTGAACTTCCCACTTTGAGGTAAAATACTTCCATAAGCCCTTTGAGGATTTTATTGCTCTGTCATGTGCATAACTGCAGCAGAACTGAAAAACATGGACCACAGAAGAGACGGCTCTCCGATGACAAATATCCAGTGTCGGCCTACCCTCAGTCTAAAATTTCTCCTGTCTCCTGCGGCCGCCACCCCATTTTTATTTTTTTTCAGCTGTGTGTTTTCACAGGCGGTTAAAACATCTCTGTCTTAATTAAGTGCGCCTCACCCTTCCTTGCACTGAAAAAAAAAGAGCCGCTCTCTTTTATTACAGCCCACTGTGAATAAAACCGCCTTCAGACCTCACTCCTCGCTATTGTAAAGCCCTGTATTTAGTAGAGAGGGGAGAGCCAGAGCCCCCCTAGCTTGCCCCCTCCAAGAAAAACCCCTTCATTACTCTTGCAGGCCCTTTGAAGGGGTGATAAAAAATGCCAGGGTAGAAAGTTCCAGTGGTTTGGAAATCGCCCTGCCCTTGTGTCTGAAAATGGAGGGTGTAGTTAGCATCAGTGGCTGCAACCTTGAAGTCATTGCAGGAAACACCAAATCTACAGGTTGCACAAAATGCTACTCATGGCAGCATTATACAACAAACCACAAATAGCTTCCTGTCTGGAGGCAGGCGATGTCGAAGCTGAGCATGACTAGGAACTGGGCTGAAGGGATGTTTCAGAGGGTCACACGGTCCAGACTTGTGCTTTAAATGACAGAGCAGGAAAAGAAGAAGAGGATTCATGGAGAGGCGCGATCGCTCTCTTTGGTCCTGTTTAAAAAAAAGAAAAAAAAAACTTGGCACACTTCACACTTTCTTCTTTGAAGATACCCTCCCGTCTTTCTTTCTTTGTTTCTTCCTTCCTTTCCTTCCGCTTGTACGTTCAGAGGATTTTGTTTATATGCCAGCTCTTCCAGCACACTAAACACTGCAGTACCCTATGCACCATCTATCAAAGGGCCGAATCTCCAGGAGAGCCAAGGTTTGGTTTGGACCTGGGCCTAGCTGCTTTGCCCAGTCAGATGCATCTATATATTACACACTGCAGGGACACAGCCCTCCCTCCCTGTCGTTTCCTGTGTCTTGTTGTGTATCATTAGTATCAGGGGTTTTTCCTGGCTCAGAATGGGGCCTTTGGGGATGACGCTGCAATAAGTATGATTGTGCTAGCTACAGTAAAGGGAGTGATTTTGTTACCATTTTTGAAAGAAATCTGCATTTCTTGTTATTTCTGTTTGGTAGCAACTTCCTAGGGGGTCTTGAAAATTCCTCTTTGCGGGAAAAAATGAGGTCACCATCCTAAAATGTTTAGGAAAGACATTTTAATGGTGTGAATCATAGGTGCTTAAAAGTCCACAGCCTGACTTTTGAAGCAGCGTAGACCTGAGCAGTGTTTGTCTGGTGAGACTGAGAGGTTTTTAGGGCAAGATACACACAACAGAGAGTGTTAGGCACATCTAAGAACATGTTTATTTGGACAGCAAGTAAACTATTGTCACAATAAGGTGGGTGTTTTGTATTGTGAATGAGCAGCGGGGTGGAACTGTGTGGCCACTTGCAATTACACCCAGTCCTGCTAACAACCCGCACTGTATACATGATGTAATGTGGCTACACGGAGAAGCTTGGAACATAAACTTGACACAGTTGATACACAAAGCATTGGTGAGTAGTATAATCAACATTATTGGCCCAGAAAGGATCATCAGACTCAGGGACTGATATTGACTGCTGTGCTACCAGTAAAGAAAACTATGTTTAGATGCAAATGTCCTTCAGATGCACCTTTTTTTTTTTTAGAAAATCTAACATTGATCCCACGATCATAGCCATGCTTCTGATTTTCTTGGTGTGTGGATGTTTTTTCTTCTTCTTCTTCTAGCCATTGATGTTTCTGCATAGGTGAGAACATGTTGTTGACCTTTGACCCATCTTTAAATTACATTGTTGCCTTCTCATTGTCACAGTTTGCTCTGTTTCCATGGTGACGCCATGTGCTACAGCTGATGGAAAGGCTGCTGCATCATGGGAATGAGCACATTAGTTCCCTGCCACGTGTACACACACACACACACACACACACACACACACGCAGGTACTAAAGCAAATGCCCTACAGCTTTTTCCATACTGGTAAAAGCTAAAACATACACAGCAGTAACACTGCTGTTGGATTTTCATCAATACAAAATACCCACATTACCTCTTCCCAGTTATGTTACATTTCAGTGCACCTCCAGGCTAGACTAAGCTTTTACTATAGTCTTCATGCCAATGTTATATTTTACCTAGAAAAATCATTATGTGGATTTTTGATTTATTTATTTTTTGTCAGAGTCAGTGGACTTTCTCATGGCATGCTCCCGTATTGCTGTGCATGCGCAAGAAAATGTGGAAATATTCACACACAAAAGCAGTCCAATCTCACACTTTTACTTTGTGTTTCACTCATGAACTATTTGAATTGTAATCATTGTTAAAAATAACTCATGTAAATACTGCAGTGTTCTCTAATTAGTCTATAATACACGTACATATTTGCAGGTCTTTGTGCCTAAGTTGCTGGACTGAATCTAAATAGAGCGCTGTAGCAGTGCCCAAATTGCATCAGTGGCAGTGGAAAGTAGGCCACCGGCCTCTTTCGCACAGCACAAACAGGGACACACAGCTGATCACCACAGCACACGCGTGCCATCAAAACGAGCCTTGTCTGACATGGCTGATCGGATGCACATGCTGCACTTCCAATTGCGCTCTGTTTCCCCCTCAGATGGAGCTGAGTGAGCAGCTGAGTGAGCAGCTCGGCTCTGTGTGATGTATGTCAGTCCTTTTGATACTCAATACAGACGTTTTGCAATTGGCTGATTTGTTGCAGAGATGATTTTTACATGGGCAAATTGCACAGATTTCAGTTGTTTCTGTTATTTATTCCATTATTTTTTATCTTGACGATGCAATTTTCTCTTGTTTTTCTTTTTAAACAGCAGTAGTGGTACTTGAAGTATGTATAACCACAATCAGATTAAAGCTAAAAAACATTACGAAATGCAAAATATCTACATATTTTTAGTATGTTACAATCTAATGCTACGCATCTTGGTTAATGTACTTCATAAGTAAACACAGCAATCTTATTAATGCCAAATATAAATATAACAGAATAACTTTACATGGGTGGTAGCTTAGCTGTTAGCACCCCCCCCATTTCAGAGGGTAACCAGACTTAAAGCACCTTCAGCTGTGAGCTAATTGAGTTTGCACTTTAGACTTCCCTGCCCTGCTCTCGTTAGGCTCAGCATTGTCTTCCAGGCTGAATTTTAGCAGCTTCTGGCCTGTGCGGATTAGTCGGCCTTGCTTCAACAAGGTTTAGAGTCAGTTATTATCCTCTTGTTCCATAGCACATTTTCATTCACATCATTTGCATTTTGAAGTGTTTTAGGCTGAAATTAGGCTGGGAGCCCACTGTGGGACACGAGAGCATTTAAATCCCCAAACTACGTAAAAGAAATTAATAGTTTAAGCTGCCGAAGCCCACACAGACTCCCTGCATTAGAATGAGCTGTTTGATTTTCAGAAACCATTAGATACCCAATCTATGGAGATTACTGTTACTTAATATTACAGAGTCGTAATGGTTACGATTGTCATCCGTATTTTTTTCCCCTCCTCTTTCACTGCAACATATGAACATGTGAAAAATCCTGGTTTAATTTTGCTGACTAAAGCTGTGTGAAAATATTTAAAAAGGTTTGAGTCAGTAGCTCTCTGTGTCCCTTATATGAACTCCTGTTCTAGTTTGTAAGCAAAACGTAAACAGCCACAGTCTCTCGTCTGATGTCGGCTTGGTGGGTGGAGGTTTTGTTAAGCCTGGGAGGAGATAAGAAAGATTGTGGGAGTTATGGGTCACCAAGGGAGCTGCAGAGGGCAGTGAGCCAAGCAAAGGATAAAAACAGATGCTGTAGTTTACATTACCTAGATCACTCTAACTGGTCACTCTGTATAAAACCCCCATCAGTCCTCTGTTTTTCAATCACTGCTATTGTTGTTAGCCAAGGAGTGTCTGTGTGTTTGTGAAAGTACTGTAAAGGAGATTTTAAATATGGATAGATGGGTGTTTACCTTTTACAAACTTTACAACATGGCCTGACTGTCCTAAAAGTGTCTCACAGCAGTTACAAGAGAGCTTTAATTCAAAAGGCAGAATATAATTTGAGACTAGACTATTTAGGGCAGCCAACCTGCTTCCTTTAAATTAGTCCAGAAGTCGAGAGTCAAATTGACCCAGTGGAAACAAAACTCCTCCTGAGTAGCTAAGAAAACAGCTCATAACTGACTTTGAATAATAAAACCAATCTTGAACTGGGATTTCCCTAAAATATCATTTGTGACGTTAGGAACAACTGATCCAGTCAACATGCAGCATGTGAACAGGGCTCTCTTTAGAGTTGCAGGCAAAGATGATAATAGCTGGTTATGCAGTTTTTGAGAAAAAGAAGCTTTGTTTTAACATTAAAAAGACCCGGCCATGGCTTTCCTTAGTGACCACAGTGGCGATTTGAAGCAAATACTATGATGCTAAAAATAACAAAGTATTCTGAAAAAAAATGATCATGATTCTGTCCTCGTGATAGTGCCAGGGGCCAGGTGACAACAAAGTCATGTGGAAAAGTCTCCTGGAGACTTTCTGTACAAAAGTCCACAGCAGTCCAGTACTTGCTGAGATCTTCCAAGTCTACCTTTATCTACCATGTTTGTTATATATACATTTTTTAAATGTTTTTTATGGTATTGTTTACGTGCTACTGTAAGGTGACCTTGAGGGTCTGAAAGGTGCCTATAAATAAAATGTATTATTATTATTATTATTATTAAGTCTTAGCTCAAAGCGGGGGTCGGTCAGATTGTCATGCATGAAGCCAGTTAGAAGATAATTGAATCCCATTGTAGAACACGTTCCTAGATGAACATGTACAGGAACAGTATACCCATGTATTAGATCGTCTTTTAAAGGCAGTTGAACTGTGAACTCTGGTATTATCAGTGCTTTATTCAGCTAAACTGGAAGAAGTTGTCACCCACTTCTCCATTTATTCCCTCTTTTCTGCTGAATTTAATTTCCAGTAAGGATGCTCCGATGAGGAGTATTATCTTCTTTCCTGCAAACATTGTGCCATCAGTTTATTAAGCTTCATGCGAGGCCTCCGAGCAGGCCTCTCTAACAGGATTTGTTTAATAGTGTGCTATTCCCCGATTCATATCTCTGCAACCCTCAGTCAGCCAAGATCAACACTAATGAGCCTTTGAGAGAGAATAATAAGCTTCCAGCGGTCGCTCTACTGTGTCCTCTTTGGGCGAGGGAGGACAGCGTGTGGAGGCGGAGTCAGTGGCATATCTCAGTAACAACGGGGGTAATGGTGTCCGACAGTTAGCTAATTCCTCCAGTGTGCTCGGCCGCTTCATTGGACTCCGTCCACAGGCTTCAGACCTGGAGACAGAGTTTGATGAAGCAAAGAGAAGGTGGTTCCCTGTTTTTAAGGCATTTTTACAAAATTAAATGTTGATATAATATCTGAGAGTTGCCTCAGCAGACACGCTCTAAACTCAGTTTCACATGTTACATTTAAACAGTCGTTGTGGGCATTTGTATCAGTTTGGTCCTTATATGCATGTAGGTCTTCGTTAGTGCAGGAGACCACCAAAACATTGGTGTCTTGGGAAGTGCCTTCATGTGCTCATCTTCCAGTGTTTATCACGTCTTCATACCAAATCTGCCTCTCCTCCGCCCTCCATGCCGTGCTCTCTGCCTTTGTCTCCTCTGTATCGGTGTGTTTTTCCTGCTGATCCTCCAGGCTCAGAGGAGCTGCTAGAGGAATGTCGTGATGAAAAGGATGCTAAGCCATCTTGTGTTTAGACGTCCTCAGCCTTCACAATCACAAAATTCTCCAACACCTCCACTCATCTTCATCACTTTGAAGCGTCAAGTGAAGCTGTCTGTCTTTTGTTTGTTTTTTGAGACGTGGAGCCTAATTACCATAGGGTACTTAAATTTAATGTGTCTTTTGGAGCAGTAGGAAGCAATGTTTTTCTAATGTCATTAGCACTAAAATTTGGAAGTTTTTGAGGTGTCAATAGATTTGGGCTCATGAAAAATTACCTCCACTATACTGCTCGTCTTCAGGTGCAGGGGTAAAATTTTTGAGGCACTCAGCACTTTCCCAGCTGCCTGTGAACGGCTTTGGAAAAGCCCTGATGTTGTGGTTTGTCGGCCTGGTCATAAGTGATATCCATTTCAATGACCGTCAGTCCTCCTTGTGTGTCTAAAAATGGGGTGATAGCACATTACGTTATGGAAAGTTGCAGCAGTGCCCAGAATGTAACCCCCTTACTACCACTAGATCTAATTACAGCAGCTATGCAGCGCTGGCCAACCCCCCCACCCCTCAACTGTCTCCCCCACCTATCTGTCCACTTTTCACCGTCTGTCTTTCTGTAATTCTTTAATGTCCTCACTCCTTTCTGTTTTCGTTTATTTCTTTTTTAATGTCTGAAACTTTAAAGATTTGTGGTATCTGTATGTGTGTAGAGATCAAAAGGATAGTGTCAGTCTCTCTGTAAGTGTGTGTGGTCATCATTACTGCAGGTGCAGACACTCTTTGAATTTTAGCTGGATCACAGCAATCAATGGAGATTTATTACTGACCAGCCTCTCTCTCTCTCCCCCTCTCCGTGTCTTTGTGTTGCTCCCCAGAGTGAGACTGTTTTCTTGGCCTACTTACACAGAGCTCCCTGTTTAAACACTAAGGCAGAGCAAAGGAGAAGCAGAAACTGAGCTTAACATCTTATCAAGTCTCTCATTGTTTTCCTTTTTTTGGGAGAAGCAACAAACTGATAAATAGTGATTTTTGTAGATCCAGAAATGATAGAAACAGACATACATTAGACAAAGGAGAAGACAAAGGCGGGAGCCTGGTAGGTACTGTAGATTCATGAGAATCCTCCAGTCTGGATTGCCATAGGAAAAGCAAAAGTGCAGCTCATTCCCCATCTGTGAAGGTGGAGTTTAAGATAAGGGAGTAAAAAGAGGAGGGGAATGAATGGGTCACAAACAAACAAAGCACCACCAAAGTTTTTGGTCTTATCAGGTATGACTCAGCTCTGTGAGATTTGACACTGGTTGGTTGTCTGCTTTCAGACAGAAGGATGTCTTTAGTTTTAAAAAAAATCTCTTCTGACTGTCATTATTCTTGTTTCTTTCCATTAAACATGGCAGCTGTAGTCTACCTCAGGGGGCGCTGTTAAAAATAGCTCAAAAATACAAGCTTTCTGCATTAACTGGGTGTTTGTCACAAAGCAGTAGATCAACACAAGTGACGTCTTCTTCATTTGCACGGTACCCTGTCATAACCAGGAGGAAGTGATGCAGATGAGCTCCTCTGCCTGAGCCACACAACCAAACCTTTGAGTGAATCGTGAATGTCAGATTACAGCGTTGGGAGACACTCTGGGTGCTATAATGGCCAAAATAAGAAGTAACAACTGAGCTTTATCTAGGCTTTAAGGGATAACAAAAAGGATTTTTAAAAACGTTTTGCCTGAAGAATAATATCATTTACTAATAAGACAGTAAATGGTATGAAATGCAGGCTGCTCATCTGCATGTTTAATGCGAGCTGATTGGGTGGATTTTCTGAAATAGCTGCTTGATGTTTTACAGCTTAAAACAGGTGTCAGTTTGTACTGATGGCAGATGGTAGATGGGGAAACTTTGATGTCAAAAATCCAACTGCGACTGTTTGGAGAACAGTTACACACACATACAATATTTTGGTTGTTTTGTGCACTTAATGGACAGATGGATGAGCAGTAGAAATAATCAATTGCCCTGCTTCTAAATAATACACAGTGGTGTGCTTGGAAATTATGTACTGTGACACACACTAACTAAAAAGAGAATTCCTGCCTCATGACACCTTCATAAACTGTGTGTGTATCTGTATTTTTTGTGCATTTCCCACGAGAATAGAAGCACTGTAGGGTTAGTGATCAACACTGTCATTGTTGTTGACAAGAGAACTGAGCAGCAGCTGTGACGTGGAGGCAGCAATAAAAGTTTTAATTCCTCCTCTGGCCCTTGTGTTTTCTTCTTTCTACCTTGTTTTGTGTGTGTGTCTACTGTTATAGCTGTGTTTAGCTTGTGTTTAGCATACAAGAAGCTGCTCATAGGTGTCAAAGCCCATCATTGTCATGATGGTTAAGAGTTCTCAAAACACGCGTTGTTGGTTTGATCAATAAAGACTTGTTAGCGAGATGGTTTTCACACTTGCCGAGCTGCAGAAATAGGAAAGGTGTTTGTCTGTGCACATCTTTCTATATGTGTGTGTTTGTTTTGGGGGTTTATCTGTGCACATGAATGTGTTTGTGAAAGTATTGGTTTGCACTAAAGCTTGCACCTGGCTCCTTCTCTATGCCCTGAAAGCTCAGAGGGGCACAATAAAGGACGCTTTGTCCTGAAACAGATCATGCATGCGCACACACACTCACACTCATGCCCAGTAAAATCAGGTATACATTCAGATTAAAGATAAACATGCACTATGTGTACAGTCGACAACAAATTGTAGTGTGTGTCTGTGTGTGTGTGTGTGTGTGTGTGTGTTGGCTCTAAAATGACTCCACTTCCCTGGCATTTCCTTAAGGGGGAAGTCGCGCAGTTTTTTTGTTTTTTTTTCCCCCCTTGACTTAATTCTATCTGGCTTCTATCTGTAACACACACACACACACACACACACACACACACACACACACACACACACACACACACACCAGCTCATGTTGTTGTTTCTTGTTTTTCCTCATCTTCTAACCCTCTGATTCTCAGCCTTGTCTTGCTCATCTTCGTTCGTCTTTGTATCTCTCCAGACTTCCACTGTTTCCAAGCAGCAGCTGGTTTCCTTTAAAAACCAGGAAATCTGTTTTTTAAAGGAAACCAGCAACACTAAATGTGTTGTCCAAAAAACCAACAGGGGGAAAAAACTAAACAAACAAAAAGTCAGTGAAATAATTGGTGTGTTGAGTTGGTGCTTGGATCGTTAGATTGATTCAACACTGTTGTGGCAAAAGTCACACAGTAGTTGAGCTGCTCACTAATAGTCAAACAGATGTCAATCAATGATAAGAGTTGTCTTTTTATTGGTTATAGGGCAAAAAATATCTTAAACCTGACAGGAAGTGGTAGTGCTCTGTCACAGCCTGCTGGTCCCTGTGGTTCCTAGTTTGTGATAAGCCCACGTATATGAGGCAGGAAATCTAGAGCGTGGTCTTATTTTGCAAGGGTAAAGGGCAGCCACGAGAAAGCAGCATGCACACTCTGCAGTAAAACCTCTTCAGCTTTAAGCTCATTTTGTGTAGGCACTTGTAAAAAATGATACTTTTATGTTTTATTGTAATGTAGCACAGTGAGAACCGTACAATATTCTCTGTTAGGAGGATTACAGGGACCAGTGGGTTGAGAACACATGATTTCTTGCTTACATATAACAGGAAGCCCGTGTGACTTTCCATCTCTCTTGCGTGCACTTTGAACACCTTGAACCTGCAGAAAGTCATTTCAGGGAAGTGAAAATAAGTAACCGTCTGATAAATGATGTCTGTCATTTGTATGTCAGCGTATCCACCAGATAATCGTCGACTTTCTAAACATGACCTGAAGCTTTTTTTTTAAAGCTCAGATTGTATTTATTGTCTGTAAGTAGAGGGGATGTGTGTTGGGACTAAGCACTTGTACAATGAGGATGACCTACAACTGGTTACCTTGCCTTGACACATCATTTGTGGAAACAGATGGAGCAAATGTCCTGTAAACACCAGGCCTTCTATGTGAACATAGCTTTTCACTTCAGTGAAAATCACCTGGATCCCTTGCCCTTGAAGTTGTAGCTTGAGGTCAAAGGTCACACTACCTGAACGATCCTTGTGAACTCTAGGGTCAGGTCCTCATTAAACCGTTGGTGGGATGAACAATGAGTGAAAGAATCCCTAAAGATCAGGCTGTGACTCTTCATCTGTCATGGTGCTCATTCATATTTGATGATTGTTGCTTTAATTACCTACTTTTGTATTTATCAATGAGTATTTGAATGCAAAGCCATTACTGAATGCCTCTTAAATTGTGCAAGCTCTTTTGTCATCCCCAGTATTTGAAGCTGCATAGAACCAGTTTAAGATTGGACACTGGCACCAAAACACCTTTAATGGAAAAGGGGTAACACAGTACATCCATGTAAAAAAGCTTCCAAACCAAGGGTGTATTGTTATCTCAAACTTGCAAAAGTTCCCTTAAGGCTGTCTCAAAAATGTGTTAAGAAAATATGAGCCGAACTTCATTGCTGAAACCAGCTCCTCTCCACTTCCTAAGCCCTGCAGGCTTTTCCATGATGAAGGAAACTCTGGTCCAAACATCCCACACAGAGAATTGACTGAGCGTTGAACGGATAGATCACGGTGCTAGTCATGGGAGAGTCGGATGACAGAAAGATTATATCATGTTTGAATGGGGCATGGAGTCAGCTGGGAGGTGTTAACAGAGAGTTTCAGTAACTGGTACTATTTGCATTCATAGTTAGGCAATAAAGGGCTCTTAAAAAGTCGAATGAAGGCTTGACTGAAGTTTAATGTTTCCCTTTAATCTTCTTTTCTTCTACGAGGAAAAAAAGCAGCAGCAGTCATAATGTTTTTATTTTTTCAGTTTTGATTTAAGTGCTAAAAACCATAAGGTTTATACCCAACGAGTAAATCTTGGTAAATTGTCATCTTTTGTGATAATTTATGTGCTGAAATGAAAAAAACATTGTCTCTAAAGGTCTAAACTGGAAGTTTGGCAAATAAATATATGCCTGAGTGTCTATTAAGGCAGTAATTGATGTTTTAACCCCTAAAATCCAGTGTCATTATTACTGCATCCTACAGGCAGTGATATGAGCAGTCAAACTATATATAAACTGTCTTAACCTCCGGCAGTGATTTTTTTTTCTTTTCTCTTTGAATATGTTACATCTGTGCAGTGACTCAATCTTACCAACACTGAAGATGCTGGGGCTAGCACAAAGCATTTTTCAGTTTTTATCTAAATAAAACAAAACAAAAAACTTAAAGCTCAGACGTCCATGAGTGCTTCCGCTAGGCCTTAAAGACCTGCGTTTGTATGCTGAAGCTGTGGACTGTCAGTAGGGGGCAGTGTTAAAAGTATATAGACTACTCTGAAACATGGGCTACTCATGTTTTCTGTTTTTGACATTGGTGGTTTTTGAGTTTTTCCACTGCTGTGGAAAAGACCATCATCTTTACAGACAAAGAAATGCTTTATAGTGGAGTGAAACTGAGAGTTAAAATCACTGAAACATTTCACTTGTGCTTTTTGAAATGTTGTCCACTTCTTCTTGGACTCTGCCTCAAGAGCTACGTAAATGGACACAACACAGGATCCTTTAAGTAAATCATTTCAGATGGGCCTTACAAGCAGATTTGATTTGAGTCAATTTGGAGGGTCTACTTTTAGAACCACATGTTTAGATATTGTTGCAAAACTGGAGAGCCTGTGTGAACATCTAATTTCTTTTTCTTCCTCTCTGGAAGTCTTTGTTATTTCCAAAGACTGATGATTCTTCCTTCTGGCTTTTTTTCTGTTTTTCATAAAGGCCAGGTGTGTGCGTATATCTGTGTCTCGTTTTTGAACAAAAGAATCGGGGAAGAAGATGATGTCATCTTTTAACCGTTGTATGCTTGTCTGGTGCGGGGGTGAGGGAAGGGGGGGTCTGTAATTATAACAGTCTGTGCTGAGGTCACCTTTCTCACATGCAAAGACGAGTGATGCAGACGCGTAGAAATTTGTTAATAATTTAGTCTGTCTTTTTATTAATTACTTACTTTGAAGAACAGCTTCACCAAATTATTTCATCACGTTATCTTACACACACACACACACACACACACACACACAATTTGTTGTCAACTGTACACACAGTCATAATTATTTTTTTTCACATTTACACATTAACTGTATGCAACAAAAACTCAGGGTGTAAAAAGATGCATATGTTCTCACATATTAGTGTCATGATTTCATCAGTATCTACACAACTTCTATACAATATTTGAGCCTCGGGGTGTGTGAGTGTATGGGGAATGTAAGGTGTGTGTCTGCTTGAGTTTCCATTGTTTGTCAGGGAGTTAATATAAGATGTTTCAGAGTATTTGCTGTGTGTGTGCGTGTGTGTGTGTGTGACACATCCTGCCGCCTTTACAAACTGCATCATCAGCTAAACTGGGCTGGTACTCTACCTACTATTCTCTTTAGGCAGCAAAT
This sequence comes from Oreochromis aureus, assembly GCF_013358895.1. Taxonomy (NCBI): domain Eukaryota; kingdom Metazoa; phylum Chordata; class Actinopteri; order Cichliformes; family Cichlidae; genus Oreochromis; species Oreochromis aureus. The sequence continues at coordinate 27,104,025 of NC_052957.1, forward strand.
TGTTAAACACGGCTCGGAGAAAAAGAAATGCAAAGTCTGAAGTGCAGGTGGTGAGGTCAGACTGAGGAGGCAGTAAGCCCGGAGAATAGTGAGGGTTCATATACTTTTGTGTCTGCAAATCTCCTTGGTGAGAGCATTTATTGGTGGCGGTTAGTTTGTGTGCATCGGTACAGAGGGAAAACCTGTAGTGTGGTTGTGTCATGGCTTAGAAACGTTTGACTCAGCAGCGCTGCAGTAAGATAGATACCTAAGCTTGAAGGAGGCTATAATAGAGATGGGTCTGCACTGGCCTTTTGTGGCTAAAATGCAGAAAGATGCTGCACACAGACTTCAAATAAAGAACATTTTCATTCACAGTAAAAGTTTGGACTTTTTGGAAGTTTCTGTATCGCTCAGTTAGTAGTTAACGAGTTTTTGCAGATAAATTCACATCTTCTATGCAAACTACAGGCCACTGCAGCAGCGTGCTAGGACCCAAACATTCACAAGAAAGTTTTTGGTGCATCACAGTATTGGCGATGGATTTAACAAAGTGGCTGACTCGTCACTGTGTTGCAAAATGTAATTTATTTATTTTTTAATGTAACTGATGGTTGAAGTTTATATTCATTTGAGAAAAAAAGTAAACATTTTTATAGTTAATTCGTGTGCTAGAATGTATGTGGGGCTTATTGAACCTAAATTGGGCTACATTTAAGCAACAAAAGTCTTTTTAAAATTATGTCACTTACTTCTGTGAAGCTTGACTGTTTTGACCATTTACATAGGCTCTGCAGTAATGTTTAGTAGCTACTTCATTCTCAGCATTTTCAGTAATGTACTATGTTAATATTCTATCTCCTCTCTGCATTTAAAACATCTGTTTATTTCTCATTTGTTTGTCCTTTATTTCTCTTATGATAATATTTTGTTAAGATTATATAAAGACAAAGGTTTAAGATTTTGAGATAAGAGCCACATTACCACAAGAAGGCATAAAGGTCACAAAATAACAGAATATCGAAATCTAGTACTATAGAAAAGTCAGAGTCCTCCTTTATCCTTTATTGTGTTCCATAGTGTAACTCAATAGTCCCCACCAAAAAGCACCATCAGAGATTTGTTCTCCTGTCAGTTTTGCAGTTTGCTGTCTCCATCAGCCTTGACCTTTGTCGTCAGCCCTACACACAAACACACACAAACACACACTCAGGCAAATACACACACACACGCACACACTCATGCTCACACCCCCCTTGGCTAAACTGAAATGGGTTAATCTCTCATCACTCAGTCGTTGGGGCTAGTGGTTCAGGTGTCACAGCGCCTTTTCTCACATAGGAAACCCGATCGGACGCACACAGACACTACACACATAATACAGTCATAAAGCATTGCATCGTCTCAAATTTTTCCCTTTCTGTGTTTGTCTTTCCTGGAAGAGTTTGTTTATCTCTACACCATTGCTGTATTCAAAAGTGCTTGCTTGTCCAGGCTGTAACAGCTGTGTACCTTTCCTGTAATGCTATGTAGGCTAGTGTGAGAATAAGCTTTGTTCTGTGGGTGTTATTCTGGCATCTGAACACTACTTGAACGGTGTGTTCTTTTGCAAATTTTTTACCTGAAAAATATGTTGGTAATTTTTGTTCTTTTCATGGTGAACTGGAACTTTTAGCTCTCCAAGTGGTTGAAATTTTAATTTTACAGTCTATTTTTTAAACTGCTCGAGTAGCTAGTGCTCCATTAGTATTTGTCAGTGTGAGTATTTATTAGTTGTTTTCTATGGAAGAGGATTAGGGCCACTGAAAAAAAAAGTGGGAATTTTTTTTTTTCTTTTTTCCTGAATTCTGAGAAAAAGTCAGAATTCTGACTTTAATCTCAGAATTCTGGAAAAGAAGAAGAAAAAAAGACATGCCCACTTTTTTTTTTTCTTTCTTTCCCAGTGGCCCTAACGCTGAATTAATTTAGGAGGCTTTGGAGCAAATGCTACCATGTAATGTTAGATTTTTTTTAGGTATACTCAAGTTATTTTTTTAGTCTTTCAAAGAAATTATTTTTGCTTGGCATGAAATATTTAAAAAAGTCTATAAAAAGTGGAGTCTTCACAATATCTTAAAATAAACTATTGGTTTAATTTTCTGAGGGTGTTAAAAAACAAAAACAAAAATTGCTACATGCTAGTTTGCTCCCAAAAGTTATTGTTAGCATATAATCTATTTCCAGCTTCTAGCTCATTTAAAGCCTCCTTCATTTTTCTGTTATATACTTTTGTTGCTGAATTTTACGAAGTCTCAAAGTATTTCTGAAAGCCTCTCAAGAATGAGATAATACTGTTTTGACCACAAGCTTGCGGTTTTCTCAACAATTATTGGCAATAACTTCTTTTCTAAAAAAAAATGGTACTCATGCAACGTTGTGCAAACCTATTGCATGTTTTGTCACATTCATTCTGAAATTATGAAAAACATGCATGCAGTATGGTGGAGCTGCAGGCTAGTTACTCACACATGTAGTGAAGCATGGTATCATTATTGCCTCTTTCAGGTCACATTACTATTTCACGCTATTTATGTCCTTTAAATTTGGAAAAGCTGTTCAGACTGTGTTTGCTCTGCCTGGATAAAATGAGTTTACTGTTTTAATTCTTTGCACCAGTCCATGTTGGAAACACTGTGCTCAGCCTGTTTGGAAATGATAAAGGTTTGGATTATTGCCTGTGATTCTCCACGCTATTGTAGAGACAAATAACTTGTTATAAATGTGGTTTTTATTTTTTGGAACGGCTGAATAAACCTCCATGTGTACTCAGCCTTGGACGCTACCATCGATTTGCATAGTCATATACTTGGCCTTCAATAAAACAGCAACTTTTATTGTCGCATTGTGCTCTTAATTGTCCTATAACCAAGCTTACACTTTAATTACAAACACTGGTAACTGCTGTTTACAATGCAGAAAAATACAGATTTCCACTTTGCTCATCTCTCCTCTCTCCTGTGTTTCTTTGCAGGGTCGACATGTTAAGACGGGACAGCTGGCGGCCATCAAGGTCATGGACGTCACCGAGGTCAGTAACACCTATCAGCATGCGCTTGTAATCTTTTGTTGTCTTTAATCAGGCTTCAATCCCAGCTAAACCACTACTGCACTGTGGGATTGTTAAATCCTGCAGCAAACGCCTGTCACGAGAAGGATTGAATGAAGTAAAATTACTCTGCCATTACAGAAACAGCTATATTCCACTGGAGCAGATACAGTGGCTGTAGGACTATAGGAATACCTGCCTTAGCAATTGTCAACCAATAAATTTTTATATAGATAAAATGATAAAAAGAGTCATTCTGTCAATCCAGAAAACGAATTACACAGGAACACAGATAAACACGTGGGATTTGGTGCTGGAAAGGGGTCTTGTGAGGGAAATTTGATTTGGTTTTAACTGCAAGCAGACACCTGTTTAAAGTTAGTAGGCCCTGATCATGAAACCTGCTGCATGCTGAAGTTGGCACATTAGTACTTTTAGTACTTTGCATATTTGTAATTGATTCCAGGCTAAAATTTATTGCATGTGATGGAATAAATAGCTTTTCTGAAGCATACAAGATAAACACCAAACAGTTTCCCCACTCCACAGCCTCTCTCCATTCCACACCCTCATGTCAATATTTTCTCTCCAAAAATAGTCAGGAATATAATCACATAGCTTCCATCACTCTTAACAGTGTTCTCTGTTCATTAGATGAACTTTGAGGAGGTCACGTTTGAAGCAAACAGATTTTTCACTTCTCTCAGGGCACTTTAGCTAATGATGATTTTAGACTCGTGCATGTAAATGTTTTGAGATCCACAGAGTTAAACTGGGCCCCAGAGGGCTGTTTCTGCCTGTTTAGTTCTGTGTTCCTTAATGTGTATACAAGCAGAAAATGTTATTAAAGTACACCTCATTCTGATATTTTTGGGTTTTTTTACTCATCATTGAATCGATGGCCAAATGAGCCAAGAAGAAAAATATTCCTGCAGATGGCTTAAAGAGGAATGAGTGTACCAACAGAGCTTTAACCTGGGTTAACTGTCATGGTGAAGAGGATTGTACTGTCTGCCTTTCAGGACCCTGCTGGTTTCTTCTGTATAGAAGTCTCTAAAGACTTGCTATCTAATGTGCATCCCACTCTTTAGGCCAGTATCCTTGTTCAAACTGGTCCTCTGTGATAATAAGAGCCCATTTGTAACAAAGAAGGTAGTGCTGTAATCAGCCTCCAGGACTGTTAGAGACATCAGAAATGTTGTAGTATCAGTTAGTTCTGAAGTAGAAAGAAAAGAAAGTGTTTCAGCCACTGATTTTTTTGTTGTTGAGTATTTAATTTTAATGATCTATTCAGTCATTCTGTAACACCTCACAAGTTAACTTCTGGGACCACCTCTGAGTTATGGATGAAAGTGACAGTGTTAAAGTCAGCGTCTTTATGCAGGGCTGTCTAAAACGTGGTTCCACTCAGAATCTGGAAGGCTGTTTACAGGAAAAAGCTTTAAAGCACAACATTATGTGCACTGTAAATGGAAGCAGTGTAGCAGACTGAGATGGTGCAGTTTGACATACTTCAAGAAAATTAGTTTTTCTCGTGTTACAAGAGAGCAATAGGGACATATTGCCAGCATATTTTGATGACCCTTTAGGAGGGTCTTTCAAAGTATTCTTCAGACATGGCCACTCAGACAGAGGTACAACAGTCCAAAAACATGACAGCCTCTGTCATGTTTTTGGACGGCATTTGAGCCAGTGGTGTTGGGAATCTTGTCAACATTGATGGACGTGTGAATGCAGAAAAGTGCAGTCAGATTTTGATCCACTGTGCAATACCATCTGGAAATCATCTGGTTGGCAACAGCTTCATTTTTCAGCATGACAGTGATCCCAAACACACTGTCAATGCAGTGAGTGCAGGTCGTGTTGAAGAATAAAGACGGTCATACCAAATACTGACCTTAAAGTTTATTAGAATTGTAGAAACTATAATAGCGTATTACTATATAATAGAGCTGGGCGATAAAACGATAACGATATGTATTGTGAAATAACTTTTTCTCGATAGAAAAATTAAACTATTGCGATAGACCTCATCTCTCTTGTCCTCTTAAAAAAAAAAAAAAAAAGAACAGCCAATCAAAATTAAGTAGCGCAGAGCCGAACCAATCACAGCCGCAGCGTCACGTCACGTGACTTGTTACGTACAGCACAAGTGCCAAGGCGCATGTGTGTATTTGTTTGGGAAGCAGCCAGCCGGGCTGCCCAGGTAATGGAGGAAATGAGTGCGCCGACTAGAGAAAAATCAACCGAGGCGTGAGCGAAGGTTACCGAAAAAAAACAGATGATGGTTCCAATGCGGAGAGCTTGTCGAACAGAAGGGCCACAGAAGTTCCGTAGTGTGAAGGTATTTCGCTATTTCAAGTCTGACAAAAACAGAGTAGCGCGCACTGTAAATTGTGCCGAAAGCAAGTCTGGAAATACAATAAAGCGGTGCATGCTCGATCTCTGACTGAAAGCGCTAATTCGTCATTCGGCTTTTGTCAGACTAAAGTAACTGTTAAAGCTGTTTGAAAAGCTAAGCTATACAACAAGGAGAGATTGAGAATTTTCTTTTAGTTCTCAGTTTATTTGATATCGACAAAAGTTAGTCAATTTTGTCTGTTCTTCTGTAAAACAAACTAAGATTTATTTTTAGAATTAATATTTTGTTTCTAAGTGGAATTGACAATTTAGTGGTCTGTTTTGTTTGTTCTATTTTGAAACTTAAACGCTTTAGCGGCTGCCTTTTGTGTAGTTTGCAATATTTGCCTTTATTTATCTGAAACTGAAGTCTCATGTTCCTTAAGTACATCTACCCTGTTGAACTTATTATGGGAAATAAATATTAAAATCAAAACAAGCTGCTAATTATTTCACATTTTACTTGTGAGCAACGGCACATTTAAATCTTACAAATATAGTTATTTGGCTTATATCGTGATATATATCGTTATCGCCTGAAATGAAAAAAACATATCGTGATATGAAAAAATGTTATATCGCCCAGCTCTAGTATATAATACACTATACTATATCTAAACAAAAATATAAAGACGGAAATGGTGGCTTAAGACTTTTGTATAGCACTGTTAATAGATTATAAATAGTTATCCTGAAATTCATAAAAAAAATGTTTTTTGTGTTGTTTTTAAAGTCAGATTCGTATTAGTGCAACATTGTTCAAAGTACTCTGGCCTATTTGACAGTTTTGATCAGTAAACAAAAAGATTACAACAAACAATCAAAATTCCTGGCTCTGGATAATCATGACGCAGGAGCAGCTGGAAACCAGTGTCTGGAAGCAGTTTGGGTTATACAGTCAATGGCAGAATTCTCAACAAACATAAGGCTCTTACTCTGCAGCTTCAGCACATCTGGGCTCTCACATGCCGCATATTGGAGTTGCCTTTGAAAAATCTAGTTCACGGTAAAACATTAAAAACGGCAATCACGAGCTCGGGGTGTAACTCTGTAGCCTGCAGGAACAAATCTACATATTCAGCCTCAGAGATCAAAAAGAAGGGAACGAGGAAGGATCAAGAGCATTTGATGGGGACATGTTTATGTATTCATACAAGATGAATCACTGAAGAGAAATACACATGTTGAGGAGTCTTGGCAGTTACTTTTTTTCCTCCAGTTCCACCAAAATGTTTTGAGTGGTCCCTTTTCCACACGGTTTCAGCCATTTTTATAAAATAAACACAGTCTGTTTGGCTGGACACTGGCCAAGAATGACTGTCAGGCAGATGAAGTTGTTTGCATTGGGAAAACTTGAGATACTGCACATGTACGCAAATTCAGTATAACAGTTACTGTCTATATGCATATGCATGTCTGTGTGTGTGTCTGTGAGAGACATGATGGGAACCACAGGAGCTTTCATGCACTCACATGTCATGGATGGAAAACATCCCATTTATACATCTTCTTTCCTATGTGTGTGCGTTTCTGGGGCCGCTCTCGATTCCCTGTGCTCATCTCTGCATATGTGCTCTGACCCACATACCACTTCCTGTTCTGTATAGAGAGTGTGGGAGAGAGAGAGTGGGTGAAAAATGGACACTTAAGAAAACAGTAGGGCTATAGAGTAACAGTGTACAAGGTTGGGCTTTATGATATAAGCAAGTCATTCTGAGCCTCTGTTGCTTTAAAGTTTCTGTTAAACCTTTAAATACCCCATTAAAAGACTGAGAATGTGAAAAAATAGGCTAAAGATGAGTGGTCTAACTGTAAACTAAAATGTTGATTTCATGCAAATTGTCAAAATGTGAAGGTTACAGCAGAGCTAAATTGCCTTTGTAACTCAATAACTTTCATCAGCTCCTTATTGGCACCACGTCTTTTGCAATAAACAGCAACAGCATGGATGATTTCTTGAGGCTAAAACACATTTCCTCAGGCTGTGCTCAGCTGAACTTCCAGGGCTGCATACAGAGATTTTCATATTACTTCATATTTTTTCTGGTTTGATAATTGTATTATTCTTAGACTTTGTTTTTAGCAACATTCACTCATATTTGACTGCTTCAGACAGAATGTAACCTTTTTAAAGTTTTAAAATGTCTGTGTTTTGATTGGTTGGACTATAAAGGCAATTTAAGGGTGCTGATTTGCACTTTAAATATCTGTTATGAGCATTTTTGTTGTTGTTTTACTTCTGCTAACAATAAAGAATATTGAAGAATAAATCAATTATAACTAAATATTTATTTGCAGTACCAATTTTACAAATAGCTTCAACACAGACTTGCAAACCTCTGAAACCCTCAGAAACACTGTCTTTTATTTGGGCTAATGTGGTAGAGCTGGGCAAGCGAAACCAGCGTTTAACACACAGATTCACAGTTGGTTCTGGTTATAACAGGTAAAACTAATTTAACTGAAGCTTTTGTTTTGACTAGAAACATCTGTGTCTTCCTCTCCATCTCCCACAGAGTGAATAAGATGAAAACAGACATTAAAGATTCTTGCTGTTCAGATATAATTGTAGTTCTTTTAAAACCAGTCAAAGTGGCATTAACATAGATTTCTCTTCCTCCTGGCTCCTGCAAGTGGAGCAGTACTCGTGCCTTTTATGTGCACATTTATGCACAACATTGAAATACAGCATCCTTTCTCTCCATAAGGTTGAAACTGTTTACCACAGTTTTTTGTTCATTTAGTTTTGAGGAAATTAGCCTGAGCTTGCTTCCTGTGCTTAAGACTGAGAGAGATGGTGTATGCAGGCTTCTCTGCAACACGCAGTTTGTTGTGATGCTTGTAAAATGCTATTACATCGTTTTAGAAGTGTGGATGTGCTTTTGTTGTAGTGTGCCGTGCTGGAGATAGTACAGTGCGTTGCTTCCCGAGACAGCTGTAATTGCGGTTTCTTTTTTTCTTTTTCTGTTTATGTGTTTTACTGGGTGGTAATGCTTTCAGGTGGCAACTCTGGTGTTTGTTGATCCCTGTTTTCAACAGAGTTAACCTTGTGCTTTACTCAGACCAGTAATGCCACACTGGTGACTTTGTTCATCCAAAGCAACTGGCAGTTTAATGTCTGTCAGTTTAATGTCTCCTGTGCAGGAATCCTTATTTTTGCAGTCTGTTTAAGTTGAGATACAAAAGCAGTACCAATGCTGCGTTTTAGAAATGTCTGTCCCCGTAGTACAGCTGTATGATTAATTGGAAGAAGTATTTTTGGATGTTTGTCGATTAAGTAAGAGAGTAAGCTCAGATAAGGAGAAGAAATCAGTGATAATGCCCCCCCACCTTTCCTCCAGAGAAGGTTCATGTAAAGTGCAGTGGGATTATGGGAGGGGCTATCACTGCTTGCAGGCTCACCCACATCCATTCTCAAGATTCTTTCATCAGTCGTCTCCCTGCATTTTATGTTCTTTTTTTTCTTACATTTGTCATCCTCGCTTGTGTTTTCACCCCTGCTCTTCCAGTTTCTGGCACAAATATCCCCACTGTGTTCTCCCCGTTTCCATCATTCACCATCTTCCACCAGCCACCACCTCTGTTTTGTTTCCAAAATGAGGGAAAGCGTGAGAGAACTGACAGAGGGAGTGAAGTCATCATCATCCGTTATAGGAAATTGGAAAGAAAGCGGAAGAGGTAGAAAGGGAATTGTAGCTGCAGCATGGCTGCATTCTGCATCTCCCACTGCTGCTGTTGACTTGATGTAATACAGCAGGACTCAGAATTTAATGGGGGGAAAAAATCAATCTTGATTAGAGGAAAAACTCCACAGCAAGCATGTTTCTCTCTGCCTTTCGCTTCCCTCGGGAAATAAATTACTATTCTAGACATTTTTCCTCGCATCCTTTTGTCTCTGTAAATTTTGTGTGTGAACTGAAAGACATCACAAGCCAAGAGAGCTCTTTCTCTCTCCTCTCACTCACCTCCCTCTCCCACTGCTCCCTGTACACTCAGAGGTGTGAATGTGGGAAGGTGTGGAAGGCGCAGTAAGAGTGAATGGCATAATAAAACATTTTGAAATGTCTGGCAATATAAAACCTATTACACTGAATTCCAAGTTTGAACTTTTGAGTTTCAGTTTCTGAAATCGTTCCTCCAGTTTGGATGTGTTCAACAAAAGAACTTGATTCTGGGTTGAGAAAACTTCAGAGTAAAACATCAACATCACTGAAGGATTCCCATAAAAACTGATGCAGATATTCATCAGATATTCCCAAGTAGTTAAAACTGAAAACCTTTGAAACGACTTTCAGTGCTACCAAAAGTCAGCATTTTCACTTACTCACTGAAATATCTAGAATATCTTTGGTTAAGACTATTCATGTTCAATCTAGGATCATTTTTAAAGACTTTGATTTATCATATTACATGTTATCAATGTATGTAACTCAATTGTTTCATATATTCTAACATCAAAGACCAGTTTAAAACAGAATTTGTAAAATAAATCCATTTCCAACACAGTTTTAATTTCAGCGAAGCTAAAAGTGAGATGAATCAAATTGGGATCTTTCAACCTTTCAGCCTTTTTAGCTCTTCCTTCTCTCAAAGTGTTTCCTTGCTGAGCCACAGTGATGGGATGGTAGCTTACGCAGAAATTGAAAATGCATTTGTAAGACTTTAATACTGTGGATTTTGTCCCTCTATCACCCTTCTTCATATATGAGGAATCCACATGGGGCATTTTCAGATATGACAGCCAACCCAGTAATGCCTGGAACAAGTCTCTCCATGTTCCCAGTTGTCTGTTAGAGGGATGTCAACCTTTTTTGGCCTCTGAAGAAGTCTCCCTGCTACTCTGCTTCCATTTTCCATTATGCTTCCATTTTGCGGCTGTCTGCTCCCCTGGGTCGGTAGTTCTGTTAGCGCTGCTCAAATTGTGTGCTGTCATACTTTAGAAGCAATATGGCTGCAACAGTCTCCCCACCATTTCATGCCCTGGAATGATAATGAGTAGTTTCAGGACGCCTTGTTTTGAAGGACTGACTACAAATCAGGGAAAGTGAGACAGAGAGCGAGAGATGGCGAGAGTGAAAGAGAGAGGCCGAGGTGAGGCGCGTAATGACGGGATGGATGAACGTGAAAGTAAAGAGTAGAGTCATTATAGAGGACAACTGGAGGTGATGTTGCAAGGAGGACAGAGGGTGGACAGGATAAATGTGCAAACAAGATGGAGAGAAGGAGACACGATGAACATGTGACACAAAGAGAGGGGGTGATGTCATCTGCTCGTTAAAGCAGCTGTGTCCTGACATCCTGGCTACTTTCTGCTTTTCACCCCATCTCCCTCTCTCTCTCTCTCTCTCTCCCCCTCTCCCCCTCGCTCTTTCACACACACACATGCATTTGTTGAGTCCAAACTACGCTTTCTGATTTGGACAAACTGATGATGATGATGATGATGATGATGATGATGCCTATTCATTCATAACTGTATATCAAAGTAATCACCACCAATCTTGACTGTAGATTAATTGTTTTGATCATTTATCAAAGGTTGTAGTAATGTTGTTATGCATTTTGTATATAGTTTAAATAAACAAAAATAATAATGTGTACACTGCACCAAAAATTATATGATAATAATAATAAAATACTTTGGTATTTTAAAGCGTGAGTGCTTAAAGATCGCATGCATTGGATTAGCTGGTTCTGTCAATTCTTTTAAAAAATAAAGTAGAAATTCAGATAATTATTTAAAATTTAAAGTACAGAATCAGAATCCAATCCTGGTGTAAGAAGTAAAAAGTGATTTCAGATTCTCTATTTGAAGTCTTTGCTGTCATGTCTTTGCTGCGTTTTAGTGTACAATAGGTGCGTTTTATAGATGCATTGTTGTATTGAGCTTTTTCTCAGTGCTGCCTGTAACATAAAGAAATGCCACCACTGTTGTGTTTTGTCAGTTTAGGGGATTCTCGTCTTCCTCTCCTTTAACCGCTGTTTGAGCTGTGATTCATGTCCCATATTGGATAATGCTTAAGAATGTTCCTGCTGCGTTCCTCCGCCTTCACTCTGGTCTCCGCATCTGTAATTACTCTCAGTTGTTACAAAAAATGTTCACATGACTGACATTTTGTGGGCGATGGGATGCTCAGTTGACCATAGATGGTACTGGTGTCTGTGTGGAACTTTCTCTGCATCCTTTAGCACCCTTTATAGTTTTGTTTTTATTTTCAAAGTATAATTTACTCATCTAACCGACCGATTGGTTGACTGACAGGTTGGCCGGCTCACCTGCTGGGTGAGTAGCTGGACGGCTGCTGGCTAGCTGCAGGCCTGCTGCTGATGAGTGGATTAACAGAAGGACTAGCTGGCCAGCAGTCTGGTTTGCTGGCTTTCTGACTGATTGGTTGGCTGCCTGCCTAGCCAAATGACCGGCTGCCTGGCTGGAGCAGTAACCAGCGGGCTGCCTGATGGACAGTGACTCAAGGGATTGGCTTGCTGGCTGTCTGACCGACTGACCCCATCATCTTTATGACAGTCAAAGCTCCCGCTGAAGCCCTTAGAAACTCTCAGCATGTTAAAGTAAAAGTAAATATCAGAAAACTTGTCCAGTGGAAGCTAAAAGTAAACTAGCTTTCATGTTTAGCTGCAGGAAGTGACAGAGTATATAGAGCTTTACTTAAAAGCTGCTTAAAGTGCAGAAATATTTAAATAGTTAAAAAAAAAACACTGCTTCTGAAATACTGTCCACATGACTCACAGCATGAAAATGGCTTCTTTTAAAGTGATCACGAACTTGTGCACTGTCAGTTATCCAAACGTGATGTTTACTGGGTGTTCTGTATATCAGAGATAGTGAAACTGAGCTGCTCGCTTTTATTTACCCAATGGGGTCGCCAGTGAACCCATCTCTTATCTTTTAAATGCTGAAGTCTGGCAGAACTGCCCTTTAACTTCTGGGTCTGATTCAGAAATGGTAGCAGCCGTCAGCTGCCTGTCATTTGTTGCTCCTGCAGTTCTCGATAAGACGTGCATGTTTTAATTTCTTTCAGCTCCAACTTATAAGATTGAACCTGCCGTTAAAATAAAAAGCCACTCTTATCCCCTTTGACAAGAAAGTTGAATTTGACAGCCAACAGAGTGAGGTAGCTACCTGCAGGGATAAATATAAAGGTCTTGGCAGTCATCAAGCGGCATTAACTTGCGAGTAGGAAGAAGATTTTTATTATACTTGCAGTAAAAGCAGTGGTGAATTGGCCACTATTCTTGTTTAACTACAGTTAGAAGATTTTCTGTTGGTAGCAAATCATCTGAAAGTGTGAGATGGTGTCTTTAGTACAGAAATGTATTTTATTTGTAAACTACAGGCTCTGGGTTCTTGTTTCTCTTAGTGTTTTTTAATCTAATGAACATACTCATTTCTTCTTTTACTTACCTATTAAACCAAAGCTTTCGTGGTTGAGATCACCATAGTCTGATCTCAAATTTCTTTACCAATTCTTAACTTTAGGCGTCAGTCCATACTAGCTTGTTATTAGCAATGTTAGATTTACAGGTGTTTGGGGAGATTTGATATCCCGGTTGCTGCAGTAAATAGCCTGGGGATTTTTACCTTGAAAGGTTGTTAAACAGGTACTGTAGGGTTCAGGGGAATTTAATATTACGCTCAATTAATGTTGTGCTTGGTACAGACAGAACAGAGGAGCTGTATTGGCCTAAGTGCATCTCTGTGTGTGCAGTGAGTCACTGTGTACAACCTATACCACTGAGAGCCGTGAATCATAGACCTTCATCTACCTATACAGTAATAAGTGACAACATACAATATGCTAAATTATATATTATTAAAGCATATTAGATTTTTTTTTTTTTTTTAAATCCTTGGTACTCCCAGGTTACTTATAATACATTAGAGGAAACCCTGACGGTTATTTGTGGCCTAGCTATAGTTTGCATTGTTACATTTTTTGCTCTTCTCTTGCACAAATTTCAAGTAACGTGCAAGTTTCCACTTTCAAACTCTGCTGTTTTCAAACCGAGGCTGGGTGATCGATATGCAAATGTGCATTACATAATACTTTTTTCCCCCTATCTGCCCATCTCGCTGATGTATGAAGATATTTGGAAAAACTTAAGTAATCAAACAAAGGCAGTGAGTGGTTTAATGAGTAACTGTAATAAGGGCTACTATTTCACAAAGGTCGCTCCACATGTTTGATTTGGAAGATTTCTGACTTGACCCCAAAGAGCAGGGGTTTTTCTCTTGTTAGGTATATTTGTCAACCACTGCATTATGGAATCACTTGCTAAGTAACCGATTGCCAGATTACTCACAGACAATGTAGCATGATTACAGATTAGCTGAAGTTCTTTGGTAAAGAGCATCCAGACACATTGTGCAGAGTGATGAAGTTCTTCTTTACCAGCGAGGGACAACCATTTCTTTCTGGAAAGTCCCCAAACTGTCACCACAAAAATTGTTGTCTAGCACTGTATTATTATAGATGAAATATATGAAGTGGTGGTAGCTTCTGGGTCTAAAAAGTGAACATCATGTGCCTTAAACCTGCATTCTTTCGAACGGCCAGCGGGAGGGACTTTGATGTTTGCAAAAATAGGTCTGCTTGTATGGACGTTTATGGGAAAATCACCCTCGGCTACTTTGATCTGTGTCCTCAGTAGACACTTTCCACATGACTGTATGATCTTAGTTGCTAATTTCTAGTAGCCTAAGCATGATCATCATTTTGTACAATACAGTCTCTATTAGAGTTGTAAACGAGGTTAAGGAAGGGCAGGCCAACCTTGTGATTGACAAGTTTCTACCTTGTATATGTCGTAGTATGAAGATGTACCTGGATTAATGTGTGGAAAAGGATGTCTGCATACATTCTCCATAAAACAGAGCAAATGTCAATCTTATTGAAACACAACCAGAGTGCGACAACAATAAAGAGAGTGGTTAGTAGAGTTGCAACATCAGCAGTGTACATGTTAAAATGTCACCATCTTCGATATGAAAAGCCAAACCGTTTGCCCAGCACTTCCTCGGGGCCTTTCCTCTGTGGACATATGATGCTGCTGCAGTTTACTAAGGAGTCCAGGCTGCAGCTCCTGCTTATCAAGCAGCTGCCATTCGAAAGAAAATGTCACGTCATGTCACTCCCGCTTGGGTCGCTAGATCAAACGCACGTGCTCAGCTGAAGCAAAAACACTCAGGAACAAATGTCACCCAGCTTTGTCACAGTGATTGAGAAATAATCACTTGATCTTGTTATGTGCCTGAACGTGTGTCTGAGCCTGTACTGTAATATCCTGTGAGTGTGACGGGGAGACATGGGGTGGGGGGGTTTGTTTGGCTCAGTTATCATTTTGAATTCAGGCTGTGTCTCCATGTTTGTTTGGAGAGGTATACATTTATTAGATTTTCTTTTGGACACTGTTTGGGTTCTTGCCTGACTTGTCTTTCACAAGCAGATGCCAACAAACAGCAAAATTAGCTTCTCTTTTAGTTTTCACTACCAACACAACAACCAGGTTAGTTACAGCCCATTTTATAAGTTTCCCCACTGAGACCACATTTTCATATCCAAGTATGAAAACCATTGGCCAGTTCTTACATAGCAAAGAATCCTCAAACATAATCAAATGTGTTTCCTACCATTTAAAATAAGGAGTCATATAAAGACTTTGAGAAGTAGAGACTGAGAGCTGTGCAGATCTCAGCTGTAAATCTGCTATGCAGGAACACAGCAAAAGGTGGTGCTGTAAAAGCGCACAGTACAGCTCTGCAAACCTTCAGACAAAAACCCCCCAAACATTTAAGCCTGTACACAATAAGAACTATTTAATTTATGAATACATCAGCTGACACTACTGTCTGGCAAATGATAGTAAATATTCCTCTAGATTGCTTGTTGTTTTGTTTGGCATTTTTACAGCCCAGCTGAGACTTGTAAAGTCTACGCTTTAAATGCCATCAATAGATAAAGCAGTTGCCAGTCAATTTATACACGTTCAAATCATGTCTGTGTTACCGTAGTTCTTTCAAACAGTTGGCACTGATTGGCTGTAAAAAGTGTTACATGTACGTGTTTACAGGTGCTCCTGTTACTTGTGTGTGCAATCTGGCATTCTTTTGCCTCATTAACAATATTTAGCAGTGTATAAGCTGAGCATTTACAGATTCAAGATCATTATCATTATTATCATATGACACTGATACCCCCAGACTCTGCCTGGGGATTGTCCACACTAGGAGAGTGTTGACTGAGCCTGAAGTCTGAGCGTTTTGTCGCCAGCTTGCGACGCTGGAAAGATGATGGTGATGTTTGTGGAGAAAGTGCTGGGAGAGACAGCTGTTGCACAGCATGGCCCTCTCCTCTCCAAGTCTGGGGCCCCAGCTTTGCCCGAGTCCGAAGACAAGGAGTATCTGATCGATGTACCTGCAGTTAGCTGGGCTGACCACATGAAATATGTTGATGTGTTAACCGAAGAAGAGCCGGAACCATGCAGGAGTGCTGACTGGCCGGCAGCCACTAGTAAGATGATGATGTGCTGGACATTGGCCTGGACATGTTTTGTCAGAGGATGAGCAGGAGAGCCCATTGTCAGGAGACCCCGGCCAGCTACGATGATGCGTCTCTTTATCCCTGTTTCGCTACTGGCCCTCTCCTCCACCAGTTTGTGGGATTTTTCCTTCCACCAGAGCCCATGGGGGCCAAAAATTCATCTTCCCATTTACTTAGAATTTGTTTGCAAGCTAACTGCATCATGGAGCAAACCGCCATCCAACCATGTCAGTACATGGAGCTGGGAAGCATGGAGTACATGGATGATACCAATGAGGCTGGCTTAGCTAACACACCTCGTATGGAGCCATCCCTGGCTGCTTATCTGGCACCGTCCCACGACCATGGTGTTGGTGGCCCCACAACTCTGCCGTACAAGCAGTGCAGATTCTCCACATTGCAGCTGGACAGTTTGAAATGCAGGCGGCGTTTCCAAATGACATAATGGTTGTTGGGCATGATGGCATCTCTGATTGCCATAGTGTCACTTGTGATCTGTTGACAATGACAATCTTGATGCCCAGCTGCACCAGGGCTCTCAGATTGGGAGGGTGTTGTTTCACAAGGGTGCCACAGACAGGGAGTGGCGCATGAGAGGTGTCTCACCACCACCACGCTAGCAGTGTTCTTAGCTCTCTTCAGGACCCTGTTACAAAGCAGGAGGGATACGCTCTCTTCCCCTGTTAAAGCGGTCTCGCTCTCTGCTTTTATGGTGCAGTGTTCATTTTCTGTCTCTAAGAGCCACCCATGTTCTAGGCCACCTGAACCTGGGGCCAGACCTTCTCTCCAGGGGGTGTCCCCCTGGTGAGGGATTGGAGGTTGCACCCTTTCATAGTGGCCCAGATTTGGGATCTATTTAGCGAGACGAAATTACATCTTTTTGCCTCCTGGTACAACACAAGGCTGCCCTGTTACGCAGCTTGGCTCGGTGAAGAGCGGCTATCGAAGTCGGGGTTCATTGTGATTACAGGGAGTGAATGTACAGGCGAAAACCATGTCATTACAGGTCATCCGCCTTTAGGGTTTGAATAGAGGTTTCTTCAGCCAGGACACGGGGGGCGTGATATGTACCTCGTTCCCTCCTTCAGATAACAGAACTTATAGACATGACTGTTTGTCTGGATCTACTTTGTTAATTCAAATAATTGCTTCCCAGCTGATCCACAGCCAATGATAGTGTCCTAACTCTGTTTTTCCACTTTTGTTTTTTCATAGGATGAAGAAGAGGAAATTAAGTTGGAAATCAACATGCTGAAGAAGTACTCCCATCACAGAAACATAGCCACCTACTACGGAGCCTTCATCAAGAAAAGTCCACCAGGCCATGATGACCAGCTCTGGGTGAGTTTAACATCCCATTTCTATAATGATCACAGAATTACACACATTACAGGTACAATTTAAACTGGATACAGCAGTCATTCTTCACTCTATCTTGACCAATCACAGAATCTGAATTGTTCATATAACTTAATCAATCAAATCTTGAAGAATCCTAATTGAGAACATTTGTGGAGTTATTGAGCAAAGGGACAGAGTAGGAGTAAATTCATATTCAAGCAGGAACCATAAGACCACTTAATAAGTTTTGATTTTGCATACATTCAGTTTGTTATCATCATACGTTAGAAGGTATTTCGATACTACAATGAAAAGATTTGCCAGGCTAAAAAAAACCCAAACAATATTAGGGGTTCCTGTATAACAGCCAAAGTGTATACTGTTATTTTTAATAAGTTGTTTGAATGTGTGATGACAGATAAGAGAGATATTACATGCCATGAAGTCAGCAAGCTCTCCAGCAGATATGGAGTTGAAGTTGCTTTATGCATTTTCCTCATTACAGCCAATATGCTGTTCTTCATATTTGAAGAGCAGTAAAAGAAATGACAGCAATACAAAAAAACAAAACAGATTTCTAGAAAAGAGCAACAAGACTGTGGAATTAAATAAATGGTGCATAAGTGAGAAACAAAAGGAAGAGAGTCAATCAGAGAAGGGAGAGGTGGGGTGGATCAGGAGGTAGAGAACAGCAGCAGAAGAAATTTACAGCTGGTCGTTTGTCGAAGGCAGGATTACCTCGTTTTATGACCCGGAGGCTCTGCTGTTCCTGGAGAGGAGGAGGGATCTCACTCTCACTTCACAACACAGTCCTGTATTTGTTTTTACAGCTGCTTCCACGGCCCCTTTTTACAGCCTCCACTGTTGTGGATTCATGCTGTCTGCCGTGCGTGGGGGTGACATACAGAGTGTGTGTCTGTTTTATGATATTCATGATCTGTGCTGACCACCACTTAAGACTACTGTCTCAAGAAGATCACTTAATGTGTTTATGAGGCATAAATCCTTTAGTCAGCAAGTAAGAGACATGGTATCAGAGGCTTAGTGACCATTAAGATATAACACACAATAAAGAGGTGAATAAAGCGAGGGGTTGGCCTCAGTGGAGTTCATATTTAACAAATGTGGATCTTAGAGTTTGTCCTGCTTTCATTATGTTTGTCTATATTTGTCCATATAATATCTTCTCTTTTTTCACACATCATCAATAAAAAAAACTTTAGCCTGTTAAGCCCATCTTTAGTAATTATTATTTAATAAAATTGTGTGATTGTATGTTATCAATTGTGTTATGTTATACACAATTATTTTGTGCAGTTTTTGATTAAAAAATCAGTCTTGACATTTTTTTAGGAGTTTTTATGTTTGTCACATATGTAGTACTAAAATTGAATCTGATCAATCCCCCAGGTGGCAGCATGACAGCTGCCACCTGTTGAGGTGCACAGAAAATGCTTTCCAACTTTAAATTTATGGTAAAACAGTGACGAGGGCACTACATGAGATTTAACACATGCACTTCTGTATTTGTATTTGTTTGAGTCTCCAGCTTCCTACACTTGTGGTTTTGCTAATGCTTTTCTCTTTTGCATTAAAACCACATTTCCTAATAGCCGTTGGCTTCCTGTCTCAATCACGGCACAGAGTAAACTAGTAGAAGTGATTGCATTTTTTCCTTCCGCATTCCCTTTTATTCTTTCTGCCGTCTCCTGTTACAATATACTCTGAAGTGCTGCACAGCACTCCAGAAGATTTGCATTCACATGAGGCATGGTGGCTGACAGAAGGAAAATACAAAGTTAACTGGGACCACTGAGTTTCTCAATAATTGCTTTGTTTGCTCAAGGTAGCTCTAATACGATGAGATAAGCTACCTTATTTATTCCCCAAATTTGGGGAATTCCTATATTACACAGGAATTTCCCATTAAACACAACAAGCTGCAAATGTTAAATAAATTAGGATGGATTATTAAAATAAAATACAATATGACAAGATTGTCAGAGCCCAGTAAGCTAGAATAGCTCAATAATGAAAAAAGTAGACAAAATCAAAGGTATGTAATCAAACAGATTAAAGTGAAATAAAAAAGAGAAGATCGTTAAGTAACAAATCTAAATAAAACACAATAAAGCACATTTAAAATCTTAACATTGCATTACAGTAATACATAATAAATGTCTTAATGGTGTATCGATAGTAAAACGCTGCATGGCGTCTTAAGCTGATGGTAGAAGAATGATGTGTGTGTGTGTGTGTGTGTGTGTGTGTGTGTGTGTGTGTGTGTGTGTGTGTGTGTGTGTGTGTTACAAATGCATCTCTTTCTCACCTCCAGCTGGTGATGGAGTTCTGTGGTGCCGGCTCCATCACAGATCTGGTGAAGAACACCAAGGGCAACTCCCTGAAGGAAGACTGGATCGCCTACATCTCCCGAGAGATCCTCAGGGTCAGTTATTTCTCACAGTCTGCTGCCAACATCTTCACTAGATTATATACTTTGTGTCCTAAACATTGCTAAAAGTATGATTTTAAATAATTTAACTTTTGCATTTAATCTAAAAACAAACAAACAAACAAACACTTGTTTGACCGTCTGATACAGCCCATGTTTCTAATAAGTTGTTTTCATTTTTCCTTTATCCCAACAGGGATTAGCTCACCTGCATGCTCATCATGTCATTCACCGCGACATCAAAGGACAAAACGTGCTGCTGACTGAAAATGCTGAAGTCAAGCTGGGTGAGTCGGTTGGCTTTAGACCGGGCCTGTAGACGGGAAGTGCTCCCGCGCTGTGGTTTTGGACCGGTGCATGGAAAAGTGATTGCACCAGCAGATCTGAGTCAGCACTGTGGCGATGCCAACTGGAGCTTTCTCATTGCCAGTGTTTTGTTTTCGAATGTTTCACATGATCAGAGGCCTGTGTAGAAGCCAAATCCTTATGAAACATAATGTCTATATACAGCTCCAAAATTTGTCTTTATTTAGATTTCTTCTGATTACAGTGTCACAATAATTTCTTGCAACTAAACTACCTAAACATTTATTTGATTTCATTTATGATATGTGCACAAAAAGACAGAAGAATCTGTTCTGAGTTTTGGAGCTTTAGTGTCCAGTTGTGGTTTTCTGTAAATAAGCCTCCGCAGTGTTTTTAACTTTCAAAGAAAAGTTTTAACTTCTGCATAAAAATCGCTTCTTTGTTCACCAAACCTTTGTGTGAAACCACTGATTAATGCTGTTTTTATTCCCTTTAATTGTCCACAATTCAGTTACAACTTATAATCAGGCCATCCTGTGTTACCTTGCTTATTAATGTCCCGTGACACAGCATTAAACAAAGTGTCTCCACCGTGGTTAAAATACAGCATCTTGATGCTGCTCTCCTTTTAGCTTTACAATGCTAAAAAGAGAGCAGCACCTTTTACATTCTTTTACTCTCCTTTTACTCTCACAGTTGTAGTTTGCCTTTGTGCAGGATCTGAACGGTTCTAGTCTGTTTTCTTTATTTGAATGCTTCGTGTTTCTTTCAGTGGACTTTGGTGTGAGCGCTCAGCTGGACCGGACGGTAGGTCGAAGAAACACCTTCATCGGGACGCCATACTGGATGGCTCCAGAGGTCATCGCTTGTGATGAAAACCCTGATGCTACCTACGATTACAGGGTGAGCATGCAAAACTGCATCTGGTCCCAGATGTTAGTGGGATTCATGGTGCAGAATGAGTTTGAAACCAGTCAAATAGGAGCATCATCCATTTGATAGAAAAGATTATAGTTTTAATCATTAATATGACCAATGAGAAGACTGCTCTGTCATTTCCATCACGTGTGTTACTCAGAGAAGCACACAGACTTTAATTAATCTTATCTCTTTGTGTTTCAGAGTGATCTGTGGTCCTGTGGAATCACAGCCATTGAAATGGCTGAGGGAGCTCCTCGTAAGTACAATAACTGATTTCAATGATATAATGAGTAGAAACTGGTACTATTACTGTAAACAAATTTACTGGTGTATTTGTGTTTCAAACCTGCATGATCAGAAGAGAACTCTGTTTACTCTGTTAATTGTAGCTTCACTATAGACTTACATTTTCTATCTATACCTCTTATTTTTATGCAGGCAATATAGATGCAAAAAAAACCCATCATCTTAAATGTATGACTTTGACATTTAGATTAGTTTTTTGTCTGATCTCTCATTTGGCTTCTCTTCTGTTGTTTCCTGTAGCTCTGTGTGACATGCATCCAATGAGAGCCCTCTTCCTCATTCCCAGAAACCCACCTCCTCGACTCAAGTCCAAAAAATGGTGAGATGTTTTCCATCTTTTATTCTTGATGTCAGTAAACCATGCCGATCCGAACTCTGTACGTGACAACTAACTGCCATCATAGGTCAAAGAAGTTCTTCAGCTTCATTGAGAGTTGCCTTGTGAAGAATTACACCCAGCGCCCTCCCACTGAGCAGCTGCTGAAACACCCCTTCATTCGGGACCAGCCCAACGAGAGGCAGGTTCGCATCCAGCTCAAAGACCACATCGACCGAACCAAGAAGAAGAGGGGCGAGAAAGGTGAGTCCAGGACGAAGCTCTGTCAGTGTTAATGTGCAAAAATGAATATGGATAAAAATCAGTAATAATTCACAAGCTACTCCATCAAAAGGACATATTTTGTGTCTTTAAAAAAAAATACATATATTATGATGAAGGTTTAATGAGGACTTTAATTTTTAGACTTTATTTTTGTTAACTATCTGCAGATGAGACAGAGTATGAATACAGTGGCAGTGAAGAAGAGGAGGAAGAGTCATCTGAGCAAGAAGGAGAGCCAAGGTATCTATCCATCCATCAAAATAGTTTTACAATTTCCAGTACATAGTTTTAGCTTTTTACTATAAGCTAAACATCATGAAGTGAATTCTGACCGTGTTTTTGGAGTCATCTTAGTGATTCCTTTATATTTAGACACATACATATGCACGCTACACCCTCAGTACTCGTGTAGCACAAGGTCGCATGATTACACCGCTGATATGAAAAGTATTTTATGATGTCATACGGGTCAGTTTCTACATCCTTCTCATCGGGTCATCTGTACAGTTCCATAGTCAACGTGCCGGGCGAGTCGACCCTGCGTCGTGACTTCATACGTCTGCAGCAGGAGAACAAGGAGCGTTCGGAGGCCCTTCGCCGCCAACAGCTCCTCCAGGAGCAGCAGCTCCGTGAGCAGGAGGAATACAAGCGCCAGCTGCTGGCTGAGAGGCAGAAACGTATCGAGCAGCAGAAGGAGCAGCGGAGACGGCTGGAGGAGGTGGAAACCTCATAACAAATTAATAGAATTTTTATGTTAATCGAGTAGACACAGTGCTGTGGTAAGACGGTGTGTTTAGAAGAGGCGATAGACTGCTGTTTGACTGTTGTGTGCCTGTAATGTCATAATCCAGTGTAACTGCTGAGATATAAAGTGGTGATATCACCAGAACAGAATCCAGCAGGACAACCTAACAAAACCTCATATATGTTAAAATGCCCAGCTACACAGCAGAAGTCAGTATATTTACAGCCTGTACCAAAAGGTCTGCATAGCTAACCTGCCTGTTTGTGACCACTGCACAGGAGGTTCAGCTTAATGTGAGTCATGTATTTGAGTGAGTCTTAAGGCTGAAAGTTCGGGCCTGACCACACTGTGTCACAGAGTCAGAAAAATGTTGGCAAAATCTGTGAGGGAAAAAAACTCCTAAAAGAAAATGAAGGATGTAAATTTGCCTAAACACACAAATAAAAACCATATTTTAAATATAAGTTATTTATTATTAATTAAGCATTTACCCTGGAAGTTTCAATAGGACTAAAAATAATCCTGTTGCAGGGAAAGATTTTTAATTATTTATGAAGTTTTGTACACAGAGAGGTTCTCCCATGAAAATGAATGGCATCACTGTTTTTACAAAACCTAAGGTTTTTCAGTAAATTTGGATGTTTTCTGAAGTTTTCTTAAGAGTTACCTTCTATATATTTGTTTAAAATACTAAGAAACTGATGTGGCTCATTTGATGCAGGAAAAAACTTAATATATTTATTATGCTAAATATATTATTTAGATTATGGATAACATGATTCTGTACTCTCAGGCCCAAGAAAAGGACATTTCTAACCCATTTGACTTCATCTGCTTCTCCAATAAATCTTGATTGAGGTTATTATGTGACACAATCCTGACATCATAAAAAGATCAAAAGATCAGTCTTAGATCTTATCATGGCAACAATATCCAAACTACTGCTCACACGTGTACTACTTCTTCTTTTTCTTTTGACTACTCCCATTAGAGGACGCTACATCCTCATCCTCAGCCACACCACCCCTCTGCATGTCCACCTTCACTACATTTGTAAACCACCTCTGTAGTTTTTTTCTCCTTTTCCTCCATTATCCACTGTCCTCCTTCTTCACATGTCCAGACCATCTCAGCCTTTCCTCTCTAACTTTGCCTCTAAACTGCTGAACCTGAGCTGATACAGTCACTTTCACTCACAATCCAAATCTTTACATCTTCAACTCTGCCACATTAAGCTTCACCTGCTGTATGTTTTTTAGTGCCACCATCTCCAAAACCATCCATCGAAGCAGATCCCACTTCTGTCTTGTAAATCTTCCCTTTCATTCTTGACGTTATACTTGTCACACATCACCTCTGACACTCGTGGTTTATTATAAAAGTAATTTGACTTGTGAAAACAAGACTTTTGGCAATGAGAACTGCTAACTGAGTGATCTTTTCGGCTTTGATTCGTGCCATTTTCAATTAAATTTGGAACTGACTGTTGGTCCTTCTTGGGCTTTGAATTATAAATTAAAAAACATAAAATTCAACAGATCTGTAACACTTTGCTGTATTTTCAAAGTGACAAATTCAGCAGAAAGTTAGAATGACTAAGTAGAAAACAGCTCATCTTGTTTGGGCAGTGAACCCTGGGGGGTTAGCCAGTTTGTCTGCTGCAGTTAATATGTGTGTACATTATGTTGGTGTAACAAGATTAAAGCTGTTTTACTCAGGGGGGGATAGCGGTTAGATTTTGTACTTGATAATTTCATATAATGCTCCAAAATCAATTTTTGACTAGAGTGGAAAAAAAAGTTAATTGGTTTCCCCAGAGAATGAATTTGAACACCTTTGCTGTAATTATCTGTTATCTCTTTGAGCTATAATCACTTTTCTGAACCTGGCTTCATCCTCTGTTCTTAAGAGAGAGAAAAATGTTCAGTAACACCGAAGAGGAGTAAAGGAAGTGTAGGGAGGAAGCTTCAAATAGATGATTATAAATTTGGACAGGACTGGACTGAACTAAATTCTCTGGAAGAAAAGGAGAAGAGACAGCTCTAAATGTTAAAAGAGGGACTGGGGAAACACCCCTCACCCACCCAAAAAAATCAAATTTAAACACACTCAAAAATTCACTGAGCACATATAAATTCACTGCACTGCACAAGTGTAAGGCCTCTGTGGGAAGAGAGAGAAAAAAAGTTGTATTTCTGCTCGTGTTTTCCCACTGCACTTACAGCTCAAGGCTCCGTTTTTGATTCATGACGGTGCTTGTGGATGAATCAGACAGCGAGAAGCCGCAGTTGAACGCCAGCCACATCAGTGAAATATCGGCGTACATGTGCTCTCCTGTTCTGATAGATCACCACGTTTGGAAGCTTGAATGCTGAGCACAGAATCTGTGCAAACACGATGCGTCATCGTACGCAATCCGTGAACTGAAGTCCCGCAGCGTTCCCCGCACCCTGTCACAACTCGCTCACAGACAGAAATCAGTGTAATTCCTTCATGTGTCTGCTTAGAGAGCCAAGTTAAAAAAAACACACAAAAAAACACGCTGCCTGTCAGGCCTGAACTTTCACACTGATTAAGATATCCAGTGTTAATGCAGTCCTTGAAATGTTGACATGTTATCGTCTTCTTACTTGTCTGTCCAGCTCATACACCTCTGTAGTATTTATGTTTTCTCTACTCACATAAATAAGACATTTTTGCCATAACCTATACTGATGTCTATCTGTTCAAAAATACTTGCAAACTGAGTTTAAAAGGTCCCCAAAACCCCCAAATAAAAAAACAAAAACAAAAAAAACCACACCACAGTTTGGATCGCTGTTAAAATCCTAACTCTGAGCCACATTCGTAGAGCTGTGTAAATCCTTGACAGCTGTGAATAAAATAGTTAAAGAGATGACCTGCAACAGTGCATTCCAAATTAATCTATAACTCATCCTGTTTTGAACCCAGCAGGGTTAAAATTCATCCTTGATGGCCTCTAAAAAGCTCCTACCCAGCCTTAACCTGCTGGTTCATACTTTCAGATTGCTCTTCTGTCAAATTCATGGTTTTATCTTTGTATATCTGTGTGATAGAGAAATCTTAACATAGCTGAACTCAGAAAATGATTGAAAATTGATTCTCTTGAGCCTCTTGATTGTTTTGCTTTGAAGGGTGTAACTTCTATAAGCAGCCTTCACTATGTATCTCCTTGGTGTGATGAAGCAGACACACTTGTGGAGTCCCATCACAGTGACACCGCAGACTTTATCTAAAACATGAAGATTATCCACTAACCCATTGGTTAGCCTTAGATTAAGCCAAAAGATGCTGTAATGTTGGGCCTTTTAGCATAGGAGTGTGTGAGGTTGAGTGTGAGGTTGAGTGTGTGAGGTTGAGTGTGGCAAAGAACCACTATACACTTTTAGAGCGGCTTCATCTTTCTGCCCCAGACGCTGCCACTCGAGTGGCACCAAAGGCAGTTATCGTTATGGAGGAAAATTCAGAGCAATAACCATGTGCGCTATACAGCAGTGTGCTGAATGTTTGAACAGGGTTTTAACCGTTTCGTGTGAGTCGCACACTTTGTGGTCTCACGTTGCTTCTCTTACCAATCCAGGTCAAATTAAAATATTAATACTGTGCCAGTCATGCAGATTCTAGTTCAGCACTGATTAGGAAACATGAGGTCAGTGTCTCGTATGACTTGACAAAATCAGAACTAGGACAATGAGCAGTTTTTTGCTTTTTTTTTTTTTTTAACTCCTCCAGCAACAACGACGTGAGCGCGAGATGAGGAGGCAGCAGGAGCGTGAGCAGCGCCGGCGCGAGCAGGAGGAGAAGAGGCGCATCGAAGAGATGGAACGACGCCGCAAAGAAGAGGAGGAGCGCAGGAGGGCCGAGGAGGAAAAGAGGAGGGCTGACCGCGAGCAGGTAGGAGGGAATCAACTGGGCAAGACACTGAAAGATTTGTTTTATAAACTTTAATTAGGATTTGGATTAATTTGGATGGATTTTTAAACCTACCTTTCTGATATTTAACTAATGGCTGTGGACTCTGATTGACAGGAGTATATACGTCGACAGCTGGAGGAGGAGCAGAGGCACCTGGAGATCCTGCAACAGCAGCTCCTCCATGAACAGGCCATGCTTCTGGTGAGTCACATTCAACTTCATTTTTTTCCCCCTTTTATCATTTTAAAAAAATCTAAATGAGCTTAATGCTGTTTCTGCTTTCATTCCCCAAGTGGTTATGTTTTAAAGATTCTGCTCCCAGGTTGTTAAATTTCTTAACGCAGGTACTTTATTCCTCCGTTACATGAGTTTTCCTGAGTCCATTTGCCTTCTGTGCTAAACTTCATCAAGTTTTTAGAAATAAATTGTGACTTTTGTGAAGCCGAGGGGAGCCGTTAACGGTTGAGGTCAGAGTATAATGAGCATTCTCAGATTTTGCCGGGGAAGTCAGGATGTTTACGAGCCTCTCAGTGATGGTGATGTCATCAGCAGGAAACTAGTCATCCCACGGAAAGAGAGGGCTTCCCCTCTTCCAGATGTTAAAGGGTCAGGGGAGGCGATACTGATACTCAAACCATGTTGTTATTTTCTTTTTCTTTTTAAAGTATTCTGTTTCTCTTGGGGTTTGGAGCGGATATTCACATAATAAAAGGATATGACCGTTAACATCCTCACTTCCAGTTTCAACCATTACTTAATCTCTGACCATGTGGTTCCTGCATAGTCACCATTCAAAAAGTCAAAAAACAAGCTGACTTCTGTTTAAACTGTGAAACATTTTACTTTGAGCTGTATTATAGGGATGAATGTTACATGTTTGAATTAACAGCCTATATTTAGATGGAGCCTCTGGCAATGGGCACAACTGTCCTACTGCATAAAACTGTATTAATGCTTCACTGGTTTAATTGCTTTTCACCACAGCAGTCTAACAGGCGTGCAGTTGGACATTTTTCCCCCACCAGTATCCATCAGATTGTTTAATTTTTTGTTTTTTTTTGTTTTTTGAGACTGCAGGAAAATCATTAGGGTGAGGTGTAAGATTGAAGAGGGTTGAACAGTTTGTTTAAATTTCAGAGTCTCCTCCCATTTAAATTCTCCACTAAAGCCTGATTCAGCCTGAAACTCAATGTTTTAACAGAGCACATTTTTAAACAGTCAAATCACACTGTGAGTTGAATTAGCAATGTTTCAGTCATAAAGGGTGCATTCAACATTTTTAGGACCTGAGACACTCACCCTAATAGAAACTAGAATATAAAGCTATGTGTGCCATGTTTGTTAACAGCTGTGATGTCACTGCTCACAGTTACAGGATATATAATAAATATTAATATATCCTTAAATATAAGGATAAATAATATGTATTGAAAGTAACAAATGAGTTAAAAGCCTTGCAATATTATAATGCCATTACCACCAAGAGCCTTTCAAAACAAAGTGCTCTCTCCTTCTCTGATGCTAAGTTCTACACAATAGTTTTCATACAGTCGTATTCCTGCAGTCACTGCTGGCATGTGACTCCAAACTGATGGTTGGTGTAACTGTATGGGGTCATCTAAATGGATCCTTAATCCCTTAAAGTACCAAAAATAACTTTTTTGGACATAGTAAGTGTCGACCAGCCTCTGTGTGCTAGCGGTTTTAGTTCAACTTGACCCTCCCTGTACTCAGGAGTACAAATGGCGGGAGCTTGAGGAGCAGCGGCAAGCTCAGAAACTCCAGAGACAGCTGCAGCAGGAGCAGGCCTACCTGCTGTCGCTTCAGCAAAACCAGAACTTGGACAGTAGCAAAACAGCCCAGCAACAGACCCCCAAACCCCCACAGAACCCCGAACCCGACAGGGTAAAGCCTCTGCAAGCCCCTGAGCAGGAAACAACAAAACAACCACAGAACACTGACAGTGAGAAGACACGGCCCAGTCCAGCCTCCAGTCTGGAAAAAACTACAGAAAGCAGGCTACCAGTGGCTGACCTTCAAGGCCCCGCCCCTGACTCTGAGCCAGTCAGAGAGGTGAACCTCGTTAGCTGATCAGTCACAGTGACTGCTTGTAAAATGCTTCCTTTGCTTGTGTATACTCACTCCCGCTGTCTTTAGTGTATCGTGTGTAGATGGTGACGGTGAGCTGATGGTGTGGGATGAATGGCTTTGTAGACGAGCTCTGTAGCTAGACTGTTTCTAAACTCACGTCTAATAATTAAACAGGTCCATGACGCACATACATGCCTGTGTTACAGGACCATCAGCAGTTATTTTATCTATCTAGGTGAACTTAAATATGAAGTTCTAATAATTGAACTCAACTTGAGACAAATCTTTAAAGCAAGTGATGTTATAGATCTTTTCAAGCTGACTTTGGAGAAGCATCAGCTCCTCCAGAGACAGCTGTAGCAGGAACAGGGCTAACTGAGAGAGAGAGAGAGAAACAAAAGGGACAATAATGTTTAACGTAGGTCCAATATGGAGCATGAAACTGATGTGCTGCACATAGAGTTTATAGTATTGCTAATTTCCAATACTTGTGAAATCCTCATAGGAAAAAAAAGCCTGAAAAGGGCTGCCAATGTTGAAGTGCCTTAAATGTGCATTCTTTCTAATGGCCAGCAGAGGGCAACTCCTCTGGTTGCAAGATAAATAAGATTGTACAGAAGCCTGTGAGAAAATGAACCTACTTCTCCCTTTATGCATGAGCTCAGTAACCAGTTTTTTAGGGTCTTGCTTGCCAAGTTCACATTTTATTAAATAAATCTTGATGCTCCCTTTGCAAATGATAGCCCCATTTCAAGTACAGCAGATGATAAATCAGGGTACAACTTAAAATCCCTGGTTTCTCTTTCAGATCCACCCCCTTGCTCCTATCATCTAGTTTCAAAAACACAAGACATTGATAGTGAAAATGACAATCCAAACGTTGGTGTCGTGGTGGCTATGTCAGCGTTCTGTTTACAGTGTATGAGCAGATGTCATTTGAGCTTTTTCTCGTGAGTTTGCAGTGAAATGCTCACTTGGACACAACTGGTCTCTAATTATCCTCACGGTAGTCCTTGTCCCCACATTAATAAAAACGAGCCACCTCATTAGTGCTCAGCGTGACTTACAGCCTCTTTCGTCTTTTTGGCATTTGGTATCCCTTTTTAGTGCCTATTGGGAAGGATAATGACAGAGACGCTAGCCAAATAAAAGCACATCATTGGCCAAAACAGCTCAGACGCCCTAACACTGGTGGAACAAACAGGATAGTCATCTTTTGATAATTCAGCCATCATTTTTGTTGTAATGATAACACTGTAATCACAAAGTTTCTGATAAAGTGGCAACATGAAGAAAAAAATCCACAAATGGAAAAGAGATCCAAATATCCATTTTGAAGAATAACCAAAAAAACCAAAATCTCAAAATCTGACTTTCTATGGTGAACCGTGTCCTGGACCTCAGCGTGTGACCTAACCTTTCCTTTGTGAATGTCTTCTCTCCACATGAAAAATGCATGACAGTCTTGCTGGTCATGGAATTGCTGTCCTCGTAGGGATGTGGGAATTCTGCGGTGCCAATAACACTGCTGCCTTTGAGGAGGTGCTTTGTTGTCCCTGCTGGTGTGCCTGTATCAGCAGATAACTTTCTGATGTGCTTGAACTACTGCCAGAACAAATCACCTCTTCTCTGTTGGAAGAAACTAACAAACTGTAGCGGCTGATGGCTTCTGTCTTTTCTCCTCTTTGTGTACTGACCTGCATCCACCTTTATTCTCAACTTGCTGCTAATACTGCTGTCTGCACGTGTCCTTCTTAGGCTGACGAGCGATATCGGAAGAACATCCAGGGTTCTCCCCAGTCAGCTCAGACCAAACCACAGCAGCCTCCGGTGCCGCCACGATCTGAGTCTTCATACCCCAATGGGAACTCTGCTTCTGAGGCCATGCACCGGCCTGTGGAACCACAGGTAAGAGTGACTTCTTCTCTTAAACTATTCTGCTTTTACATTTACAGCTGTGAGTTGGTGTGGACTAGGAGCAGTCCACTGGTGATTTACATCTTAAAGGATTTTGCTGTGTATGAGCATATTGAGCAGGGGATGGAGTTAAGGATGACAGCACTGAAAAAAATTAAAAAATTTATTGCAGAAACACCAGATTGAGAGACCTGACGTCAGAACATGAAAGTGATCTGATCTCTTATCTGTTCAGCACAGCATGTAGTCCTGCTAAACTGAAAATGTAGCTGCTAAGGCTACAGAGTTCAGAATTTAAAAAAAGATTTATATATATATATATATATATATATATATATAATATATATATATATATATATATATATATATATATATATATATTATTTGATATATATTCATATTGTTTGCATGATACAAGATCTGATTGTAATTTATCAAGTTTCATATTGTTTCATACATGATTGTAATATCAACTTCCCTTTTTCTACATGGAAGTAAGTAATAGCAGAGCTTGGTCGGGCTGAGCATGCCTGAGGACTTTATGGCTGCTAACCTGTCATTCAGTTATGTGAACAAGCCAAATTAGGGCGAGAGTTATTAGTTCTTGGGCCACAGTGTACCGGACGTGATCTGCAGTGGGCGTGATAAGTAAAGTCATAGCGTAATGACTTATTTAGTTTTCCCCTCCTCCTTCCTCCAGTCAGTTCACTGTCACTAAAATGAAACATTACTGTCATAAATCAAAGAGCCGAAGCTTAACCACCTTATGTCACTGTGGTATTGTAACCTATAGTTAACATCTTTGTCTGTAAGAAGGCTGCAAAATTAATAATGACTCAGGTCTCGAGCTTTGATGAACAGTTGAAACACACCCTTTGGAGAGCTAGTTCTGACCCTCTGGGCATGTGTTCGGCACCCCTGGTTTAGAGTATGCTGTCAGCCTTATATTGCCCAATTGCCTTGCCAACTTTGAATGGATTAAGATGCTGAAATGTATTATACACCCTTGCATGCATGCTTTGAAAAGCTCATTTTTCAGAAAATGCTGGTTTACTCGAAAAGTCCATTTACCTTCTTAATAACCTGAATGGCCTCATTGCTTCAAGTTGTTATCTGTGATTTTTTATGTTTTTTCCCCCTGATAATAATTCATTAGGTTTCTCCTTCAGGTGACTCGAGGAAAACCGAAATCTTTGCACTTTGGAAGATTTATTGTTTCTCAGTTTAGGAGTTGTTCTGCTTTTTTTCTCTCCCTTCATGGATTGTGTCTTTAGCTTTGAGGTCGTTTCATCTGAATAATGTATCCAACTGTGTGCTGCTGCTGAACTTCTCATGACTCTTTTCAGCCTCGGGCTTGTTATTACCTCTATTTCATTTCCCTCATTTTAACCAGCTAAAATGTGGAACAGCATAAAACTCTTGACTGATTTGGAAAGAAATCTCCCCTTTTTCACCCAGCTTCCCTGTGGTAATGAAAATCAACCAAGTCCAACCTTCTGCCATAATTAACTCTTTGACTGACAAGTTGTCCTCCCAATATGTAAATGCAAACAAAAGCCCTTTCACCAGATGTGTGTTTACCACAAGGTGTGCAAATGTGTGTGTTTATGGGATTTGCCTGATGCTGTAATGGGGGGTTTGAAGATCTCTGCTCTACATGCTGTAACTCCTTATTGTGTGTTGGTGATTAAAAACATTCATAATTCATGGGCATCCAAATTTTGCAGGGTGACTCAGGCAGTATTAGTCATTTTCCCAGTGAAGGATTGAGCACACTAAGCATGAATAATCACAGTTCATATAAGTCAATCTGTTTTGGATATGTCACACAGATTACATTATATAGAAATGATGCTGTTATTCAGTAGGATGGGGGTTGTGTTGGCCGCGGGTGTGACGATGTAATTCACTAGAGCGTTATTAACCCATAATGTTAAAAGTGGATTACTCTCATTAACAGAGAGCCTATAGAGTATTCACCACACAAAGGTCTCATATCATGATGCCTAAAGACCAACGTAAGGTGTTTGTATTAGCTGCCTTCCTAAAGAAATCTCACTGCTGTCAAATATGGAAACAAAAAACTAGTTAAGGTTAAGATGGTGATTATGAATAAGGTGAAAGGCAGGATGTGCAGTGCCCACTATCAAAGTCACATGTTTTCCTCCACTCCCAGCCATGAATGTGTGCATGCTGCGTGGACCGTTGTGGTTCTGTTGGCACGCCTGTTTGCATGTCAGCCTGTTTTTACTCCTTATTCATGCATCATCTCCATGTTTGATTCATAGATAATTTTTTGAAGGTAATCTAAAAGGACCATGCAGTATATCAAAAGGACTAAAGTGTCCAAAAAAAAAGCCGATTAAAGCCAAGCCAGTAAAAGCATGACTCGATATTTTTTTCCTGGATCAATTCAGCTTAATCTCTCCATTCCCTGTGCATTATGTCTTCTTTTATATTTTGTGTCATTCCCTGATTTATCCAGGCTACCCTTTTTTTTTAAGATAAAAGCTTTTACAGTGAAATTTCTGCTCTCCAAAAAAAGGGTGGCCCAAGTGATAATAGGTATGACATGCAGATATGTCTATTTCACGAGTGCTCTTTCTCCCCTCCTGTTGCACTCTTGGGTTCTTAAGGGGATTTGCAAAGATTCAAGTCATTTAAAGATGTGCCTTTAAAATATCTACAGCTCTTCTTTGATTTTGATTGAACTGAAATCAGCTTCTGTGGCGTTAAAACGATCTAGTATTTCAGAGCAGTGGTTGTTAACATCATGTTGGCCTCTGCCAAGTTGTCAGATCAACTCGCCACGTCAGGTTTCTGACACAGTGTGTTATTATAAATCATAAATGCTCTGTGCACAAATGACCAAGACTGAAAATCCTTGCATCTGAGCTGAAAGAACATTTCCATCTAGAATCCCTGATTGAACTTAATGCCACTGGAAAAAGTGAATACTTTTGCAGCAAAAGGTTTAAATACATGTCATCTTCCATCTACTTTAATAGCAATATAATAAATCTATCATTTAATTATATCCTCTCATTTACATCTTTACCAACTGAATATGCAGCAGAGCTCTTCAGCTGAAGCCTGGCAGCAAACAGGAGCTAAATGACAGCTGCAGTGTATGGATGTGTCATTCTGTTAAGTCATCGCAGCTTTTCTTTGTTGTTTTTTACTTTCTGCTCATTGCTGGATCCTTTTCGTGCTCTAAGACCACTCTCACTGCTCCACATCTAATTATGAATGACCAAAAATAACCTTACAATAACCAGTAGGACCTGCATCGCCCTGATTTCCACATTTGAGAAGTCTAATGTTAGTGTTACTAACATTAGCTCAAATGTGACAAACCCCTTAAGATACCCTGCAGTCCCTGAGCTTGTTCCTTGTCCGAATACCCTGCATGCAGACTGACCTGCGCTCCCCCATTGTGTTCTGTTTTGTGTCGTCCGCAAGGTTCGTTCTCATCTGGCTGCTTTAAAGAGCAGCAGCAGCGTGGCCTCATCAAACTCCTCCACTGCCACTCCGCCTGTTGTGTCGCGATCGCACTCCTTCACAGAGCCGCTCACTCCTAGCTTTGAAAATCTCCACCTTCAAAACAGCCACGAATCCCGCCATCACCTTCCATCATCATCATCACCATTATCATCCTCATCATCAACGCCTGCTCGCACTGACCCACACCCCCATCCCCAGCCTAGGCAATATGAACCAGCCCCTTCAGCGGAGGTCCCACCGAGGGTAAGGACTAGAAGAAAGAAGCCCAGTGTGGTAGCAGTAGTTGAATAAGACAGTCTACTGTAATGATTTCCCACCTTTTGTTTAATACAATATCAGAATTTAAACAGCTGTTATTTTTTTTCCTGGTATGGAGACCAAGAAACACAATATCCGCTGTATGTGAGGAAATCGGATATTGCAGGGCATTTTAGTCCAATTTTTGCACACAATATCTGACAAAAGAGGAAGTTACTCTGTGTGGTGAAATTTCATGTTCATGCAAAAATAGCTGTTAGTTAAAATGCATCACAACATTTAATCTGTGGCCTTTCTATAACTCAACTGTTGTTCCACTTATAGGACGAGTCGAGACAGTCTGCCTCATGTTGCTTTTTTCTTCCCTCACCACACTAATTTAGACTTTTGCTGCACCACCGCAAAACAACATAAAAATAACAAGATGAGGAATGTAAGCCTTAAGAAGACAGTAGTTTCCTAAGAGAATGCACCCTGTCAATGAAACACAATGGGAAAGCTTCAAGTAAACAATGGTGGACCTCACAAGCAGGTTCAGCCTTAAAATAGAGGAAAATGCTACTGAGAAAAGATTGACCAATCAGTAACATCAGTTCATACTGTTCCCATTTTGTCCCTAACTTAAACTCTTAAATAAATAAATGGCTGAAGGTTCTGTTGTGCATGGCTGTGTTGCTCTCCTCTGCGTTGGCTTCACTGAATTTACATGTGACTGATTTAGGGGAAAATGTGCTTCACGTGCGTGACCTGTGACTATGATGAAGGCTTTAGTTGGCCGGGTGGGGCTTGTCCAGAAGATTGTTTTGTGGTTGTGGAAGCGTAATTTAAAAAGTCCCACACTGTCGTACGTACATTTATACATTTCAAGTTAGATACTGTAAGAACACAACAGGCAGTCACGTCAGAGATGCGCAGTTCATGAGCAGCAGAGATGCAGCACGCATAGATCCTGTGTTTTTGTTTCAGTCACGTCATCATCGAAATGTGAGCTTGTTGGTGCCTTGTTTAAACAAACCCAGCTGTTTAATTTAGTCTGGTTTGTTAACAAATTCTAATGTGAACACAGTTATTGTGTATTCTATTAGAAGGCAGTCTACTTCCCCTTACATTAAAAATAATAAGATTACTTCTCCTGACAGTATACCAGAACAAAATTTAAGCTCGTTACAAGATTTGTACCAACTGTCCAGCTTCCAAAGCCTTCCCTGCTACTTTTTTTTTTAACACTTGTGTTTTATGCTGGCTAAACTCATGAATACTAAAACACTTCAGTTACTCACACCTTCCCCCTGATAATTCTGATATCCTTCTAATATGTGACAATTATTACTTGTTGGACATTTTTTGAGCTTTAGGTGTAATTTTACTGCCAAGTCAGACTTTAAATTGACTGACTGGAGCTTTTATCTCTGGGCCTGAATTAATTACACACAATCTGTACTTTTATATCACCGACTGAAAGGTATCTCTACAAAAACAGTAAAGGTTATGAATCTTTTAATATGATTTATTCAATGCCTGCAGAAGCTAACAGATAGTAATTGTGAAAATGTAACTGACGATAATCGGTGCAGTAATTAAGCAAACTATTGAACCCTGGGCAACATCGAGGGATACAAAACTAGAAGTTTTATACCATTTTATTGTTTCTATTTGGGAGTCGTGAGTTATCAGAAAAATCAAAAGGGATCTCTGATGATTAGTCCAGCCAAATAATGTGTTTACCTTAGTCAGCCTGACATGTTGTGGTATAGCTACTAGTTCTGAAGTTTTCCAATGGATTATAATGGTGACACACTCATGTGATGGTGAAGTTTAAAAATATGTTATTTGCATATTTACGGCACATGGCAGTACATCCATGCCTAAAATATGTGTATTTGTAAGCTGGTTACTGTTTTTATCATGAAAAGGTTCCTGTCAGGACTACATCAAGGTCCCCAGTGTTGCCGAGGCGAGATTCGCCTCATCACCTTGGCAACGCCGCACACAGCAGCCAAGCAGCACAACACAATGCTGCCAGGTAAACTTTCGTAACCTGTGTTGTGTGAATGTGTTTCCTTTCTTTGCTTTACTACTGCGTTCTTCTTCTTGCAGTCTTTTTTTTTTCTTTTCCAAAAAAAAAATCAAAATTTGGAAACGTGCCCTTCAAAAGATATGGCTGACATTTGTGAATAATATTCTAGATATGTGATATTTAGAAAAGAAAAGCCAAGCTGGCTATTTTTAAAAAGCATCTGTGTAGTATGACATATGAGACATCTTTGAAATAACAAAAATATAATTCATTAAATGACAGGAACTGGGCCCAGAATAGTACCCTGTGGCACTCCACTAGTGTCTTAAGCAGGAGACTGGATTCAACGTGCTCTGAAGCACATTGAATCCAGTCTCCTGTTTTCAACTCTGCAATTACAAAGACATCCAGAAAGAAAAGACTTTCACAAAGGCTGTGCAAAAACACTTCATTTAGTGATGGATCTGACAAATTAATTCAGCGTCTTCACTGTCTGTGCTGTTACAGTCCCAGTCTGCGGAGTTGTGTGGGAGGCTTTATGTAATAGTTCTAGCTGTCTAACCTTGTTGTCTCTACTTCTGTACTTGTGTGTAAATGTGTGTCTCTCTTTATTTCCAAACCACAAACCTTTTCATGGAGTGTCATCTCTCTTCCTTCCTCTTTACCCTGCAGTGCTGTTTTTAATATCTAAAACTCTTGGCTTTCTGTAATAGGCTTTCAAGTATTTAGCGTTTTTGCACTGCTCATTAAGAACTTTAACTATAATCCAATAACATGTCAGTAATAATTAGCAAATTTAAAAAGTTAAATTAGCTGTGCTCTATTTACAACATTTTAATTTGCTGTTTAAAAGGTTCTGTAGCTATGATAGTTTACCTGACTCTCTTGACTCTGTTGCCTCTGCAGTGCAGCGGAGCCTCGGCTGCTGTGGGAACGAGTGGAGAAACTGGTTCCCAGAACGACCAGTAATAGTGGCAGCGGAGGCTCCAGTTCCTCTAGCAGCTCCAGTAACTCCAGCTCTCAGCCCGGTTCTCACTGTGGCTCAGGAGAGAGGTTCAGGGCCCGCTGTGAGTTCACACATACGTTAACCAAGTCAGCAATTAGAAACATGCAGGAGGTGGACAATATAACTAAAAAATCACCTCAAAACATAGCTGTGCTAAAGTGTGTAATAACATGTAGGTGAAATCACTAACAACATTAGTTAAACGTGTAGATTTTATTCCAACATTTTCCAACATGCTGACCTTATCACCTCCACCTCCTTTAGCCTCTTCTAAATCGGAGGGTTCACCCCTCCAGCGGCCAGAGAATGCTGGGAAAAAACCAGAGGAGAGGAGGGACGTGCTCAGGCCGAACAGATCAGCGGTGAGAGTGGACTCGGAGCTGACTAGCCAGTAGCTCACTAGGCGGGATGGGTTTAGTTAAACTCTGTGTGCGTGGTGACTGTTAAATGTGTTGCTTCCAGTTAGTTGCAGTTAAATAGATGGAGAGTGTGATTATTAACAAATTGTGACAGGGATTTTGCTGCTTCAGTCTTTCTGTGTGTGGGTATATGAATGAAAATAAACTCCACCAAACTGACTGGTCTGATCAGGCTAAGAAATGCTTGTTTTATCTTTGGATTGAGCTCACTGGCTGAAGGGATCTACTGCACGTATTATTTGCATTCTCTTCTCAGCAGTCTCTTCCTCAGCGGTGGTCGTTTTAACTCATGACTTCTCTGAACTTAATAAATTAACCATTTTTCTGAGCTGGTTTAACTTTTCATCTTTGCAGCTCTAACAACTGTTTCATTATTAGAATTAATCCACTAACCTTACCTACTGTAGCTTGAGGAGCACCAGCTGTACTGCTCTGGAGTCATCTCTTTTTTTCTCTTTTCTCTTTTGGCTTTGCTCCTCCGTTGGCTTCTCATCGGCTGGCGCACATCCATAACCATTCTTCTTCTCCAGCAGCTTTCTCTTTCCTGTGTTGCTTAAGAAAGATTAACAGCAAATCTTACGTAGAGCCCCTAGCTATTTGCATGTAATATGCAGTGATGAAGAACGGACAATACATCAGCAGAGGAAGAATGACTGAACACGTTAAAACAAGCGTTCATACACGGTTCACCTTTTATGTCTCGGCTTCTAGGACCTGACGGCTCTGGCCAAAGAACTGCGTGCAGTGGATGATGTTCGCCCCCTAAATAAGGTGACAGATTACCCTTCATCCTCCAGTGAAGAATCGGACACCACTGACGAAGATGACGATGAAGAGGTGGATCAGGAGGCAGGTGAAGAGTCGACCTCTGGCCCGGAGGACTCCAGAGCTGTGTATGTACACAACTTTCCTGCAGGCTTTACACTTTCAGAGCAGAATGCATCGGTTCGGGTTAATGGATGAGATTATGCTCCTGCTTAGCAGAGCTGCATTTTGATTTATCTGAAAGTCTTTTTAGGCAAGTTAAGCCAGACTGCAGCCCTCCTGGTAATGCCTGCAGGCTGACAAGACCAGCCCTGTCTAAATGAATGTGGAGGAGAGGCTTGTGTGCATAAAAGAAAGCAGAAAGTCTACAGTCATCAGTCAAATCACATTTTATTTTTTTAATCAAATGCTGTACTACTATTCAACATTTAAGCTTTAATTATCTCTAAGTCCAGATACCATCTAAAGCACAAGTACACACTGCAGTAGTTGCACACATCCTCTACAAAGAAAACAAATGTATTGATAAGAAGATCACCTCAGTTTTATCTATATGTATTTAATTTGTGTGATATACTGGGATATTTATAATTGGAGCTATTTTTTATATTCTATTATATTTTGTAATATATTGGATTATTTCATTTCATTTAGTTATTGGTCTTACTCTTCAGGAGCAACTGTGACCACATAATTTCCTCTGGGATTAATAAAGTATTCTGATTCTGATTCCCAAGATGATCAAGATGCACTTGCCACAGGACTTAAACTAAAGTCACGCTTAGTCATGTTATGGATGTAGTCAGCATATTCACCTACACCTGTATTACAGCGAGATGTAGAAAGCCTGCTAGAGCACAGTAGAGACTGCTTTGAACCTATGTGCAGAGGACATTTGGCTAATTTGTTGTCAGGCAAGCTGTTTGTTGGCTCTCTGGGTAAAGGCCGGGGCAACCATCACCTTCGTCTCTGCAGAGTACCTTTGAGTGCCGTGTCTGTCTTTTATAAAGCTGCTTTTTCTCATGGCTTGCACGGGTGTGTAAAACCATATTGGAGCCCAAACATGATGTGTTTGTGTTGAACTTCTCCCCACACCTGCAGTTCTTCTCGGCTGAGTAACGGAGAAACGGAGTCAGTGAAAACCATGATCGTCCACGAAGAGGGCGAGAGTGATGCAGGCACAACGCCATGCAAAGACAGCACGCTGATTGTCAGACAGGTACTGGGAGATCGGAAAAAGAATCACCAATTGTTCACCTCATACCTTTTATGCTTTCCCTTTATTTGTACATTTTGTTTGTTCATACCCCGACAGTTTATCCGTTTTGTCTGTATGTTTCGTTGATCATGTTCTCTTACTTTTTGGCCAGTGGATAGCAATTCAGTGTTAAGAAATGAAGCATAAAAGGCTGACAGAGTTTAATAGTGCATACAGAGTATTGTTGAACAATTCCAGACATTTAACTTTTAAAAGCCATTTGATCAGGTGACAGAAAAAGAATCAAGTACGTAAGTGATCTTCACATACATTTAGGACCAATGCAAACTACAAAAGGTCAGTTTAGTAATGCCACAAAATTACTTAAAATATTATCTTACCATGTAATCAACTGCTAACAAGAGTTTTCTTTCCGCCTGTAGAATAGCCGCTCTAGTATACCCTTTGTTCTAGCTAATACCTTCCCTTCCCCTGAACTCATCAGGAACACATCTAGACCCAAAGCTGTGTACCCCTCTTTCTACTTCCAGAGTGCAGGTGACAACAGAAAGCGTACGGGCCCTGGCCCAGGCCAAACGCAGACACCTGGCATGCATGCAGGCTTTGCCCCGAGCCCCGGCTCGGTGTCGCTCCAGGGCCTCGCTCACCACACCCCCAGCCCCCACCACCACCATCATCATCACCATCATCACCCCATACAGCATTCGGAAAGGAATGGCTTTGCTGGTCGCATCCACCATCTCCCAGACTTGATCCAGCAGAGCCACCATTCCTCCCCCTCCTCCTCTGCATCCAACTCCCCTTCCTCTTCCAGCCTTGCCAGTCCCTCGTCTATGTCCCCACAGAGTCCCTTGGACAAGCTTGGCATCCTCACAGAGGTATGTCTTCAAGTCCCAACGCAGACACTGGCTTAGGGTATTCATTTCTTGCACAGGAGTGTCAAAGGGAGCTTTTATAATAATTGCCATCAATAACACTGTAACTCCCCAAAACAACTAAAGTCATTCAAATAAATAAGATGAGTGCTCTTTTTTTTTTTTAGTTTTTCAGCTTTTTAGAATCTCTTTTAACCTCTTCTGGCACTCTGTCTCTACAGAGAGATGCTGGTGTTGGTGGAAGCTTGCATTTTTGTGAATATCTTGTTGATATATTTATTATCGCAACAGATCTGTTAGCTCAGTTTTTTTGGTTGTTTTTTTTTTTTTTTGCCAGAGTGTCCTCTGAGGTTGTCTTTTGTCTTAAAAGCACTCCTCAAAACGTTTAAATCAATTTGTATGCCTTGATGTTGCCTATTTTCAGCAAACAAGCTATATTCTCACATTCTCCAGACAATAGATGGTAGCACACATGGCAGTTAGGAGTGAAACCGCAAGTATGTTTTCCAAGGAAATACTTTTTAAACGGCATTTTTTTCCCTTTTGTGTTATTGTTTTTTATTTGTTTTGTCAACAGTATTCGTATTTTTTTAGCCTTCATCATCATTTTTGCCCATTTCACTGTTTATACGTTTACCTCCTGAATGATTGTCCACTGTATTTGCATGCAACACATACCAAAATCCTCAGTTTGCCTGCCTGTGTTTGCTCTGTGTTGTTAAGTGTTTCCATTTATCTTTGTCCGTAATATCTGCATATGTTTATGGTCTTTGAAAAACAACACTTAAACCTTTACAAAACTCCTTCTTTGCAGAGCCAGTCTAGTAACAACATGCAGAAGCACAAGTCTTCTTCCTCCTTCACTCCGTTCATTGACCCACGACTTCTCCAGGTCTCTCCATCCACCGGCAGTGCCCTCAACAATGTCGGTAAGGTCACTTTGTCTCGGTGCAGTAGTAAAGTTCAGCTGGGGTTAAATTAACACTTCCGTGAGAGATGACACGGGGATAAAGGTCACAATAAAGGTCGGCAGGCTCCAAAGTCAAAGAATTATTAAGCCCACTGATAAGAGCCTAACTACATGTTTTACCGCAGGCAGAAGAGAAATCCAAAAAGCATTTCTGGTTGTTGAATCAAACTTTGAAGAAACTATGAGGAAAAGTTGTCACTCTGGAAAAGCTCAAACACAATGACTTCAATTCTGACACAAGCCAACTTTTTACTCACAACTCAAAGTCACTGAACTGGAATAGAAGCTGCAGTTCTGAGGTTTGACTGTTGTTCAGGAGGGAACAGCCCTTGTGAGTACATCCAAAGAGAAATCCCAGACTGAGCTGCACCACTGATCTCATGCTCACACATGGAGTTCAGGTGTCTCAAAATATGATTGCAAAAATTCTTAGCTGTACAGATTGGGACTTGAGTCTGTGAGCTTTCAAACAGTTGACTCATGTGATGACTGACGGCTGGTTTTCTTTACTTTTCTGACAGTTTACAAATGTTTGGGACATTTTAGTCATTCGGATGAATTTTGGTAAACTATTACTGTAGTTATTAAACAACTGAATCAAGGTAGTAATGAAAAAAATATAATAATAGTTTAGTGAAATTCATCCCAAAACGCTAAATATGAAAGAGGGACAGCTCATGTTGAGCAGTTTGGAGGCAAGGCTGAGATTTTTGGAGATATGCAGAGAAGAAAGAGTGGATATATTGGAGAAATGATGTATCTGCCAGCAGGGGGAGAAAATCAGAGAGAAAGATGTAGTGAAGAACATGCAGAAGGTTGGTGTGACAGAGGATGATGAAAGGGACAGGGTGAGATGATGAGCAGATGATCTGCTTTAATGACCCCTAATGGGAGCAACTGGAAAAAGAAAAAGAAGAAGAACTGAAAGAGGATAAAAAACTGCTGATGAACAGCTTTGCAAAATTGAGGCAGTAGGTATGTGATTGACCATAATCAACTATAATCAACACTAAAGACATTAATACATGGAGATCGGACTGGATTCAGAAATTAAGGCTTTGTTTGAAATAATATAACTGAGTTATTGTAGTTTACAATAAACATTTTGAAGTGCTGTTCTTTCCCTGGATGCTGAATAAGCATTTGGCCAGATGAGCGGTAGTATGAACATATTAATGGTTGGTTGCAATTGGGGTTTGGGAATTAATTAATATTAATATCTTCTTGATGACCAGGTCTCAGACTTTCTCATATTTCCTCCTCCAGAAGTCATAAAAGAGGTTCATGTTGTCCAACACACTTCTTTCAGTAATCATAAGTGAAACAAAGAGATCTTACTTGAATTTTAGTGTGCTAAAAGTCATCGTTAGGAAGCTTTTGGTTGTTTATTTTTGTTGATTTAATTGATGATTATCATTCATCATTATTAACAACCAAGTTTGACACAACTTTCTTCGCCAAGCCACCCCCTGTGATGGCTCTCTGAGAACTGTTCCTTTAGATTAAACCCGCCGCTTCAGTTTTGACTTGTGTCTGAGTAGCCGCCAGTGTCCACAGCTGCACTCAGATACACAGAAGCTCTGAAAAAAACAGCTGCTTCTTTTCAAGGAGTAAAGAGGCTGAGCACGTGAAAATTTCAAATCATTAACAAACAAAAAGAGTTTGTAAGTGTGGACTCTGTTTCACTCAGGTCATAGAGTTCATTAGCTATCGCCATTTACAAACAAAGCTTTCTTATCACCGCAGCCCTGTTCTCTCATCGTCATCGTCAAGGCCAAATCTTAAGCCATTACCTCACCTGATGCAGCTGGTGACCAGCCATTGACCCCCTTAAGTATACTAGATTGTTCAGTCAGCATTTAATCACTGATTTGAGGCAGTTAAGATTTCCTACAGATGCCTGAACCTAGAACCAAATGCATGTAAGAGAGCTGGGATAATGAGTAATCCACTTTACAACAGACACCATAAAAACTCTTGCATTGGCTGCAGAGGCTTTCTGACCTTGCACAGCTTGTTTTTCTGTCCCAGTGTAATCAGCAGCTGAGAACTATTCTGTTATTCTAATAATCTCACAGTCTCTGATGGACGGTTGTCTTTGAACGTCACATCAGCTCCCTTTTTTACTGGTTTGAGTGGAGCAGTAGTGGGAATC
Organism: Oreochromis aureus; assembly: GCF_013358895.1. Taxonomy (NCBI): domain Eukaryota; kingdom Metazoa; phylum Chordata; class Actinopteri; order Cichliformes; family Cichlidae; genus Oreochromis; species Oreochromis aureus. The sequence goes on from NC_052957.1 coordinate 27,147,849, forward strand.
ATTACATTGATATTTATATTTCTGTATACCATTCCAAACTTTCATACTTACAACATACACAATTATTCATGGTAATATAACATGTACATCAATCACACAATATTGATATTCCATTCTTAAATATCACAGTTCACTACACAGCTTTCTAATGCTGATCATGTGACTGACCCTCACCCTGTCCGGTAAACTCTACAATCCTACGCCATCCTACCTAAGCCCTTCCCTTTGACCTTTTAGGCTATGGGAACGATGCCCGGCTGGCAGAGGCACTGAGAGCAGATCCATCCCGGAAGGGCTCCGTGGTCAACGTCAATCCTGTCAACACCCGCCCTCAGAGTGACACCCCAGAGATCCGCAAATACAAGAAGAGGTTCAACTCTGAGATTCTTTGCGCTGCACTCTGGGGTAAGAACAAAAAGATAGGGCTTAAAAGAAAGGATATTTTAAAATAATTACCCATCAGTTGATCAGACTATGATGTCACCTTGAATGACAGGGTGGGGGTGGGGGGATAATGGTACTTAAAGAAAATGCTACTTATTTAACAAGGATTTTTTGATGTAAATTATTATTAAAGGTAAATTTGTTGTGCCAATGTTTAAGTATTTGTATTAACATTCATCAAAGTCCAGCTTTTTACCAAAAGTTGTAGTTATAAAGGCCTTCACCACATGGTGGCAGCAAAGCTCTAATAAGGCTACATACTAGCGCCGTCAGGCCAAGCAGCAGAGCTCCAGTTGAGGTCAGTGGCTTTTTTGGAGGTTATCCTTATGGGCATGTTTGTTCGTTTGTGTGTAGGAGTGAACTTACTGGTGGGAACAGAAAGTGGCCTGATGCTGTTGGATCGCAGTGGTCAGGGGAAAGTTTACCCTCTGATTAACCGCCGGCGCTTCCAGCAGATGGACGTCCTGGAAGGACTCAATGTCTTGGTCACTATATCAGGTACAAACACAGGCGCACTTTAAGCACCCTGATTAGTGCAACTAGAATTAGGACCCGATGAGAGATGGACTGAAACCAACGTCTAACATTGTTCAGTATAAACAGGGGTGCACATAAGTGGTCCACAGGTGCGCATTCGCTGTCAAAATAAAAGACGCGCACCAGATAAGAAGTTGCAACACGCGTCTGCGTACATAAGATTTTCTGGAGGAGGACAGACATTTCTTTAGAACTCTTAAAGATGTCGAAGAAGCAAGCTCCTTTAAGCAATTACTCCACCTCCAAAGAAATGTTAGAAGGAGTCTCCTCAAAAGAAGCACGTATTCTCGGAAAAGTGGTTGCAGGAGGTGAGTTGGCTTCAAACAAACGATGAACGCACAGAGATGTGGTGCAGAATATGCCGCGAAAATCCCACTCTAGTGGACAAAAACAGGGCCTTTCATATGTACGCAAACGCGCGTTGCAACTTCTTATCTGGTTGCGCGTCTTTTATTTTGACAGCGCATGCGCACCTGCGGACCACTTATGTGCACCCCTGAGTATAAAGCACAAACTTGCACACAGAGTTACCTTGACAGTACAGTGCTCGACAAACACCTTGAGCCACCCCTCACTATATTTTGCTAGGAAAATGAGAAATAGGTGTAATGATAAAAGATGTGAAAACAAAGTATATATGTTTTCAAGTAGCCTTGGAAATTAGTATTGAAGCTCTTCTTTGGCCGCCTCCCTCTCTCAAGTTGATACCACACTGCTTTAATGGTGTTGAGGTGCTATGACTGATAGTGTTTCATTGTGCTTTTTTGTCCAGCTATGCTTTTACTGCATTTGCAGTGTGCTAAAAAGTGAAGCCACTGCCAATAATGTTATACAGATTGCATTGTGGTTGAAAATCTGGTGGTATTTTCATTTTTACCTCAAGTCTTCTGTATGTATGATGATGATTTGGACCAAAATTTATATTTATCTCTCCATCAGACCTGTTTCCACTGATTTTCAGTCCAGGTCTTGTATAATTTGTCCTTAAGAGTGGCTTCTTGACAGCCACACTTCCACTGAGACCACTGGTGAGGCTTCATTGTAGAATAGATGGATTAGCTGGAGGTCCAGATACATCTTTCAGGTCCTGTGTCAGGTTTTGCTGGCCTTTTTTTCCTGTTTCTTAAAGACTTGACTTTCAGCTATCTGCAAATTCTTTTGTTCTCTACTTGTCCAGTTTCACCAAAGTATTTTAAAGATGTACTCCACACTGTGCCGAGATATGTCAGGTTTTCAGGTAATCACTCTTGAGAATCACTTTGTAGAATCAAATATTTTATCAAAGAGGAACAACTTTATTGACTGACCAACATGTTCCGAAACACGTTGGTCAGTCAATAAAGTTGTTCCTCTTTCATTTTAAGTGTTGCTGGAGTTCCTGCGTTGTGAGTTCATTCTCCTCTCCATGCACCTTGGAAGTAGGTGAAGTTGTGCCAGAAATTTCTGCTGTCAAATATTTTATGCCAAACCATTTTATGTTGTGTTTCATTGTATTCATTTTTCCTGGATTCAGCTTCTAGTGACAAAAGATACTATTTAAAATTGAATTTTTGCACAGCTGTCTTTTATGTTTAGACACAACACTGGCACATCCCAGGAGTTAATGCTTTTTTCATGCTTGAATGATTCACAGACCAGTGATGAGTAGCTCAACAAACAAACTCAGCAAAGCAGCAATTTCAAAATCCTACGTTGTCTTGTTTCCAAGTAATTGCATTTGCAAGATTGTCAGAGAACTTGACGTCTGACCACTGACCTTGAGGTCAAGATCACTGAGATTCGAAGTCGTCTGAGAGTTTTAGCAGCTACACCTATGGTAGAGCTGGGCGATAAAACGATAACGATATGTATTGCGAAATAACTTTTTCTCGATAGAAAAATGAAACTATTGCGATAGACCTCATCTCTCTCTCTTCCTGTCTTATAAAAAAAACCAATAGCCAATAAAAATTAAGTAGCGCAGAGCCGAACCAATCACAGCCAAGAAGGCGTCACGTCACGTAACTTGTTACGTACAGCTCAAGTGCCAAGGCGCACATGTGTTTTGTTTGAGAAGCAGCCAGCCGCCGTGCCGGGTTTTGGTGACCAGAATACCGAGGGAACACAGATGATGGTTCCAATGTCGGAGAGATTGTCGAAAGGAAAGGCCAGAGAAGTTCCGTAGTGTGGAGGTATTTCGGCTATTTGAAGTCTGACAAAAAACAGCGTAACGCGCACTGTAAATTGTGCTGAAAACATGTTCCCACAAAGTCTGGAAATACAACAAACCTTTTTATCACCTGAAGCAGTGCCACCCACTGAGCACGCTCAATCTCTGACTGAAAGCGCTAATTAGTCATCGAAAACAACCAGGGGAATCCTGTGAAGCAGCAACAGTCAATTGAGTCGGCTTTCTCCAGCGTCTTACCATATGACAAAAAGGTAAGAGCCATAGCAACATAACGAATGCCATAGCTTACTGTCTTGCTAAAGACATGCTACCAATAAACACGGATCGAAAATGAAGGATTCAAGCAGCTAATTAAGGTAATGGATCCTCGTTACCAACTCCTGGACATAAACATTTCTCTCAGACAGCGCTTCCAAAGCAATATTATGTAAGTTGGTCAATTTTGTCTCTTTTTCTGTAAAATAAACTAAGATTTATTTTTAGAATTAATATTTTGTTTCAAGTGGAACTGACAATTTAGTAGTCTGTTTTGTTTGTTCTATTTTGAAACTTAAACGCTTTAGCGGCTGCCTTTTGTGTAGATTGTAATATTTGCCTTTATTTTGCATAAAACTGGTGGTGGTCAGAGGGCCCGGTGGCGCCAGTGTCCGGCAGCCTCGCCTCTGTCAGTGCACCCCAGGGCAGCTGTGGCTACAACGTAGCTTGCCATTGCCAGTGTGTGAATGTGTGCGTGAATGGGTGAATGACTGAATGTAGTGTAAAAGCGCTTTGGGGTCCTTAGGGACTGAGTAAAGCGCTATACAAATGCAGGCCATTTACCATTTTACCATAAAACTGAAGCCTCATTTTAAGTACATCTGCCCTGTTGAACTTATTATGGAAAATGAATATTTAAATCAAAACAAGCTGCTGATTATTTCACATTTTATTTGTGAGCAACATCACATTTAAATTTTACATATATAGTTATTTGGCTTATATCGTGATATATATCGTTATCGCCTGAAATGAAAAAAGCATATCGTGATATGAAAAAATCTTATATCGCCCAGCTCTAACCTATGGTATACGTTTGAAGCTCCTACTCCTACTTATCTTGAGTTATCGCCTTCACAGACTTGGGTGTCGTTGCTGCCTACCTAGCGGGGTAATGACAATACCCAATCAGCCTTTAACGACTAAGGAGTAAAAGTGAAAAATTTGGCTGCTTGGAAGTAAATTAAAAAATTAGGAGTGGCTCAAGACTTTTGCACAGTACTCTAGTTTGTTTATTATGTGGCCAAAAAAATGTTCACAGACTTAGTCTGCTCAGTATCTGTTTGACCGTCTTTTTCTAGTCTGCTTCCTACTTTCGCACATTGAAAGAGCACCCGCAGTCGTACTTCTCCTTTCACAATTTCCCAAATACACAGAAATGACACAACAGATAATTTGAGTGAAAAGGATATTGAGTAAAACTCTAGCTTGCTGAAACCACGTCATGTATGTGCATGCTATGTAACATTGACACACAATTGAGATTTCCATGATGGACGGAAATGTTCTTCCATGTAACTGATTTGCAGTAGAATTAGATTTCTAGGAGACAGTGTGAAAGAAGAAAATTACCAAGATTTCAGCACTCATTACTCTGAGAAATGTTACTGGGTCTTCATAAATCCACTATTATAAACACATTCTGACTAAACTCATAACACAAACACTTCATAGTAAAAGCTCTTGAGTGATTACTCACAGCTTTGGCTGAAAAAGGGATGTGAATCTTGGATAATGTTCAAGTTATGAGCATAAGATCGGAAGTGTGGATTGTAAAAGTTTGCGCATCCCTATAAATTAAAGCACATTACAGAGCCGTGAAAAAGTACTGGCTCCCTTCCTGATTTGTTATTTTTTTGTATATTTGTCACACTTGCATGTTTCAGATCATCAAACAAATTTTAACGGTAGACAAAATGCAGGTTTTAAATGAAGATTTCATTAATCCTCAATAAGGCAGATTGTCCGAATAATTCAGGGCTACTTCTGCTCTTCCTAAGATCTGGTAAAAAATCAGATCAACAACATAACATGCTGTCCTACAAAAAGGAGAATGAGAACTGGCTCACAGAAATGTTTGGATATTTTATTTTAAATATATATAATCTTTGTTAACTTTACCACAATATAAAACACTGTGCCATTGCTACGTGTCTGAAGCCAGAGATCACTTGTATTGTTCCACAATCAGATAATATGTAAGCTGAACTTTTTGGCAAGAGTGCACAGCACTGTGTTTGGAGGAAAAAAGGGAAAATCCACTGCAAACCAAAGCCAAGGCCTCAGTCCAACATGTTTGAAACTCTAAAACTCTTCCATGCAGACATAAAAGACATGCATGTTCTTGTGTGCTCTGCAAGAATTTGGTCATAAATGAAGTGACACAGATGCAGGAGAAATCTTTCTTAATATCACAGCTGTATTTTACATATATATAATTCTATAATGAGAGAGGCCGCACCCTGAAGTAGAATACGCAAACTTAAGTAAACTGATTAGACAGTTACTTACCTGTGCCATATAAACTGTAACTGAGGTGAAGTTTGCACTCAGTGTTGGGGATATTTTTTATTATGGATTAAAGTAGTTAGTTTGGTTATAACAGATGCAGTTAATGTGCTTTGGGTGGTTTCTGCTGCTGTCTTAACTCAAGATATGTTTCAAAAAGTCAAAACACAGTTTATAGTCATTTCTTCAGAGTCTTATATTATTTGTAGCAGACTTATCTTTATCACTGTACACCTTACCCTAAATTTACCTTTTTATTTAATTAATATTTCAGGTTAGGTTGGTCCGAGCTAGTAATTGGGATATGGGGAAAAGGGACCATAAGTGCTCATATATACAGTAAGGGCAACAGATTTGGATTATGTCTGAGTTTGGGGCTATTTTTTTTACCTCAAATTCTGGAGTCGTTGAGTGAATCATGAATAAATAAATTTAAAAAAGCATTTTACAGGAGAAAATCAGAACCATTGTCCATGACTTGAAACTGAGAAAGGTTAAGTGGTGCAAGATAAACAAACAGAATCGCTTAAAAAGAAGTAAATTGATGTTTTCAAATGGTCAAGTCAAAGGTCAGACCTTAAGGCAACTGAAAAAGGCTGTTCCATCAAGCATCAAGATTTGATGCAGCAATCCTGCCAACCTGAAATTATTTTGTAGGATGGTGCAAAATTCCTCTACACACACACACACACACACACACACACACACACACACACACACACACACACACAGACCACCTCATGAGTTTCAAGCGGCTTCAACAGACATTTCTCAGAGCCTCTGATAAGATCAACCGCATAGCAGTTCTTACATTTTGTTTTTGCTCTTCTTTACTTCGGTGTTTCTCAATCAACTACAGGTAAGAAGAACAAGCTCCGTGTATACTACCTGTCCTGGCTGAGGAATAAGATTCTGCATAATGACCCAGAGGTTGAGAAGAAACAGGGCTGGACAACCGTAGGAGACTTGGAGGGATGCGTCCACTACAAAGTTGGTACGTAATATCACAAAAGGACATGTTACATTTAAGAGTTTGGGAAGATTTCACTGTATTTATGAGCATAAATACTCCTGACAGACTACCAAGGTGGTAAGTTTGAGATGAGGGGCTTCCACAGTGCAAAAGTGCTGAAAAGTGCATGGGGACAGTGTGGGTGGCGATCACAGCAGGGACTGGTGTTGTTTTTTTTACTGACTTCACACCTGGGGGTTACTTGCACACCACTCCTAAATGAAACTATTAACTGACCCCCTCACCAGATTGCAAAATACACAAAGCCACAAAAAGGAAATCAAGAGGGCAACATGCAGTGAACAAAGAGACAATCTGACAAAGACAAAAGGAAGACAGGACTTTGTATACACACACATGGGTGATGTTTGGGATTAGTAGAATCTATAGTTTTTACTGATTGAACAATTACTTGGAAACCTGCTGGCAGCTGTAGACACGATAACTGGTGCCTGATATTGGTCACGGCCACCTCTTAGCTCAGTGCCTGCAAAACAAGCAGCTTCTCCCCACCAGTTTTAACCGGTCAGACAGATGCTCATTCCCATGTAAAACTCTGTGAACTACTAGGAGAGGTTACTCTCTTCTGGGAAGTTGGCTGTAGCTATGCAGCTTTCTGAACAGAAGAGATCCATGTACATGATACCTTTTAAATATTCAGTGCTTTAATAAATAATAAAATAAATAAAGTGAGTCCCAAATTTTTCTGAGACATGAAGACTAAAACTAAATGTCACAGGAGAAATCTCTGACCTGTCTACCTCCCCTCACCCCCAACCACTCACGGGAGATGGCTGCCCCTCCCTGAACCTGGCTCTGCTGGAGGTTTCTTCCTGTTAAAAGGGAGTTTTTCCTTCCCACTGTCGCCAAAGTTCTTGTTCATCTAGTTTTGCGGTTGTCTGATTGTTGGGGTTTTCTTTGTATTATCATAGGGTCTTGGCCTTACAATATAAAGTGCCTTGAAGCAACTGTTATAGTGATTTGGCGCTATATAAATAAAATGGAACTGAATTGAAACTACAAATACAAAGAAACAGAACAAAACAAAAAAAATAAATTAACAGGAAACAAAAGGTCAAGGTCATGTTTATTTATATAGCACAGGGGTGTCCAACTCCAGTCCTGAAGAGCTACTGTCCTGCAGCTTTTAGATGCATCCCTACTCCAACACAGCTGAATTAAATGGTTCAACATGCCATCAAGTTTGGCAAAGGCCTGATAACAAGCCATTGATTTGATTCAGGTGTGTTGGAACAAAGATGCATCTAAAAGCTGCAGGACAGTAGCTCTCAAGATCTGGAGTTGGACACTGATATAGAACAGTCCATGCTGCACAAAGTTCTTAACAATGCAAAACAACAACAAACACATTGCAACAAATTGGGAACAAGGTTGCCGCAATGTCTATCTATCAGTGTCTATGAATATCAGCTTTTAGTTTCTGCTTTGTGCTTTTCATATGTGGGAATTCAAATCGGGTATGTGCTTCAGGAACCTACATGCCATTGATAAATCGGGGAATGAAAACCCTTGATTAAGTAATAATGTGGTAAAAGCATCCGAGTAGACATGCAAGCAGACCGTCCTGTCTAAAATTCAGAATGTCCTTCATGATTTTATTGCCACTGTGCAAAGACTGGCACTTCCTGTTGGAAACTCCTATCTAGTGATCAGAGCAGTTGGCTGAGGAATCCGTTTCCCGTCCAACAGCTTTATTCATGGATGTTCATTATTTTCTTGAATCAGCACTTGTGGAAAGTACAGGCCTTTGCAGCAATGATGAGAAAATCAATATTAAAAGAAGTAACATTGTTGCAAAACACAGTGAGTTTATGTGGACGTAGGGAAAAAGAGCTGAGAGTGCACATTTAACTGTGTTCCTTAGATGATTTGCAAAACGTACGCTTGTACCGGGGTTGGGTTTAGAGGACATTTCTGTTATTCTACATAGATGTTAGCTGAAAGCAGACACTTTCTGTTAATTTAATTCTGCAGGTATTCTGGGCTAACTGTTTTCTTTTTAAGTTGCCAGGACTTGTTGTTTCTGTGGTGCAATACAAACTGCTGTGAATATTTCAGATTAAACCCAAATAAACATCAGTTAAAATAATAACTTTCTCCCTCCATTTTTTGCAATATTAAGTTAGTAAGCAGAGATGAGTCCACACTACTCTCCCGCCCTGTGGTAATCATGCTATTTTCAAGTGATTTATTCAGATTTTTATTTCCCCAGTGAAATATGAGAGGATCAAATTCTTGGTTCTGGCTCTGAAGAACTCTGTGGAGGTCTACGCCTGGGCACCCAAGCCCTACCACAAGTTCATGGCCTTCAAGGTAAATAAACTGACCAGCTAATTGTTGGTGCTATTGCTTGTTCTTTAGAGGACTGTGCTGTTTGTGTTTTTTCTTTTCCAAATGATAGCAATCTATCATCTCCGTGTTGGCAAATATTTACTGATATTAAGCTGAAAGACTAAGATTTCTGATCTGTGTGCGCCTCAGTCTTTCGGTGATCTGGTGCATAAGCCGCTGCTGGTTGACCTGACCGTGGAGGAAGGTCAGAGGTTAAAGGTAATCTATGGCTCGTGCTCAGGCTTTCACGCCGTGGATGTCGACTCTGGGGCCGTTTACGACATCTACCTGCCCACACACGTAAGAACACAGCTGTAAAATAACGCACGTGCTCGTTTGTTGTATGTGTTAAAAGAGGAGTCACTCTTATAATGTGTGTTGTTTTTCCTCCAGATCCAGACGAGCATCCAGTCTCACGCAATCATCATCCTGCCAAACACTGACGGCATTGAACTGCTCGTGTGCTACGAGGACGAGGGTGTTTATGTCAACACCTACGGACGCATCACCAAGGACGTCGTGCTGCAGTGGGGGGAGATGCCCACCTCAGTGGGTGAGTAACTGGGTGAAAAGGTACACAAACACCTGCCCTATAATGTTTTCTTGTCTGTCTAGGTCAGTGTTGCCCTAGACAAGAACTAAAGTGTCCCTGCACAAGTCTATTGTTTTAACTCATTTATGTTTGACACCTCTGGTCTAGGGATTTAAATAAAGTTAGATATCAGTATACTAACTAAAGCATCTTTTCACAGCCTACATTCGGTCTAACCAAATCATGGGTTGGGGCGAGAAGGCCATCGAGATCCGCTCGGTGGAGACCGGTCACCTGGACGGCGTCTTCATGCACAAGAGAGCTCAGCGACTCAAGTTCCTCTGTGAAAGAAATGACAAGGTGAGATTGGCATGTCGGCTTTCTGATGCGCGGCTGTCAGTGACCTAACCAACTCGCATGACTCGTGCACATCTTTGGGATTAGTCAACTTTGTGTTTGCTCAATAAAAATAAAACACAAGAAAACCCTCCTCAGAGCAAATAAGACCAGCTCCTCCAACTTGACTGCAGGCCATCTGAGAAGCATCTTTTAAAATCAAACTGATTTTGGTTACAGATTTTAAGTGATGAAACATGAAAATGGCTCCCCTTATGTCTTCAGTTACATGCAAACACACGGTGACTACATACATCAGATATGCCAGGTTAGCTGTGAAGCTAAATCCTGGCACCAAATTTGTTTGCACAGTTTCTGTTGACTCAGCTGTGAAAGTAACTTAAGGCCGCTCTAGTTTCTCTTCTCTCTTTTTTTGGACTGTTTTTCCTTTTTTGCTTTTTGTGGGTCTGTATGTCTGACAGCATGTGCGGTAAATAATGGGAACTTTCGAGTGCTGGTAATATATGAGAAATGTATGAAGAAACTTTTAACCACTCGAGGTTTGTTTTTGAATTTTAGTGACTCGTGAAATCATTTAAGACCTCCCCAGATAATTTTATTTGAATATTCATATATACAAGTATATATATTTAAAGTTAGGTTTAGGTTTTTAACACTGTATTTAATCACCGGCACTTTCAGTTACAACATCTGTGCTCAGACTGTGCTGAGCAGTAAAGTTTCACTTTGTCTCCTCAGGTGTTTTTCGCCTCTGTACGTTCTGGAGGCTCCAGCCAGGTGTACTTCATGACTCTGGGCCGAAGCAACCTGCTGAGCTGGTAGAGGTCCACGGCCTGCCCTCTTTCTCCTCCTTCTCCTCATCTTCCTCATTGTCCTCCCCCTCTCTCTAACACTGGATCTCAGAAAACCACCATTGATGTCTTGTCAGCCCTCGGACAACCAAACGAGAACAAACACAGCAACCTACCAGCCGTCTGGAGCAGTCGACAGCAACGCCCTGTAGCTGCAGCCTTGCTGGGTCTGCCTGCGACGCAGAGACAGCCGGTCAAGTCGTTGGTCCCTTCCGTAAAATCCGAAGCGACGACTTATAAACGCGCATAATGAAATCAAAGGTTAATAAATGAAAGGAAGTAGTAATACAGTAAATGTGAATTCAAGAAAAGGGAGGGGCAAGCAACGTTTTGTTTCCCTCTCAGTTTTCTTGGTGCTCATCGGATGCATTGCGATGGGATAGATTTTTGTACCTCTGCATCCTTTCCCGGGTTGGTCAGTAAGCTTGAGGTCTTCTACTACTATTGCTACCGCTATTGTTCTTACTACCACTGCTACTACCTTCTGCAGGTCTGCCTCTTGTAAGGGAGTCCCCCCCTCTGCTCCATGTTCCCACCATCCGCCCCTTGTAGTGAGCGTGGGGCTGGTGGGGCTCTAGAGTGTGTTGTATTAATGCTACAGTAGTGTGCGTGTGTGTAAATGTACTTCTGTTTGGTCCGCCTACTGCTAACATGCTGGTTTGTCCAATGAGCTGAAGGCTCAGTGACAAGCATGAGAAAGGGACCTAATATTGAAGGTTTTTACCACAAAGGTCAGGTTGACAGGACTCAAACATGAGGGTGTGTGTGTGTGCGTGTGTGTGTGTGGTTGAAGTATAGTGTTGTATCGGACAGGCGCTTTAAAAAGAAGGGGAGGGCGGAGAGAGAGTTGGTGTAGGTGATGGATTTCAGAATAGTATTTTTTGAATCATTATTATTCCTTGAAGATAAGTGTAACTATGTGGAGTTAAACATGTCTTTTACCTTGTTTTTTTTAATCATTCACACACATCCACCTACACAACTTGCTTGCTCTAAAACCACAGAAGTGTAAGGTGTGTCCGTATGAAAAGAACGCAATGCGGGTGTGATCCAAAATATTAAATAAAGTGTCTATGTACAAATAAAGCTTTGGGAACTTTTGTCGTGTCGGACCGGCGGCGGGGAAGCATGACGACCTGATCTTAACTCGAGAAACTTGAACTGCTGTGAATAAACAGATATAACGTGGAGAGAGGTAAAAAATCGAGTGATAATGTAGATGAGAAAGTTTAGTATGTGTATGTGTGCGCGCGTGCCGTCAACAGTTCGGCATCGCTTCGGCAAATTTGGGTTTAAGTGGCAGAGAGGTAAACACGTGGTCAGCGGGTTTGTTTTGGCACAGGAGGCGGATTTCCATCTTCCATTTCATGATTTCGACTCATTTCATGCTTCATTTAGAACATTTGTATGTATTCAATGCACTAAGTGTCAAGAATGTAGAAAGACTTATTACTATGTGGTGGTCCAAGGCATGAGATGATGTTTTTGCTTTGTATCTTGTCACAAGTGATCAATCCTAGGTGTTCGGTTGCGGAGTCGAAGCTGCGGCGGCGGCAGCAGAGCCTCTGCGTCAGATGTACATATTTCGATTCCGTATTTGTTTTGCAGCCTCCGGCAATCTGTGTGTCAGAGCTGAGGAGCGTTTCTCGCGGCTTTCCCGTTCAAACGAGAACACGCGCGCCTTTATTGATTCAGCACTCAGACTCTGGATTTCAGTGTTACTGTGATGAAGTGTCTCCAAACAGGCAACACTGAGCAGAGATTTTTCCCTCACTCGGCTGTTTGTGAAGAAACTGATGAGAGAATCCCCATTTTTCTTTTTTTTTATAGGAAGGAATAGTTTGTCTATTTTGTGCCCCTCCCCAACCCCCTCATGTCCTGCTCCAGCTGGTATTGAAGTATATGCGAAAGACTGAGCAACAACCTTCAGCATTGACGATCTCTGCCCAGCTGGATTTTTTCCTTCCTTTTTTGCAATGATTCTCATCGTTTGCTCACAGGAAGAGCAAGGGGAGAGTCCGATCTATGACTTCATATCCAAACACACCTTTTGTCAGGACACAAACAAGCTTATCTTGGGTGTTTTCCCTCCTTGACGATAAGGTTACTGTTGGTCACTTAGTTTATGTCTCTGTATGGAGAAGCCGTTCGGGCCCCAGTGCTTTTGTCTGAGGTCTGTGTGTGCAGTAGTGCTCGGTGTGTGTGTCTCTTCTTGCATCAAGGCCTTGATGAGTGGCTGTATTGAATTCATGAAAATAATTTGTGGCTATTATCGATATTCTTATTGATCTAAAGACAGAACGAGCTCTTCAGCCGATTGAGACGAATCAGTCGCTTGCAGGCTCATGTTGGAAAAAGTGCCAAGAAGGCAGCATTTAAAACGTGTAAACCTGTTGTTATAAGAACCACTACTTGGAAATCCTTTCTTTCAAAAATCAAAAACAAAAAAAAACTTAAAAAATCACTCGAAGCATTGTGTATTCTTAAGTTTTAGAGCTAGTTGAGAAGCTTAACAATAGGTTCTGTTGTTTCTGTAAGTCTATGTAAACGTAACTATGCGACTGCGGTGGTTTAATATTATTACACTCACCTTAGGTGGAGAAACTGTTTACAGAGGCAATGTTTTGTTACACTAATGTGCATCATGGTATTTATGTTTGAGAGCATAATGCATCTTCGTTCTTTAACTCATACTTTCTGCTTTTTGAGCCCACTTTTTATTGGATATTTTAAATTTTTTGTTAGTTTTTATTTATTTTTCTTTGTCATTTCTCCCACCCCTGCTAACTTTTTCCACAACAAAGAACACACGTGTTGTTCATTTCAGGTATTCACACAACGCTGCTTCAACATGGAAACATTACAGTAACGTTCCCCGCAGGCTTGGACGTGAGGCAACGTGTTTTTTCCTCTGCTGTTTCTGCCGTGCTACTCTAACTTATGTCCTCTCTGTGTATGACAGGAAGTCATGTATTTTCCTGATTTTTTTTGTTTTTGTTTTCTTTGAATAAACTTTAAAAGTAATTTTAAAACAACAATGTTGTGCCCTTCCGTCTTTGGCCTCTCTGTGATGTTTGCTCACCAAGTACACGCACGCACGTATTGAAAACAGACATGTTGTAACAGGTGTTGGCCAACAGACTAAAATGGAACACATCGGTTGCATGTATGGGGCGATTTCGACAAGTGCTTTGTTTGTGGAAAACTGTTTTCAGACAAAATTACCATTTCCGCTCAGCTACACGATGCAATGCACTAAAAAAAACTCAGATTATATTGATTGTTCCTTTATCCATGACACAGAAAAGTCCAGTTACCTTACTGGCATGTTGTAAATTCTGAATTCTTGTTGAGCTCAGCTAAAAAGGGAAGTAATAAGAAAAGGTAATTTTCTCAGAATATCTTGTGCAAGAAGGCATTCATTCACACGAACAGCTTACTCTCTGAAAGATAACAACTTTTTGAATTATTTATATTCAATTCAATTTTATTTATATAGCACCAAGTTATGACAGTTATGACAGCTGAAGCTGAACATTAGAATGGCAATGTTATTAATGAAGCTTATGCGCAAGTTCAATAAGGAAGATCTGAGTGACTTTCCCACGTATACAACATTCACCCATATACTTTTTTTATGTCTAAGTGCTTACTGCGTCACAGTAAGACACATTCACACTCACCACAATGATGCTAAAAGTCAAAAGCGAATGGCCAGACTGTTTTGAGCTGAAAGGAAGGCATTAATAATAATAATGCACTCCTCTCACAGGTTCACTTAAAAGTTGAAGATTGTAAGAATGCTGGTCGGATGAGTCTGCTGGATGGTAGTCGCATTGGTGTGGGTGGTATTTTCCTGCAACACTTAGCCCATCAGTACTGAGCATTGTTTCAAAGCTGCAGCTCACCTGAGTATTGTTGCTGACCACGTCATGCCTTTATGAGCACAGTGTACTCATCTTCTGATGGCTGCTTTCAGCACAAAGCTCAAATCATCTAAACTTTACTCAGGTTTGGGGTCAGCTGTATGCTCTTGTTGACTCCATGCAACCTGTACTTTGTCACATTGGGTGATGAAACAATGGCATTTATTGTCTGTGTCGTTTCCTGTGAGCAGCAGGTTTTACAGCACATGGGGAGTCGAATCTCCCCTTCTTAGATGTTTTTAATATACAAATGTCAGTATACATACTTTATTCACAGATGGTAGTCCTGTAATAATAAATAATAAAGCTGAAAAAATATGAAATCAATTAAACGTGTTTTTAAGCTCACTTCTTGGTTCTGCATTTTTGTGTGCCCCCAAAAGGAAGTGCTGTTTTCAGTTAAGCACGACATTGTCAATTAATATTCAGCTGATCAACAGGTTCTTAAACAGAAATTGGCCTGTTGCTGGATGTCGACTTGCTAGAAGGTTGATTTCTTGGCACTGGACAACAAAGCCAACGTGTCAAACTGTTTAGTCATCTATCCAGTACTGGCATCTACAGATGCTGAGGCGAACTCGAAAATTCCCAAAACACGCAACATCTTCCGCTTCCTCAATGTCTGGTCTTCAAACGAACGGCATGTTCTGTCTTGGTCACCTTTTAACCTGCATGGGTTAAAGATACTGGCTAATTTGGATATGTGTGTGTGTGTGTGATAAAGGCCTGTGCATAGCTGTGCAGTATCACCCCCGTTCCTGTCTTCTGATACCAAGTGTGTAATAAATATTATTTTTGTTGGATAAACTATTTAGAAAAGGCTATAGCAACCATAAAATGTTTATCTCTGGCGTACATGTCAAAGCTCACACGTTTGCATGTTTATTCATTCCATTTCTCGAATGCATAAATATTACCTTAATGGGAAACTATCGTAGTTTTACACAAACTGTCACATGTGACACAGCTGCTAAAGCAGGTTTTGATAAAGGAGATGGTAGAGGATAATGGGACTCATGAGTTTGCAGGTGGAGGATTATAGGATTACACATATGGATACACTGGGCTAAAGTTCAAAAGGACTGTAACACAAAGTTGCCATTTTCTAGAATGTACTCAAGTACTTTTATTTACATGCGCTGGTCTCCCTTGTAATCAAATACACTGAATCTAAACAGGAACCTTCTCCTGTGTTGCAAACACTACCCTGATATGAGACTTCAGTGTTTTCATGTCATACAGAGGCATATTTCTACACTGGAAAATGTCCAGTCAGGATCAAAGTGAGCAATGCAGGAGTTACGCGCAAGAGATGGACACTGTATTTGCTACGCAAGGAGATGACAGAGCAATGAGTCACTGCGCTACTACGAAGCTGTGTTTTAATAATAATTGCAAAGCTGAATGCCAAGTTTTTCTTCATCCAACACAGTTTATACTTGTGGATTTTGGAAAATCTACTACTATGATATTTCTCCTTATAAGACTAGATGAAATAAAATAAAACTATACTGCAATTGTCTTTTGTTCTAGTTATACGGAGGGCAAGCTTTGTGGACATGTGCAGAACTTATGCATATCATTTTCTAAATGTTTGAGCAAACAAATTTGGCCGAGGGAAACAAAAAACCTCAAAATGGAAAAGTTTGGATCCTTTCTTTTCTTTTCTTTTTTTTTTTTTTAAAACAAATTACACTTTTTAAATGTAAAATAAATGTATAATTTGTAATGCAGGATATAAGTACGTTTCTGTTTTTCAGTAGTATATTGTGTGACCTAATGTAAGCTTATTGTGTTAAATTGCAAATTTATTAGGAAAAAGCCTTTAAAACTATTTCAGTGCTCAATCCAATAACACTGCCTGGCTGATTGTCTGAGGTATCCACCTCTGAGCTAGATTATTCTCTCAAAATACATAATATAAATAAAAAGTAGTACTTTATATCAGTGCCACACTGTTAAGCATTAATAATGTATTAGCGAGTACTTTATTCAGCATTTATATATCATTATGCCTCCTCAGTATGCCATTTATAAAAAACAGATATATTTATCCATCTGTTACTGTTACACTTTGTACAGCCATGAGTGCTACTACATCACTGCTAGTAATAATCATAATCATAGTCATAATAATATATCTGTATTTATAAATGGCATACTGAGGAGTAATGATATATAAATGATGAATGAAGTAGTTGCAAATGTCTTTAGATCCCTCGAAGAAAAGCTTATGTTTCTTATAATAAGAACATTGAAATCCAGAATTCCAGTTATTTTATGACTAAAGGTTTAGATCCCAAATGAGTAACAGTTTCAGCTATGCTAACATTAAATGATTGATCATGTCGACATCAGCAAAACTGCTGCTCCTTTCATTTCTGCTTAATGAAATGTCAAATGCTGCCTGCTTATGTGAAGGTGTGCACGTTCACATACTGTAGAAGGTGTCGCCAGAGCAGGTGAGCTGTCCTACTCCACCAGTTTAATCACAACTGTGAGTAAACAAATTGCCTTATTGTGTCCGAATTGCTTAGAGCTCGTCCATCGAGTGGTAAGAAAGCAGAAAGGCTTGGGTGGAAAAAAGTAGTCCTTTAAATGACAGCTTTTCGATTTACACAATTTAAAAAAATAATTTCAGAACCACAATGAAAGTACAAACCCCTATTATAACGGGGGTGGCTAAAGGCAGCTCAATATCTCAACAGGAGGAACTGCCTGCATGGCTCCACACAGCATTGCTGGCTGTGAGTACATTGTGACGTTCGTGATGATGTGTGTTCATGTGTTAAAACAAACAGAGATGTCCATGCAGACAAAAGCAGCAGCTCGTTCCAGTGAGCGCCTGCTGTAAACAGATGTAAGACAAGAATGCTGCCTTTAGACTCAGGAAACTGTTTGGAAATCATTATAGGTCTTTTCTCATAGTGGATCTGAGTAGGTTTGTGTATATACTGTGTGTTTTGGAGACACCAGACTTGAGTGGTGAGCTGTGCATCACACTGCATTACATTGGGAAACCTGAGAAATTTCCACCTCAGAGGGGTGGGAACATTGAAAAGAGACTGCAGGTTTCCCCTGAGCCAATAGGAAACTGATCATTTGCTGCTTCAGTCCATGCTGTCACCACATCTACCTGTCACCAGTGTCACACTGCCAGGACCACCACCGCCACGCTCGCCTTTACACCGTGAGTATACTGCATTGCTGTGTATGTTATTACAGGAAAGTAAGGTTAAGTACACATGTGCGACGTATTTATATGTACACACATATGGTTGCTTATATAACAATACTGCCTAACTATTATATATAGTATATTTTAACAATAATATGCTTGTTATGTGCTAATAAGTACTGAAAATTCCATATTTTATTCTGTTTTTTATATTTGCAAGCATTTACACTCCCATGCAGGGCTTTACTGTCACAGCATGGTTACTTTAAATATTTCCTTTCTTGCACAAATGTTTAAATCTAGTTAGTTTACAACAAATCGAGACTTTAGAGTTTATCCAAAACTACTAAAATAAAATATTTGTATGGGTGCACTGTAGGGAAAAAAATGTAAATGTTTCTATCTCAGACCGACAGTTCTACTGAATCACAACAATGAAGACGTGCATACTTTTTTTATCCTAAAAAAGTGATTTTCACAATAAATGCAAAGGCATCCACAACTTAATGTCGAATTAAGTCGCCATCATTGTGTTAACAATGTGAGATATATTTTTGAAGTGGAGGTCAAATGCTCTAGTTTCGGCGTAGACTGTGTACTGTGAATACAAAAGGTTCATTTAATTATGAAATATTGAGCTTATCATAAGAACACATGTAGTATTTATAATATAATAAACTGAAAACTGAAGGAAACTACATATAGCACTGTAAGCTTAATATGGGTTTGGCAGTAGCAGTAAAAAAAAATGGTCATAATAAATGAGTTATAAAATTGTTCTCGGCTTTAATCGAAACTCTTAATCCTGGAAAATGTGTCAGTGCATTGTGACTCGTGTATCTATATTCATTTACAACAATGGCACTCCCACACTTTATGGGCCTTCCTTTTAATGACACATGGAAGATTTCAGCGTGGAAAAGACTTATCACATGCGCATGTGTGTGGCACTCGTGTGTGTGTGTGTGTGTGTGTGTGTGTAAGAGAGAGCAAGAAAATGTTCACTTCTGTCAGCTGATCCTTGTAATCGGAGGAGAAAACAGAAGCGAAAATTCACTTGTTTCCACGGAAACAAAACTATGGAAATCTTGCCTAACAAAATGCATTTAAATACAATACGGAAAACTTTGAAAGTACATTATATACTACTATATGTGTGCAAATAGTATACAGTAAACGGACTATATCCAGAAAAAATTAAATACAAGTAGACCTTACACTAACGTTATTATGTAGCACTTTTATATGCCCTTAAATCACAGGTGTCAAACTCCAGGCCTCGAGGGCCGGTGTCCTGCAGGTATTAGATGTGTCCTTGATCCAACACAGCTGATTCAAATGGCTAAATTACCTCCTCAACATGAAATTCTCCAGAGGCCTGGTAATGAACTGATCATGTGATTCAGGTGTGTTGACCCAGGGTGAGATCTAAAAGCTGCAGGACACCGACCCTCGAGGCCTGGAGTTTCCCACCACTGCCTTAAATGAATATTTATTGTTGACTGAATATGCAATATATTACCAAATTGTTGCCCTGATCTTAATAAAAATCACTATAGGTTACACCTGTCCTCACTACTAGTTTAGGTCTTTAGTATTAGAATAAATAGTACACATTTTAATACTACATTCCTATTCCAGTTACTATTGTTATTCATTTTACTGACCTATGATGTGAGTGACTTTAGAAGGTTTAATATGAGTCATCCCATGTGGTGCCATTGGTAAACTCCCTAATTTTGACTCTAGAACGTGGGGGCGAGATGAAGTGGATTGCCAGCATTTTGATGACGATCTGCTGATGTCACAACCAGTACAATCTGAAAAGAGTTTGCATAAAAGCCGATTTGGTTAAAGCTTTATGAGCAGACAGCATTTAAAATACCTCAGTAGCCCAGTGTTTAGAGGCTCCTGTACGGATAACATTTGAAGTTTTTCCTCTGTTATTTTTCTGAGCTTTAATGCCCATTGTTTTATCCTCTCTGGGTTATTTTTCTCTTAAGCCTTTTCTTAAACGTTTTGCTGGTGGATGTTTTATTTCAGACGTTTGTCTCCCTGCAGACTGCCATCATGGTCTTTTTGCCATTAACATGTGCTGTGGTCATCATCAGCTGCGTTTATGGAAGACCTCCATTACCTCCTTTGCCAACGAAAGGTGAGCTTGCAGCAGCTACACTACACACACTGCATACTGTAAGAGGCAGTAGTATACATCACAGAGAGAATGCGTTGTGATCATTACAGTATTATAGTGGGTTGATCTTGCTTTTTAGACCGATATCTTACTACAGCAGACTCCATGATCATCACCCAGTCTACATATGTTTACATGTAGATGCTAGGGAGCGATCTATCTAAAAACCTCATCCCAAGGCCTACAGGTACAGCCCTTACCAAATTTATTAGAACGAGAAAACACAAAGAAGGCTGTCAAAAAGTTCTTTAAAACTAAAAATTATAGTTATTTATTTGGCAAATCATTAGGTACGGCATCTTCATCAAAAAATAATAATGTGCTTTTTTGTAAAACTGTAAAAAAAAAAAATCTGATAATTATATTCTACAATTGAAAAATAGAATTTGGATCTCAGAGCTTGATCATAGTGGTTGCTTAACCATTACAGAAACATAAAAAGTGTTACTGTAATGGTTAAGCAAGACCAACCTTACACCGGGTGGTGGTCTAATAAATGTTGAGCATTGTAGGTGGTGTGTTGGAGGGACTGAAAGGGGTTTTTGCTAATACCGACTTAATGCTCATGTGACAGTGTGACTGTCTTGTGAGAATCACACTTTATGAGTTGCACTGTTGCATGTGTCGTTTCTAATTACTACATGGAACTAATATGTACTATAAGGTACTAATTTTGACGTCAGCTGTTACTGAAGTTTGCTCATATCAGCAAATGGGATGGCACTTACTGATGTCTGTTGCACTAAAACTGAAATGTTAAATGTTAAAAAATAGTCAGAGCTGAAAACAATCTTAAAAAGGTCAGCCACTTTTAGAATGAAGATTTCTTGGTTACCTTGGTAACAATAAACAAATACATACATAGAATTTTAATAGAAGATACTGGGATCATCAAAGTATTCTTCTAATCATTGGTATTGAATTTCTTCATCAGTGCATCCCTAGTCAATAAACTTTGCTGTTCCGAGAAAATGCACATCTTTACACAGTTACTAATTTTGAGTGATGCTTTTGTTGCAGATGGCTGCTACCTGGTCAATCCAGAGGTGGGGATATTCAGAGTGGAGGGTGAAGCAGTTATCCTCTCTTTCCCAATGTTCGGGCGTGCTCTTGAAGTACGCAACATTGCCCCCCCAACCGCCGAGTACTCCATCACCAAGGACAATGAGACGGAGGGCACAAACTATCAGGCTGAAGGCCGTGTTCAGCAGCAGGATAACCAGCTGTGGCTCCTCCCAGCTCTGGCTTCAGACTCAGGGGAATATACCTGCACATACAGGTAGTTAACCAGAGTCAAGAGAAATGATCTCTCCAAGTAACAAGACCATTCATTCCACAGGCGATGCTGGTGAAACTAGCAAAAGCTGATATGTAATCTGATAGGAACAAATGACAACATTGTTTAGTTTTTATGTCCAACACTTAAACATGCAATGATTACCTAAAATAAAAGTATTATTTTTCACATTTACATTTTTACATTTTTACTTGCTGTTTTGTTAGAAATTAAATGGAAAACCGCCCTCCCTCCAACTTACAGGCAGGGTGGCTACAAAGCAACATATCAGAAACTAGCAGAAAGTATGTTTCTTTTTATACTTTCTTCTCCGGATTGAAACTTTCAAACTGGAGAAAACTTTGTCACTTGTAACACTTTTTTTTGTTTCCAGAAATGAGACCTACTGCGTAACTGGAAGTATCAAGCTGCACGTGTACGAGCCCACTTCAGTAGACATGAAAAAGCTGACGTATGAAGTGAGAGCCGCAGTGGGAGAGAAGCTTGAATTGGACTGTCCAATCAAGTTCAACAACATGGACAGCGTGATAGAGTGGTACAAGGTGAGTGAACAAACCTGTCGGCGCTTGGCAAGGAACTTTCTGCCTGATGCGTTTGAAAGTCTTATTTTTTACACTCTTTTAAGGTAATAGGCTAAGGCTGGTAGTGATGAGTCATTTAACCACATGCTGGCTTCTTGCAGGACTCCAACACCACTGCTCCTCCACCAGGCAAAGCAGGGTCCTTCCAACAGAACACAGGCAAACTGATGATCCCAGCTGTGAAGCGAGCCCATGCAGGCATCTACACCTGCAAGCACAGTGTCCGCATTAACAGCCAGCAGTACAAAGTCAGCAGAGTCATTCTTCTCCATGTGCAAGGTTTGTGACCTGCAAAGTCATGCATGTGCTGAGAAATGTGGGTTAAATAACAGTTTTTATCTATAACATAGTTATTACTGCATATATAGTTTTAGATAGTTTATATAGTTTTAAATAACCAATCACTATAGTTTTATGATAATGTGCAACGGTAAAGTACTCTACAATAAAGATCATCAATTTGCGTCTTTACAACTAGAGCATTGCTGTGCACTGCCCTCTACTGGCCCACTACGGACATAGCATGGGCTTAACCGAGCCGCACAGAGAACTCCATTAAACACATTAATGATTATTACTGTGCCAAATAGTCCACTGTTGTTATTATTTAAGGAGCCGTTTGTTTGGATGTGTCTTCCAGGCCCTGATCCTGAGATCACAACCAAATCCACTGTGCCTAACTTCTCCGTGACCTCTGACCCTGGGTTAATCAGCACCAGCACTGTCAACAGTGAGTTTTTTAATATATATATATTTGTAAATTTGATTAATTCAAATTCCCCAGAGGGACTGTTCATGAAGAAATCCCTTGTTTATGTTTTAGCTCCAATAGTTCAGCCACCTGTGATTGTTTCACCACTAAATGGGACCATTTTTGAAAGTCCACATGGTAAGTGATAAAACTTTTTAGTCCTAAAATAAATAATAATGATATAACCTCATTCTTAAATAAACATACAGCCAAACAGACTGTAAATATATATTAAATGTCTCATTTAGATTTGCCTCTGACTTTCTTTAGGTTCAGGACTGGAACTGTTCTGTAAGGTGCTCACCGAATGTCAAACAGCAGATTCTACTGAGGTCACATGGTTGGTAAACAGCCAGACAGTGGAGTCATCGTACCTTGACAAGCGTGCTCTGCAGGGGGGAAGAAGGTAATTTTTGATTTTGTCTGCACTGGTTCTAAAATTACATGTAAACTTTATCTAACTTAAATGTAAGTATTATTACGAGTTCAACTGATGCTACTTTGAATGATTTTAGCTTCTTGGATTTTGACTGCAGGTTAGAGAATAAATGGATGTAACCATTATGAGAAAAATTGCAAAAGAAAATTCAAATGAAAGGCCAACAGACAAACATGTGTATGTGCATGCTAAAGATAAGCCCTGTGCTCCAGGGTCAGAGTGCTCTTCCAAACCCACTTTGCAATCATGCCCATTTCCAACATAACCTTTTGCGCTCCTACAGGATCTGGTCTTTAAAAAACTGTGATGGTGTCTTGCCACTTCCTCTCAGACAAGTTAAATAACACATTTCTGAGAGGTTGTTATGGATATTTTTCAGTATTGAAATAATCTACTACCAGTATGGTGTTGCTAACAGCTCTGACTCTAATGATTACTCTTTATGTGTAATCATTAGAGACACGCCTCGTTCACAGCATTAAAAACAGATGGCTGCTTGTCTTGATGTTTCCAGGGTTACCAGGGTGTCCAAAGGCTGCCAGATTGAGTTGAGGCTAATTGTCGAAGCAATAACAGAAGAAGACGAGAAGTCGGAGTTTAAATGTGTCACTCAGAACAAAGGAGGAAGACGAGAAGTTGTTGCTCAGCTTCGAGTAGAAGGTGAGCTGTTCTTCACATCAGGCTGCGAACTCGCGCAAAATTGACGACACACACAAAGTGTTAAGTTATATTTTTGTCTTTTTTTTGTTGAGACCACCTCAACAAACCAAAGACAGGACAACTAAACCTTAATATGTAAAAACACTAATCTACCTTTGCGTCTCTGTCTACAGACTCCACCTTTACATGGGTGGTTGTGGCTGCAGGGGCTGTGATCGCATTCCTCACAGTGGTCTCTGTGTTTCTCTACGTCCTCTTCAAACCTAGAAGGAAAAAGAACATGGATTACTTTCTGGCTCGGCAGAGCAGCACCTTCTAGCTCTGACGCTGTGCGCGCTCCCTCATCAGAGACCTCCTTTTAAACGTTACATTTTACATCAAATTGTTTTTGTTATGCATTATTTCCGTGTGATATCCAGGAGCAGCACCACATCTTTTTTAGGGTTGTCCATAAAATCCACTGCTAAAGGCTGCTAATCAGCAAATGAATAACTTTATGTTTGTCAATGACGTTATAGTTTTCGGTGGGGATTTACTGGAATGAATGAAACAAATACCTCTCTGACACTCACAGATGAACAATGGTTTTTTTTGTAAGGTTGGAAGCATGTAATAGATGAGCTGTTGTTTTCTAGTTCTTTTACACCGATTCAAGACATGAAATCCAATTTAAGATAACACGCCAGATGTTTGAGATACACACTGGCATCATTGATGCTTTGACACATTTGGATAATGATATATCAAGAAAATGAGTGGAATTTTAACTATTTCCCACCAAAACTGTATTAATGTGTTTGTTCTGATTCAGTTGGCTTCAATTCCTTTTTCCGCAAAGTGTCAAGCATCATGTCCCAGATTTCAGGTCCATCAAAAA
This sequence comes from Oreochromis aureus, assembly GCF_013358895.1. Classification (NCBI taxonomy): domain Eukaryota; kingdom Metazoa; phylum Chordata; class Actinopteri; order Cichliformes; family Cichlidae; genus Oreochromis; species Oreochromis aureus. Next base: position 27,172,551 of record NC_052957.1, read on the forward strand.
CACCTTCCTTAATTTTGGTTTCCGTTTTCTCAGGACTAAACTTATTTCTTAAATGCTGAAGTGCTGTTTCTGTCCAGTTATCCTCATTGTCCAATGCTTGGAACATCATCAAATTTGGTATGGGTGAAAAAATTCCAGTAGCAAAATGCTTGTTTACCGGTGTTATTGATGTGTTTATACTGTGTATGTGTTAAAAAGTGCAATAAATGTTCTCAGGGAAGCATCGTGTTCAGTTGAAGAGCTTAATTTTCAAACTTTCATATCTACACATTTAAATGGCAAAACTGACTTGACCTATGTCAAGTATGTTACACATTTTTGTTTATCATATCCATCCATTGCCATGCCTCAAAATGCCTGTGTCTATCTTTTGAAGGGGTGAAACAGAAACTTGCACCATTTCATCGAGATTTTAAGATGCAATATTTGCAAGTGCCATCCATCCATCCATCCATCCATCCATCCATCCATCCATCCATCCATCCATCTTCTTTCGCTTATCCAGGGCCAGCAGAGAAGCCCAGACCTCCCTCTCCCCAGCCACCTCCTCCACCTTGTCTGGGAACACCAAGGCGTTCCCAGACAAGCCAAGAGATATAATCTCTCCAGCGTGTCCTGGGTCTGCCCCGGGGCCTCCTCCCGGTGGGACATGCCCGGAAGGCCTCACCCAGGAGGCATCCTTGTCAGATGCCCGAACCACCTCAACTGACTCCTTTCGATGTGGAGGAGCAGTGGCTCTACTCTGAGCCCCTCCCGGATGGCTGAACTTCTCACCCTATCTCTAAGGGAGAGGCCAGCCACCCATTTCTGCCACTTGTATCTGCGATCTCGTTCTTTCGGTCACTACCCACAGCTTGTGACCATAGGTGAGGGTAGGGACGTAGATCGACCGGTAAATTGAGAGCTTCGCTTTTACACAGCTCTCTTTACCACAACAGACCGATACAGCTTCCGCATCACTGCAGCCACAGCACCAATCCGTCTGTCGATCTCCCGCTCCCTTCTCCCGTCACTCGTGAACAAGACCCCGAGATACTTAAACTCTTCCATATTTGCAAGTGGTTTAATTTAATTCAAAAACAAAAATACATCAGATAAAATATAATTTTACCTTAAGCATTTAAGTTAATTTAAAAACATTTAATGCAGGCAGGACGATGATGCCTCAGTGAAAGAAGGACCTGGGTTCAAACCCTCTGCCTGGCCAGAGCTTTTCCTTGCCTGCTCTCACCATGCCTGTATGGGTTACTGCTGGGTACTCTGGTGTCTCCCATCATTCAAAGACTTGCTTCTTTTTAAGATTAACAGGTGATTCTAAATTGGCTGCAGGTATGAATGATTACCTGGCTCTACCTGCAACTGACTTGACACTTGGGATAAATTCCAGGCTGGAAAAGTGGAAGAAAATGGATGGATGAAATTTAATATATTCCAACAATTCTGTATTTGTGAGTTGTACTGGTGGCAGAGGGGTTAACACTGTTGCCTCAAAGCCTTTTGAATAGGTATTCTGGTTTCCTCATGTAGTCATACTACACTTGTTCTCCTGCGCTCAAACCATTAGGGTACAAATAAGTACCTCCTATCGAGAGTTCAATATTATAGGGTACTCCGATTGAAAGACTAAAAGTACGTTTTCTAAAGGTGGTTGTGGAAGAGTCACAACCAGGGAAAACTGGGACCTGTATATTTACATAGAAAAGACGCAGAAAAGAATAAATATAACAAAGCCAAACTAACTTGGATGGTGCTTGAATTAACAAGGTAACACCATAGTCAGTATATACTTATGAATAAACTGTGTTTTTATTGACAGATCTTACACTTACATGTATAATAAGAACATCTTTACAACATCACAGTCTCCTTGAGACACCCTGCCTACCAGTCATTAAGCAGGAATCGTGACACAGAGCTGAAGGCAAACATACAAAAACATCTCACGGGAACTGTCTTTCACCAGTTATTGTACAGTATCTCTCTGCGTTATTTGATGCAAATATTGTCAGAAATTCATGTATTAACAATAACCTCTTCCAGATACGTACAACTACAGAGATATTACTAAAATTCTATCATATTGGTAAAAAGATTTTTTTTTATTTGTTTTTTGGCCTTTAGCCTTTATTGGATAGAGACAGTGTGGATAGACAGGAAAGTGGGGAGACAGAGAGAGGAAGACATGCAGCAAAGGGCCATGGGTCGGACCGCAACCCGGGCCTACTGCTCTCTGGCCATATGGTCACCTGCTCACTCACTGAGCTAAACCAGCACTAAATGGTCAATGAATTTAAAAGGTAAAGGATCTATATTTTTAGACTTTGTGGTGATGTACCTGTGGTCTGATTGGGGTATCAGAGGTACAGCTGCAGAGGAGTGCCTCGTTTTCTGCAGAGTAAACATGATTCATCTGCAGCGCACAAGAAGATTTAAACATGTCTGAGTACCACAGAGGCCTACAAAAACAAGGCCATGGAAACAGTAACCTAATTTTAAAACCACATCCTTATTTCACATACTGTTTCACATACATCCAGCAAAGGGCCGATACAGACAAACACCGCCACACCAACATCTAACTGCCTGACTGACTTTGGACTGTAACAGGGGAAAGCACACAGACACAGAGAGAAACACGCAGTCCACACAGAAAGTTCTCGATTCATCCTCTCACCAGAAAACAGGCTAAGAAAGCGCTCAAAGTGCAGCAGGACCATTAAAAATCAAAGTTTAGCATCAATTGGAACACATCTAATGGCTAAAGCTCGACTTTCATGTTTGTCAGGGTTTCTCATGTCAGGCCGACTCCCCGTGCAGCCACAAGAGGGCTCACTGTGACTGTCATAACACGCAGAAATGTGGGAGGCAGACACACTCAGGCTGCTGAAACCACTTAATGTGACAGAAAACGGCACACAACAGATACACAATAACGATTCTGGTGACACCTCTGTGTACTGGGGACGCCCAGGCGTCACCTCTGTATAACTACACTTTATGTTTACACTGGTTTTTTTGGAAGAAATGCTATTTAATCAAGAGCCTTTAGTCTGATTAACATTGTGTATTTTTTTTGTTACTTTATTTAAATACTGACAGTCAGGATTGTTTGACTTAATACCCACCAGGGCCCATGCCTCTGTTATTGTTGATAATACTGATTAAGGATCATTTATATATCTACTATAAACTGTTTTCATTTTCTGATCTTATTGTTGTTAGATTGTAATCCATCCATCTATTCGCTTCCGCTTATCCTTTTTCAGGGGCGCTGGAGCCTATCCCAGCTGTCTTAGGGCAAGAGGTTGGGTACACCCTGGACAGGCCACCAGTCTGTCGCAGGGCTAACACGTAGACTATGGGAGGAGGCCAGAGTACCCAAGAAGAACCCATGCAAACACAGGGAGAATATGCAAAATCCATCCCGGCCTGATGGTGGAATTGAACTCAGGACCTTCTTGCTGTGCGGCAACAATGCTAACCACTGTGCCACCCGTAATGATAAAATTTAGTCTTTTATGGGCTCCTAAGATCCTCCTTTGTTAGAGGCATGTGATGGGTTGAACTTCCAACTGCCACAAAAGTAAAAGGACGACCGATTCTAAGATGAAAGCTTCTAAGCTGAGTAACAGAACAGCTTAGAATCTGCATGTTACACATTTGTGGAGTTCTGCACTGATACGTTTCTTGGCTTTCTAAGTGCTCTGATTGCACCTTCTGTCAGGTGATGTTTCACCTGCTCATGGTGATGGGTTGTGAGCCATCATCATGAGCAGTTGTCTCAGCTGGTCCTCGTGTTGTCTCAGCTGGTTTGACTGGCTCAAGTTCATGAAACTTGCACAGGCCGAATGGCGACCACTTTCCAAGATATGAGTCTTGACCACATTGATTGTACATTACCCAAGCACACCTCTCCTATTACTTCCCAACCCAGATTGCAGCGTTGTGTGGTCTATCGAGCTGACCTGAACTACAGACTTCTGTGCAGCTTGTGCTGATGACAGCAACATGAGATGGATTTTCTTCCTCCCTGCCATTCTCTTCTGATGGTGAAGCAGCCTGAGCTCCGTCAGCATCAGGACCAGGATGCATAGCTGTATCATGATAACTGCTATAGCACCCAGAGCACTTCACAGATGACCTGCGATCTTAAGCCATGTGAGAACTTTAAGCACAGTATTTGAAACATATGCCCTTTTGTTTGATGAAGGCTTTTCTTTCATCCAGAGATTTGTTTCTGAATGACCTACACTATTAGTTTTATTTTGGAGAGGATGTGGCTTTGTGTAACAGGCAGGTCTTGCTAGGGTCATCTGTAATGGACGAAACTGTCACGGCTGCGACGCAGACGTGTTGGGTTATGAGTGAGGGCCCAAGATGCAGGCACTGCTGATGTGATCGAGCTTTATTGTGGAGAGGGACATACAACAAAAGGTGAGAGCAGAACTAAGAATTAAACAACAAACCAGAACACAAGGAGACGGAGAGCAGAGGTACATGAAGCATAGAGGAACTCGGGGAGAAAACGCAGACGAACCAGCAACATACAGGAAAAAACACAGGGCTCAAATACACAAAGGAGTAATCAGGGAATGAGAAACAGGAGGGAGACACAGCTGGGGTAAGATGGGCATAACGAGACATGGGGAAGCAAAACTAGACACACTAATGTAGGACTGGGACTATCAAAATAAAACAGGAAACGAGACGATTCACATAGACGCAGACTTGACACCGAACTAAAAGGGACACATGGATAAAACCTAAGAAGAAGAAATCACAGAACAAAGAACTAGAGCACTAGAAATACAGAGAAAGAAACCTAAACACTAGTGATGGCCAAATGAAGCTTTCCTGAAGCATTGAAGCTTGTATTGAAAAACGGTTCATTACTCGAAGCTTTTCAACACAGTCCTCTCTGGTGACATCTTGTGTCCAAAAATATGAAGAGCAGCTTGAATCCACAAAATAAAACCAACTGCTTCATAATGATAGCCCACTCTACAGAGTGGAACTCTGTCTCATATTGGGCTGCTGTTGTGTTGCTTTGAACGCGTATTTTTTGGTGTTTAAAAAATGTAGCTTATTTGTTTAATAAATAGTTTTGCCCAGTAAACTTTCCTTGTGTGAACATGTACCATGGTTTGGTCTTTATTTGCTTGTGACTTCTTGATGTTGGTAAATACAATAAATGAAAAATACCACGTTACATATAACATACATATAATAATGCACATTATGCAGTATGCTTCTGCTGTGAGGTCCTGCCTCCATGTACTTATGCAATTAATCGCTAGACGGGTATATTTAGAAATAATATTATATTAGGGAAATTTTCCTTTACATAATTTTGACCAGGGGGTAGAAATGATTGTGAAATGGAAAGGGAAAATGCTTATGAACTTGCAAATTAAAACCATGATGCATTTAAGGAAACCCTTTTTCATTTTTATTTAAGAAGAGAATTTGTCCCACTGTGCGATGGCCGAACCTCTTCCTTTTCGTGGAGATAATTTCTCCTGCTTTAAGGAAAATCCCTTCACATGGCACTGAAGAGGCTGGAGTGCAGAAAAACCGGTAGAGATGCAGTTATGCAGTCTACCTGGGCCCCACAAACTATCAGCTGAAGGGATTAAATAAATTAAATTGCGGCACATTTTGTAGACTAACGTTTTAAGATTATTTTTTAAAATAAAATATATCTTTTTATAACATTAAATGTTACGAGTCAAATGGAAGTTTTTCTAAAGTTATTTAATGATATTTATATTATGAAAAGCAGATTTTTGACATTTTAAGTTTTTCCCGTTTTCATATAAAATAAACACGCGCAAAACAAAAGCAAACAGCCAGAACACAAAGCTGGAAAACCCACCGACCAAAATCAACTCAAAATACTCCCACACAACAGAACCAAATCTCTCAGTAGCATGATCAGTGGTTCGCTATCTGTCACCATCAAAACACTCCACAAATCCCGCGAATGATTCACTTCCTTCCATTTGAATCAGGTACCGAAGCAGTTACGTGCGTAATGAAGCTTCGGACGTCACTGGTCACGTGACTTTTGCCAAACGAAGCAAGCCTCGACACAGTGCTTCTGAACCAGTGTGTTGTTTTTTTCGACACACGCTCCGGAGCGTCAGCTTCAAGCGGGCCATCACTACTAAACACTAATAGTGAAAATCAAACATCAAATCAGAACACAAGTCATTTACAGCAAAGAAATCATAGAACAATAATAATAACAACAAACAAAACACTGGACCGTGACAGAAACATCTGTTCTGTGCACTCCACTTTGTTGGTGTTGAAATTCTTCACTGGTTTTGTCACTGTTTTAGAGATACCTTGGGTTGTTTCAAGCAAACCTCTTAGTTCACACAGTTTAGAGTTGTCTTAAGTTAAACATAGTTAAACCAGGTCCAGTGAAGACACAGGATCACAGTAAGATTTACTGTACCTTAATATATTCTCACCGACATCTTGGTGAAAACTGGGAATAATACAAATAAACAGCACAAAACAATCAACATCTGCGTTTTTTAACTCTCAGATTAACTGTAGCTACTAGCTTGTACACTACCCTTTGCTTGTTCACCGTCGTGAATTAACCTCTAAACAAAACACTTTCATATTTGAAAGAGTGAGTTCAGCAAATGGTCAGCATGGTTACACTGATTTTCTCAAAATGGGAAGTGATGAAATTTTTTGGACAGGAAGTGATGTCATCACAAGTTTACCCAGACAAATAAAGTTACTTTTAAGTAAAACTAAGGTAAACGATCCAATTCTTCTAGACTTTAAAAAAACCCACAATTATCAAGATGTATTAAACACAAAAAACATTCTCAAATAATTGCCTATAGAGCAGCACAGCCTTAGACAACAGTAGGATTGTAGATCAATTAAACTGACAGCTTTAGGGTCACCTGACGGTGTAAACATACAATAATGGACAGTTGTATTCATCCAAACTAAACTCCTCTCAACTGCTTCATACTGCAAACCAGCTTCAAACCACCCCGGTGCAAGCTGGAGGCCACCACTTGAAGAGCCCAAGAAAACAACAACATCTGCAAGAAGCAGACACTCTCTGGTCCTTGCCTGTGGCAACAAATTCCTGCATTCCTTAAAAGTTATGAACAGATTCTTTGACAAAGGTGGTCTCTGCTAGGACTGCCTTTTATCAAGTATAGAAGACCGTTTGAATTTTTGCTGGCAATGTTAACCAAGCTCTCACTGCAGTTGTGCAGGGACCAGAAACAACTAAAGCTAAACACATACTACAGGCAGTTACAGCACACAGTTTTGCCTCGTGCTATTCTTCAGGTATGCTGGCATGTGATTGGAGAAACAAATATTTACAAAGAGTTCCATTTATCAAACTTAAAACACATCGGATTGGGTGCTTTTGATTGGGGTCCCCTTGGAACCCAAAACATTTGGATTTTTAAAGCACTAATCAAAGTAGAAATGGAAAGCAATGATGTGACATTATTAGGAACAAACTGACTGACAATACTTCAGCGGTCTGTGTTAACCCCAGTCGCCAGGATGAGGGTTAAAATAATAAGTAAAGCAGGTTTTTTTTCTCCAATGCTGACAGAGTTAGGCAGTCACTGACTGCAGTGGAAAAGTGCTGATAACTGGCTTACGGCCATACCACCCTGAACACGCCCGAGCTCGTCTGATCTTGGAAGCTAAGCAGGGTTGGGCTTTGTTAGTACTTGAATGGGAGACTGCCTGGGAATACCAGGTGCTGTAAGGTTAGGGGTGGCTGTGGCTCAGGTGGTAGAGCAGATCAGCTACTGGTTGGAAGGTCAGGTGACACGGTGGTTCAATCTTTGGCTTCCCCAGTCTGCAAGCCAAATATTCTTGGGCAAGATATTAACCCCAAGTTGCCCTCCGATGCGGTCATCGGAGTGTGAACGTTTATTAGTTTGCACTTGAGTTTAGAAGTGCTTGTATGAATGGGTGAATGAGGCATGTTGTATACAGCGCTTTGAGTACTGCGGGAGAGTAGAAAAGCGCTATATAAGAATCAGTCCATTTACCGCTGGAGACTTGGAGACTGTATTTTTCAATTTACACTTGAAACTTTCTCTCTCAGCTGCACTGCAGTTGTGGAGACTTTGCATTGTTAGTTTCAGTCTGCTTTTCTTTACAAGACAGTTTCCTTCTTCCAGTAACGCTTAAAATTGCGAAGTTCTGTTCCTGCTCAAAGAGCATTATGTAGCATTTGAGGTTTATATAAACAACTCCTCAAACGCAAGAGCGCAAGTCATTCATGAGGAATGAGGAGGAGGGAAGCTAGATTGTGAGAGAACAAGAAAGGGAGAAGCAAGCAGAGGAAAAATCTGAGGCAGAGTAAAGTTTGGTCGTTCACTTCTGCTGATCATTGCTGGATTTTAAAGGCTCTGGTAAGTTGTTGCTTCCACTGCCTAAAATTTTCCAGTTGTTACCTGATTTCCATTTTTTGCTGTTTATATATTTTCTAGCATGAACGCTGAGTTGTACATGTTGTGTATCTGTGTGTTTTTCAGCCATGGACTTAAGTCTAGTCCTGGTAAGCTTTGTGTTTTTCTTCAGGCTGTGTGGAAAATGTAGAGGATCTGAAGAGGGTGAGTTGAGTAACACTGTTTTACACAATACACACACACACACACACACACACACACACACACACACACACCAGCACACTGCACACACACCTGCACACACACTTTTACACACACACACACACACACACACACACACACACACACACACACACAGCATGATTTTTATGAGCTACCTTATGGAGCTGCTGGTCAAATGTTGGAAAAGTACAACCACTAAAAGGAAATGTTAACTGTACACTAAAAATTCAAAGTATTTTGATGAGTGATGTTTTTTCTAATCCATGATTAGAAAAAAGAAAACTGATCCTAGGTGAAGGGCCAGAACAAGTGCAATTCAATAGACTTTCATGGAAAAGTCAACATTGGACCAAGTTACCGAGGAGTTAAAGTGGATGACATGGATGATGTTCCAGCACCTTCAGTTAAATAATAATTCAATCTGACACACAGATTAAAGTATATTACTGTGGAGTTAAGTTTTTAGTGTCCTGCAGCTTGGCGTTGTTTCTGGTGATAGCATGGACATACTTATAAGAACGGTTATAAGAAAATAATGACATCCCACGAACCACTCTGTGCATTCATAGTCCACATGACGACTGGTCTTAAATGGATTAACTTTGTGTATTTTCCAGGGAGAGAAAACAAATTTATTACTATGTATATTTAAGGTGATCATGGTGATTTCACTGAAATCCGGCCACCTTTCCATGCTCCTTGTCCCAGCCTACACCCCCTCAGGCTGAAAACAAGGCCCATATTCAAGACTAATAAGACATGGCCTGAACTCTTGCCCAACTCCAAGAATGCTTTGCACTAGCTACATGGCATTGATTTGCATATCAGAACATAGAAATGTCAGATGTCAGATGTCCACAAACTCCTCAGAGCTTGTGATGCTTGCTTCAAGTCAGGTGACACGGCCCTGTACAGCACCGCCACAGCTGAACTGAAGGTAGGCATCAGAGATGCTAAATGTGTTTACACCAAGACAATGGAGGACAGCTTCACAGACCACGATGCAAGGTGAGTATGGCACCTCAAAGCTACCACGTGTTCCAACACAGATGCCTCACTGGAGGAAAGGAGTACAATCGACTCTTTGCCCAGTTTGACAAGAACACACCTGTCCTGAGCACAGCAACAACACCCACACCTGATGCACACACTATGGGCCTCTCTGTGCAGGGATATAAAGCACTCCAGGTGCTAAGGTCAGTAAACAGTGGAAGGCTGCTAGCCCTGATGGAATACCTGGGAGGTCCTGAAGGTGTGCTCCAATCAACGAACGTCTGTCTTTACATTTATCTTTAATTTAGCAAAAGCCAACCACTCAGTGAGCCACTATTATCCAAGTTCTTACAAAGCCTGCTGTGGACTGTCTGAATAATTTCAAAGCTGTTACGCTCACTAATAATGTAGTGTTTTGAAGTGTTTGATAGACTGCCAATGAGGCAAATTAAAATTGACCTTTGTCCCACTTTTGACCCTACATCAGTTTCCATACATCTCAAACAGGTAAACAGGGGACACTGTTACGATCCCTCGCGACCTCGTACCAGTTAATCTAAAACAGAATGGGAAATATGTACCAATGCTCTTCATCCATTATATTTCAACATTCAACATCATCTTTCCAGATATTTTGATCTTACTGGATTTCCACACTCTCACTTGCACCTGGATCAAAGATTTTCTTACAAACTCACAAAGTCAAGCTTGCTCTCCACCTTTCCTCCACCATGTCATGTGTGTGTAATGTGGCTCTTTTGGCTTCAGTCTTGGTGACCTCTAGCTGGAGAAATTTGTGGCCGAGTGTCAAGCATCTACAATGAAAATTAGCACCTCAAACATTGAGGCCATTGTTCTCAGTAAGAAAATGGTGCACTGCTGACTCTGGATCAGGCACAAATTTCAACCCAGCTGGAAGAGTTTAAATATCTCAGGATTTTGTTCATGAGGAGACAGCGGAACGGGAGATCAGCTGAAGGATTGATGCAGTGTCAGCAATGATGTGGACACTGTTGGAGACAGTGGTTTGTTTAGACTGCTGCCCCCGTGACCCAGACCCACATTAGTGGTAGAAAATATATGGGCGGATGGATGTATAGATGGATGAACATTATCTTTGACTTTGAAATGTTTGATTTCTCAGCATTAAAATGTTAAATAACTTTTTTTCTCTATTCCACACTTCCATGTATGTTGCAGAGAACTGTACTGACCACAAACTCCAGTTTGAGTGGGTTTTCTCTGTTCCTGGAGATGTGGCTATGCTGAGAAGCACACTGGTCTCCTCAGACGTCTTTGACTTCAAAACTGTCCCGTACAACATCACGTGGTACAACTCAGTGTCGGGCCAAGAAATCAGCAGTCAGGCTGGTCACATCCTGGTGCACGAGGACACCCTGTGGTTTCTAAAAGTAACCATGAATGACAGTGGGGATTATGTGACCATACTGAGGTAGGAAGCACTAGCGTCATGGTTCTGGGCCTTGGACCCAGTATTTTGAGTTTCCTGTGTTTTTGTGATTGTTTTACAATTTAATGATGATATTTAGGTTCCGCTAGTCTTGAGTCTGTTCTTTTCAAGTTCCCGAGTTCCCAGTTTAGTTTCTTGTCTGTTAGGTTCCTCTTGTGTCTTGGTCACTTTCCCTTTGTTGCCTGTAAGTGTCTGTTGTGTTATCTGTGTTTACGTCTCTTTCCTTCTGTGTCCCTCTCACTCAACACCTTTGTCATGTCTGTGTTCACCTTACCCGTTTCCACGTTCTCCTCCTTGTGGTTGTCTCACCAGTCTGTCTGTGTCCTTGTGTGGGTCTCAGTCTGCATGCCACTTCCTGTTTTATTTTGATGGTCCCTTGTCTCATTGTGTTCAGTTTTGCTTCCCCTGTCTCGTTGTGTTTAATTTGTTCCTGCTGTGCTCCCATGTGTTATCACTTTCCTTATCACCTTTTTGTGTATGTATTGTTTCAGTCTTCTCTTGTCCCTCCTCCGAGTCTCTGCTCACCTCCTCATTCGTCTCATTGTGTTTCATGGTTTCAAGGTTTCCTAGTAGTTTTCACCAGTTTAGGTTATTTCTGCATGCTGGTTTTTCCTTATGTTATATCCTGGTGTTCAGCCCAAAATAAACGGCTCGCTATTTGTTCCTAAGTTCACATTTTCCTGTGTTGTCTGCACATGGGTCCGCACCTCACCTCACATGATCTTCACCCGCAGATCTTGAAATATTAGAAAATAATAGAAAACAGTAAATTACACAACCGATGTGACTGCTTAGTTTTGATTATGAGAACTCGTGCAAGAATTTTGTACACGAAAAATCAATACTGTTAAAAAAGCAAGAGCTACATGCAAAAATATGTAACTCAATTTCAATATAACCTGAAAGATTCTATTATACTATACAGCGGTCCCTCGCTGTTACGCAGTTCACCTTTCGCGGATTTTTTTGTGCAATTTTGCATGCTTTTTAAAATTTTGTACAGCGCATTGTGTTCTGGATCCTGATTGGCTGTAGACCATTGTGAATCAATCTTGTGCCATGTCTCCTGTACAGTACAGAATGCATGCAGCTTGTCAAATTTACATAAATCTTCGATCGCTAGCAGTGTGACTCTGAAGTGCTGTATGTAAGTTTTCTCCCCAACAAACACAACAATGTCGATGAAAATTTTTGCACTGTCAAAGGCTCCTGCGGGTGCCTTTGGTTTCATTCTATAATACTGGACTTATTTTTCTACAAAGGTTTGTGTTTGAGTGTTTAAACAAGAGAGAAAAGCGTGAAAATGTTTCCGCCTGTCTGAGAAAAGTGTATAAAGCGTGTAGTGAGGGGTTTTACAGCCTTAAAACACTATAATAATTGTAAAAAAAATAAAGTTGGCTACTTCCTGGATTTCACCTATCACGGGTTATTTTTAGAACGTAACTCCCGCGATAAACGAGGGACCACTGTATTCTATTTCAGAAGCCTAAAATAAATATAGGTGGTGAACTAGAGACACGATTCTCTGGGGGTTGTGACTAAACAATTAGTGAACTAAACCAATCTAATAAGAATCCAGTATAACCTATTTTAATATTTAGCCTGTAATGTAAGGCAAACATATTGATAGTATTAAAGTTAGATGGCTTTTCCACTACACTGAATTTATATTTAAATGCTGCACTTAAAGTATACATGCATACATGCCCATTACCATACTTTCCAGCTTAGATGTCTTGATATCTACTATAGCAGGTAATAAAGATTTTACACATCATTTCAGATTTATGCAAATTTAAAGCACTTTTTAATTGTCATTTGAGTTTGAGGGTCAAAAATCCCCCTCACTGCTAAGACTAGTGTGCCTAATTATCCATTCATTCATAATATTTCTAATTTTCTAATTTTCCAACAGGACTCCTTCCCACTGCTATAGACAGGCCTGCCGACTGGTGGTGGAGGAAAGACTTCCAGGAGAATGTGGAATGCCAAGGAAAGCTGAGCAGCTACTTACAAAAGGAGTGACTGACAACCTGAGCTGCCCTCTGAGGAACGAAATGAATAAGCTGAACAGCTACAACATCTCTTCCTCCATCAAGTGGTACAGAGTGAGTTCTCCAGAATTCTTGAGTGCTGGCATGAAACTTAATGGTTTTAATGGAGAGAGTGCACAGTAGCTGCAACCTCAACTATTTACTACCACTATTTCAACTTCCATCAATACCAGGAATGTATTGAAACTCTGACACCAGTGTTTAAAATCTACAATTTGACTGAAAGCAGATCCCAGTATCCATGTGTTTTTTGTTGGTATATTTTCATCTTTTGTGCAACTGCAACTGTTTTGAACTTTCACATTTTAAAAGTACTTACTCAAAAGATCAATATCATCCTGCTATCAATAGTAGAAATGTAGTTGGCAATCGCCTAGTGGCACTCAAATGGGATCCCAGCGGCTGTAAACTCACCAACTGCACTGTTTATCATAATTTTGAACAGATACTTGTCTTTTGTTTTGTGAATTTGAAAACAAGACCCATTTGTTTCTCCTTCTAGGGTTGTGACCCCATAGAGGATGGGACAGGCGGCTATGAGTATTGGGGCACCAGACTGAAAATTATCAGTGTGGAACTTCAACACAAAGGCACCTATACCTGTACTCTGACATTCACTCTGGGTGGAATCAAAGGGTCTGTATCAGAGTCTATTAAAGCAGAGGTCAAAGGTGAGATAGTAGAAACAGAAAATGACTGCAGCAGTTTCTTTGTCCATATGTAAAGGTGATTTTTCTAATAACAGTGATGACACAGTAAACATTGTTTAAATTCTTACCATTGTTGCTGCCGCCATTGTTTTTTCTATGGAACATAGCATGGGGCAAATTGGTTTACAAGACAAAATAGCAAAATCAACAACTTGCCAATGACACGTCATTAGCTAAGAAGCATACCGTGAGTAATTACCCTTTCTGAAACTTGTACTGAGTATTTCGAGTAGTATGAACCAAAATGTTAGCTGAACCGATAAACACATCTTTACTAGGGTCAGAGCATTTCCCCCAGGACTCAGAGTTTCTGCAATCACGTGCATTAAACCTCCTTAGCCCAACATGAGAGAGCCATCCACCATCCAGACATCTAGAAGGGAGTCTGTTTATGGGGGTCCAGGTGGTCAGTGATCTTGTGATGGCTTAGGTTTGCTTACTGTAAACTGCATAGTGGAAAATATCATTCCTTTCCAACATATCTTTGTGATTGTCCAACCTCTACTGTAGACTACTGTACTAGAGATGGCACGATACCACTTTTTTATGTCCGATACCGATATCATAAATTTGGATATCTGCCGATACGATATAAATCCAATATAGCGTATTTTATAATCAATAAAACGTTTTGTTTAATATCTTGCTACATTTTTTATAAGTTCATACTCAAGTTTAAAAAAAGAAAACAAAACTAAAGCTATTCTGTTATACCTGTATACAAAAAATACACTGCACCCAAAATATTTCATAGTTCAGCAACACTGATCAATCTAACAAACTTAAACCTACTCCATCCTTCCTTTTCTGGTATTTTAAAGAGTATTTAGCGGAAATATTAAGCAACCTAACAAACAGGGTTGCCAATTCCCAGCAAAAAAAAAACAAAAAACAAAAAAAAAAAAAATAGGGAACCACCCCTCACCCTCCACCTCATAATGCTTAATTGACGTAATAAACTTTAATTTAATGCATGTGTAAAAAAAAAAAAAATGCACAGAAATCAATAATTTTCCCACAATAATTAAATAGATTCAACATCTTTCTTGAACAGAATTGCAGACTGCACACATGGTACCTTCCCAAAGGAAAAAGTACCACAGCTTACTAGGTTATAAATTTGACTTAATAGTTCCTATATACAATAATGGATTTCTATACATTTTACATCTGATGAAAACTTGTGTAAGATTCAGATATTTATTTATTAAAAGCTAGACATGAGAATAAGAAAGAAAAGTATGTCTTTGTGCCCCCTTTTCCCTGTTAATGCCCTATCTGGCCCCCTGGCAAAACTTTGCTAGATCCGCCCCTGCACAGTTACCAGCCGTCAGCTACGTAGAAAAGGATCCTGGTGTAGAAAGTAATATTAAATAAATTCTAACAACAGCTTATCACACTTAAACGCGCTGCTGTTGTTTATCCGCTGGTTTCCTCTTTCTGGCGCAAAGTGGGCGATAAACAAACAAGAGAGACGGACTCGCGACAGAAAAGCCGATCAGCTGATCATTGATCAGTTTCATGAAGTAGCGGCAGGAGAGGGAGGGAGAGGCAGTCGCTCCATATATAGGTTGTTAAGCTTAACGTGGGAATGCTTTACAAACATTCAGAGATGAACTTACACACTTGCTTTACTTCTCTGGGATAACTTTCTGGGAGATGAAATGCCGGTTTGGTAGCGAGGCTCCAAATGCTCAACCAGACCTCCGACAGGTCTCCCACGCCACAGCCGCTCTATCATGTGAGGCATATTCCTCCCACCTGCTAAGGTTATGAGCTTAGTTACGTCATGTCGCAAGTTTTGTGGGGTGTGTTGTGATTTTTGTGATATTTGATGGATCGGATTCCTTTTTTTGTTTTTCTCTGATATCCGATCCAGTAATTTAGGTCAGTATCAGACCGATAGGTAATATCGGATCGGTCCATCTCTATACTGTACACGGTATTTGATGTTTTCTATTTCAGAGAGTTACTCTTTGGTTCCACAAGTGCATGAACCCTCCAATGATGTAATCAAAGCACAGAGAGGTAAGTCTTCTAATCTATGATATTCTGAGAAATTTAATTTAATATTTAATAAATTTAATATTTATGCATCTCAGGCTTCATTTAGGCCAACATGTGTTGAAAGTCAAAGACTTCTTCTTTAATTTTTTCCATAGTGCAGGGAGAGTCCATATTTTAGGATGAACATAACAATGAATATAAAAATGTTTCAATAAATAAATTTTTTGGTTGATAGAGCTTAAAGAAATACAGTTTAATATATATACTGAGTTACTGTTTGTGCATGTTTTCAGGGTACAACTTCAGTAAAAGGTGCCTGGTGTTTGTGCCGGGTGTCGGGAAGCCTTCTGCTTATCTTTATTGGTTGGACAAAGATGGATTCATTGAGACAAACACCTCTCACCGTGTCCACATGTTAGAACAGCGGTCAGTACCTTAAATCTCCATCAATTTGTTTTATGTGGTAACTTTTGAGACTGTTGACACTTTTGGGAATTTTTGAACCATCTCATCTGATTGTCCTCAACAGTTTGCTGCCCCAAGATGGCTCCAGTAAAGGTGCGTGGTTAGAGACCTGGCTGATATTTTCTGAGCTGAAGGAGGAGGACTTCTACATAAACTACACCTGCCGTGCGTACAGTGACAGGGGCTTTCCTGAAGCATATTTCAGTCTGCAACCAGCAGGTAAAAACATTATATCTCACCTTACTTTGCTTACTAACCTTGAGGACTAGTGTATTTTCTCACAATCAGTTAATCAGGTAATCTTTTCTCTAAAATATAAAAAAGAAAGAAGTCAAACTGACTGGTCAGTAGGTGGTGATTTCTCTTATCAAACAGAGCTTTAGAGCATCTTAGGACTGTTACCATGACGATGTACCCCAGTAAGAAGTGAACCACCTTTGTAACAGTGAAAAAAAAAAAAAATTGAGCTTAGTGAAGTTACCTCACTAAGCTATTAACTTCTTTCATTCATGTAGACCAGTTGTATACAATTTCACATGGGATAATTTTATTACCATGACGACAGATGTTCAAGGTAAACAAACTCCCAGTCAGACTAATCCCAGGTCTCAGCACAACAGCATTTAATATTCAATCTTTTAACTACAAAATATTAAAGGAGTCTATATCTAAAACATTATCTGTATAAGATATTTATGAATTGTTACAAACATGCATGAATGACAGATTAAATTGGAGGCAATTTAATTAGAATTAGTTAAAGTGACAGAAATGTGACTGTATAAGAGTTATGATTATTATTTAGGCTTTTTATTTATTTAGCTTATTTCATTATATTTTTAAGATTCAATCACTGTTTTGACATTTAATTATCTTGGTTGTTCATCTCCACAGATTCAAACATCATCGTTGTGATTGGATCTGTACTCGGTGGTGTGATGGTTGTCCTTATTATCACTTTCATTGTCTACTATATTTCTAAGATCAATGGTGTGCTGTGACTCAGACTAGCATTCCCAGTCCTCTTTATCAAACACGGGTAAGTTCAGCTGGATAATTATTAATGTGCTGCTTTATACATCTTAAAATTATAATGATAGTAACGATATTGTGAGTTTATATTAAATACTGTGCTCCACAATGGGATAGGATGTGACCAATGCTTTAACCTTACTTTATAAAATACACAATAACCCCACACTCATGTGCTGGTGTCCTGACACTTCCTCTCAGACCGCTTGAATAACACTTTTCTGAGAGGTTGTTATTAATATTTGATCCAATGGTATTAAAACATGTCACCAAGCTTAAATGTCTGTCTTAATCCACTACCATTATGGTGGTGCTAACAGCTCTGACTCTGCTATATACTCCTCTGTGACACGCCTCGTTCACACAGACAGCTGTTTGTCTCGATGTTTCCAGGGTTACCAGGGTGTCCAAAGGCTGCCAGATTGAGTTGAGGGTAATTGTTGACGCAATAACAGAAGAAGACGAGATGCGGGAGTTAAAATGTGTCACTCAGAACAAAGGAGGAAGACGAGAAGTGTTAAGTTATATTTTTTGTCTTTTGTTTGTTGAGACCACCTCAACAAACCAAAGACAGGACAACCAAACCTTGATATGTAAAAACACTAATCTACCTTTGCGTCTCTGTCTACAGACTCCACCTTTACATGGGCGGTTGTGGCTGCAGGGGCTGTGACCTCATTCCTCACAGTGGTCTCTGTGTTTCTCTACGTCCTCTTCAAACCTAGAAGGAAAAAGAACATGGATTACTTTCTGGCTCGGCAGAGCAGCACCTTCTAGCTCTGATGCTGTGCACGCTCCCTCATCAGAGACCTCCTTTTAAACGTTACCTTTTACATCAAATTGTTTTTGTTATGCATTATTTCCGTGTGATATCCAGGAGCAGCACCACGTCTTTTTTAGAGTCGCCTGTAAAATCCACTGCTAAAGGCTGCTAATCAGCAAATGAATAACTTTATGTTTGTTATTGATGTTATAGTTTGCAGTGGGGATTTACTGGAATGAATGAAACACTGACATCACTGATGTTTTGACACATTTGGATAATGATATGTCAAGACAATGAGTGGAAGTTTAACTATTTCCCACCAAAACTGTATTAATGTGCTTATTTTGAAAACAAACCTGAAGATGATACACGCTGTGTTCCAGCAGATTTCTGTCAATTTAGCTCAAATAAGGTCAGCGTTCTCAAAAATGTTTGAGGCACTTGCTTTTGTGCTTATACTGGACATCCGTCTCTCTCTGTAAGAACCAGCAGTAGTCAGCTGTCATGCTCGGTTTAAATTTTACCTGATATCAGTTTTCCATTACAATGTCACAATTACTCATGTCGCTCAAATTTCGTGGAAAAAAGTCAAGATGAGACTGTAAAAAGTGTATCTTCAGTGACATTGTGACGCTCATTAGTCGATATGCTTTCAACATCTTATCCACAAGATCAAAAGGATCCTCTGCTCCGTGGCTGCCTGCACGAATGCTTCCCACGTGCCGTGATTAAGTTGGCTTCAATTTCCTTTTGCACTCAGTGTCAAGCATCAGGTCCCAGATTTCAGGACGATCAAAAACACCTTCATTTTGACTTGACTTTTTTCCAGACTAAACTTCTTTCTTAAATGCTGAAACTCTGATTCTGTCCAGTCATCTTCATTGTCCAATACTTGGAACATCGTCACAAAAAATTGTGAAGTGTTGTATAAAAATGGGGTTCACATTTGGAGTCAACAAGTCATATTTGTTAAATAAATTCCAGTAGCAAAATGCTCCCTGATGTACTCTGTGAAATGGCTACTGAGTGTTTATACTGTGTATGT
Source organism: Oreochromis aureus (assembly GCF_013358895.1). Classification (NCBI taxonomy): domain Eukaryota; kingdom Metazoa; phylum Chordata; class Actinopteri; order Cichliformes; family Cichlidae; genus Oreochromis; species Oreochromis aureus. The sequence goes on from NC_052957.1 coordinate 27,191,736, forward strand.
GTCCATTTTAAAAAGCGCAATAAATGTTGCAAACTTTCATATTTACACATTTAAATGACAGAACTAGCTATTCTAAAAGAAATTGTTTAAGCAAACCTAAGACAGGTAAAGTGAGTTTTTTACTTATATCAGTACAACATCATTATAACTATAATACACTGCTGTGTATTAGCTTCATTTGCTATCATGCAGTAAGGCTGGATTTTGCCTGCATCAAGTACATTTTGGAAAGTTTTAGGACGAATCAAAGAATCAAATCCCCAGCATTAGAATAAAAATACTGGAAACTGTCAGTGACACCAAACAGTTATATCTTTAACTTCTGTTCCCCAAACAAGAGCAACGAGGTACAACACTTAAGTATGGGATATCACGCCCCTGCGTGTCCTAGCTGAACACACTTATGCTTATGCTAGCATCTTATGCTAGTCAAGAAGCTAAGCATGGGGCACACTTGCTGACGATGCTGTTGCGACAGTGTTTCCAACACTGGGTGCAGCTAATTTGTTGCTTGTTGCCTTCTTTCCAACTATGAAGCATTAAGTGCAACTTTTTTCACCTTGTGTTTTTGTGCCATGTGTTGGAACACGAACTAAACACCTAGTAAAACCAGGTCCAATGATGACGCAGAATCACAGTAAGATTGGCTATTTACTGTATCTTAATACATTCTATACCGACATCTTGGTGAAAAGTGAATAATACAAATAAACAGCACAAAACAATCAACATCTGCATTTTTTAACTCTCAAATTAACTGTAGCTACTAGCTTGTACACTACCCTTAGCTTGTTCAATGTCATGAATTAACCTCTAAACAAAATACTTATTCATGTTTGATTTACAATGTATACATTGTAAGAGGAACTACCTTATGGCATACCATGATGCTTTAACACAATGAAAGCACATGGTCAACATGGCAACCCTGATTTTCTCAAAACAGGAAGAGATGTCATCACATGATACCCAGACAGATGAAGCTACTTTTAACTAAAACTAAGAAAAATGACACATTTCTTCTTTTTTTTTTTACACAAAATATAGCTTTTAAAAAACACAATTATCAAGATGTATTAAACACAAAAAAAACATTCTCAAATAATTGCGTGTAGCGCATACAGCCATAGATAATGGTAGGACTGTAGCTCAATTAAACCGACAGCTCTGGTGTAACCTCCCCACAACAAACATTTTGTTTGTAACATTTACACCAATCTGTATGTCAGGCAACATCACTGCAGACCCATCACACCCCAGTCAGAAGTTGTTCCAACCCCTGTGGTATGCACTACAGAACACTGTACACCAAAACCAGCAGAGATCTGTACAGTTTCTTTTCACAGTTACACTGAAAAACACTAAGGACACTCATATAATGTCTGTACTTAAAACATATATCATACCTGCTGCTGAATCAAAGTGTACTGACGATGTAAACATACAATAATGAACAGTTGTATTCATCCAAACAACAACAAAAAACTCATCTTAACTGCTTCACACTCCAAACCAGCTATGTTGCACTCCGGTGCAAGCTGGAGGCCACACCTTGATAAGGCAAAGACAACAACATCTACAAGAAGCAGACACTCTCTGCTCCTTGGCTGTTTTAAGAAATTCCTACATTTCTTAAAAGTTAAGAATGCATTCCTTGACAAAAGGGGATCGCTGCCTTTCACTGTTAACCAAACTCCCCTTGAACCCCAAAACATTTGGATTTTTTAAAGCACCAATCAGAGTAGAAATGGAAAGCAATAATGTGACATCATTAGGAACAAACTGACTGACAAAGTCATCAAAAATATGATGATGGGGGAAAAAAAGCACCTATGAAAAATATACTTCAGGGGTCTGTGCTAACCCCAGTTGTCAGGATGGGGGTTAAAGTAATTTAAGTAAAGCAGATTTATTTTCCGATGCTGGCAGAGAGTCAGGCAGTGACTCTCTCCAATGCTTTCCAGTCTCTGAAAAAAAAATTGTTCCTGCAGTGGAAAAGTGCTTAAAATCTTTGGGTAGTAGACTTTGTATTTTCCAGTTTACACTTGAAACTTTCTCTCTGAGCTGCACTGCAGTTGAGGAGACTTTGCATTGATAGTTTCAGTCTGCTTTTCTTTACAAGACAGTTTCCTTCTTCCTAAATTGTGAAGTTCTGTTTCCACTTAAAGAGCATTATGTAGCATTTGAGGTTTATATAAACAACTCCTCAAATGCAAGAGCGCAAGTTATTCATGAATAATGAGGAGGAAGGAAGCTAGATTGTGAGAGAACGAGAAAGGGAGAAGCAAGCAGAGGAAAAATCTGAGGCAGAGTAAAGTTCGGTTGTTCATTTCTGCTGATCATTGCTGGATTTTAAAGGCTCTGGTAAGTTGTTGCTTTCACTGCTTAAAATTTTCCAGTTGTTGCCATTTTTTGCTGTTTATATATTTTCTAGCATGAACGCTGAGTTGTAAATGTTGTGTATTTGTGTGTTTTTCAGCCATGGACTTAAGTCTAGTCCTGGCAAGCTTTGTGTTTTTCTTCAGGCTGTGTGGAAAATGTAGAGGATCTGAAGCGGGTGAGTTGAGTAACACTGTTTTACACAATACACACACACAGACACACACGCACACACACACACACACACAATACACACACACAGACACACACGCACACACACACACACAGCATGATTTTTACATGTTTATGCAAGCAGAGCTCCAACCTCAAGGGAAATAGTCCCTTAGCATTATAAACAAGAGGTATATATCATATTACATGTCGTGATCCATGAATTCAATTCAATTGTATTACTGGTGATGAATCATTTTGGAAAAATACTAAGAGTCAATCATGAAATCCTAAGAGTAGTTGTATCTGAGCTACCTTATGGAGCTGCTGGTCAAATGTTGGGAAAGTACAACCACTAAAAGGAAATGTTAACTGTACACTAAAGTATTTTGATGAATGATGTTTTTTCTAATCCATAAAAGAAGAATAAAAAATGCTAAGCAGAGAGCCCAGATCTTTCTTTCTTTCTTTAAATGTTAATGGAAATCAGTAGTTATCAGTTTGCCTTTTACTACCATTAGTGAGTATTAGCCATAAAAAGTTGTATAAATAAGAATTCTTATTATAAATTATCTTTATATAATACTTTTTATGACAAATGCTTACATAAGCAATTTTTGACCCCTACATGTGTCATGTATTTTCGAATTAGATTTAGTGTCATTCATAGTTTTGACTTATGTTATATTTACAGTTTTTAGTGTGTTTTTCCCGTCACCCTGCCTTCCTTGTGTTCCATGTTTCCCGTTTTATTATGTCTCCGTGTTCCATGTGGCCTCTCTGTCTTGCAAATCATGTCCCCATGTCTGTTTCCCTCCTGGTCTCAGTGTTAAGCTTGCGTGTCTTGTCCTCGCCTACATATGTGTCATGCAACCTGTTTTATTTTGATGGTCCTTTGTCCTCTGTCTAGTGTATTTGTGTGTTTTTAAATCCTCAGTCTCCCTCTGTTCACTGTCTTGTCCTCCACATTAGCTGTGTGTTCTTGTATGTGTTCCAAGTTCTCTAGTCATGCCATGTTGGAAGCTCTTAGTTGCCAGATTCTTAGTTTTAGTTTAGCTTTTGTTTGTTTCTTATCATTTTTCTTTGTACAGCCAATAAAGCTGACGCTTTAAGTATTTTGTCTGCGAGTCCTGCGTTTGGGTCCAACCCCTGCCTGCCACACAACTACCTTATCACGGTGGAGGGGTTTGTATGACCTAGTGATCCTAGGAGCTATGTTGTTAGGGGCAATCTGCTCCTGGTAGGGTCTCCCAGGCCAAACTGATCCTAGGTGAAAGGCCACAACAAGTGCAAGTCAATAGACTTTTGCAGAAAAGTCAATATTGGACCAAATTACTGAGGAGTCAAAGTGGATGACATGGAATGACGTTCGAGCACTTTCAGTTAAATAATAATTAAATCTGACAGGAACATTAATGCATATTACTGTGGAGTTATTTTTTTAGTGTCCTGCAGCTTGGCGTTGTTTCCAGTGATAGCACAGACATACTTGCAAAGTAATTAGAAAATAATGACATCCCACGAACCACTTTAACCTTCAAAAATCCCTTTTTTTTCTCATCTCTGTGCATTCATGTAAAGTTGTGGTCATGGTACCTCCTCACACTACACAGGACGACTGGCCTTAAATGGAGTAACTTTGTGGATTTTCCAGGGAGAGAAAACAAATTTATTACTATGTATATTTAAGGTGATCATGGTGATTTCACTGAAATCCGGCCACCTTTCCATGCTCCTTGTCCCAGCCTACACCCCCTCAGGCTGAAAACAAGGCCCATATTCAAGACTAATAAGACATGGCCTGAACTCTTGCCCAACTACAAGAATGCTTTGCACTAGCTACATGGCATTGATTTGCATATCAGAACATAGAAAGATACACACAATCTGGGTCTTTCCTGATGAGAAACGCTGGATGATGTCATGTCCACACACTCCTCAGAGCTTGTGATGCTTGCTTCAAGTCAGGTGACACGGCCCTGTACAGCACCGCCACAGCTGAACTGAAGGTAGGCATCAGAGATGCTAAATGTGTTTACACCAAGACAATGGAGGACAGCTTCACAGACCACAATGCAAGGTGAGTATGGCACCTCAAAGCTACCATGTGTTCCAACACAGATGCCTCACTGGAGAAAAGGAGTACAATCGACTCTTTGCCCAGTTTGACAAGAACACACCTGTCCTGAGCACAGCAACAACACCCACACCTGATGCACACACTATGGCCTTCTCTGTGCAGGGATATAAAGCAATCCAGGTGCTCATGTCAGGAAACAGTGGAAGGCTGCTAACCCTGATGGAATACCTGGGAGGTCCTGAAGGTGTGCTCCAATCAACGAACGTCTGTCTTTACATTTATCTTTAATTTAGCAAAAGCCAACCACTCAGTGAGCCACTATTATCCAAGTTCTTACAAAGCCTGCTGTGGACAGTCTGAATAATTTCAAAGCTGTTACTCTCACTGCCTAATAATGAGACTGGCATGAGGCAAATTAAAACTGACCTTTGTCCCACTTTTGTGCCTTGATCAAGGAATTCCTTACAAACTCACAAAGTCAAGCTCCCACCTTTCTGCACCATGTCATGTGTGTGTAATGTGATTCTGTTGGCTTCATCTCTTGGTGACCTCTAGCTGGGGAAATGTGTGACCGAGTCAAGCATCTACAATAAAAATTAGCACCTTAAACGTTGAGGCCATTGTTTCCAGTGAGAAAAGCGTGGACTGCTGACTCTGGTTCAGACACAAGGTTGAACCCCAGCTGGAAGAGTTTAAATATCTCAGGATCTTGTTCATGAGGAGACAGCGGAACGGGAGATCAGCTGAAGGATTGATGCAGTGTCAGCAATGATGTGGACACTGTTGGAGACAGTGGTTTGTTTAGACTGCTGCCCCCGTGACCCAGACCCACATTAGTGGTAGAAAATATATGGGCGGATGGATGTATAGATGGATGAACATTATCTTTGACTTTGAAATGTTTGATTTCTCAGCATTAAAAGGTTAAATAACTTTTTTTCTCTATTCCACACTTCCATGTATGTTGCAGAGAACTGTACTGACTACAAACTCCAGTTTGAGAGGGTTTTCTCTGTTCCTGGAGATGTGGCTATGCTGAGAAGCACACTGGTCTCCTCAGAGGTCTTTGACTTCAAAACTGTCCCGTACAACATCACGTGGTACAACTCAGTGTCGGGCCAAGAAATCAGCAGTCAGGCTGGTCACATCCTGGTGCACGAGGAGACCCTGTGGTTTCTAAAAGTAACCATGAATGACAGTGGGGATTATGTGACCATACTGAGGTAGGAAGCACTAGTAGAAATAAAAAAAATTTAGAAAATAATAGAAAACAGTAAATCACACAACCTATGTGATTGCTTTTCATTATAAGAACTTTTGCAAGAATCTAGTTAAAAAGTACTGATAAAAAAACAAGAGCTACATGCAAAAATATGTAACCCAATTGCAATATGACCTGACAGATTCTATTATACTATATTCTATTTTAGAAGCCTAACATAAAAATAGATGGTGAAATAGAGACAATTTGTAAACAACAAACATATTGATAGTATTAAAGCTAGATGGCTTTTCCACTACACTGAATTTATATTTAGACTCTGCACTTAAAGTATACATGCCCATTACTATCCTTTCCAGCTTAGATGCCTTCATGATTTACCAGTGAACACATAGACTTCTTAAAATTAAACTTATACTTAATTACCCAACAGGACTCCTTCCCACTGCTATAGAGAGGCCAGCCGACTGGTGGTGGAGGAAAGACTTCCAGGAGAATGTGGAATGCCGAGGAAAGCTTATCAGCCACTTACAAAAGGAGTCACTGACAACCTGAGCTGCCCTCTGAGGAACGAAATGAATAAGCTGAACAGCTACAACATCTCTTCCTCCATCAAGTGGTACAGAGTGAGTTCTCCAGAATTCTTGTTGAGTGCTGGCATGAAACCTAATGGTTTTAATGGAGAGAGTGCACAGTAGCTGCAACCTCAACTATTTACTACCACTATTCCAACTTCCATCAACTTCTATGATGTTAGAGCCAATCCATATAAGAATATTTTTGTACTGTTTGGGTTATTGTGCTACATGTTTGATTTATATAAGATGTTCTGAGGGAAATAGATGCTGCGTGTTTAATTTACAGCGCATCTGTGGTAGCGGGATAGAATGAGCCAGCAAAGCATTGGAAATATGCGCTATAGCAGTAAATGTTTTCTGACCGTGACATCGTGATATGATAGCTTTGGACAGCTCACATTAAGAAGTCGAAGAATTATTTTTTCAAAGCTTGGGACAGAAATTCGCCGCTACACCAGGAATGTATTGAAACTCTGACGCCAGATTTTAAAACTACAGTTTGACTGACAGCAGGTCCCAGCATCCACTTGTTTTCTGTCGGTATATTTTCATAATTTTCATATTTTGTGCAACTGCAACTGTTTTAAAGTTTCACATTTTAAAAGTGCTTACTTAAAAGATCAATATCATCCTGCTATCAAGTGGCACTCAAATGGGATCCCAGTGGCTATAAACTCACCAACTGCACTGCTATCATAATATTGAACAGACTTGTCTTTTGTTTTGTGATTGTGAAAAAGAAATAAAGCTTGCTTATATGTTTTTCCCTCTAGGGTTGTGACTCCATAGAGGACGGGACAGGCGGCTATGAGTATTGGGGCACCAGACTGAAAATTACCAGTGTGGAGCTTCAACACAAAGGCACCTATACCTGTACTCTGACATTCACTCTGGGTGGCATCGAAGGGTCTGTGTCAGAGACTATTAACGCAGAGGTCAAAGGTGAGATTGTAGAAACAGAAAATGACTGCAGCAGTTTCTTTGTCCATATGCAGTAGCGGTTTTTGATAAGGGCGACATGGGCAGTTGCCAAGGGGGGCATCGTTGTGGGGACGGCATCACGGGCATCGGCAAAAAAAAAAAAGTTGCTCGTACTCATGCTGCCCCAACGTCATGGCAGTCTCACACACAACCTGTCGAAAGGGGAGGGGGGGCAGCTGCTTCCAAATAGAGCACATTTCATTCATAATGTTGTAAATCCAAGCCCATTGTGTATTCATGATTTGAATCCTGGGTTGTACGAAATCCCAGAAATAAACCATAGACAAAGTGAATCTGTGAACTAAGGTGTAGGTCTATTAGGTTACGTTGTGGTGATCCTCTGGTTGAGGGATGGGTGTTCATATTGGTGTGCAACATTAAAACCAATGGAAGATGGACAAGAAAAGTTCAAAGCCATCAGGTGCTCAGTTTAGAAAAAAGAGAAAAGAAGAGGAGAAACGAGCAAAAGAAACAGGTAAGCAGATGTGTGATTGGATAATGGCAGGTCATCCTGAAACAATCAGAATCAGAATACTTTATAATCCTTAAGGAAATTATGTGGGTTACAGTTGGTCCAAGAAGAAATTGTAAAAATAGTAACAGTAACAGACTAAACTCCAAACAATACATTATGTTACAAATTTTACACATTTAAGAAATACCACTAATATATACAGATCACTCACTTATAAATATCAAGGATTAACAGAGGTGATTATTAATAAATATCAAGAAAATTGACAAGAATATTACAGAGTAGAAAAGAGTGTGTGTAAAAAGGGTGTAACTATTGCAGTGTTTACAGTGTGTTAGATGGAGTTGTATGGCCACAGGCAGGAATGATTTCCTGTGTCGTTCAGTGGTGCTGTTTGGTAATCTCAGTCTCTCACTGATCTGCTCCTGTGACTGACCAGCACGTCATGGAGTGGGTGGGATCCTGGACAACATCTGCCTCTCAGACACCACCCTGACGGAGTCCAGCTCCATCCCCACAACATTACTGGCCTTGTGGATCAGTTTATTAGTCTGTTGGCATCTGTGACCCTCAACCTGCTGCCCCAGCATGCAACAACATAGAGGATTGCACTGACTGTACAACAAGATAACATTAATTAAGGTTTTACTTAAGGTTTTGTGCAGGCACAAAACCCTGTTTACTCTTTCCCTCCCAGGCTTCTGGGCTTCTGATTGGCCAACATTTCTACCCGGTTAGGATGTGGTATGTTCTTGACAGCGTTTGACTTGATTTTTGGCGTTTACATGCGGATGGAGAATTTTTTTTTAAAAACTGAAAATCTTCATTTTCAAAAATACCCGTGTACATGTGGACGTACCTTATGGTCAGAGGGTTGTTTCCCCTCAGTCTTTCTGCAATCACATGCATCACCCCCTGGTGGCAATCAAAAATAATGCAGGTTTAGGGTACCTCTGCACTCGCTGCACTTCACATCCACATGCTATGTCTGTCTTCTATACTGCCTATGGTGTATACGTACTCACATACAAGTAATAGTAGTAATGATAGGCATCAGGAAAAGGACTGGTAGAATATTTGTGTCTGTCATGGGCTACAAGGACCAGGGTGACTTTTACCACCATCCAGAAACCTGGAAGCGAGTCTATCTATAGAGGTCCAGGTGTTCAGTGATCATGTGACTTCAATAATAAATCCAACTGGAAGAAAAGAAACGAGACCTAGCTTACATCCACCACACTGCTTACCCTCGAGGTTGCCTCTGGTTCTTTTGATACTGGCCAACATATACTGAACAATATGACGACATTACAAAACATATTAACAGTGATTTATTTTTTACGTTGTTTGGCTGCTTGATAAAAATAGTCTATAAACAGCAGAACAACACACACACACAAAAAGAAACAGTAACAATGGCAATAGGCTGGCTAAGGTTTGCTTACTGTAAACTACATAGTGGGAAATGTAATAACATTTCTAACATATCTTTGTGATTATTCAACCTGATCTGTAGACTACTGTACACAGTATTTGATGGTCTGTATTTCAGAGAGTTACTCTTTGGTTCCACAAGTGCATGAACCCTCAAATGAAGTAATCAAAGCACAGAGCGGTAAGTCCTCTAATGTAACATCTTCTGAGAAATGTGGTGTTCTGTTGATTTAATATTTATGCATCTCAGGCTTCATTTAGGCCAACATGTGTTGAAAGTCAAAGACTTCTGCTTTAATTTTTTCCATAGTGCAGGGAGATTCCATATTTTAGGATGAACATAGCAATGAATATAAAAATGTTTCAATAAATACATTTTTTGGTTGATAGAGCTTAAAGAAATACAGTTTGATGTATATACTGAGTTACTGTTTGTGCATGTGTTCAGGGTACAACTTCACTAAAAGGTGCCTGGTGTTTGTGCCGGGTGTCGGGAATCCTTTTGTTGATATTTATTGGTTGGACAAAGATGGATTCATTGAGACAAACACCTCTCACCGTGTCCACATGTTAGAACAGCGGTCAGTACCTTAACTCTCCATCAATTTGTTTTATGTGCTGTGACAGTTTAACAATATTCAGATTTGGTGTTTACTTTTGAGTAAAGACTTTTGGGAATTTTAGGACCATCTCATCTGATTGTCCTCAACAGTTTGCTGCCCCAAGATGGCTCCAGTAAAGGTGCGTGGTTAGAGACCTGGCTGATATTTTCTGAGCTGAAGGAGGAGGACTTCAACATAAACTACACCTGCCGTGCGTACAGTGACAGGGGCTTTCCTGAAGCATATTTCAGTCTGCAACCAGCAGGTAAAAACATTATATCTCACCTTACTTTGCTTACTAACCTTGAGGACTAGTGTATTTTCTCACAATCAGTTAATCAGGTAATCTTTTCTCTAAAATATAAAAAAGAAAGAAGTCAAACTGACTGGTCAGTAGGTGGTGATTTCTCTTATACCAACCATTACCTACTTCAGAGCAGCTTAGGACTGCAGTGCAAGTTACCATGGCGATGTACTCCAGTAAGAAGTGAACCACCTTCGAAACAGTGAAAAACCTGGATTTGAGCTTAGTGAAGTTACCTCACTAAGCTTAAACCGTGCTTTGAGTAACAGTCCTCAAAGAGTGAACAGAGACAATGAAAGAAAGATGTATTAAACACTTTTTGAATAACGTCCAGTCAGTGAAAAAATGATTAATATTTAATCCACCAAAGCATTTCTATTAACTTCTTTTATTCATCTTGACTAGTTTTATATGATTTCACATGGGATAACTTTATTACCATGACGACAGATGTTCAAGGTAAATAAACTCCCAGTCAGACTAATCCCAGGTCTCAGCACAACAAACTTTTAACTACAAAATATTAAAGGAGTCTATATCTAAAGCATTATCTGTAGAAGATATTTATGAATTGTTACAAACTTGCATGAATGACAGATTAAATTGTAGGCAATTTAATTAGAATTAGTTAAAGTGACAGAAATGTGACTGTATAAGAGTTATGATTATTATTTAGGCTTTTTATTTATTTAGCTTATTTCATCACTGCAGTCGGCACGCTTCAAAAGGACCAACCTGAATTGGACTGCAAGCCTTCGTTCAAATTGATAATAAGACAGGAAAAAAGTTAGCATCATTTAAACATTTATTAAACGTCTATTTAATATCAGTAATCACAGCAGGTGCAACATTTTCATTAAGGGAATTGTGCCAGCTGAATGATGATCTTTTTTTAATGAAAACTGAAAAATAAACTAAACTAAAGGGAAAACTGTTGAAAAGTAAATTAAATGTTACATTTTTTAAATTCTCTTGGTTGTATATCTCCACAGATTCGAACATCACCGTTGTAACTGGTGCCTGACTGTAACACACAGTAACCAAACTGATGCATCAGCAAAGTACTCCATCTTTATTAGGTTTGCCTGTAAAATCCACTTGTAATGGCTGCTAATCAGCGAATGAATAATTTTATGTTAATTATTGAGGCTGTAGTTTGCAGTTTGGGGATTTACTGGAATGAATTAACCAAATATAAACAATGTTTTCTTTGTAAAGTGGGAAACATGTAATAGAGCTGTTGTGTTGTACTGCACCAGATATTACTGCTGCAATCAGTGTCCACTGAATATACATATATATATATATGCAATAAATATTCTCAGCATGTTGTTCAGTAGTCGAGTGTTGTGTTAATTTACAAACCTTTATATCTACACATTTAAACGGCAAACCTAGCTATCCTAAAAGAAAGTGGTTTGAGGAAAACCTCCGAGGTGACCTGAATGTTTGACTTACTGCAATGCAGTCATGATGCTTTGTTGCTATAAGTTAAGGTTTTTAAAGGTGGTAGTGAGACAATCCTTCTTATATGTGTAGTCACACCCGAAAAGTCAGTTAAGGGCCCTGCAATGTCTGTGAGGAACTGATATTACAGGGCCATCGTTACATGTGTTACGAAAATTATCACTGAACACTTGGACATTTGCTGGGTTAATGAAGTCCATTGAGCAGGTTGAGGAGGAGAGGATGTTGTCTAAGCTAACATCCATCATGGACAGCCCCTCCCACCCCTGCATGAGACTGTACAAGCACTGAGAAGCTCGTTCAACTTTTACACCCACGGTGCAGGAAGGAGCGCTACCGCAGGTCATTCTTACCAGCAGCTGTCAGACTTTATAATACAGTTTAACATTTTTTTGGTTATCTTACTCATCAGCTTGTTTGTTCACTGTACATTTATATACGTTGCTTATGTGTACAGGACCACTTTGTGTCTTGCATCTATATTTTATATCCCTCTTGCTATAAGATCTGTGTAACCACCAAATTTCTTATTTGTGGGATAATAAAGGTTTATTCTATTCTATTACCAAGGTGAGCTGACTCTGATGTAATATGTATCCTGCTGTCCACATCATCCTCCACATGAGGGACCCTGCAAACCAGTCATCGTTGGGCAGGATGTGACACAGAGCAGTGGGCAAACAGACCCAAACATTTCACAGGAACAGGTTTTCAAGTGGGATCTATGGAAGCTTGTTTTCACCATTTACAAAAAAATTCCAGTCATAATATTTGTGGTTATTAGCTCACAATTCCTTGTTAGGTTAGGTGTCTTACAGTTTTTACTTAACCCCTAGTTAGTAAATTGAAATTTTGAGATACCTAATTTGACATTTTGATGCCAAGTATTTTTTCATTGGCAGAAAAAGGCTTCCATAATGAGCCCTTGTGTACAGTGTACAGTGCAGGCAGTGTCCCTATTCCACAAATGTAAGAGTGCCTTATTTTTTACGGTGTGAATTTCCAGAGAATAAACATGATTCATCTGCAGCGCACAAGAAGATTTAAACAGTTCATTTCTGAGTACCACAGAGGCCTATAAAAACAAGGCCATGGAAACAGTCACCTAATTTTAAAACCACATCCTTATTTGCCCTGTTTCACATACATCCAGCAAAGGGCCGCCACACCAACATCTAACTGCCTGACTGACTTTGGACTGTAACAGGGGAAAGCACACAGACACAGAGAGAAACACGCAGTCCACACAGAAAGTTCTCGATTCATCCTCTCACCAGAAAACAGGCTAAGAAAGCGCTCAAAGTGCAGCAGGACCATTAAAAATCAGTTCAAACACAGCTCGACGTTAATGTCAGGCGGACTCCCCGTGCAGCCACAAGAGGGCTCAGTGTGAGCGTCATAACACGCAGAAATGTGGGAGACAGACGCACCCAGGCTGCTGGAACCACTTAATGTGACAGAAAACGGAAAAAATCAGACACACAACAACGGCACTTAAAATAAAGATTGTTTTAACAAGAACAAAAAAGGTGCTCCACAGTAATTGGTGTAGAAGAGATCAGTGTATGTGTGAATCACCCGAACAGCACGCTCTCCTCCCAAAGATTGCCCAACATGTTAGGACATCATTTGGCTTTCAAAAGATCCCCCAAAAAGGAAATTGCCACATGTGCTTAAGTCCTCACAGAAAGAGGAAGTAGGAGCTGCGAAGGACACGTCTAAGATGAGATTTTTTTGTTTCCACCTTAGGATGTTTTTACAAGACTTTCACATAAACTAAGGAGGCGGTTGCCTTTGCAGAAGGACTGACATAACAGCAGTCTGGTGAGTTTCCTGTGTTGAACAATGGTAACTAACACCATAACATCAAAACCTCTGAACTCTAATCATCCTTGATGTCTCTGCTGCTGCATGTGTGGCACTCAACACCGTCTCTTTTCAAGATCAGCGTCATGTTGACCAAAACAGATTTGGTACAAAGTCCTGTCGGTCACGTAAGCGCCAGACAGACTTTAACACATTTTTTTTCTGTTCCTTCAAGAGACAGATTCAGATGATTTTCCTACTTTCCATGCTTTTACGTACATGTGCCCAGATATTTTACAAAGCATTACTCACTGAAGTAAACCAACAGAAGACTCAGAAATAAAGAAAAAACACATGTTATTTATTTAAGCTACCGGTCTCCTTTCTTCTCACAAGCACACGCCCACAAACACGCTCACAAATGCAGTTGGCATGCTCCCTCTTAACCGCTGTCATTTAAACATGGCAGACCAGTGGCTGGATGAAGGATGGGAGTACAATTTTGCAGAGGTGGCAAAAGTATAGACATTATGTACTTCAGTAGAAGTACAGATACTAGTGCTAAAAAAATACTCCAGTAAGATTTGAAGTACTGATTCAACTTCTTTACTCAAGTAAAAGTAAAAAAGCTCTGAAATGTACAAAGTAATGAAGTAAAAATTAGCTCTTTATAGGACTTTCTACCATCCACCTCTTTTTGGGCAAAGAAAACTGAACCTTGTGCTTTATTAATGTAGTAATAAAATAATATTAAGAGATGGGAATACAAACTTTAGTCTAATTTTGAATTCTAATTGTATTCAGCTTGAATCTGAGGAAAAAGAAGAAGAAAAAATAGCTCTATTTTCTGTTGCCTACATAGTAAGAGGTGTCTTTGTTTCTTAACAGAAAAATTAGTACAGTCAGGGGTTAAAGTGGGATTCAGCAGGTGGTGAAATCTTAAATTGGTTTTAATGGGTCAGTGTGGGGAAAAGAATCATAAGTCACAATAATTTCTATTGAGAGCTCCAGTAGATTTTCTTAGTGTGCAGGCTGTGATCAGCTGATCTGCTGCCCTCTGTGGACAACTGCAAACTAACCTGTTTATCCTGCACTAACCTGTAGAGCAGGGGTGGACAACTCCAGGCCTCGAGGGTGTCCTGCAGGTTTTAGATCTCACCCAGAGGTCAACACACCTGAATCAAATGCTTAGTTCATTATCAGGCCCCTGGAGAACTTCAAGACATGTTGAGGAGGTAATTTAGCCATTTGAATCAACTGTGTTGGATCAAGGACACATCTAAAACCTGCAGGACACCGGGCCTCGAGGCCTGGAGTTGCCCACCCCTGCTGTAGAGGATTGTCATGCAACCTTTAAATAACATAGTTCGTCTACTTCAGTTTGTTTTGCAGCACGTTTCACATATGAAAAAACATAATGTCACATGTACAGACCCAATATCTGATTTAAAAACATGAGGACTTACATGTGATTTTGAAATTTCCAGTTTATGAAATATCACTTAGCAGCCCTTACCTTTACATCTAACCTCTCTCCTTCCTCTCCTCTCTTTCTTATCTTTCTCCATCTCTGAGTGAAGTTAGCTCTCTTTCTTCTCTCTCCCTCTGAAATACAACAGCTGAACCTTTAGCTAGCAACACACTGTGAGACAAACTGCACACAAACTGTTAAAAAGCATTATTTCTTTTATGATCGCTCCTCTTCTGTAGCGCTAGCTAGGCGCTGAAGTAATGATATTTATGTAAATGTAGTGAGCAAAAGCAAAAGGTTGCCAGAAAAATAAATACTCAAGTAAAGTACAGATACCTGAAAATTGTAAAAACAATCACCAACAGTCTACACAGTGAGTAGGCAGAGAAAAAGGGAAAAAAAGGGAAAAAACCTTCAGGTTACTCACTTAAACAGAAAAGAGAACATTTGATGTGTGAGCTCGGGATATGTCTCACTGCTGAATTGTAGCTTTGAATTGGTACACGGGGGACCGCAGCACATCCTGTTTGAAAATGTGACATTTACTCAGGGATTGTACTTGATGTAGGGCTTGACTCATAACTTGATGAATGGCTGTGGCTCATGGGGATTCCTCTATCCACTGGGGAAGCCCGGGTGTGGCTTCACACCTCTGTATAATTGGTTTGGGCTTGACTCAAGAGGCTTTAATTGAATTTCCGGAGGAATTTTTTTCCCCTCATCATTTGTTGCTTTGATGGACTACCTCATCTCAACCTTTTGAATGGGCTCTAGTTAAGACCCAGTATGTCCGGATGCTAGGATGTCTGAGTCAAGTGCCGTATACACAGATATGCTGAGGCATGTCTTAAGGGTGCCTTCCTGTGGTTTGTGTGCTTTGCACTTTTAGTAAATATTAATTATCTAAATCAAGAGTAAGTAGTTTAAGAAATCAAACTTTTATATTTGTGTGCGTGTGTGTGTGTGGGGGGTTACAGTTTCTCTGAGCATCTTGGGATGAATTTGCTGGGACGTCTACTTTAAGATTGGCAGTTGTCTTGAATGTTTTCCATTTCTGAATTATGTTTTCACTGTATAATGATGGACTTCATATCGTTTGGAAATGGCCTTATAACCCTTCCAATGTTGACATTCCTCCTTTGCATTGTGTTGCAATCTGCATCAAGTCAATTAAACCTCTGCGACATTGATCTTGTCCAGTGGCAGAGGGGGGTGTTAATTAGTTTCAGCTGCTTTGGTGTTAAATTAATAACAGGTGCATTAGAGGGGCAACAGTGAAACAATGGCATCTTCCATAGAATACCAGAATTGGTTGGTTCACCAGTGATGCCCTGTGCTTTTCACAGATGAGAGCAGGCTCACCCTCAGCACATATGACAGACACTCAAGTGTCTGGAGAAGAAGGTTTTGCTTGCTGTAACATCATTCAGCATGACTTTAGTGGCGGGTCAGTGATAGTCTGGGACTTGTCCATGAAGGGATACGCAGACCTTTAGAGGATAGGCAACTGCACCCTGACTGCCATTAACATGCCGAGTCCAAGGGTCCCTCTCCACCTGCGCCTCAGCTTGAGTCCATGGATTCGTCTCTGCAAGTGTGTGAGCACAATCCTGAAGAGTTCCAAACAAACAGCCCGAGTACCAGAGTCTCTGTCTTAAATGCAGGACACCTGCTGAGCCTTCTGTGGAGTTCCTACATTGTTCCTACCCCCAAGACTACACCAGGGTCTCCTTTGTTGTCAGCGTCAGCCTTATTGTTGTCAATCACCTGCTAGGACATCTGATTGCTCCATCTCAGCTCCTGGGCTCCCATCCATCTTTCAGCGTATTTCTGTCTCAGTCATCGCTGGCTTCCACCCAAGCCTCTAGAGGAGTCCCGTGTCCTCCTTCAACACAGTCTCTCACCGAACCTCCACTCATGGCCTGTTGTCCAGCCGCCTGATGTGTCCCACCAATGCCTGTCTCCAGTCAAACCATCAGAGGGTTTCAGTCACTGGTCTCTCAGCCAGCCCACAGAGTTGCTTCATCTGCACGATTGGCCACCCGGCCGGCCGTACGAACCGCTGATCCCAGAACTGTGTCTTGTGTGCTTGATTTGGTTCCCTGCTGTTTCTCTTTGTGTTTGTAGTCCTGCTTTGGGGTCTCATCCTCATTAATTCTGACAGTAAGGATATGCACTTTTTCTGTTTTCTGCTTCTTCTGGCTTGATCTTTTCAATTATAACAGTGTGTATTTTCTTTTCCACCACAGTAAAATGAAGCGTTTTAAACATGCTTAGGGTGAGTTTAGTTCTTTTGTTAATTCATTTGTTTCCTTTGAAAACCAAAACTTTTTTTCTTTTGCAGAAAAAAACAACACAAAGATTTCACATTTCTTGCTGAAATCTTTGGAGCTTTAACATTTTTTTCCCTGTTTTGCAACAGTTAAATATCCTATGAATGAAAAGCAAGTTTTCAGTTATATTTAACAACAAATTTTTGCCTCTCTATATAAATGTGTTTATGCTCTTGTAGAGAAAATGAGCAACTGAATATATTGTTTATATTTAACATCCATCTTTATGTTATGGGCGTTTTTTCTGGTTAACAGTTAGTGAACCAGAATAAGTTATTTTTAGTTAACATAACAGTGAGGGATTTGATTTCGGGAAGGTTTAGCTGATTTAACGATGTGTTGAAATGCAAAGGAAGGAGAACAGAGAGCTGAGAGGTGCAATCCAAACACACTCTTCCTCCTCTCTGTCTGTGCGTCGTCCTGTGGAGGTGGAACAAAGCTGTTGAGTCACTGGCTGGGCAGCACGTTTGAGATTCCTCTCTGCATGCAAGGGTCAGAGGTGAGATTTCCTCTCTTAGTTCTGCCGTGTCGAGTAAACTCTCTCATCCTTCCTTCATCTCTGTTGTGCCTCGGTGTCTCTTTTCTCTAGGTGAGTCAATATTTACCACTTACTTGTTCCTAAGCTGTTTATGTTTGTGACAATTTCTGACTTTTCTAGGGCAAACTCTGCCACTGGATGTGGCCTCGGTGCTCAAATTCTAAGAAATATGAGGTCTACCATTCGCCTGTTTACTTTTTCGAAAAAGTGCGTTTGTAATGCTTACCACAAAGGAGGCACACTTCCTTTCACACTATATTAAAGATGCCCACTGCAGCCAACACAAATGTGTGATTTTTGAGCGATGCATAGATCTCATAGAGCAGGAATAGCAATACCGACACCTTTTTTCTTGTATAAAACTGACAGATGATGAGAAGAAAGAGGGACGATTTTCATGCCAAATCAAAAACCTCACATTAAAGGAGTGATTCATTTAGGTGCATTCTGGGTGGTTGTTCAGTGTGGGCTTAGTGCGGTCTTCTCGCAGTTTGTCATTTCCAAAGCTTATGTAGGAGTTGTTCTTCCTGCATTACCGTGAGTGAACTTTGTCAACATTGTATGTGCTTTTTCACATCCTGCAATGCCATGCAGCTGAGTAATTCCAGACCAACAGACTCATCAGGAATATTCTGCCCTAAAATGCCTAGAAATGTCACTTTACAGAATATAATATAATGATGACATGACATTAAGGTCAAATTTCAAATGAATGGATTAATGAATTTTCATTTATTTTCAAGAAAGGTAAAATAATCTTACGTGAACACTTTGCTGTCGGTGCACTCTGGTAACATGTCCCTGTAGCCACAGTGCTGTTTGTTTTGTGTGTTATCAGTACCATGTACCCTGCACAAATATACCCAATGAACGCTTTGATGACACCAGCAGGAATGAGAGATTTGATTTAGGGAAGGTTTTTCTGATTTAACGATGTATTAAAATGCATATTGTTAAATCAGTTCAAGAGTTACACAGAGAGGTATTTGTTTGTCATGCTGCGAGGATATTTCAGCTTCTGTCCTTCCCCTTTAGACCTTTTTACCTCCCTCGGGAGTTTGGACAGTTATTTATAACTGTTATTTGTTTTAATCCAAGAGCAAATGCTCAGGCTGCTGCAGATGTAACATATGCACAGTTTTTTGGTTAGAAAATAAGAAAAAGTTCTGTGGGACTTCAGTCGTTTTTCTGTTGGGTTAAAACAGTTTTTGGCCCATGTTTACATTGACTGTACATTGACTCTCCTGCTAAGAAAGAGGACACTGGATTTATTCTTTAGCGTTATAAATGGTGCATATAGGGATTAGTCAATACACTTGGTCCAGCTCTATAAACAGCAGCTTAAACACCAGCTTGAACTGTGAACAATCCTCCTGCAGATGTATGAGAGGGTGTTCTGGTTGGGATATTTTCATAAACAATAGACTTGGAATACCTTTGTTAATGGCCTATGAATATTTCAGTGTTGAAAGACCAGGGTTATGAAGGATAGGCTAGACTGATGCAGGAGGAAATTAAGCAATTTGTCAGAGGGGGTAAATATTAGTATAGGGAGGAGAAAAGAGGAAATTGAAGCAGGCACAGCTTGCTTAAGGCAGGGATGGCAGGGAGTGTACACAGTGATTTGACAGCAAAGGGAACAAAACAAAACACTTATAGGCTTCAGCTTCTCATGTGGATACGCTGTATAATCCCTGAATGAAATCATGTAATTCTGGAGCATTCGTCTGCATTCCCAAGCCTGCAGTTTGTTCGAGTTTAGACGACTTGGCTCATTCACAGCTGTATGCTACTGCTGCTATTAGAAACTGTGTTTACTTGGAAATTTAGACCCTTCTACATTATGTTCTCTTGCATGTTTAAGAGGAAAAATAACAGAGCCACAATAGAAAAACAACGAGATAAACTACCTGCAATATTGTTTCCACAATGTGAAAAATCACAGTCACACTATTCATGCTCTCAGGCTCGGCTGAAGGAAGGGTAACTCCCGCTGCTTTCCCTTTTTCAGAGCTAAATGAGTCATGTATTTTCATAACCTCCCACAAGCTCCATGTCTTAAACTTAAGCCATTAATCCTTGTTCAAGGATGGCACGGTTTCTGCAGGCTAGTTTTAGAAAACCATTCCATCACTATTTCTGAGATGTCTCCCTTTGCGCTCTTAAGGGCTGAAATGTCATTTATATTAGAAAATTCCCACATTGTTCGTCTCTTATCAGGCCAGCAGGGACGGTCATCCTCACATTTCCGGGAAGGCTCCGTCATACCGCATCTTTAATTTAAAAGAGAATTTCTCTGACATGGTTAAAAATAACTTGGTTTAGCAAACATGAGAACAAGATTCAAAGTGTTCTAAAGGACAGCGTGTTTCCTTTCAGATGCTTAACAATCAAGAGGCTTGAGCATCCTGAATTGGAGTGCAGAAAATTCTCTGGCTGCAAATAAAAACCTAAATACTTAATAAATATAAATAATAGAGATATTTGGTTAAGAAAGGTTATGCAAACCATGAAATTTAGGTGGCGCTTGAGAATGCAAACACTATTTATTGGATTTAAAAGCAGCAACAGAAGGTAGAAACTTGGAGGTGCAAGAACAGGCGCACAGATTCTCTTCCTCTGCAAATTTTAACAAACCCACAGCAACTATGCAAAGAAAAATAATCCAAAAGTCTTAGGCGTTATTTGCAAATGCTAGGCTGTGTGCTCAAAGATAAATAAATCATCTTTATGACTGAACTACAGGGTGTGTCAGTCTTCTGAGCAAGTTGTTACTTTTATTGCTGGTTGATGCGATTCATTGAAGATCCGGGTTTCAATTCTCCATCAGAGTTTGAAATCACATCCTCTTCCCCTTAAAATACAAAAATAATGTTTATTGTTTTAGCTTAGCTAAGGACTTTTCCATCGTTCTAGGAACATTGAAATGTTAAAAAGCTGACATTGGCCATGTTTCCCCAAAGCTTGTCTGTGCTGCTCAAACTATTCACAAGATGGGGTTAAATGAGGTTAAGGGCAAATTGGAGGAAGAGCAAACTGAAATTGAGTGAAGACCAACATTTAAATGGGTTAAAATACTGCTCAGATTTTTTTTAAGGACAAACTTTAGCAACTTAACGTTGGTTTCAACTGATCAGTAAGTCAAAAAGATGAACTCTGAGCAGTGCTTGAGTTTTGTGATATTTCCCTTCCTGAAGTCCAGAGTTCGTCTCCCACAGCTGCGAGTTGTTTGTTAAGAGCAGTCGAAAGAACATTTTGTTGCTGTTGCACGTTTATCTGAATCACAGCCGGAATCTGTATGTTTATGATGACTCATACAAAGTTTGCAACCACTGTTTAAAGCCAATCACTGCTGACCTCACTGCTGTTTGTTTCCACATCATCCTTGATTTTAAAGATTTGACTGCCCTACAGAATGCACTTGTTGTTTCAGGCTCGTGCAGTTTTATGCTTCTACACCAAAACTGCTGACAAAGTAATTTATTACCACGTTTCCAACATAACATGAAATTGAAAGTAAAATCCTGAGCTACGTATGCACGTAAAGTGGCTATCTCTTCCCGAGATGTTCGTGTTATCAGTACCTTGGACCTGTGACCACTCTTCAGTGTATGTGGCAATCGCTGTCCTATAAACAGATGGACAAAGTTCACATGACTGAACAGATTTGTAGACCAAATGAACATTTAACCAAACGCAAACAGAAAACAAACGCTTGTTCCTTTCTGTCAGTTTGCTGTAGCGAAATTTAAACATTGCACAAATTTGGTCTGTTAGCAAGGCCCATTTCCCAACAGCTTCTGTAAGATTTCTGCCATGCAAGCATTTTCAATAACACTGCTGTGGTTTACAACATACAGCTTGACTTTATCCAATGAATGCAAACAGAAACGGTCATGCTGAAGATGATTAGCAGATTTTATAAACTGTAGGTTATTGCTTGAAGATATCTTAAGATAAGAAATGATTTCCAGCAGCCTTGCCCCTCTTGCTTCCTTCCCTAAAGTGGTTATCAACACTATGATAACAATATTATCATCAGCCATTCACTCCTTCCACCATCATCTCTTCCCAGAAGCAGACATCTTTAGTGCTGTTTGCTCTGGAAAAACTGCATCACTCTCTTGTTTTGTGCCTTCACCTAACTTAATCAGGGAGGTTTAGATTCAAAATACTTCCTGGTTAATTCATCCAACACTTTACAGGCTGCATAATATCAATAATATGAAATTACTGTACATGTAACAGAATGTTTATGGATGTTTTTACATTAACAGGCTCGAACCTACAATTTTTTATTAAAAAATTATTAATAATTTGTTAAACCTTTGCGAATATTTCACTCAGAATAAAAACCCACCTTAAAGAAGGCCTTTCATGGGCCTTGGTACAACTCCTTAGTATTGGTATTTTAGCTTCTGTCCCTTTAACTCACTTTTGCTCTGATTGGCTACCCCTTGCAAACGAAAGGTCTGAACAGCAGGCGAGTGGATACACTGTGCTCAAAGCCAGATTTGTGCGCCTCACTCCGGATTCACGGTCCTGTGTTAAATTGACTGAACGACAATAGATCGAATTAAAGAGAAAACTTCACTAGCTAGTGTTTTCGCAGTGAAAATACAAAGTAATGGAGGCGCACGATACACAAAACTATAAATACTGTCATTGTGATCTGTAAAGGCTACATCATATGGGAGGTCTGCGGTGAACTGCGCCTCGTGAAGCTAGCATGTTATGAGTCTGTCATAGCTGTGTGGCCCTTTGTAGATGACTGTGATTTTTGAATAACAGTCAAATAGCTCCCAGTGAATATTAAACAGTTATGAACTATTATGGATGATCCCTTTCTACCTGATCATGAAGATCTTAAAGTAGACCAAAGACTGAAAAAGTGTTTACCTCTACTTTTGTTTCACTGAGAACCATATTTAATATGAGCTTCCACAGTTATTACAGAGTATTTATGAGAAAAAAAGCAAAATAAAGAGCATAAGGTGTCTGCTTGAGGTTTATTATTGACTGTAGCTGTAATAGTGCATGAACTGTAGGTGCCTATGAGAAAAATGACAGAGAATTTCTCTTCCAAAACCCAAATAGTGCTCAAAGTAGGCAGATCTTGGCTGGGAAACCTGCTTCTTTCCTGCCAGGAAGCAATATTTTGAGCTGCACTGATTAGCCATTGTCTGCAGTTAAGGACGTTTCCAGTAATGTGTGAAAGTGGTACCAAGATAAGGTGCTGAAAAGTGTAATATTACACAACTACAAATCTATTTGGAGTTTAGGTGGTACACCGCCATTTTACAAAGAGTGCATGTGTGGCTCTGAGTCATTCAAAAGCACAGAAAGAAAGAAAAAGTTAAGCGTCATCTGACTTTTGGTAAACATGAGCCCAGTCTGAATCCACTGCGCAGCCAACCACTGGGATCCCTGACCTGCCCGCTGGTTTACACCTCCGGTGACTCACTCGGTTCTGCCTTCTTCAGCCTCATGTCTGCAGCGTGACCCGATGAACCAGTTCACTTCTTCCCACGCTCGCTCCTCTCTGCCTGAACTTGTCTAAATAGCTAAACTATGCACTAGAAGCAGACACAGTCTAAAATGAACTCAAATTCAGCTCTCCTTTCATACCATGAAAATACGTTTTTGTTTAAATCTAAAGACCACTTAGCCAACTTTATTTTAAGCTACGCCGTGCTTATTTTCCATTATTTGTTTTGCTTTTATGAACAAAAACTGAGTGAATATAAGCCTTAGATAGATGAAGCCTGCTTTTGCATGCCTGTTTCTCACAGTCAAAATGTTGTGAACCTTTTTTTTCTTAGAAACGAGATTTCTTCAGAAGAGCTTCTGCTCAAAACAAACAACAACCACTTGAAAGTTACACGTCTAATCGGGATCCTGTGTGGTTTTTCATGCAGTGTAAAAAAAACACAAGCCAACAACAACATTCATGTTTTTAATGTACATGTAGAAAAAAGTACATCAAGTGGTAGCTTGTATCAAAAAATGTGAGATGTACCCCATCTAGCAGTAACTAGCTCCCAAAATGTTACTGTAAAAAGACCATTTGTATCATATTTACTTTTTAAAAATATTTTTAGATTATACTGTAATAGCTTTTTCTTAATGAGAGAGCATCACAATCCTCATCAGAAGCTAAAAAATGTGATACATAACCTGCTGTCTGACACTGGAGTATTCTGTAGGCATGCACTAATATTAGCCAAGTCTCGATACTAACCAATATTACCTTTGACGGTTGGCCTGTGAACCCAGGATAACACTTATCGAAGGCATCTTGTTTTTATCTGTGGTGTCACGTTGCATACTGGTTAAATTTTTCCCTGGAAGGTGTGAGAAATTTTGATGAAACAAAACAAAACTAATCAAACCCCACTCAGTTTTAAGATAGGTTCACAGCTTTCACTGGAACCCTCTTTAACCACAAATAATCTCCCATTCGTTATAGTTTTCCCATCAGCAGTAGCTCTTCCTGTATCGTGATGCACAGGTGAGAATTTTGTGGTTTAGATCATTTCCTTTCTTCTTCCCACAGCAGCTGCACACATTTCGTTGCTACTGTGTTCTTCTAAAAGCCTTTGCTTGCCTTGGTGCAGATTGTCAAAACTTACCATATCGATTTGTGATATTATGTACCAATTTATTTCTTTTTACTTAAAATTGAGTCTAATAATTGCAAACGACTCAAGATTTGCTGATAGATTCATCATCGGACCATCACAAAACATCAGGTAGACGATGCAGTGCAATAAAATCATGGTCATATACACTAAAAACCAGTTTCTGCCCCAAAGCTGTTAAAGCATTATAAAAGTTTTTTAATTGCTACTGATGGGAGGGGGAGACAACACACATTTGTTGAATATCTGTCATTTTTTCCATTTATATTTCCTTTTATCTTTTTTTCTATATTTTATTTATCTCCTTTTCAACACAGGAAAGTACTGCACTTGTTTCGTGTGAAGTTTCCACATTATCTGCAGCTACAGACTCTGCGGGTGTGAAGTCACACAATGTTAGAAAAAAAATCAGTCATTATATCTCATCTGAACGTGACCTCATGCAGCGTATTACAGCTGCTGTTTCAACCAGTTCAAGCATGTATGCTAAACTACTATTCATACAGAGTTTCAGAAGATGGGTGGATGAAGTCGGTGTGGGCGATGGAAATTTCTGAAACAATTTAGATTTTATTTTAACTGCTTTTGTACTGTTAATGACAGGTTTCTGTTATATTTAGGAAAGCAATGTTTTGTTTTGTTTTTTCCTCCGGGGCTTTCGAACCACATCCATTCAAATAATTCAATGGGAAGTTAAAACCAGCAGTAACAGTCCTTTCGGATCAAACATGAATGGATCTGAATGCAGTGTTAATTAGTTGTTATTTGAGAAATCAGTAGTTTTGTGTGCATGTTTTTGAAGCTGTTAATCACTCAGTAAATCAGCATGTTTGATTCAGATCCATGTAGAAAACATACTCAGTCAGTCTCTCCTTACTCAGTACACTCATGTCTGCCTTCTGCTTTAGTCATGTACTTTAATTGTAACTGAACCTGATGACTGGACTCATGACTGGACTGATTGCGTACTACCAGTTCTAGTTCAGTGAAAGGCTGGTAATATGTAATTCTAAGGGAAATGCCATTTTTTCTGGTCTTCTATCGGTTTTAATAATTGCCCAGACATATGCGTAAACCACACTGAACCGATGAGAAAACCATGCACATTTACGAAAACTCATGAACTGATGTCAGCCAGAAGAAACAAGGTGCTCAGGTGTGAAAAAACCCAGATGTTGCTACTAACGGCACTAAAAGCTGGTAATGAATTCCTGGGAAATTTTTAAATTTTATTGCTTCTTTATTGGAAAATGTCATATGCTGGGCTTCAACTCAGATTCTCTGGAACTTTCAGTCACAGGAGCTGATTCAGGGAACTAAAAGGTCCCTTTAATCCACTGTTTTTACATGTGGGAACTAGGTTACAGGTCAGCTTTCGTCTTTTCTAATCTCTGCTATTATGTCTCAGTCACACAGCAGGTAAGCTGAAGCCTGTTGGTCGGTTACATTCACACAAAAACTGATGAGGCAAGACCATCCCTCTGGCTTGTTGGGAGGTGTAGGCATGTTTACTTCTGCTTGAAAATGTAACTGCTGGGACCATAACATTTTATTTCTCTGATTCACTGCTGTGGTTGTGACAAGCACCGCACCTTCTTTACATTCAACCTCTCTCTCACTCGACCACACCCTGCCCTTCTGTCTGTGTCCCTGTCGCCTCCAGAATGTTTTCATAGAGGTGGCCATACAGGGGTGACACACCATAAAAACAGAATTTCCAGTTTTAATATGCTGTCGTCAAATATAGTTTACTTGAAAAAGTATGAGAAAGAGCAAAAAGAATGTTATGCCTGGTTAATTGTCGATATCAGTTGATATCACTAAGAATAGGTACATATCAAAACCAAATAAGATTTTGAAATCCATAATAATCTGTTTTAATTGACTGATTGATTGACTGGAAGTTCCATCCATCGCTTTAATGATTCTCAGCAGAGCTGAGCAGAAGCATCGGCTCTCCCAGAGTCACTCATCATATAAGAATTAGAATCATAAATATTAGATCATGCAAGACTGTGCACTGTTGCCTGTCTCTATGTTATGTTATGCCCTGAGATGCACCAGTGATCTGTCCAGTGATTGGCACCAGCTTTTCTGCAACCTTATTACATTATTACCAACATAGGGCAGTCTTGCCCGGGGGCACTAAGGCGGGGCAGCACATTTCGGGGGGTGCCCAGTGGCCCCCTTGACCCCCCTTGGTAGCGCCCATGCCCTGTCGGATGACATTTTGCACCTTTTGAAGACAAACTCTGGTTTATCTGCTTGTAAACACAGTCACTGCTTACATGTTGTTTAAAACTAGATGAAATGCTCACTGCCAAACACAACGGGCTAAACAGCTGCAATCTATCGCAACCTGTCACCAGGTTACCTCACTGTGTGTAAACAACCACATTAAAACTATTGACACATGCAGCTAAATCAAATCGGTCTCAGTGCGCACTTTTTTTTTTTTTTACTACAAGCCACATTCACATTCATATTCATACAATACTTTACCAGTCACGTGCATACTCGCACTCATCACGATGGATGCGATAGGAGCAATATTAAAGTGGCATTTGTTATTTTATTTATTTCAAATTACGGTGCTTTTATTTTGAAGGTCAAGCTTTCCTGCGTAAACAATCATTGCGCTGCACGTGTGTGTAAGTGGGCGTAGGCTACCGATGTGCCAAAAAGTGATCGTCTGCCAAAAACTGATTTCTGGCATTTGCCAAAAAGTAACTGCAAGTATTTAAACTGCTATGAATAAACTTTTGGCCTTTAAACAGTGAAACATATCAGATGTATCTCTCATGAAAAATATAAAATAAGTAATCTCAAGCCACAAAACAACATTGCTATCACAAGCTAGAAGTCAGTTTTTGGCAAAGTGACTAAGTGGCTAAGAGGATAGCAGAAATTGCAACTATATAACAATAGTTCCATCAAGATATTTTAAGTGGCCAAAAGGGGACTGGATTGGTTTTAATATAGGTACAATAACGCAGAGTCATAAAGATTCTTAAAAACAGGTCATTTAAAATATATATATATATATATATATATATATATATATATATATATATATATATAAAAAAATCCTTTGTAAATCCTGTTCACTAAAATCTATTTACCAATATAAGTAAAGACATTACACATAAAACAAAAAAAAAAAAAAAAAAACACACACACACACACGGCAACACTGGAAATCAGTTTTGGCAAACGTTAAAAAGTTAAGGCAACCAAACTGTTCTATAAGCTGATAATTGTAAAGAAACCTCGGAAGAATGCCGACTATCTTTGTTTATTTTACGTGTTGTTGCCAAACTAATGGAGGCTCGAGTTGTGCATTTACTCAGGCCAAATTGACACTTTACTGTCTGGGGGTATGATTTGCATAGCAACAAATCTGATGTTGTCATAAAAATTCACCAGTTTTGAGGGGTTAATACATTCCATGCACAAATGTAGAGGCTGGCCAGGGGAGCAACATTTAACACTGGACTGTTATCAGGAATGCTTGGTCTGCTTCCAGTCATAAAGCATTACGCAGCATTTTGTCAGAGGCTTACACAAGCAGCTCCTCAAATACCAGAGCGCTAGTCATTCACGATCAAGAGAAGGAGCTAGATGGTGTGAGAAAGGAGAAGTGAGCAGGAGAGGAAACATATCAGGCAGTGTACAGTTAGGTCTTTCAGTTTCTCTGGTTATTGCTGGATTTTAAAGGCTCTTGGACTACTCACATTTGCTGGATGTAACTGAAAGACGCAGGAAGACCTGGCCACTAGGTCAGCTGATTTCCATTTCAGGTTTTTGCTGTAACTCTTAGCATGTTCACGCTGGCTTGCAGTAGATGTTCACTTCTAAATGTTCTGTATCTCTGTTTTTCAGCCATGGGTTCAAGTTCAACACTGGCAATCCTTGTGTTTTTCCTTTGGTTGTGTGGAATCTGTAGCGGATTTGAACAGGGTGAGCTGAGTAACACTGCTTTACACACACACACTGAACACATTAACACGTTTTTAAATGTTTCTGTAAATTTATGATATGTCATGTGTTTGCCAAGCTGCAGTGTGAGCCGCTAGTATGATCTGAAGTATTTTATTGCCACCTTGTGGCCAGGGATAGAATTACAACAACACTGATTTTTAACTCTGCATTTTAGTTCAATTCAATTAATTTCAAATGAAAATGATTTATAGCACCGAATTATAGCAACATTTGCCTCAAGGCATATTGTAAAGATGCTACAATAATATAGAGAAAACCCCAACAATCAGATGACCCCTCTGAGTAAGCACTTGGCAACAGAGGACAAGAAAAACTTGTTTTAACAGGAAGAAACTCTAGGAGGGGCAGCCATCTGCTGCAACCATCTGAGGGTGAGGGGAGGAAGATGGGACAAAAGACACTGATGAAGGGCAACAAAGTGGTGTATATACAGAGGCAGTTAAAAAATAAAACAAAGTGGTTTTGATTTCTTAGGCGATGGCAGTATGAGGTCTTTAAGATAAGATGGGGCCTGATTATACGATACATTCTATGTGCCCCTGTGACCCAACCCAGACAAGTGGTAGAAGATAGACAGATGGATGACAAATGTATGGATGAACATTGTCTTTGAATTTGAAAGGTCTGATTTCTCAGCATTAAAAGGTTAAATAACTTTTTTTCTCTATTCCACACTTCCATGTATGTTGCAGAGAACTGTACTGACTACAAACTCCAGTTTGAGAGAGTTTTCTCTGTTCCTGGAGATGTGGCTATGCTGAGAAGCACACTGGTCTCCTCAGACGTCTTTGACTTCAAAACTGTCCCGTACAGCATCACGTGGTACAACTCAGTGTCGGGCCAAGAAATCAGCAGTCAGGCTGGTCACATCATGGTGCACGAGGACACCCTGTGGTTTCCAAAAGTAACCATGAATGACAGTGGGGATTATGTGACCATACTGAGGTAGGAAGCACTAGTAGAAATATTAGAAATGAATAGAACACAGTATTAATTTACACCTTACACAACTCATCTAACTGCCTCCATGATCTATCAGTAATCACAGTGAGCACCGAGTGGTTTATGGCTTTTACTGTATTGGAAATTGTAATAGGAGAATGACGAAACCGCCCACATCTCAGTACTTTCAAACACTTTTATTCCGATTGCCATTCACACACGGGCTGCAGCTTTGCAGCCTGCAGCCACACACTCCAACAACAGCAACAACAACAACAACCGGATGCCGCCTCCCCTGCAGTGGCACTGCTGCAATATTATCTATCCCCGCCACAGAAATATATTTAGATTTCCAGAATCTTTTGAATTACCTTAATGATCCCTTACAATTCAAACAAATTTAATATTAATATTGTTTGATTTTTGACTGTCAAGAAGGTTAAACAATGACCCTCACTGCGAGGGCGAGTGTGCCCAATTATCTATTAATTTATAATATTTCTACTTAATTACCCAACAGGACTCCTTCCCACTGCTATAGACAGGCCAGCCGACTGGTGGTGGAGGAAAGACTTCCAGGAGAATGTGGAAGGCCGAGGAAAGCTTATCAGCCACTTACAAAAGGAGTCACTGACAATCTGAGCTGCCCTCTGAGGAACGAAATGAATAAGCTGAACAGCTACAACATCTCTTCCTCCATCAAGTGGTACAAAGTGAGTTCTCCAGAATTCTTGTTGAGTGCTGGCATGAAACCTAATGGTTTTAATGGAGAGAGTGCACAGTAGCTGCAACCTCAACTATTTACTACCACTATTTCAACTTCCATCAATACCAGGAATGTATTGAAACTCTGGGGAGATACGAGTGTTTAAAAATTATAGTTTGACTGACAGCAGATCCCAGTATCGGTGTGTTTGTGTCCCTGTGTGCTTCAATTTTGTGGAAGGGAAACAAACAGTTTAATAATATTGAAAATAATGGAACTCCTTTAAAGTCTATCTGAACAGATTAGGAGCATCAAAACTATCCCAGTGGCTGTAAACTGTTCTCCATGATAAGTTTATTTTTCTTCATGTATTGTTCATTTGAAAAAAGACTTATGTGTTTCTCTCTCTAGGGTTGTGACCCCATAGAGGACGGGACAGGCGGCTTTTTCTATTGGGGCACCAGACTGAAAATTACCAGTGTGGACCTTCAACACAAAGGCACCTATACCTGTACTCTGACATTCACCCTGGGTGGAATCAAAGGATCTGTGTCAGAGACTATTAGCGCAGAGGTCAAAGGTGAGATTGTAGATTAAGAGAAACACTAAAATTAGCATAATAGACAGACTGAAATGAAGTGAGGGAGCTTTGAAGAGGATGAAGTGTGGAAGGGCAGTCGGTCCAGATGACATACTTTTGTATGCGAGGAGAGGAACTTTGGTAGTGAATGACTTAGTCAGGAATGATGAAGAAGTATGTGAGGGAGGCCATGTATGAGGACAACAAGACAGTGGTGCAGGGCGCATTCGAAGTGATAGATGATGGACAGGCTGAAGATGAGGTCAGGCAGGATTATGATGACATGGATTATGATGTGTGCAGACCTGTAGTGAGAGCAGTGAGCAGGTGGAAGACAACCTAGAGCAATGGACGTATTGACTGGAGGGAAGATAATGATAATGATTGTTTGGAGATAGTGGCAATGATAAAGAGACAGGAAGCCGAGCTGGGGGATTTGAAGATCTATATAGGTTTATATTGGGTGTGACAAAAATGATGAAGATTAGCATTGAACATATCAGAGAGGCTGCTAATGTTAACAGTTTGGAGACAAACGTAAAGAGGCAAGGTTGGGATGGTTTGGACGTATGCAGAGGAGGGACAGGGGCTATGTTAGACATATAATGCTGAGGGTGGAGCTGTCAGGCAGGAGGAAAAGAGGTAGACCACAGAGAAGATTCATGGATGTAGTGAAGGAGGGCATGTGGAGGGTTGGTGCGACAGAGAGGGACACTAGGGAAAGGGCGAGATAGAGGCAGGTGAAGGGAGCAGCTGAAAAAAGAGGAAGAAGACAATAGAGTGATTTTTTGTCCATATGTAAAGATGAATTATCAAATAACAGTGATGATACAATAAGTAACTGCATAGATGTGCACAATGCTCTTCAGTCATAAAGCTGGTATTTCCGAGCACTCAACTTGGTTTTCATTTACTTGGGTTTGACTGTGTCATAATTATCCCCCGCTAAGCTTCATGTAACTTATAGGTTAGCACCTAGATACCTGAAATTATGATTCACAGATTCACTTAGTGAAAATTGTTATGTTATGTCTTGAACAAGCATAAGACGGAGAAATACAAAACCCAAACTGTGTTTGCCGTGGGCTACACAAGATAAAGACCTCGTCAGGAGCCCCCACACAGCTGAGAAGAGCAGCTGTGTCTTTGTTCTGTTATTCAAACAAGGTTTATGTTTGACTGTTAACTGACCATGATTGGTATCCACTTCAGTTATTTAGTCAGGCATAGACAGTAACGCCCTCAAACACAAACAAAACAAAACAGAACAGCACCCGAACACCTGCAAGGGAGCTGAGGTATCGTGACTTCTATACTGAGCGCAGTTGAGAGGACAGAATCAGTGAACTGGCACGGTTGCCCAACACATCCCACCCCAAAGGTCTCAAAGACCATCTTGACACTACTGTAAATTGACAAAAATCCAGTGAAAAAAGCATAATCAGTTCATTTTAATAATAAAAATAATAACAGAAAAAGAAACATCAGTTGTGTTAGTAATAATGGTTTCTTAGGTTTGCTTACTGTAAAACTGTGAAAGAGAAATATGATTCCATTTCCATTATATCTTTGTGATTATTCAACCTCTGCTGTAAGCTACACAGTATTTGATGTTCTCTATTTCAGAGAGTTACTCTTTGGTTCCACAAGTGCATGAACCCTCCAATGACGTGATCAAAGCACAGAGAGGTAAGTCCTCTAATGTAAGATCTTCTGAGAAATGTGTTCTGTTGATTTAATATTTATGTATCTCAGGCTTCATTTAGGCCAACATATTGTGTTGAAAGTCACAGACTTCTGCAGGTTGAGTAAATGCTAAATATACAGTTTCATGTTTATACTGAGTTACTGTTTGTGCATGTTTTCAGGGTACAACTTCAGTAAAAGGTGCCTGGTGTTTGTGCCGGGTGTTGGGAAGCCTTTTGTTGATATTTATTGGCTGGACAAAGATGGATTCATTGATACTAACACCTCTCACCGTGTCCACATGTTAGAACAGCGGTCAGTACCTTTTCACTCTACATCTATTTGTTTTATCTGCTTTATCGGTGAACCAATGTTCAGAGTTGATGTTTTTTGAGACTCCTGCCTTAACAGGCACAGAGCACCACATTTTGTCACATCACCTTTTAACTGTTTCATCTGATTGTCCTCAACAGTTTGTTGCCCCAAAATGGCTCCAGTAAAGGTGCGTGGCTAGAGACCTGGCTGATATTTTCTGAGCTAAGGGAGGAGGACTTCTACGTCAACTACACCTGCCGTGCGTACAGTGACAGGGGCTTTCCTGAAAGATATTTCAGTCTGCAACCAGAAGGTAAAAACAGAGTCTCCCCTAAACATGATACTTTAGTTTGTCAAAGTGGACGTCTCTAACCTTGAGCAATCAAAGCTTTACATTTGAGAATACCACTGCATGTTCTCACAATTAATTAATCAAGTAATCTTTTCATTTAAGTGATTATCTTATACATGAATAAGAATTAGTTAATTACAATAGAGTAAATTTTGCCTTCAATGTAAAAGTTTTGCCTCTTGATAGCTGTTAAACCACCAGCTAAACCAAACAAATTAGCAAACTTTCTACTTAATGAACACAGTTCATAATAGCAATGCAGTCAAATTGCTGTTAGGGTCCCACAGCTGAATAAATAGCTGAATGAACAGTTAATATACAGTAATTGTTATGACTTGGACCTGTTAATAACTAGTATGAAACCTGAGCTGCTTTAGTCAAAAGCACAGCAAAATGAAAATCTGTGAAAATCTTTTGAGGGCAGTCAAATAACAAAATATTAAAGCTTTGATAAATATTTTCACAATTTGACATATTTCAATAAGTCACCATGGCGATGTACCTCACTAAGAAATCACGTGTATAACAGTAAAAACCCAGGATTTGGCGCAGGCCTCAGAGAGCAAAGGTTCATCTAAGAAACATTTATTACCATGACAACAGAGCCATGTTCAAGGTAAATAAAGTCTCTAAGTCTCTAAACTCCAGCATAGCATCTAATATTCAGAAAAACATTTATCTACAAAATAACAAAGGCGTCTATATCTAAAATATTATTTGTAGAGGATTAGAAATTGTTACAAACATGCATGAATTATAGATCTCGGAGGCATTATTAGAACTGTGACCAGCAGAGGGAGCTGTTCAGCCTGCTCAATCTGCTCAATATACATAATTAAACCAGACGCAAAATTTAATGCCAAGGTTTCAAAGATACTGGTGAAAACATGAGCATTACAAAAGAAAGTAGCTGAAAAACAGTTACATTTTTACACTGCTATGTTATGCTGTTATTATTACAGTAATCCTGATATAAATGTTCATTTGACTGAAAAGTAATGTTTTAGACATTTGGAGCCATAATGAATTTGGAGCCAGTGCATGAGCAGCAAATATATAATCTAAAATTTTATGTCTGGTATGTTTGCTGTTCATCTCCACAGATCCAAGTGGCATAGCTATCGGATCTGTGCTTGGTGGTATGATGGTTCTGTTTATCATCACCGTCACCCTGTACTACCTTTTTAAGATTGAAATTGTGCTGTGGTTCAGGAGAGCATTTCCAGTCTTCTACAAAAATAAAGGTAAGTTCACAGCAGCTTTGTAGTTATTAATGTGCAATTGATTTACATATTATAAACAGAGAACAATAGCAACAATAATGTCATCTAACAGTACAGTACTTTGCAATGGAAATACCCCAAGCAATGTTTTCACCCTGCACCTTTACTTCACACACAGTACCCACATATTCACAACAACCTACAGAGTCATGAACTTTACTTGCCTGACACCTCACTGCATGTGTCAGCAGCGAGAGCAAACAAAGGAAACAAGCTAACCACAGGACTGCTTACTCTGCTTCTCATCAAATGTCATTTG
Source organism: Oreochromis aureus (assembly GCF_013358895.1). NCBI lineage: Eukaryota > Metazoa > Chordata > Actinopteri > Cichliformes > Cichlidae > Oreochromis > Oreochromis aureus. Next base: position 27,226,343 of record NC_052957.1, read on the forward strand.
CTGATTACGAAAGAAAAGGATATCAAACACTGGACTGCTTTTGCTAAAAGTCGATGATTGTTAAGACTTCAGAAAGCATCCATGGCTGAATCAGTAAGAAAAGTACTGTTTGAAAACCCAAACAAGAAGGAAAACAGCGTTACCCACACAGTTTGACATGTGTGAAATCATATATGCAGATAGCAAAACACAGAAGTACCACTTAGTTTGATGTGGTAACACCTGAAAAAGAAAGTGCCAATGCAGTAGCTACGTTAAACCTTAGCTTTAACACAGGTACTCTTCGCTGTCATCATCGATGAGCATATTAGTAACTTTATTTGTTTATTTATTACACTGTTGCTTGAACAAATTGTTTCACGCTGAATTTATTCAGTGAATTTAAATGTTTTTATACATGTTTGACGTAATGTCTCCAATTTGCTTCCAGTCTAAGAAACACTGCGTGATAGCTGCACATGCTCGGTGAACTCCAGGCGTATCTGCCTGTTTCCAGATAGCTTGGTGTCTTGGGGTCATTTTGCAATAAATTACATGCAGTGTACCTGTCCCTGCCTGCTTGGTAGCAAACTGTCTGACAATATAAATCTAACATCTTGCTGCAAAGCATAAACAGAGCAATAATTAGAATAACCGAGTTTATAGATGACAGCTCTTGGTGTTTAATTGAAAGATCAAATTTTAGTCAAAACTATGCATGTCACAAACTTTTCCTTTTCTTGTGTTAGACTTGGATGGGAAGCTTTACGATGCCTATGTGGCATACCCACAGCCCTGTGACCTCGGATTCAGCAAGGATGTGGAAACATTTGCCCTTCAAACACTGCCTCATGTGTTGGAAAAGGCCTGCGACTACAAACTCTTCATAGCAGGCCGCGACTGCCTGCCTGGGCAAGGTAATTTACCCACAGCAAACAGTACGGAGACATGTGGCCCAGAGCCAGTTTTTAAATCACAGAGCCTAACCTGCACTGTTTGAAGAAGGATTGGCATTTAGTATTTTAAATTATAATAATAACAACAATTTTATGCTTTTCTTTAATTTAATTTGTGATTATTTATTTTATCCAACCCGTTATTGGCAGATCACACAGGCTGTGTTTTACACGTAGCAAGCTTAAAATCTCGAAAGACTATCCAAAAAGCTTCTGTTTGCATTTCGTTTAGCTGTTCATGGTGTATTTTTAAGTAAATACCATGAGCTGTTGGTGGTAAAAGTTAGCCTCTTTTCGTCTTCACTTTCTTCCTTTACGAAACTGCATGACATAGAGTATAAATGAGAAAGGGTCTATATAGGTTGTTTTGTGGTGATCTTGTCTTGCCTTTTCAGGGCAGTCAACAATAGCTGCTAGCTAGAAATGCACAAACACAGATGAATTCTCCAGTGTTGTGCACATCAGCTTGTTTCGTTTTCAAATATTTTGCCAGTTGCTGTGACTTCCTAAGTAGAAAACATGTGGCAAAGCCAAATTAACCATATATTTATTTTTTGTTCGTGCAGTTGAAAAGAAGCATTGCATTAGCTTGTGAAGAAAGGCAATTTTTCTGTCTGATGCGATGATTGCATTTACTTCTTTTCAGTTTAAAAAGGAATAAACTTCTGAATATAACTGTTAGAGCTGCATATAGCTAAGTTTAAGTTCACTTATTTAGCTCCTATTTTCTAACCATGTGTTTTCATTATTTGTTCCTTCCTGCAGCTATGGTAGACTCTGTTGAAGAAAACATACAAGCCAGCCGCCGCGTCCTCCTTCTCTACACTGCTTCCTCTTTTACCACCAAAAGACATACAAGCAGCACCAGCAGTAATAATAACAACATTTCTAAGAGCGGTGAATGCGGCGATGAAAGTCAAAGACATGCCAGTGACAGCTTTAGCATTACGAGCTCTGATGTCAGTGATAAAGTCTGTACAGACACAAGGCAGCAGCTGGAGTGTGTGGCAGCAATGCACCGAGTGCTGATCGAGGGCTCCCTCAAGGTGAGGAAATAGACACTCTTTAGAGGCACGTGTCTGAAAAAACCGCCAGACATCAGACTAATGTCAAACACAGGCAACTGCATATCTTGCTATTAAACGTGAACTCCTACACGATCAGAAGCTGAGGAAAAATTGGCACACAGGTACATATTAGGTCCATTCTTATGTACACTGCCGGTCAAAAGTTTTAGAACACACCAATTTTTCCAGTTTTTTATTGAAAATGATGCTGTTTAATGTTTCATGCACTCTGAAATAAAAGCATAGTAAAAATAAGCAATTGGAGTTAAAAAAAAGAAAGCATGGAATCAATTTATAGACCAAAACTTTTGACTCATCAAAGTTGCCACCTTTGGTAGATGATAGCTGAACACACCCGTGGCATTCTTTCTACAATAAAAATCAAATATTCTACACAAAGTTCTTCCAATATCTGTTGCAGTTCAGTTCACTTGTAGGTTGCTTTGCTTTCACTCTTGTGTGCAGTTCATCCCAAACCAGCTCAATGGGGTTTAAGTCTGGAGACTGTGCTGTCTGCTCCATGTTTTCAAACTTATCATCTCTTTCTTTTTCCCCATGCAGTTCTGGCATAGCTTGGACTTGTGTTTTGGGTCATTATCTACCTGTAGGATAAACCTTGTCCTACTAGGTGCATACCAGAGAGTATTGCATAGCACTGCACAATGGTGTGGTAGTCATTTTGGTTAAGAGGGCCTCTCACTCTGTAAAAGTCACCGACCATGAATTTGGCAAAAAAGCCCCAGACCTTCACACTTCCCCTCCATGTTTGATGCCACACACTTTGGAATCATCCTTTCGCCAATTCGATGTGCGTGAAGATTTCAAATTTTGATTCATCAGTCCATAATGCCTTCTTCCAGTCTTCAGTAGTCCAATGGTGGTGTTTCATGGCCCAGGCAAGCCTCTTTGTCTTATTCTGACGTCATAGCAATGGCTTTCTTTTTGCAACTCATCCAGTCAACCCTGCAGCTCGAACTCTTCAATTGAAATTGCTTACTACGACCACTATTAAGCTGTGCTTGAAGCTGTTGTCCTGTGAGCCGCCTATCACACAAGCTGTTAACTCTCAGAAACTTGCCCTCTGATTCATTTGTGGCATTTCATCTGCCAGACCTCTTCCTGTCAGCATTTGCCCCAGTTTCTAGGTGCCTTTTGATGGTGAAGGAAACTGTACTCACTGAAACCTTTCTTTGTAATTTCTCAGTAGGAAAGACCTACATCTTTAAGTGTTATGATGGTCTGTCTCTCTTCCATTGTTAATTGCCTGTTTTTTTCTCGCCATTTTTGTAGCAACACACCACTATCTGCAGTACAATACTGTTCACAGATGCTCAGGAGGGTTTGGTACCACAGTGTGTTCCAACATTGCTTCTATGCAGAACGAGGGGGTTGTCAGTAATCCAGAAAAACTGGAACACCTGTAGGAATTAGTTGCACTAGCTTAGTTGCACTAAGTTAGCTTGATCAACCTCAATTGCAGCAAAACAGCTTTAAATTGTTAAAATATATTGTGCCCCCTGAAAAAGGCTTTTTTGTATAATTCTGATATGTACATTATATTTCAGTTTTGGTTAACCTTACCTTTGTTTTAAGCCTCTGACAGTTCACCCCTTCCCTTGCACCAGTTCAAGCTATGGGGTGTTCTAAAACTTTTGACTGGTAGTGTATGTCAGATATTATGAGGTCTTTGTGTTGCCTAGAAACCACAAGGAATGGGCTAAAATGACAACAACACATAATTATTCATGTAGAAATGTGAATTTTGTACAAGTTTGTATTATACAGTATCTATCTATCTATCTATACATTATACATACATATATAGATATATATATATATATATATATATATATATATATATATATATATATATATATATATATATATATATATATATATATATATATGTATGTATATGTATATATATAAATAAGGGGAAAGGGAAGGAAAAAATATTACATCATAATGTTGCCTAGCAACAACATAACATGGGCTAAAATCAAACTGTGCTCTAGAAAGGACTTCTAAAAGTTTATCTTAAATTCATCAGGTTAAGACCAGTCCAGTCACATTCAGATTCCTGACTGTGTGAGCTAGATGTGCAAAAATGAACTGCAGATGCCCAAATTAAATTTATATGGCTCTGATCCTGATCAGATTTTTTTTGTATGGATTTCCATTCTTACAACAAGTTGATTGATCAGCTAAAGAGGCAGTTGAGAAATTTATTTCTGTTCTAAATTTTGTGATGTCGAGCATGAGTGTAACAGGAGGACTGATGGGTATTTCATAAGTACTGACTACAGGTTAACAAATTACTTAAGATTGCAGCTTCATATAGTGTACTTCTATCCCAAAATCAAAATATATAATAATAAATGTAAGAAGTGAATGCAGGATTACTGATTAATGTGAAGTTCAGAGCCCAGAGTTTATTTCCTGTATCTGATTCTAACTACAACTCCTTTAAACGGAAAGATACCCTTTTGCTTAATGTGTATCAAATCATTACACCGAGTCTAATCTAAGCTCTGCTTTGCAGGTGGTTCTGGTTGAGCTGGAAGAGATCACGCCAGCTCAACTGGCTCTATTTCCAGAGTCAGTGCGTCATCTGAGGAAGAAGCAGGGTGCCGTGTGTTGGTGGAAGAACCAGAGGACGAGGCAAAGGTGGAAGACGTGCATGAGTGGAGCTGATGTAGAAAAAACAGGAAAAGACTCACAGCTGTCAGCATCCCTCTCCCCTTCCTCTAGGTTTTGGAAGGAACTGAGGTATCACATGCCTGTCCGGGGCAAGAGGGTAGTGTATCCTGAAACGATAGCCTTTCTGTAATTCTAATGGCGATCTGTGTTTGTCAGATATCGAACCAGAGAGTACCTGGTTTCTAATGTAAATGTGTCAGGTGCATTTAGCCACTCACAGGTAGATCGTTATCAGAAGCATTGACACCAGTTTACAGCACAGGCAATTCCCCATGTTCTCTCAGCAGAGATGTCACCTTTACCTTCTGTGGAACTTTCCAAGTCACACATGTGGATAGCATTGGCTTAAGATGACAGCTGGTCATGGACAGATCGTTGCAGTGTCTGGACTGTCCACAGTTTGTATGTGAACTGTTGACAATCAGTAACAGAAGGGGCCTGAAAAATAATGTAGATGAAAAAGGCTTGAATGATCGTACAGTTATTTTATTAACCACAATCCTCAACACCCCAGCTGACACTGAGCGATAGGCATATCAGGAAATGTACATATGTATGATTAAACGTGTAAATATGTAGAAAAAATGTACAAATTAACATGTAAAAACTGTAAAGAGGACCAACCAGAAAAGTATACATTCATGATGATTTTTTTTATTTATGTATATTATTTGTAAAAACAACATCATGAAATGAGGCTGCATAAAAATCTAGGTTAAAATGTATGCGTTAACATTTTTAATCAATGATTTTTTTACTGATGATTCTGGGAAATTGTAAATATTCTCTGTTTTCCATTTGAATTTTGTTTTAAAGTGGAACTATTTTGCAAATAAATAGATTATTTTCAGTTTCTACTCTTTTCCATTCCTCCTCAAGAAACATAAACCATAAAGACATTGGGTCTAGTATTATAGCATGTTGTTTTTTTTTCAATTTACTTCACATTTCTGCTACACAAATTTTTCTTAAATATAAACTTACCTCCCAAAATCTTAAATCCTTGCTTAAACCATGTAACATGTTCTTTGGGAGCACCATACTTTGTGAAATAAAACACAGAAAATAAAAGAAAATGTTTGTCATCTGGCAGCTGTGCATGGATGCTATGTTAAAAATGGCTGAACATTTCAAATAGCAAGACAGGTTAAGTATCATGGGTCAACAAATCTACCTAACTGCAGCGGGTAAATCACACAAAGGGGCTAAAGAAATTATTGGGTACATGTTATAAACACACTTAGGATTGGAAGTGCCTTTAATTTGGTTACAGATCATTTAGAATATTTGGGTTAGTTTGGGTTCATTCACCAACCAACTTCCTGTTAGTTTAAAGAGCAAGCATAATATAAACACTCAGTCGGTCACTCTCAAACACTGGCTCATGTTAATTTCTTCCTTCAGCTTTCAGTCCCTGCACTGCTCTCACCTTGCGTCTCTGGTCAGTCACGAATGGGAAGCGCTAAAGGCCACTATAGTTCAACCCTGTCGTGTCTAGTCCAAGTCTCGTGGGCGTAGTCATTCATTCCCTTTCATCATGCTCAGACATGTTACTGGATCTCACTGGTCATAACCAAAAAGAGAAGGAAACAGACGAGAGTGAAACAGATCCAAAGTTGGATTTTACAACAACGTCAAATATAGGAATTTTTAAAAAACAAACATTTGTTGATTTTTGTTTTAACGGTGCTTTGAAAATCAAACATTTTTGTAAATCTTAGAAGTCATCATTACACTTCCACAACCACAGGATTGTTGTGAACTTAACAGTGACTCATGAGTTACAAATCATTGGAGACCTCAAGGGAAAGAGCAGAAAACTGCATTTTTAGCACTATTGCATGTTGAGAAAACTGTGATTGCTATTTCCTCATTGATGAAAATAGTCTTGTGATGACTGTCTGTAAAATTCTTTGAAACTGAAAAAGAAATTGTGACATTGTAGGATTATTTTTTTAAAGGTTTGGATAAAATCCAATATGTTGAAAGCTGATGTCACAAAGAGCTTTGAGGTTTGAGAGAGTGGATCCTCGGGAACGTTTACAGTTTTGTTTTGAAAATCTGGCTGATGATTTTCACTGCTTGACGAGCAATCAAACTGTGCATTGTAAATGTAATAATCTGAAAACACTGTTCTGATTCAGGCTCCAACAGATTTCTGGGAAGTTTCACAGCTGTATACGGGAATCTTCCGATAACAGATTTGCAGCCGCATCCATGTTTGAACAAAAAAGTGTTTTATCGCTCTTTGAACAACTAACGATTCCCTCGTTTTTATTCATCCTTAAAACTGTCGCACTAAGAAAAAGAATACGAAATACTAGCTTTGAGTTTCACTAAATAAACTTTCTGTTTTTTAGAAGGAAGCATTTTTTAAATAAATAGTATTATGCAGCTGTCTTAATGGAATATTTCCAGGAAATGTACACTGCTTGTTTGTTAAATGCCATTACATTATTACACAAAAACAACTGTCAGTTTCAAATCTTAACCACCAAAAACTTGACCTATATCTTAACCAAAGTGCTACTTAGCTGTGGTTGAATCACTGTGCCGCACCTGTACTGCAAAGCAAGTTGTACTTTTTTTCAGTTGAGAGGAAATTTCATACCGGGGTAGTGGAACAATATAAAATAATGCAAATACAGGAGGAGGAGTAGGAGGACGGAAAATCCAGCAAGTCACTGCAAGTTCACTGTACTGTAAGTGACAGGCAGACTTTCTGTCTCATAATTCATAGTGCAAAGTCAAAATTATCATTAAAACTACAGCTGTACTTGTTCAGCTAGTTCTTTCTGTTTTTGTAGTAACTTCATATACGTCACAGGTGAGTTTCGATTAAGCTTTATGATTACATCTTTTTTAAATACTTGGTGCAGGCTTCTTTGAATTTTATAGTACTGGTTTCAAATTGACGTGGTTTCACTCCGTTGATTTTATCTTTTCTTTCTGTTCAGCAATATTTCTTTTGATTGCTTTTACACAAAATGTATTGGCAGCAGATTTTCAATTTTGGTCTTGACATCTATTTATTTAAGGCATTGAAGTTTAACTGCTCAGCGACTGTGATTTTCACTTGCTTCTCTGAGCTTTGGAAGGTTACCACTTCACAATATTGCAAACTTAAAGAGGGATATCTGAGTAAACTGTGAAATAATATAGGAGGCTGACAACAATTGCCATGTAAAACATATATGAAGTGATGACTGAAGACCATTCAGGGTGGTAAACCCTTACTTTTAGTATTTATCACAGCAGATGTGACATGTAAGGCTTACCCATTTCAAAAATTGCTACAAAGTTTATTATTATGACATTTTTATAGGAATGTCATCATTGCTTTTTCAAAGCCCAGAAAGCCCAAAATTGGCATTATATTTTGGGAAATTTTGATTTTTTATTAATATGAAGTATTTTTGAAGAAATATGTGCTGCAGATTAACTTCGTCATAAATTCCCTTATATATAACCTGACTCCAATCCATTTTATTTTAATCACAAAACTGACTATAATGCAGTGCAATTCATATATGAATTATAACTTTTCGATGACGTAACAAAGACGCATGAATGATTTACATGAGCTCAACAGAGAGTTACTGCAAATGACAAAGAGAATTTTTTTTCTCAACCTTTGACAAAGAAACACCAATCAGTGGAACTTCCTGGGACTTTACTGGGAGTGTTTTGGCTCTGACTTCCTTGTGAGAGCTGAGAACACTCCATCTTTCACTTCCCTTTAAGGGAAGCTGTCCTCCCCAGGAAGTATGTCAAGAAACTTGTATACACTGCGAAGACTACGTTCGCATGAGAGGATGGCTCGTGTTCTCAAGAAAATCACACCGGACTTTACTGAAATGCAGTCTGTCGATTCCCTCAGATAAGAACTATGGCAGCGGCAGGTTGGGTCTGCTTGGTGACTGTTCTGCTGTCTCTGTCATTTGTTGTGGCACGTGGTAAGTACTGATTCTCAAACTTCTTCTGAACATTTAGTTTCAGCTGAGTGACAAGCTCTGTCTGCTTTACGTTAGCTGTCATGGTTTATAACCAGTTTAATGGTTTCTAAACCAGTTAAACTGGTTCTAAACAACAAATGGCACTTGAAAAAAACTGTTGAGATTCTCCTTAACAGACAGGGCAAACTGTTTCCTATAGCTTTACCAAATACATGTATATGTATATATTGTTGGGAAAATACATTTTCTAACGCTATTGTCTATATGTATCCTAACTCAAATGTTACCATAAATTAATCAGTAATCAATGATCAGAATAGATATTGGAATAGAAGCTGATTCTTCAGTGTTCCTGGTAGTGGATTTATCTATTCATACATCTGTGGCAGGGGACTGCACAGAATGCATACGGCAGTACCAATGATAAAATCTCTATTCAGCTGATAGGTTACCTGGGTAGGTTTTGCTATCAAGACAGACAATCAAGACAGAAAAAGATCAACTGTGGTTTGATGAGTAAAAAAAGCGTACCCCTCAACATTCCTCTCACGACAATGAAGTGATTCTGATAGACGATAACGTCAAAAAACTGAAAGGTCTGTGGGTTTTTGATAATTATATAGGTCAAGGAGACCAAACATTTACACTCAGACTTTGATGTGTGAATCTCCAGGAAGCGTCTTAGCTAAAAGATGTCAGCGTTAAAGTTGCACAAATAAAGTTGCAGCACCTGTGCACGTCAGGCTGAACATAAAGGACAAGGTTTTATAAAACGCTCCAGCAAAGCCAAGGATCCCTCGCCAAGTGTGGTGCCAATAATAAAACAGTTGACTGTAATAAGCAGAGCAATAGTCTTTTTACAAACACTACTCTAAATATTCTGGTACACCTGAATACTTTGATACAGGCTAGCTGACATGACTTACCTCTGTATTATTACATGGAGGTAAGTCAAGGAGGTAAGCTATAGACAGATAAGCAGTATTAGTGTAAGACAAACATTAACAGCTATCTGCTAAAATTACAAAGCGTTGCTAAGATACGGCTGCACGTTGCACTTTTGTCAGCTGGGTTTGACTAGCTGTGACGAACGAAATTACCTGAATTTCACAAGGTTCGACGGCGCAGCCTTACAACTTGACTAACAGTGTAATACAAACTGTGTAATACAAATTTCTTCTTCTTCTTACAATAAACTGGCATGATGAGCTGAAAACAGTGTTTATATCTTGTTATTCCTTTAAAGCCTGAAACATAAAATAATTTCCAGAAAATTAAATGTTTTTTAGAGTGTTTGTTGAAAGTTTTGATCAATTAAAATGAAAAAAAGAAATGTGCAAAAGTGCAATTTATTGTTCATAGTAATGTGAAGTACAGTATACGGTTAAAAAAGAGATGATGTTGAGGTCTAAAAAAACCCCGATGAGGGTTATGTCTCATCAGTTAATGCTGTATGAGGTGTTTCACTGATGACAGATTAACAGCTTTGACAGGAAGTGGCAAACAAGACTCTTCCTCACTGTTTGAATAATCTGTGCCCAGGATGCAATCTTGAGCAATACTGGAAAAGGCAGAACATAAATTGCCTACAGTTTTTACAATCCCATAACCTTTTGTCATTAAACAAGCGAAAATGCAAGCATTAGCAGCGGTTTCTATTAACACTAAACGCTTAAACATTTAATGTAAAAAGCACCAATTTAGAACACAACTGCACATTCATGAAAAACACAAAAATTCAGGAAACACAAATCCAGTTTACCTACTGTCCATAGCTGAATACACACAAGCTGTGGCAAGTAGTGTGAACATAGTGTGTAACATTTCAAATCAAATTTGAGATATTTTGATATTTATTTTAATTCTGTTAAATGACGTTCTACCTATCTGTATGAAAAGCTTCAGAAAGCTCCTGCACATTACCATAAACAGGAGGGAGCTTATAGTAATATGTAATGAGTGCCTGTTTGATTGTGTGATTTTAATAATAAAAAATACATCATTGGGCTGATAACCTCGTTTTCAGGTATCGTGTTCTCAGCCCATCCACCAAAAATTCTTTGTGGCTCTTCAACTGTGCCTGAAAACTAAATATGTTAAAACACGTGGGTATTTTCTACCACAGTAACAATCTTGTTAACCACAAACGTCATGTATCTCTGACATTGTGAATAGCAAGAATGGTATTTTAGATAGCTCTAAAAGCGCTGACTAATCAGACCAGTCAGAATATAACTAGATAAAAATAACTTTGCACATATCTGCAACATCCGTTTGACTAAGTAAAACTTAGATAACTAAAAACTAAATAAAAAGGTAGAAATGATATTTTGACTAGTTGGTATAGTTTGTGCAGCAACTGCTCTGTGTCAGAGCAAACATTTAACCACTTCCCACAGGTTGCTGCACATCTCACACTGTTTGCTCAGCACAAAAGTGGCACAAAATACGATCATAGAATTTCATTTATCATATAAAAGTCTCTTGAATATAAACTCAAAATGTATACACCTGTCTTTTACATCCTGTTTCATTTTGACTGTTTTCTGGGTGTTTTCCTGTTTTTAGATGAGCAGATTTTAGATTTAAAGCTGATTGATCCGTTTTTTCTTTATTTCTTCTCATCTTTTCATTTATACTTTGCAGATGACCATACATGTGCAGACAAACACACACAATACACCATCATAGCCTTCTCCTTGTCTCCCGTATGTGCAATACTACAAAGTGTAAATTTCCGATGCAACATACCATTTTATTCTATTTATAAAGTATTATATTCTATTGTTTTTCTTAATTTTGCTGCTTGTAACTTTGTACTGTCCCCTTTCTGCCTTGACCCAACAAATTTCCCACGTGTGTTAATAAAGGTTTATCTTATCTTATTAACAGACGGGGAAGAAAAACGGGAAAGCATCCATAGTTCTGTTTACAGATGGCAAACAGTTACTATTAAATTCAATAATGAAGTGGTGGTGGTGAGATATCTTTGCACACCTGCATGAAAGTGCATAGCCCTTCTCAGTGGTTGATAACCTGCAATATTAGAAGTTAACAAGTTGCATTAGTCATTGATACGAAATGTTTGCTCTTTGACTGTACCGAGACAAACATTTCCAGGAATCCATATTGAGGTTGTTGTACTTTGGACATGGAATTCACAGCTTGCAACAGAACGCAAAAGTCTTTTCATGGAAGTTTGGAAGTTGGCTAACAGCTAGCTAGGTCCACCAAGGTGTGCTTGTCCTAAAAATATCTTCTCTAAACAGTATGAAAGATGGGAGTAGCCACCATCAGGTCACCTATGAGTTTTAAACTTTTGAAACTTCAGTGTCAGCATTTTGGTCCGACACTAGCTGGAGGTATTGCTATGCCTCCAACCAGTCATTTGGAAAACTTTGTTGTATATTTATGGCTTTGGCTGTAATGTTTGATGTCTTCTGTTATGGAAGTTTTTGTCATCATTGTTGTTGTTGTTATTTATCTTTATGAATGACCTAACATTGGTTGTGTCCTTGACATGCCATTAATGAAAAGAAGACCAGAAAAGAACAAACAGTTGTAAACAGAAACTCTTTGATCTTTTCACACATTTATTGTGAGGAGAATTAAATTTGTTACTCACTTAGAGCAGAGGTAAACCTCAGGTGTTATTTGACACCATTACTGGAATTATTACTCCTGCTCCACCTGCTGCACCTATTTCTTCAAATGAAGACATAGTGAAAAGTTTCTTTCTTTCTTACTAGGAAAAAATATTAGTAATGTAAGAAAACATTTTTCCCCATCAGCAGTTCCTACTCCAGCTCGGCCTGTTATTTTAGACAGCTTTTGACCTGTTTCACTAAAATTAGCTAACTCAATGAAAGCATCCTCCTGTTCACTTGACATTTTACCTGCATCGTTACTCAAAAATGTCTCTTGGTCCGTGGGTGCTCACCATAATTAACACTTCACTGGTGTCTGGTAAAGTCCCTGCTTATTTAAAAGATTTTGCCATACACCCCCTTTTTAAAAAACCCAAGTTAGACCCTTCTCTTACTAGCAGTTACAGGACAATCTCAAAATTACCATTAATTGCTATGATTTTAGAAAAGGTTGTTGCTAAGCAGGACAAACACAATATTTTTGACAAATTTCAGTCTGGCTTTCGTAGAGCTCGTTCTACTGAAACAGCCCTTCTTATAGTCTCCAGTGACATTTTGATGCAAAACGATGCAGGAAAATGTTCTGTTTTGCTGATGTTGGACCTGACGTCAGCCTTTGATACAGCTGACCACCAAATTCAGCTTGAAAGGCTGAAATATTGGGCCAGTATATCTGGATCTGCCTCGGAGTGGTTCTCCTCATATTTGTATGAACGATGCTTTTCTGTGGCGGTTTCTAAGTCATCTTCCACTTCCATTACCTATGGTGTGCCAAAGGTTCTGTTTTGGGGCCTTTATTGTTTTTAATATATCTACTTCCTCTCCAGCATATTTTGAGGCCCTTTGAGGACATTTGCTATCACTGCTATGCAGATGATATCCAGCTATGCATTCCTTTTAAGCCCCAAGATCTATCTAAGCTGCAGATTCTGAATGAGTGCTTAGAATCCATTAAAGGTTGGATGGCTGACAACTTCCTCCAACTTAATGAAGGACAGACTGAAGTCCTTGTATGTGCTCCTAACAGACTTGTACCTATGATAATGAATGCTGGTCCCCTTTCGATGTTTGTGAATTCATCTATCAGGAACCTAGGGGTAACCTTTGACCCGGCTCTCACGTTGGATGTTCATGTAAAATCTCTTGTTCAGTCTTGCTTTTATCACTTAAGAAACGTTGCCAAATTAAGTCCTATTGTATCTCGTACTGAACTGGAGATTGTTATTCATGCATTCATTTCATCACATTTGGACTACTGTAATTCACTGTTTACATGTTTAAGCAAAATCTTGCTGGAACGTCTGCAGGTTGTTCAGAACGCTGCAGCAAGGCTCGGTAGTCTCTTTTAAAAACAACTAAAACCACATCTTTTTAGAATTGCATTTCGTTAACTTTTTGTCTGTTTTTGTTTCATACCTTGTTATCTCTGTGTGACGCACTTTGTGATCTTTTGTCTAGAAAGGTGCTATAAAAATAAAATGTTACTTACTTTACTTATTTACTTACTCTGTCTAGTCCAAAACTGTTCTATCTGTTCTTCCTTTGGAGTAACATGTCTTCCATGTAGATTGATAATTTTTTTTTTAACATCTTACATTAAATGACAAATAGTTGGTCTCCTGTTGCACTGTCACCTACAGACCACCGTGGGGAGATAGATACCTTCTATGTGAGTGCTGGCCATTTCTTTTTGCTGAATTGCTACACAGCAGAGGCTCATGACATCGTGATCTGGAGCAGAGGGGAGAGTAAAGACAACCTGAGCCTGCCCACTGGAGTGGAAGTGAGGGACAGGTTACTGTGGTTTCTACCTGTCCAGATGTCCCACAATGGATCTTACACCTGTCAGATAAGGTATAAAAACATCTGTATGACTTCACTTGCATGAGTTCTTCTGATCCCTGCAGACCCATGCTTCTAGTATATTTATAAATGTGCATAAACACACGTGCACAGACAAACACAACCCACTTTATAATAAATAGCTGTAAAACCTAACAGTTGTATGTAGGCTATGATCAAGCTCTGTTGTATTGGAAACCCTTCGTCACTCATCCAAGTGACTTCTTCAGAAGTCTCCACTGAAAATGTTACATCCAGATGAACAAAATCAACCTTTTGGGCCTGTTTTATAAGATATGCCTACTAACCTACTAACTGGATTTTAACATCTGTAAATCTTTGATGTTGCACTTTTAAGAGGCTGTATGGAGGTTGTACTGGGAGGATATGGAGGGAGACCTGATTGGCCATTTCTAAATATGAATGTGTTATTTATCCAGTAAAATTATCAAACTATTAAGAGCAAATGAGCATCTGGATAAATATCCAAGGATATATGAGAGGAGGGATATCAAATCTCCTCAGTTCCAGCCTTCAGGCAGTCTGTGTACGCGTGTGTGCACTAATTTATATTCCTAATGGATGTTATTTTCTTATCTTATATCTAATTAGTGCTGAACAGATATATAACTTCAGCTTATCAGTGGAATAGTGGCATAACTGAAACATCAATTCAGATCTTAATCATATTGTCTGTAACCATTTAGGATAAACAAAAAGCACAGGGATATTTCTTACTGTTGGCTTTACAATTATTTTTTGCTTCTTTTCAGGAATCAGTCCGGAGTATTATTACGGAGGTTAAAGTTTTGGGTGTCAGTGTCTAGTGGAGAGTGTCCTTATACAGTTGAGAGCATTTCCATCACAAAAGGAGTGAGCGACAGTCTTCCTTGTAAGCAGAAAGAAATCTTCAGACTGAATAGCGTGGTGAACGTACGATGGATGAAGGTATAAAGAGGCCCAATACACTTGTTTTACTGCATTGTTATGTTTGCCTTGTTAGCACCTGATTTGGCTGATTTGAGTACAAAGAAAACTGTTGCTCATCAATATTATTTTTCACCTAAAAAAGCTGGCTGAAGGATGTTCTGGCGGTCTGGTCTCTGCCCTCCATATACACCAATCAGGCATAACATTATGACCACCTGGTCGCCCTTTTACTGCCAAAACAGACATTACCCGTCGAGACGTGGACTCCACAAAACCCCGGAAGGTGTGCTGTGGTATCTAAGCAACAGATCCTTTAATCTTATAAGTTGGGAGGTGGAGCCTCCATGGATCAGGCTTCTTTGTCCAACACATCCCACAGATGTTGATTAAATCACAGTTTGGCACTTGTCAAACTCGGCTCAAATCCTTACGCGTGCCCATTTTTCCTGCTTCTAACACATCAACTTTGAGGGAAAAATGTTCACTTGCTCTCTAATATATCCCAGCCAATAACAGGTGCTAATTAATCAGTTTTATTCATTTCACCTGTCAGTGGTCATAATACTATGCTATCGGTGTATAATCCCATTTTATGGAATATAATATCATGAAGAGTGGACAGAAACAATTGCTGATAAACTATCAGTGGAAACAGCAGATATAAACTAGGCTAGTTTATATACAATCGCTCCGCCTAAAGTGCTTAGCGAGGCCAAATCCCAGGCTTCTGTTTTACAACTTCCATAAATGCAACACTGCCCCCTTCTGTGGATATCAGGGAAAAATGTGTGCCAGATCTGCCCCATTGGCAGATAAGGCTGGTTGCCACCCAGGCCAGCAACAATGTAGTACTATTCGTTTCGTCATCTGGAAACTTGCGATCAACACATTTTAAGAAATACACTTATTTTGTGATTTAGATCAATATGCCAGTTTTTTGCTTTTTATTCATATTTTTTTCATTTCTGGCTCTTGTTTGTTGTCTTGAGGCTCAAAAATATGGCACTGCGAAAACTAACTACAGGATTGGTTTCTGTCTGCAGGATTGCCAGCTCATTCAGCGACAAGGGAACCCCATCTCTGTTGATATGAAAGGCAACATGAGGCTTCCTCAAGCCTCAGAGGAGGACAATGGAAAATATACCTGCCTGATAGACATTAACTTGGATGGCAGGAATTATACCGCTTCACGCAGCATCCTGTTGACTGTTAAAGATGGTAAGTACTGTAGAGCTCTCATATTGAATCCTTAATTGTTCTAGTGTCATTTTCAATATATTACTCTGGCTGTACATAATAATTATTATTTTTTGTTTGTTTGTTTTGTTTAATCATAGACTTGAAGTTTTAATTCAGGGGGTTTAACAAAAAAAAAAAATACATTGGATGCTTTGGCTAACGAGCTGTATCTCTCCATTTTCATTATTTTTCTCTTCTCGTCATTCTGGTTTAAGTTAAATATGTCCAAAGATGTTTTTCACCATCTGGTAAACCATCTGTATTTACATTCATAAAGACACTGTTTTTTAGACCACTCTTAATTGTATAGTCTCTAGACTCTGATAACGACACCATATTTCCTTGAGTGTTTACAACTGTGGTTAAATGTTGTTTAGCCTTTTTTTTTCTTAACCACAGGAAGACTATTAAATCATGCACTCTAGCAGTTTTGTGTGGTCTTCTGGGGCCAGATTCATCTCCTTAATTTGCATCAACGTCTCTTTGAATTTCACAAGAAGTTCCAGTGAAATTTTGCTAAATACAAGTTTAGCTATTGAACTCAGATCAAGATCTCTTTGCTTATCATGGAATGATGAGGCAGCAGGCCTCATCTCCCATACTTTTGAGACTCTGAAAATGGGGGATTATGGATAAAAACGAGTGTCATTCCTAAAGAGTTCATGCAAAACTTCGGTTAAACCTCTTGAATTAAAGCTAAACATCTGCACTTCAATCACATCTTGTTTGTCTGATTTAAATTAGCCTGTGATGGTGTACAGAGGCAATATATACAAATGCTTATGGATCTAAATGTATATTGTCCCACTTTCTGTATTTTTCCTTCTTTCTTTCTTTCTTGCAGACCTCCCAGAAAAAGTTTTTGTAGAGCCACAGCTGGTGACCCCTGAAAAGCAAGAGATTACAGTTGAAGTAGGCAAGTACACATATATATATAGTATACACACACACACAATGGTTTCCCATTAAACTGCATTAGAATAAATGTTAGTGGTATGGAAAAAATATTAGAAACACCTTTAAATATCATGTAGTCATTTACACCATTATCCATTTATTGACATTTTTATGAAAGTGCTTATCTGTATGATCTTTATGATACATACTTGACAAACAGGTTTTTTTCAAGTCAAGGCAACAACAAAGTCCTTTAAAACCTTTGCAATGGTGCTTCGTCATCTAGCGACTGAACAGAATTAGTCAGAAGCCTTTTGAAAAGTTTCAGTGACGTTAAACTTAAACATTTGAGCTAACGATATATATTTTTGTTTTATCAAAACCGGAAATATAGACTGAAAGTTTCTTTGTTTTTTAATCTCACTGCTGACCAGGTTTGAGAGTGGAGCTGCAGTGTTTAGCATTCATAGGCTACAGTGAGGATAGCGAGTCTTCAGTGCACTGGACTGTCGGCAAGGATTACGCTGAGGACCTCGAGGAGATTACTGTGTCCCGGAAAACGTGAGGTTTACATTACCATGGATGGGGCTATTAATAGTGAATACAAAACACTGTATTATACTGCACTGAGATTAAATCAAACCAACACCAATGTGTCAGACATTAAACATCACTTGGAGGCAGAACTTCATTTCTGAGTAATAGACTGTAAATGCTGCAACTGTAGCAGTACAAAAAAGTTAACACCTAACATTTTCATATTATTCTTTGATTCCATGATTCATTCTGACTGACTGATTGGTTCTATATCCTTTAGTATTCACAGAGAAGGCAAAGTCTATGAACTGGTCATTCTGTCCATCGCTAAAGTTCATCCCAAGTTCCTGAATTTTGAGTTCGAGTGCCATTTGGAAAGCCTAGCGGGACGAAAAGTCAGTGTGGTGAAGCTTAAAAAAGGTAATAAAGATATATATAGACATATGCATATATATGTGTTCAAGAATTATAGTCGTCTGAGACACTTGCCTTATGTTTGTCTCCTTCCTCTCTCTAGCTGACCGCAGTTCTTTCCACATGAGCTTGGCTGTTTGCTCTTCTGCATCTCTGGCTGTTCTAGCCTTGGCTGCGTGCTTATTCGTCTTTAAAGTAAACCTGATATTGGCTTACAGGAATCTGTTGGCACATTTTCCCAAACAACAAGGTAAGGCTGTTATCAGTTGAACTTAAGTTTTTGTGTGGCATCATCGGACCAGATACTACTAACCTTACAGCACGACTAACACAGTAAAAGTACTTTTAAATGAAAGCTGGATGTTGATTCACATTTTAAAAGGATCAAACTTTATAAAATGAACACAAACAATCATTTAGATTCTGTCAGTTCCAGATGGGAAGCTCTATGATGCCTACGTGAGTTTCATCCATTCCAACGCCATGAGCTCACATGAGGGCGCGAGGTTTGCCATGCAGATCCTGCCTGAGAAGCTGGAGGAACAATATGGCTACTCTCTGTTTATCAGAGGACGGGATGACTGTCCTGGCGAAGGTAAGACGCAGATATCCATAATATGTAAACAGAGGTAGAAAGACTTGTCTTTCTAGATATAGTGTAATTCTTGAGGTTGTTAAGGTCATTCTCCAACCCCCAAAAGATGGGAAAACATACAAAGGCTTTTGAGCTGTTTATTGTCACAAACTGCTGTTCACAGTTTTTATTAAATTAAGACATCAAATACATAACCAACGAATCTAAATCAGTTGCTATGATGCTTTCAGGTAAAAGTCAAGTAGAACTAGTTGCATTTTAAATGTGGTTAAATTAACGTCTTTAATGACTTTATAAAACAAGAACTGGTTGCTTGATTTTCATTTTGATTTTCTCTAACGCACACAGACTCAAACATTCAAACAAACATACATATAATACACTCACTTAAACCTCTAATGAGTGGTGCTGAAGCCTCTACAACAGGGTTCTCAAACTCCAGGCTTCGAGGGCCAGTGTCCTGCAGGTTTTAGATCTCACCCAAATGATTAGTTCATTACCAGGCCTCTGGAGAACTTCAAGACATGTTGCGGAAGTAATTTAGCCATTTAAATCAGCTGTGTTGGATTTAAATGGCTATTAGATTGACCAATACTCAGGTCTCAGTGAAGACCTAAGAAGGACAATTTTAGATTTACAGTTGGGAAGGGAAGGTCTGGAGTTATTTCTAAACAACAGCAAATTCCAAGACCATCAGTTCAGAACTCTAACTACACATAAGTACAAGTTTTTTGGATGCGCCACTGCTTTGCTACTATCTGGAAGACGACCAAAAAATGTTGTCCTCACATCAGAGAACATTAGTTAGGAAAACTTCAGAGGAACCACCAGGACTCAAGCCTGCCATGACCTGGAAGATAAAGTAAAGGCTGCTGAACCAAAGAACACTGTAACAGCTGTCTAGCATGGTGGTGGCAGCGCTATCACATTCATTCTCATGATGTGTGTATATAAACCTTTGACCACAACTGTATCTGTAAGAATTCTGTTTATAGTTGCAAAAAAGAAAGAAAGAGAAGCTTGAAAAGAAAATAAGAGCTTCTTGGTTAAACTCGTATAATAGATGGGAGAAATTGGATAAAAGCCATGTTTATTAAATTACTGGAACACAGTACAGTACAGTTGAAAACAGACTTAATACTTTCTTGAGCTGATGTCTCGCTATCCTCTGTATTTCTGTTTTTCCCTTTTCTTTTTTTGTTCTTCTTATTGTTATAGTTTATTTCCTTTATGTTTGTATTGGTGATACATTGCAATTCAATTCAGTTTTTATGTATATAGTGCCAAATCACAATAACAGCTGCCTCAAGGCACTTACAAGGTTCTTTAATTTTATTAATGCAGACTAAACTGGTAAGTTAAAAAAAGAAGAAATGACTCCCTGGAAGAAGTCGCAGTTCTCCCCAAAAACATATTTTTTGCTGTTGAAACGGGCTGTTTTCAGTTTGCAGAAAGAGTTTTAACCTGCAGTTTTGTGTCTGGCCATGAATCTCTTGCAGCAATACACGATGCAACAGCTGCTGCAATGCACCAGTGCCGCAGACTGCTTATCATCTTATCACCTGAGGGGAAAACAGAGGAAAGCACTTGCATATGTGACAATCAAAGCCAAGTGTGGTATGAGCAGAAAGTTGGCCTTCATGATGCTTTGACGAAGAATGATCCCACAGTTATTCTGGTGGAAATTGGTAAATGATTCCTCATTTTTCAAAAAACTCTAGCCACATGAATTCTGTTAAGTCACGAGTTATATGACTCAGCATTCACGCCCTATTTAGTCATGCATAATGCTTTGCAGGCATCAAGTCCACTTTTTAGAAATTGCGTAAATTTATAGACTGGAGAAAGATGGAAACAATTAAAATTTTCTCTTTCTGACCTTTAAAACTTAGCAATTCAAATTGAATCTTAATATCTTCTTTGTAACAAAAGAACAATTCTCAGAGTCTACTTCCAGCTTTTATGCTAAGCTAACTTGACAAGTACGTTTTGACAAGGAGTAAAGTGTGTTCATCTCTGGACTTGTTGCACTCGGTCAGCACTTCATTTAATAAAAATTAAAATGTCAGCTTATTAAACGTGTTTATTTTCATTTATATTTAAAATGTTTTTCTTTTTTGCCAGATGGTCCAGTGGATTATAGTCACTTGCCAGAGTCTCTGCGTTATATCAAGAGGAAACAAGGAGCCCTGAAATGGAAGAAAGACTTTCTTGAGACACACAAATTCTCAGAATTATACTCAAAGAGAAACTTTTGGACAAATCTCAGGTACCACATGCCCCCAGTACCTGCAAGAAGGCTCCAGACTGTTGTCTAAACGAAATCTTAAAGTTTTATTGATGGGATTCATCCATCAGGCCTGTTTCTTGGAACACTTGACACATGGAAACTTTTACATGTTTACAGCTGTCGTCACCTGTATTTTTAAGACTCACTAGGACTACAATAAGCAAGCCCACACATTCCTCTGCACAATGAATTTCACAACATGTGCAACAAGGATGGAGGGCATCTGCTGGACTTTTCTATTGGTGCATGTTTGCTATTACTTCCTTCATAAGTGATAGCAATACATTTTTTCTACATTTGAATTGTATTTTTTATACACTTATAATATATCATCAGGCGTGATAGCAACTTTTAAAATTGCACCTTTCCTTTATGGAAGGGAGCAGGCTATGTACATATTTGAAAGGATAATTATTTTTTATGTTGACAGCATTGTTTATTTTTGTACTGAATGATGCATTTTTGAATGATACATATTTATATTCTGTTATTTAAGTATTTGTGACTGAGTATAAATGTTTAAGTATTATATATTTTGTATTCTTTTTTTCCAAGTTTCTCTTCCAAGTATTGCTTACTGATTGTGTCTCTTCATCACAACAGTTTAATCAGAATAAAAGATTAAAACTTATTCAGTAGAATAGTTTTAGGCAATGGCATTCCATCAGGACAAGCACCTAGTCAAATTCAAAATTCGACATTAATTAAAACATAGCAAGAGGAAGCGATATCTCTACTTTCATGTCAAACAGTGCTCTGTCATGATGCATGTCGCCTGTTTGCATCCATCCCTACATCACTGGAATCTTGTGGACGCTTTTGGGTATGATTGTTGAAAGCTGCACTTGGCTTGGATCCCAATGGAAGCAGTAGCGTGTCTCCGTTTTATGAGCATGTCTGTGTCCCATGAACGATAGCTGGAGCTTGTCAAGCCAAGAGATCAGCAGCTTTTTCTGACTGATTTTGCATGTTCATTGTGCATAAAGTCCAGTTTTTGATGAGAGACTGATAGAATATTAGCGTACTAGACAAGATGCTGCTGGATCTGCTTCACTGCTGTAAGATCAAGTAACAGCTTTGCTTTGTGTGGAAACACAGCTAGCATTAGCAACTAGAGTCTTCTGTGATAAGTTTCCTCTTACTGGCTATCTTGGACAACATGTGTGATGTAGAGGAATTAGAGTGCTGTATAACGAAGTCTTCATTACTCCTTTAGCACATTAGCAAGGAAAAGCTTGATAATAAAGAGTGGGTGCAAGATCCAGTTTATTTAAACAGAAGAGGTGCAGTCTCATGTTCAGGGACAGCCACTACAAATATGATCAAATAGGGAGTATGAAGCATTTAAAAATTAGCTCAGCCTTAATGACTTTGGCAGTATTTTTAATCTATACAACACAGATGAGGAACATTTCACCACAGTTTTGTTTATAGTGTTTAATTGCCACTTTTGCAAGAAGAATGGTTTTAAAAATTCCCTCCATCCCTCATTGTCACCTAATAGTAAATGAATTTCAGTAATGTAGAAGATATTTAACTATACAGGTAAGAATATTTACAATTTTCAGCCAGGTTTGAATATAAATATGAACATGTCCATGTAACGAGGCTGTTAGCATTTGAAACATTTAGTGCTTTGTATGCTGAAGAACAGGAAACCAGTCATAACTGAATCAGGTCATTTTAAGGGCAATACACCTTAAAAACAAGATATCATGATCTTGAAGTGGAAAAACCTCTAAATGGAACCCCCCCCAAAAAAAACAGTGCGCTAATATTAGCCAACTGATGTTTTGGAACCCTCCAAGATCCTCCATCTGATGGAAAGACACCATCTAAATACGCATAATAACCATAATGCTGTGCTTTTTCTTGTTACCAGTGCTGTGTCCCTTCCAAAGGTCAAATGGAGCTAGGGGAACCAGATAATAATAATAATAATTTAATAAAAATCAGTTTGTGTGTGAAGAGGGCCAGGTTTGTAATTTAGATTTATCCAAAACACAAATATATCCAGATATATGCAATTTAAACACAGTAAAAGTTTGCAGGTTTGACACTGACCCAATCTCCTCCTAAATAAGTACAAAATGCATATGTTACCCTCACTGTATACATGCAGAAAAAGACAAATGAAAAATTAAACATTCAGAAAAGTAAAAGCATCTCTAAAGCTATTATAAAGATTTTATACTGTACTGTCGAAGACTTAAAGACAAAACATAAAAATACATTTAATGACTTAGAAACCAGTGGCATATTTAACAGTTTCTAATTAGTTTCAGACTAATCCTAACTGATACTTTCTGTGCACTTTGTGCAATTTGTTTGAAGTCTTTAACCAAAAAATCCCCTTTTTTATTTATCTTGGTCATTTGATCTCCCTGTACTGGCAACATCCTGTGTTTGTGGTTTTATGCAGGGGGAGTCGTCTCTCTCTTTCTGTTTGTGTTGGCTGTCACCTAGACTTTATTCCTGACAAAACAGATTTTCTCAGAATTTTCCAAGCACTGACTGCTATGAAAGGCAAGAAATGACAGATCAAACCATGTTACCACTGCTTGTCTATATATGGTTTATATATATTGGAGGGGTTCTACTTTTGGCTATCACTGAACCCATTTCCATGTCTTAAATCTGATTGCCCGAAAACAGCAAAACCTAGTGAGTTCACTAATGGGTCACTCATGTAATAAATGTTTCGCAACAGCATATCAACACACTTGAACAATGTAACTCTGCGTAGCATCAGCGTATTACGAGCTTGTATACATGTTATCGTTCTCATAGTGATATTTAGCTCAAGGGATCCAAATTTGGCTTCAGCTTCAGAGCTGCTGTGCGGGCTGAACTTGGTGCTAAATATTGAGTAAAGACTGGTGAGAAAGAAATTAGTCAGTTATGCACAAGTATTACTCATAAATGATTCTCTGACTCTGTAGATGGATGTACTGCTGGAACCCAAGAAAATATAGTGCAACAATTTTGCATCTTCCTGAGAAAGGCTTTCCACCCACATTAACAGACTTTGAGTTCTTAGGGAGTGGGATTCTTTCCCCGTTAAACTCCCATAACACACAGGTCCAGCACACCAACAGTTTCCAATCCAGTCTCTTTTTCCCAACAAATCCACATTAATCCTAAATAAAGTGAATCAACCTCCTGATGTCACTGATTATTTTAAGAGCAAAACCCTCCAGACCAGGTTAAAACTATTTTACTTTAAAATGTTCACTTCTCTCACTGGAGTCTCCAATTTCAACCGGCTTCCCTACTCCAACTGTGTCCTACAGAAAAACAAAGAACATCCTTCCTGTTTTCTCTCCCCTTTATTGAGAAGGGCTCAAATCATCACCAATCAACTACTTTCTGCACTCAACTCTAAATAGCTGGCAGCTGGAGAAGAGCTGCAGAACACAAAGACAAAACACAAAAACACCAAAGCATGCAATAACTGAAATGGAAGATGATACCAACCCAATGTTTAGTGGAGATTCTCTCAATTATTCCACCATGCCACATTCTACAACATATATACAACCTGATGTAAAATCACTTTGAACGCTGTCTTTAATAACCACTGAGCTAACAGTGACTATATCGAAGCACGTGAAGAATGAAGAATGAGTTTCGATTTAATTATTTAGCAGTGGCTCACTTGGCTAGCATTAGCAGAGCTAACAATTTATAGCTGTGGAGACACATTCAATTCTCATACCTGGAACAATTAGATAAATATAACCTGAGATGAACAACAACACACGAGTGTGCCATCATGTGTTGAACAAAAACGAAACCAAAAAGCAGTGTGTGTGAAAAAATAAGTACACCGAGTACTACAGGCCTCGGTTAGCATGTTAAATGTTAAAGCTAACGACAGTACGAATGGAAAAAGTAGCATTAGAGGTAGTAAATAGCTTTTTTGGAAGGGTTGCTAGGAGAAAACTTCACCTCCTTAAAAATAACATGAAAGCACAGATAACGAATGGAAAAAGTAGCATTAGAGGTAGTAAATAGCTTTTTTGGAAGGGTTGCTAGGAGAAAACTTCACCTCCTTAAAAATAACATGACAGCACAGATAACGAATGGAAAAAGTAGCATTAGAGGTAGTAAATAGCTTTTTTGGAAGGGTTGCTAGGAGAAAGCTTCATCTCCTTAAAAATAACATGACAGCACAGCTTAAGTTTGCAAAATTGCACAAGAAGTTTTTAAGAACTGTTATCAACAGTGGGCCAAAATTCCTCGACAAAAATGTGATAGACTGATAAAGTCACAGTGAAAACCATTTCTTCAAATTTGCTGTTCAAGTGGTTTCTATGAGTCATAGGGTGTGCCTAATATTTCACACTATGCAAGATGCCATGTGTTGCCGTTCATGTGAAGCTTTATTTAATTATTTATTTAAATAATTTTATAACCTTGTAAGGACCAGATGATTTTTTATTATGTTCTTAAACATTAAGCCTTAGAATTGAAAGAGGGTGTGCTTCTTTTTTATAAAAAATACATACTATGTCATATTGGTGTTTTAGTAATATTTATTAAGACATTCAGGAGCAATGATGGTGGTAGAAGTAACTTCTAAGTGGGAAAAAAAATTAAGGTCTAATTCTGGGGCAAATTTAAAAAGACCTTTAAAGTAGTTTCGCCGGTTTTTGTTTATATTCTGGTAAAATATCAGTTACAGTGTCAGTTATGGCAGAATGCAGGTCACAGATACATGGGTTGCCACTAATTCATACTAAGTTGTGCTATAAGAAGAATAACTTTATTGATCCCGAAGGGAAATTCCTATGTCTGATATAACTCATCTGCAGTATGATATGAGAATTAAAATATATGAAGTCAGCTACTGGCTGACTGATAGAACATCTGGAGCTGATAGAACATCTGGAGTAATGTTCTATCTGTAGCTGTTCTTGCTAAATAATGCTATGTAAGAATTAAAATCAAAAAAAGCTTTTCATGATTTCTGTGCTTTTGAGGCAGCAAATGTTATTATTTTCAGATTAAGTTTTTCTGACCAACAATTCATTTTTAATTCACTGTCATCATTTTCCTGATAACAACCCAGCCAGTGTACTTCAGGCCCGAATTTTGATCAGTGGGGAGGGTTTATTGACTGGAAGTGGTGAATGTCACATCTGCTTAGGGAATTCCCTAACTGGAAAAACCCACATGCAGTGCTTACTTGAAAGGGCATATTTGCCCATTGTGTGTAGTTTCCAGTCATGGAAAAATGTGATTATAATTCCCAGAGCGGGATAAGCCAAGCATTCCTTGGTGTTTGAGCAGGTCTCACTTTAAGGTGCGTGTATGGGCTCGTGATCCTGTTGTAAAATGAATTTCACAGTGTGAAAAGTGTCTCTGATGTGGTAATGAACTTCACATGTAATTTTTCACCTACAAGAAATGGTAGAAACTGTATATTAGATCAACTGGACTAGAGAACACCAAGCTATCGTTTCAGTGCCACTTTATCTGCTATACCTGAACTAATAATAAAAATATTGCCAGGAGGCGTTACAAGACAATCCACCAAGTGGGGGCTCAAGCATGTGACCCTAACATTACTAAGTCAGAATCTTGGTATCGATACAATC
Organism: Oreochromis aureus; assembly: GCF_013358895.1. Lineage (NCBI taxonomy): Eukaryota > Metazoa > Chordata > Actinopteri > Cichliformes > Cichlidae > Oreochromis > Oreochromis aureus. The sequence goes on from NC_052957.1 coordinate 27,252,995, forward strand.
GATATTTGGATCGATCCGTCTGTTCAGATCTGTATAAACAAGCTCCCTGTGCAGCACAATACAGATATATTACACAGGTACACTGCTGAAAGTCTACATAAATGCTACGAACATCTGTCATCCATCCATTCTCTTCTGCTTATCTTTATCTTAAGGATTTGTAACAAATTCTATTATGGCTGAAACACATTTAAATAACAAAAACAAGAAAATGTGCCTAAACGTGTGTGTTCATTTCTAATTTTGATCTGCCGAGTGGCTTTTAGTGATATGGATTTCTATGTTACGTCTACACTATGTCAGCATTAATATGTGGTTGCTTTGTTCAGGTGAATATGTAGTTTTTCAAATGTGCCTGTTGAAGTAACAGTCACACTGCTGTTGTTGTGACTGTTACGTAAGCATGGGCCCACCCCGGGTTCATACGTCACAGGCTCTCATTTGGACAACGTGAGAAAAGAGAAAGAGGCTGGTGACGAAGCGTGTGTGAGAGAGAGAGAGAGAGAGAGAGAGAGAGAGAGAGAGAAACCATGCCAAACAACCATACCGGCAGCATCGAGCTGATTACACTCCAGCGGCCAGCACACACACTTTTGTGAGGTAAGCAAACACTTTCATCACTACTAACAATTTTAACTTCCTTGCTTTAGGATATGCTAAGGTACTAAATAGGTATACTCCAAGTTAAGTGACAGAAAAAAGAACTAGGGTGAGAAGTTAACTTATAAACTTTATAAAGGCTTTACAGATCTTCTCAGATCTCTTCCATAGTTATTTCCACAGCATCTGGAAAACAAAACTGTTAAAGCTAGCAATACTTTAAACTCATAGTGGATCGAATCATTATTCAATTTGAATTATTCAAGAATTATTATAAGAATTATTCATAATTTTAACACTTTGATTTGATATGAGCTCAAGCTTCAAAATTAGGAACTTCCTGTATAGAAGATATGACTCAAAGTGCAACTTGACTGAGCGGTTACAAATATTGGTGAACATTTGTAGCAATTCTATGTAAACAGCCTCTCTACTGAAGATGAATGTGGTGTGTCTCTGTTGCTACAACTAGAAACTCTTGACAGGTTGTTATACTGTCGGCACTGTAACATGATGTGACTTGTGTTCACTATCTCCTTTTGCTGTTTTTTTAACTGTTATTTCTTATTCAGCCACTGAGTCTGTCAAGGACATTGTGAGAAGTGTTGCACCATGCGAAAAGTCCTTAAATGACAAGATGATTAAGTTTGATAACCAGGAATTACTTGATAACAATCTTCACAACTGATTCGTGTTATATTCTGCAATCAGTCATCAATTTCTTCTGCAACTTCTTCCGACAAGTTCCTGTGTTATCAGTCCACTGAAAGGCCGCTAAGGTGATAGCTTTCTCAATCTCCAGCTAACGGCTGGGTCAAAACCAAAGGAAACATGCAAGCCTGAGAAAAACAAAACACACAGCATTCTGTTCTTCTTCATAACTGTCATAATATCTGTGGAACAGACAGGGAGAAGCACTTTGAGCTATTGAGGCTGTGGTAAAAGCTTAAGTGCAGGGCTGAGAGTGTATGAGTAAAGCAAGTTAATAAGTTAGTGTAATTAAATATGAAATATGTCACATGATTCAGAACAGTGTGGTTTAACTTTGAATGTCCTTTGTCTCTCTCTCTCTCAGCTAATGGATGCTTTCCAGCTTCTCTTTCTTGTTGCAGTGGTGACCTCCATATCAGAATGGAAATCAGGTGGTGTATACTGTACATGATTCAGCTGCATGTGCGGTTTAACCTTGCAATGAAACCATGGTGAAGCTGTGGTTTCATTGCAAGTATTAATCAGGCTCATACAGCCACTGATGTGAAATACATATCATGACAATTTTGAGCAAGCTGTAGGAAAAGTCAAATCAAATGTTATCATTGATGGGTTAGCAAAACATCAAAGCCAAGACGCAGAAGGTAAAAATGTATGGCAAGACAGAAAGGCCAAAAAATCTTTAAAAACATTAAGGCGAAAAAGAAAAGGAGCATTTCATAAACTTTTTCATGTCATGGTATGGCATTGTAGCATCTGCAACACACCTTTCACATTTGCATTTGCACTTATCATCACCTCTATCTGCTTCTCCCTCAGTTTCAGATTCCTGCAATTCACAATGTAAGACCATGAATGAGGAGAGCTTTAGAGTTCTTGAAGGGGAGTCTTTTTTTTTTGTACCTTACATTATTTTCAAACCAAACTTCAACAATAAAAATTTTACATGGTACAAATATGTCACCCAAATTCAGAATATTTCCTCTGATAAGAAAGCCCGGGTGCATTACCAAGGCGAAGCACTCTTTCTCTTAAACCTCAGCATTTCTGATTCTGCGTATTACACTGCTTGGTAAGAATCGTCTCTACAAAATATGTTACAAAATTTCTATCTAGCATCTAACATTAGTGATGCTCTGGGTTTTCTTGAACTCTAAAACAAATTTCTTCTTTTGTTGTCTCCTTTTTTGTTAATGTGCTTCCCACTCATTGATTCTCTTTTAGGGAAATCAAGTCTTCAGGACGATGTGTTAACCACGCTGTAAAAATTGAAGTGTACAATGCAAGTTACAAAGGAAGCAAGATGCTCAGCTACGGAGAAATCAAAAACTCTGATCAGAGCAAAACGGTCAATTGTCCAGATCCAGTCCAAAGGGCATGCAGTGAATTCAAAGGAAACATCACCTGGTACAAGGTAGGCCAAAAATCCGAGGTCAGCTTCCTGTTTGTTTGGCAAACTTGCAAACCTGCACCATTGCCTTAAGTGCATCCAGGAAAGTCTACGGGTCATCCACCTCTGCCATTTTAAATAAGGAGACATGAAACACTACACATACAAAGGCTAAGTGACATCATGGAACCCTGCTTTCAAAAACGGACATATGTGACACTGTCTGTGAAGCTGGATTTAAGAAATAAAGTTTTAAAAATCATGTTCCGCGCCATCTTATGCCAGTATAGAAGTTGATACATTAGTTTATGTTAGCTAACTAGGGACAGAATCAAAACTCAAAGGAAAATAACTCCACTAAAACTAAAAAAACAGTTTAACGGAATTACCTTTGTGCTGTCCCTGGCTGCAACAATGAGTTTAAATGTTTAAATGTTACATTTTTAAAAACCGAGGACATACTGTCCACTTGCATCCTCTGTCTCTTTAGCAGTAACTGGCCCTCGTTGTTTGGCTAGCTGCACTCAAATGGAAAAATCTAGCTGTTAGCCGCAACGTTCGGGTTTATAAAGCACTTTTTAAAGCAGGACTCAGAGGAAGAGATGCCACACTTTTTAAAACCCTTTGTGTTTTCCTCACATCATCTCACTGACTGGATTACTTCATATTAAAAGTGAGGAAAAGTGAAGCCCAAATGTAAGTGAAAGAGTCTGTAACATGGGGATTTTTTCCCCTGTGGACATGCTGATGGATGTTAGGATTTCCAATCCTATTGTGTAACAAACAGTTATGTTTTTGGTGTGATACGCATGTAGTAACCTATACTGTAGTAAACTGTTTGGCTGTGTTGGGAAAAGAAAGAATATTTTATTGCATAAAATAGAACTGATCCCATCTTGCCAACATCTGCTTTGCTAGCTGATTGTACCACGTGGTACTGGACCTGATGAGGAAAGGCTTTAGTGTGAACTTCAGCTTGTGAGTCTGGTGACTCAAACAGGCTCTCCTCCACACTGTCCTCATTTACAAACCAGAACAGTATGGCTAACAGCTGGATTTGGCAGCTATTTGGCAGCTAGCCAAACAGCGAATAGCGACTTGCTGCTAAAGACACAGACAATGAACGTATATACCCAGTTTCTTAACAACAAACTCATTGTTGCAGCCCAAATGTGATCCCCATAAACTGATTTTTATCGTCATTTTTAATTTTTAATGTCATTATTTTCCTCTGAGTTATCCATTCTGTCACTAGTTAGCTAACATAAACTAATGTCTATTAGCCACAAACAAACGACCAACCACAGGACATACTGGCAGAAGATAAACATGTTTTTAAAACTTAAATCCAGCTTTTTACAGATAGTGTTACATCTATGTCAGTTTTTGAGAGCAGGGCTCAGTGGTGTAAATTAGCCTTTATATGTGTAGCATTTCATGTCCCCTATAAGGTGTGTGTTTGCCAGTTGTTTGTTACGCTGAATGTTTTGGTGCTTGGTCATTTTGACTACACGTCATGTCTGGATTTTTCTGATCGTTTTTGGATCAACGTCATTGGATTAATTGATGGTATGACCCTGCCTGGTTTATGACTCTGGATACTTTGCTAAAAAGGTGCAAGAGCTAGTTGCCAACCAGCATCAAGCTGCAAAGCTAAGAGGTGCCAGAACGTTGATGACATTAAAATGTTGCTTGACTTCTGAACAAAGGAATTTTATTTAACTTTTTAAACATTGTCAATGTTAATACCAGTGTACATTTTTATGTAAGATAATAGTGTTGGTTTCTTTGCTATAGCAAGAACCTGATTACAAGTTAGTAAAAAGGGAGCTACTTTAATAACCTCCAAACTTTGTTGTATGCAAGAAAACTAAAGATGGAAACAACTTGTTTCACCACTTGGGGCAAAACGATATTGTCCAAAAAACCAGGCTATGAAGGATGTTTATTAACAGACTTGCCAACATGAGGCTTAGCCTATGAAAAACAAAGTTGGCCAGACCTCGTGAAGGCCTCTGTCCCTGAATATAAATCCATAAAGCCCTCACAAAGAGCTTACAGACACTCATGTTTAAGGGAGGAGAAAGGAGAAGAGAATAAGGAGATTTTTTGTTAAAAGAGAGAGTGATAAAAGAAATAAAACACCTCTAATGCTAAAGGAGTGCATCAGAGAGAAAGGTTTTTGTGTGCAAAAGTTGAATTTGGCCTGATGCATCCCTGGAATTGACCCATGTGAACTGGTTGGGGTGTTGACATGAATATCACTGATGCATTTCACTAATGAAAAGGCCAGCAATACCACAGAATGTTTCTTTCAACTCAGCCTAGTGGTTCAAACGGAGGCTGCGAAACTGTGTCTACTACTGGGGATAAATCCCACGTAGGGATGAGCGGAGTCATCGTCCCCCCTTTGTAAAACAACAACCTAGCGGTAGTTGACTCAGTTTTCACAACCGCTCAGATTAATTGCCATATCTGCAGCTCGGTTTAATGGACAAACTTTGAACTGGGATGTTAACACTATTTACATAACGCTATTTATACCAATTCCATGTGCAATAACTCAACTGTACATACATAACACTATTTATTACATATTACTTACGGCTTGTAAATTGTACATTTTATATATATATACACATCTTCTTCCATATGTTAATACTGTCCATATGTATATAGCGCTGCAGAACTGTACCCCCCCAGCATGTTTACACTGAGTAGGAGATGCTCTGTATCTCATTGTACAACTGTATAGTGACAATAAAGGCATTCTATTCTATTCTATTCTATTCTATTATGAGCTCAGGACAGAGGAGGAGGGGCTTTGTATGTGGACAGATCTTTCAAATTTAAGAAGTTACTATGGTAACAGTGATTGATAATGTACCTGAATGCATAACAGCTGCAATCCACAAAAAAATAATTATTAGTTGTATATATATGGAGCTCCAGGTACTAGCACTGAGCTCTTTAAAGACTGGATGAAGGAAACAATTACAAGACTAAGCCACAATGATGTAATTGACAGGGCCACTGTAATGAATTACAAAACAGACCACGTTCTTTTAAGTAAAATGTGTTGCTTTCCCTATTTGTGCCCTTCTCGGTGCAGGACTACACTCTTATAAAAGATCAGCATGAAGTCAAAGTGAGAGTGCATCATGCTACCAAAGACCACGAGGGCCTCTACACCTGTATTTGTACCTGGGCATACAATAACAAGGTGTACAATACGTCAGGTTCCAGAGAACTTGTACTTCAAGGTGAAACAGCATACTTTGGTGTTTAGTTCTGGATACCAACATAACACGTTGCGACACCAACATAAACTTGACTATATAAGTGTAATTGTAATGGTCTGTACATTTAACATGTTTAGTAATGAACCAGAGCTAAAGATTTGTATGCCACAGGTTTTCCTGATTTTTCAAACCAATACCCATATTATAGCATACCAAATGTCCTATCAGATACGGTGGCCCTGAGAGGCCAAATGGACTGCAACTTAAGAAAACACCAGCAATAAGAAAAACGCTGCAAAAGCACACAAAACAACAACGGAAATTGGAAAAAACAAAACACAAATAGGAGATACGACAACAGAAATAGAAAAAAAGAAAATGGAAATAGGAAAAAACAGATTTCCAAAAACACAAGGGAAGTGTTTCTGGGGAGACAATAACCCGACGGACCAGCTGCAGGAACTAAAATATGCTAAGAATTGCGCTGGGAGACACTTAAAAGAAGTGGAGGATCTATCGGTTTTGTGAGGAAAGAAAATATGAGAGGTAAGTGTGTTAGCCTGACTATTAGCCTAAAAATCCGTCATCAGTATTATATTAATCATGATAAAACACACCAAGCATGTTTTGGGTTCCTGCAACTGGTCCGTCGCGTTATTGTCTCCCCAGAAACACTTCCCTTGTGTTTTTTCCTATTTCTGTTTTGTTTTTTCCATTGTCGTTTTTCCTATTCGTGTTGTGTTTTGTGTGCTTTTGCAGCGTTTTTCTTATTGCTGGTGTTTTCTTAAGTTGGAGTCCGTTTGACCTCTCAGGGCCACAGTAATTAGAGGATGAAAAACGGCTTACTCTTTTTGGTTGCTTGCAGAGACAGCTATGCACCACCTAGAAATTCTGACCCCAGCTGATGAGTCGCGGGAGCAGTTTGCTGATGAAGGTAATAAAATCTCATCTTCATGTCAACATGTTGCTGTCATAACACTGCAAATACTTGGTTAATAACAAACACTGATTCTCTGAAAGTTACTCAATTAGCACTTAGTAGGACTCAAGTTGCATCCACACAGGGAGTGACAGACTCATCACTTAAGAAGAGTGGAGGTGGAGCAGTGTGTTTTGGGGACCAGTGCCTGATGAGGAGGGTAGCACACCTGTCTAATTAACCTCTCCTCTGGCAGTAGGTGTGGGGGGCAGAAACAAGACAAAGCCAAATACAGAAAGAGAGAAAGATTGTGTGTAACGCTTTGTGTGAATAAAATTGTTTGTAAAATGCAGCCCTCTATCCTTCCTGGGGAGAACTCACAGTGCTCCTGCAACTGCCACACTGGCGCTTTCTCCAGCACTGTCACCTCCACTCTCTGAGGTGGTCTTATTTAAAATGACAGAGGTGGATGACCCGTAGACTTTCCTGGATGCATTTAAGGCAATGGTGCATGCTTGCAAGTTTGCCACCTTCCATTTAAGGGAGTGTTGCTGCAGTCAGCGCTTACAGGTATCCTATAGTGCCAGTAGAAACTAAATACAGGAATAAACATATAATTAAGGCTGTGTTGCACCCCCTGATGTTTGGTACAGATTGGCTGGGGTTTAATAAACTGGTGGAGGTGTTATCATGACGACTGGTTATTGGGAAAGATTTTCCAGGCGTCCTATTACAACTCCACAGCTGGTCATATGGAATATATAAAAACTCTGGAAAGAATAATGGCCCAGTTTTACTGACTGTGCATTCAGGGGAATGTGCGCCTTTGTCATGCATCTTACCCTGTACTCCAGTGGGTTAACCCGCCCTCTTTCTTTCTTCTTCCTTCCTTCCTTCCCTCCTCCCTTCCTCCCTTCCTTCCATCCTCCTTCCTTCCTTCCTTCCCTCCTCCCTTCCTTCCTTCCTTCCTTCCTTCCTTCCTTCCTTCCTTCCTTCCAGGCTCTGAGATTAAGCTGAATTGCTCAGTTTTGTGTGGGACTAATGTGAAACATGACTGCAATGCCAGCTGGTACATCAACGGAATTCCTTTCAAAAACAGGGATGGTTATAGTCAAACTACCAAAATGTAAGCCTCTTTATACTTTACACAATGTACACTTAATGTTTTGCTAATCCTTTGGGTGGATTTCAACATGTATTTTAAGGTGCTTCTAAGGTATTTTACAGAATAAGTTAACATGATGACCTCTTTGAGGGCTATTGTTTAAGACTCACACTTAAGAGAATCGCAAAGATCTGTTGAAAATATGTTCAATAGTAACTTTTATGTATTTCCTATCCTTTGTCTGCAGCGAGCCTTTCTGCTGAACTTTGTCTCTGACCCTTTGTCTTCTTTAACAAAACAAACTCTTATCTTCTTTGTTAGAGCAATTGCGGAACCTTCGAAGAATACCATTGTCACTGCAATCCTCACCATTAAAAAAGTGTCTGCTAAGGATTTTCAACAGAAGTTTGGGTGCTTTGGCGAGGGCTATTACGGAAAAGATAATACCACTTTAACTCTTAAGCGGAAAGGTCAGTGACAGAGCCACTGATTGTTTTCAGTGAATATGACTGTTCAGCCTTGCTAACAAAGATGTCTGTTGACTTTTAGCGAACCATGGAAATGTTATTTTAAACAGTAATTTTGTGTTTCCTAGAATCCATAATTCCACTTGCCATTGGAGGAGTATGCGTGTTATTCATTGGTGTTTTTGTCGCTGTGTTGGTCAAATACTTTGCCATTGACTTAGCTCTGTTCTTCAGACCCTACTTCCCACTAAGCAGTAGCAATAAAGGTAAGAGAGTAAATATTTTTCTTGGGTGCTTTATTATCTTAGTTCTGTACCAACAGTAAAGAAATGAAGTACAATGTGTTAATTAGTCAGTTTCAGAGGATGGACTGAGCCAGTTTAGCTGCTACTCCTGCTCCCTGGCTTCAGCGCTATACTTTAAGGAAAACTGCACCAGTTTAACACATCCAAGACTTAAAAGAGGAAGATGTTGTTCCCTGGGCCAGGCGTGACTGGGAAGGATGTGGTCATAGACCCTGAATCATTATGTCAAAACAAAGGCTACTTCCTAAAATATTCATCAGCTTGTTTGCTGCAAAACAGTGATATCCAGTGGTATCCAATATGACAAATTAGAAATATAAGAAAAACACAAGAGTAACCTTAGTAAATGTAATTACATGCAAACTGAATCACAAATAAATAAACCTGAAACAAGTGTTCTGGTTCTACCTGAACGTTCAAACAACATAAGAAATGCTGGTTCGCTTTGGCTATGGTGAACAAATAAGCCAAATGCCTTCTGGAGAAAGGTTTTGAGATGGCATGACATAGACTCTATTAATCCCACACTGTGGGAATTCACATATTACAGCAACACAAGGGTCCATAAAGTGCAGTTGGAGCGATAATATATACACAGTTTTTAGCAGCCGTTTATCATGTGTGCATATTCCACAGTCTAAAAACTGGTTTTGGAAAGGTTAAACCAGGCTAATATTAAGTTTCTAGATTGGCCTTCCCAAAGCCCAACCTCAACCGTATTGAAAATTTGTGAGTGACACTTAAAAGCGAGATGATATCACAAATTTAAACCTCTACCAGTTCTGCCAAGAAGGGTGGTCAAACATCCATCCAGAATTGAGTCAGAAACTTGTTGGGGGCAGCTAAAAGCATCTGGTCAAGGTGCAACTTACCAAATATTAGTGGTAGTATTATCATATATTTGAGCCTGTATGCATAATCGTGACTCTGCATTTGTGGGATGTATTAAAACCTGTCCTCCCAATTGTTGTTGTTTTTTTTGTATGTTTTAACTCATTAAAGATGTATGCTGTACAATTGTTCCACCCTGGAAAAAGAAAGGTTCAAAGAAGTTAAAAATCACCATGACATTCATGTCAATGATGAGTGTTTGTAACTTCTGACCACAACTGTTTTACGACAAATGACTCATTATAGTGACAGGGTCACATTACATCACAATGAGCCAATAAGGAAGAAACATTAATAAATAAAAAAAACAACTGAGAAAACCTTGTCAAAGAAAGTACACATCAACTTCCACTGATTTGTTTGTTTGTTTCCCAGACACAAGTTTATATGATGCCTATGTGGTCTACCAGACACCAATGGACAAGATCACTGAGGACAGACTCTCTCAGTTTATCATACAGACTTTGCCCTCTGTCCTTGAGGATAAGTGCGGATATCGGCTCTTTATCCACGGGAGGGATGACATACCAGGGGAAGGTCAGTATTTTGTATGCTTTAATTGTAATTTTGGACATCGAGAACCAATATGTTTTGTATTTGTGATTCAGATTTTATTGTCTGCAGTGTTCTTTGTAGCCCAGCTTATGTGCTAAAGGGATACCAGTGTTGTGCTGCCTAATGTAAAGAGCCATCATATACCTGTTTTTTTTTGTTTTGTTGTTTTTTTACTTTTTGTTGTACCACAACAGATCGTCTGGAGTTGGTGGAGGAATGCATGAATCAGAGCAGGAGGCTCATGGTCATTCTCACACCAGATCTGGGATCAGGCTCCGTGACGACAGAGCGATGGCCTGCCTCACCCCAAACCTCAGTGATGGGAGGGTTTGACTGGCAGGTGAGAACTGAGACAGGGGGGAGTATGCTCATTGGCCTAATGACCTGTGATTGACAAATCATTATTCAAGGACTTGTAAAGCACCCAAATTATGCAAAAGTGCTCATCCAAAGGCTTTAAAATTGGACTTCACAAACCAGTGAGTGGGGTCGAGGTAGCTATGTTCATCTTTCATGCTGTCTGTGAGCCGTCTGTGAACAGTCAAGTTTGAGAAGACTGTACACACACAATCCACACAGAATTCTCTGGCTCACAGAAAGCTGGCAGGTTTGCATACCAAGAGACTCACATAAATATCCAGCAATTCCCACTTTCTCTGTCTGTCTTTCTCTGCTTTGCAGGCAACGTGAGCAGGGGCCTTTGTAGCATCTTTTTTAAATGGGGGTGGGAGTTGTGGAACCAAGAACAAGGCACACAAGGAGGTCCACAAGAAATCGTAGGGCCTTGCGATATAAAGTGCGTTGAGGCAACTGTTGTTGTGATTTGATGCTATATAAATAAAATGTAATTTAATTTCACTCAAACTGGAATATTTAGTCAGAGGTCAATTCAGTGCAGAATAATTTGCTGTAGAAAGCATTAGGCATGCTGTGAGGACCTTGCCAACTGCTCGGCCCTTCTCCTTCTGGCTTTGTAGGAAGCGAGCAGGGCAGGAGGCAGGTGAGAGGAAATACACTTGTTGCCCCTGGTTAATGTTTAAAAGGCTTGGTGCTAACATCCTCTCTATCTTCTTCCCAGTAGGCAAATTTGTTTTGTTTAATTATCTTTCTTTAAAATATGACTGATTTAGCCACTTCACACTTCTTCTCAATTTAATTTAATTACATACATTTTTGTTCTTTCCAAGAATATATATATATTATATTATATATATTTGTCTGTTTGAAATTTTGAGCTGGCTAATGACAAAAGTTTTCAGAAACCTGTGCGGCCCTGTGTCCCATTTCAGATTTATTACATGAAAAGTTGTGTTGCACAAGACTTCAAGTGTAATTTTGTGTTGGATAATTATTTTGCAGTGTGGAAAAAAGTATTGAAAAGTTATACTTCTACTTAATTAGCTTAATGGTGCACAGGTTGTATAATCAATATAACTGCATAATATATTTTAAATACTTATAGTATATACCTATTGTGTGGAATGACACTTCAGATTCTTTTTTATCATTTTAAAAAATACCTACAAGTGGAATCCAAACTGTAATATTTGCATCCAAAATATAGTGGAGCAGAAGCAGAATATGGTACAGCAAAGAAATACTTAAATAAAGTGCAAGTAAAGTAGTCAAGTAAATATAATAAGTTATATTCCTGTACTCTAATTTATTGGTATTGCATGATGTAAGATACTGGTACTCTAGTACAATACCATCGGTGGGAAAAGTACAATATTTTTACAACAAATCTAAGGAAACAGGTGCACAGAGGGAAAACAACCTTGTGGAGAAATGTAGTATAACCTCCGCACACTGTTACCATTATTTAGTCAATTACAACTTTTTGGTCCATGCAAACTTTGTCAGGTACAGAGATAAAGTGTCCATGCAAACATTTGCACCTATGTATGCATTCAGTAAGGTTCGGCCAGTTAAGGATGCCTGGCTATTAGACATATCACACAGACTGAAACATTGGAAATGAATAAACATAATGGTAAACGGGACAATGTGTGGCTGTCATACTATATTTCTCCACAAAGACACTATTTGAAGAAACAGACATTTGAAGAAAATTTGATGATCAGATAAAAAAGAGAGAGGGAGGAGAGAGGGAAAAAATGAAACTGAGTTGCAGCTAAATAAGTACCACTTGGGGACCAGGGCCATGTGCTACAAGTTCAATACATCCACTCCATATGGCTTTGTACGTGATGACCATCAACTTTATTTGCTGGTCCTAGCCCCCAAATGGCTGCCCTTCTTTAATCCTGGTTCTGCTGGCGGTTTCTTCCTGCTAAAAAGGAGTTTTTCCTTCCCACTGTCACATAATCCTTGCTCATAGGAGATTTTCTGAGTGTTGTGGTTTTCTCTCTATTGTCGTAGGATCTTTACCTTAGAATATAAAGCGCCTTGAGGCATCTGTTGCTGTGTTAATAAGGAATAGATTGATTGTTGTGAAAACAAATGATTCTATTTATATGTGTATCATGGCACAATGTTTTTATACTTAAGTTTATTCTAATTGTTCAATATACAGCACTACTTGATAGATAATACTGATGTAAATAAAAATCCAAAGCGTTTAGTGAAGGGGTGACTAAAGTGTTGTTGATCATTTACCAGGTGGGGCTCCACCATGCATTGGTCCAGAGGGAACTGAGTGTGATTTTGATCCAGCTAGGAGACACAGGGCCACAGCAATACACCCACCTCCCCCCGGGCTTGCAGCACCTGATTCGTAAGAGTGCCCCTTTGAAGTGGCCAGAGGGCTCTGGAGGCGCTGCAGCATGGAACTCTCGCTTCTGGAAGAGAGTGAGATACCTGATGCCTGCCACACCTGTCAAAAAATGTGCACAGTCTACTATCGTCTAATACATCTTTTAACACGTTTTGTTAATTTTTTTATACCATTATATTCCTTTTATGCATTATATATTATCATATAGTTTCCATTTCAAAGTCATTTTGTTCTGTGATGTTATTTTATTGAGCTAAGTTGTTTTTCTTGTTTTGGCTCCTAAAACGGTAATTTCCCACCTTGTGAGAAAAGCAAAGAATTTCTTATTCTTTTCTTTTATATAATAAAAGTATTTGTATTTAATTGCTCACATGCTTCTCACTCCATAAGGCTTTGTACATAATGACCATCAACTTTATTTTGGTGTAAGTAAGCAAACAAGCAGTAATAGCAGTTACACATACTTGAATAGTTGGTGCACAATTGAATATTTTGAATTTCATTTTGAATTTTTCCTTTCAGTTCCATTAATGGTGCCATTAATCTATGGTTAATTTTTACTAATTTCATTGTCAGTTTGAACCTTTTTATTAACATAATGTGGGTGACATGTTGAGAAGTTTAGAAAAGGCATTACAATTCCTGGATTGGCTAAAGTCTATCGTCGAAAAGATTTAGTTATTGTTTAAAGCTACTGTTTTTTATTTTTATCCATTTCAAAAGTTGATGAAAACATGAAATTGTTTTCATCAACTGAAGTTCTAAAGTGTTTATCCAGTAGAGGGAGACAAATATCACTGTTACTGTGTGTGAAGTCAATGGTTTCTACCCTGTGTTTAACTTTTTAAGAACACAGGGTTTATCCAGATAGAGGGACAATAGAATCATAGAAGATGACTGCTGCATGCAAACCACAGAAGTCACATGAGTCACATTGTGACTACGTTGCTGTTGCTAAATGTTTGATATGAATGTACTTTTTTCAAAACCACATATAACTTCATTAATAATGTTTATGTCAGGCTGGTGTTCATCGACGTAACTTTGTGCTGAACATCGGGGGGGTCAAGATCTCTGTCTAAATAAATGAATAAATCTGGGTGAATTCCCAGATGATTAAACATGCAGCTATTTTGCTGGTAATACCTGAAGTGAGTGAAGAAAATCAACAGCCTATTTATGCAAGATAATTCATAATTTTATTAGGGGGGGTTATATTGGTTGGGTCTGATTATTGGGGGGGTTATAACGCCCCTAACCCCCCTGGAAATTACGCTCCTGCTGGTGTTGCATATTCTTAGTTTGTTGCTCTTGTCTTTCTTCCAGATGTTTATTTTCTGCTTCTATTCCATTGTCTGCTCTTCTCCTCGAAGCTTCTCTTCTTCAATTTGTTTAATTTTGTTCTGTAAATGTTTCAAATGTTTCTCTGGTCGAACATTTGAAGGCTGCAAAAACAACTGCTGCGAACAAACCGACTAAAAATTGCTGCTTCTCACTCCTGTTTATGCAGAATTTTCAAATGATTTAAGATTCTAAAGGCGTCCTTGTGACATCATCACTCCCTAAGCCAATGGGATTGTCAATTGACATTTTTGAATGGGGATATTTTTTTTTAACCGGTTTTCAAATTTAAGGTAATATTTTAGTGTTTCTTAGTTTTAGATTAGTTGGTTAGTCTATTTTTTGTGCTTAATTTAATGAATAAAAATAACTGCAAGCAAACTAGTGACAAAGATGATGATGAATAATGGAGGGAACATGAATGTCTGCACCCGATGTAACTTGCAGATGTATTGAATGATGTTAAAACTATCCATTAAAAAGCCAGACAACTCCCAGGGTCAGTGGGTTTGCATGCCATACATGCAGTGCTGTGCAAAAGTGTCATTGCTTTGGAACTGAGTGGACTGAGTATTGATCAGAGCAACTAAAACAACTAAAAGAAACTTAACATGAAAGGAACTAATATGGGTTAACTGGTAGTTGATACCAATCAGGATTTAAAACCAAAACTGACCTGGGAAGAAAGAGAAATATATTTTTGTTTTATTTATTTATTTATTTTTAAAATTTGTCTTCTTCTTCCTTCTGGGATTTGGATACAACGAGTAAAGTATGCATATTATACACAAAAATACACTATTACCCATTTCTTGTTTTTATAATTAAGATGAAGACTTGAATGAAGACACTGATCTGACACGTAAAATTTAGACAATTGTGTTTATTGTTTCCCCCCATCTCTCTACCCTGTGGTTTAAAAAGTGAACACAGGGTAGGGAGATGATGGAGGAAATGAAAAGGGGTGGGTGTGGGGGGTAAAGAAGAGGGTAAAGGAAAGGTAGAAGGGGGGGGAAAGAGGGAAAAAGACGGGTTAGAAAGAAGGAAAGAGACAGGGCAGAAAAAATCCCAACAATCCCCTCTGAGCAAGCACTGGGCGACAGTGGGGAGGAAAAACTGCCTTTAAACAGGCAGAAACCTCCGGCAGAACCAGGCTCAGGAGGGGGCAGTCAACTGCCGGGACTGGTTGGGGGGTGAAGGTGAAAAAAGAAAAGGGATGAAGAAGGGAGGGGAGAAAGTAATTGATGGAGAGGTGTTTGGAGAGAAGGGGACAGAGGGCAGAGGAGAGCTGAAAATTTAGATGGAACAGAGGAATTGTGTGAATTGTGTATTGATCTTGAAAGACTGGACTGTTTCTTTTTTTCAAGATTAAAAAAAAGTTGGTAACTAAGTATTGCGTCTGAATGGCTTGGCGATGGCTCTGCCCAGTGCGCAAAAGAACCTGACAATGGCAGAACGCTTCGCTTTTGGTTTTCCCAGACGATCTTTTAAACTTGCCACAATGCATTTTGCAGTTTCACTTTCTTGTAATTCCATTGACACTATAACACGTTCTATAAAGCCCATGGTGTTGCAGAGGTCTTTCAGAAGTTTTTTGTCAATTGTTTTAAAAGTTTTGGATGTAATATAAAGCTCTTCATCTTCCAGTTCTGCCCATACATAATCCAAGAGCCAAGTGAGGATGTGATTTGGGTCTTGATATGTGCAGAGCAGGTTTGCCTCTTTAAAGGTTGTAGAGATGAGCTTGTGCAGGATGAGCTTAAGCTTTGCTTTTTTTTCTGCTTTTCTGGCTATACAATAAAACTCTGCCACTGGGCTGGGTTTTATAGTTTCTGTGGTAACTGATGGCAGTGATAACATGAGTTCCTGCTTATCTAACAGAGCCAGTATGACTCTTTGGCTATGGCTCTCTGCCTGGGTATTTAACCACCATCTGAATAGTCCCAAGAAGCGCCTTGCTTTAGTTTGCAGATCATTATGCAGAATCTTCTGTCTTTCTGCCATGACGACTTGCTCTGGGACAATTTCAGGTCCCGTGCCTTCCGAGGTATATTGGTGCAGAATATCTGTAAGTAATTCTGTAAACACCAGTAATTTACCCTGTGAAAGGCAATCTTGTAATCTTTTGAACTCATTTTTCTCTTTCTCCAGTGTTTCCTTATTTGTAATTAGAGAGTTGACATGTTCAACCAGTTTCTGCACTGACTCACTGCTTTTAGCAGCGGGTGTGCTGTGGCATCTGCTCCACAGTTGTATGGCAGTGCGAAGAATCATTACTTTTGCAAAACGTTTTGCAAAGAATGACTTAATCTTATCAGCAGCTTTTTTCAATGACTGCTGAATTTTCTCTTTGATTTGTGCAAGACTCCAAGAACCACAGGGCCCTTCTGAAATATCTTCAACCACTGAATTAGCAAGACTGGATGTAAAACTCTCATTCTCTTCAGCAATATCAGATAGAAGTGGGCTATATTCGGCGAGTTTAATCAGTTCCTCGTCAATAATCTCACTGAGTTCATTGACAGCCTCATGGATAACTGCACGCACAATTTCAGAGGTTTCAGTCTTTAAGCTGTCCTTGTGGCCAGTTACATGCATTTCTTGTTCTTGTTCTTTGCCTACTACTTTCTCTAGAACATTCTCTAGGTCTACTTTAATGTCCAGATGTCCTACCTGTGTAGAACTATGTGGTTCTTCGTCTGGACTTGTTGTCCGCCTTTTACATGAGGGCATACAGTCTAATTTAGAACAAAACCCTCTGATCATTTGGACGGCAGAATTAACCATTTCCTCCAGTCTTTTTGGAGGAACAATGCGCTGACTTATCCTTTCCTCCCCAGCTGACTCGCTGTCAGCAGACTGAAAACTCTGTACAACCTCTTTTACCATAAGATCAGTTAGTTCCACAGAGCTGCTTGTATGGTCTCCGTCCTTGACTTGCAGAACATTTGCAAAGGCCTGAGAGACGCTGTCAGTAAATAAGGTTAACAGATCCTCCTCTGTCGCTGGAATGTTTGCTTTTTTACATGCATGTACGATATGATTACGTATTATTTCTATTAAGTCCACAATAAACTCGGCCAGGAGAATTTTTGTTGCAAAATCAGGATTTCCTGATCTTAGTGAATTCCACTGTTTACATGTTATCTGATCGAAAAATGACCGGATAAGAGGGAGGACGATTTCCGCTGTCACTTCCTTAATTTCTGTACTATTAGTATTTTCGAGCATGTTGGCTATTTTTATTTGGACTATTATGGCTTATTTTGACTTATCGTATCAGTAACTTTCTGAAATGTATTTAGTTTTTTTCCTCCCTCCCTAAACGTCAGTTCAGTTATGCTGCGCTTAGTCCTATTTAAGACCCTTGAGAACGCTAGGGGCGGGGCCAAATACAAAGGATCAAAGAAAGCCGTTACCGCCCATAGCAATTGTTGCTATATGACGAAACCTTTGATTTCTTGTTGTCGCTGAAACAGCAGCTGAAAAACAAGTCACGGCGGACGGAGTATTTTAACCCTGTGTTTAACCCAGTCAGGTGTGAGGGCGGACCTGCAGGTATAACAGGTCAGAGCAGAGTAGTTCAACCTGCGGAACTCATCGTTGGTTTGGGCTGTGTTGGAAAAAAGGTCACATCAAAACCTGCAGGACACCGCCCTCGAGGCCTATAAGTATTTATCTGAAGTGTATTTTTTGGGATTTGTGTTCGTTATTTTTTTGTGTTCTTGTTTAGTTCTACACTGGAAGATTATTGTGATCTTGAAATGTAAAAATAAAATTATATGTTATTATTTTTCATCGCTCAAAATAAGTGTCATACTCATATAAACCATACCCGCTGAAATGCCGTGCAAGCATTTATCGAGAGTTTCAACCCCAGGCAGGCCAAGTATCTTCGGATCCACATATGTATGTGAGCAGCTATTCTCCACCACGAACTATGGTAAAAACAAACACAGCTCACGCCTCACAGATGACAGCTT
Source organism: Oreochromis aureus (assembly GCF_013358895.1). Classification (NCBI taxonomy): domain Eukaryota; kingdom Metazoa; phylum Chordata; class Actinopteri; order Cichliformes; family Cichlidae; genus Oreochromis; species Oreochromis aureus. The sequence goes on from NC_052957.1 coordinate 27,271,241, forward strand.
ACAGTCCTGTGTAAAGATGAAAGTGACTTCGTACAGCCCCGATTTGCAGACGCTGTGCGCAGAGGTTCAGGAGCTGAAGTCCCATTGTAAACATACCACGGCAGACCCGACGATGTTTGCATGAACATGCTTTTCAGCATTTCTTTATTGACCACTTATCACACATGGTTGCTGTACCCACACAGCCGGCTGTAGCTTTCCAACTCACAGCCAGACACACACCAACACAACAGCAGAGAGAGCACAGACTTTAAGCCGGTGAGGCATGATTGCGTCCGCCTCCCCTGCAGCGGCACTGCAGACCACGCCCCGACACGCACATTAACCACGTAAAATAAATATTTATCCAGACATTTTGCAAATATGTATTTTTCATTTTTTAGCAGCATTGTGCTTTTTTCCAATTATTTTTTAAATTCACGTCAAGGCTCCCCTACAGGCTGCGTAATTCCAAAGGCGATATAAGGATGACGGCTCACTACAGTTTTTGTTTGCTATATGAATAATTTAAGTTCAGCTTCAGCTTCATTTAAAAGGGCGTATTTCCTTTTTGTTATATTTTTTAGGAGTTCAAAATGTGTTCATTACATAAATTAAATTTTCTCTGTAGCACTTCATGGATTTCATAAGCAACACAGTTTAGTTGTTTATACAAAGCATAAAGGTAAAAAGCAATAACAGTGTTATCTTCATTTTAGATGTCAAAAAGTATTTGCGGCTCCCAGTGTTTTCTTTTCCATGGAAACTGGGTCCAAATGGCTCTTTGGGTGTTAAAGGTTGCTGACCCCTGGGTCAGAGCAATGTGACGTCACAGGGTTGGTTTGTTTGTTTACATTAGTTTATGCTAGCACAGTGGTTCTCAAACTTTTCACAACGAGTACCACTTAATAAAATATATGGCTCCCAATGTACCACCCTTATTACCCGCATTAAAGTACAGTATAGGCCTTTTAAAACCATATAGAGTTTACACAAGACAATTTTATTTCTTATATGAATGTTATTTATCTTAACTGTCATAAACAGGATGTGATAAGAGATAATAAGAACAACTGTAGTGCATTAAAACATTCACAGCAGGTGGGATATCCGGGCTTTAAGTGATGACGTATGAACAAACTACTCTGCGTTTATCAGGGCTGTTGTGTTTTTAACATGTTTAATGCTTTGTGTCTCAAGATTCACGATTCTTTGGGAAATGTGACCTGATACGCTCCTCAACTGTGCAAAACAGAGAGAGAGAACTTTATATACACCGAATGAGTATATACAAAGAGGACATTATGTGCAAGTGGGTGAGTTATATACATTGTATAAATAAAGATAAAATAGAATACTCTGGAAATTTACAGCTAGTGTATATTGGGTGGAAAGGGTGTTAATGTGTCTTGTGCCATAGTGAAGCCAGAAGGATGAGGATGATATGAGAATGTGGTAATGAGTCCTGTCTCAGTCACTTATGGATGATTGGGATGGCCTCAGGATAAAAGCTTCTCTTGAGCCTCTATGTTTTTGCTCGGATGGTGTGGAACCTTCTGCCTGACTGCAGAAGCTGGAACAGTTTATTGCTGGGATGGGACGGATCCTTCAATATCTGAGCTGCTCTAGTCCAGCATCTCCTGGTGTAAATGTCCGGTATGTAGGGAGGGGAGAGCAGCTCTGCAGCAGCATTCTGCCGTACGGATCAGTCTCTGAAGAGCTTTTTTATCCAGCTGTTCCCATACCAGGATGTGATGTTCTGTGTGTGGATGCTCTCCACAGCGCCTGAGGATAAGTCCTGAGGATCCCTGGAGAGACCCTGAACTTCCTCAGTTGTCGGAGATGATACAGGCGCTGCCTAGCCTTTTTGGACTGGATCTGAATGTGGGCAGACCATGTCAGGTCTGAGGAGATGTGGTCACTGAGATACTTTAAGGACTGGACCCCCTCCGCTGGAGCTCCATTGATGATAATGAGCTTGTAGTCTCTGTGCTTACTCCTTCTGAAATCCACCACCAGCTCCTTCATCTTGCCGACGTTCAGCTGGAGGTGGTTTGTCCTGGCACCACGATGCCAGATTCTTCACTTCATCCATGTAGGCCGCCTTATCGTTGTTGGAGATGGCCCCCAAAACCACTGTGTCATCAGCAAACTTCACAATGGTATTGGAGCCATGGGTGGTCACACAGTCTGAAGAAGCACTATTGTGTTAAACGCTTAACTGTAATCAACAAACAGCAATCTCACATAGTTACCCTGTTTCCTGTCCACGTGGCTAAGGGTGGTGTGCAGGACATGGGCAATGGTATATGTATATATATATGTATATATATGTATATTTTATTAGGTGATACTAATAAAACGTCGGTAGGCGAACTGGAGCGGATCTGTGATGTTTGGGATGGGGGAGGAGATGATGTTCTTCAACAACGTGTTCTATTTAATCTGAACAAGCCACTAAAAAAAGTCAGTCATCACTGTCGGCCTCTCTCGTTTTTTATTACCACTATTCTTTCTAAAGCTCAGTTCCCAGGTAATGCAGCAGTATATTAATGACTAACCTCCCGTTGTGGATGGATTATCTCAGTTGTTCTCTTGACTGAAGTTTATTCTGTTTACAGCATCCTGCCATGCAATTGCATTTGTCCCTAACCATCGAGAACCCTTACGTTAACTTTTATCAATTGGAGAAAGTTAGTGTTCATCCTCCAGCTTCACTGTGTTTATATTATACTAACATAGCTGTGTAGCTAGCCACCACGTAGCACACCATTATATACCAGGGAGCTCAACTTCAGTAACCCTACAAACGCCACTGCTGTTTAGTTTCCTTTCTTAATTTATATCTGATATAAGTGATATCAGAGTTGTATGTTTTAATCAATGTATTTAATATTTCAGCAATCCCTCAGCCAGAACATGGTATATTATTATATGGAGACTTCCCGCATACCACTAGATGGAGCCCAAGTACCACCAGTGGTACGCATACCCCAGTTTGTGAACCACTGTGCTTGCAAACTAGTAAAAGAACCAATAAGTCGGTGGAAAATAAGGACGCTGAAACGAATAACTGGTCTAAGGAGGTCATTTCTGTGCCGTCCCTGGCTGTAATGACTCCCTGCTGTAATATTTGGGTTTGTAACATTATTTAGAAGGCTGACACAATAACATGTTTTTTTCCAAAATGTTCTCTGTCACTGATATAAAAGTAAAGGTTGTGAGAAAACTGAATGCACAGAAACTTCTGTGTTTTCCTACAAATTTCATTACCTAAGAAAAACAAATGAAAATGAAAAATATATATATTTTAAAAGCAAGTACATGCACTGGTGTATCGAGAAAAAAAAAAGTTCTTAATTAAAATTTCATATGTTCGATATTCTTATATGCAAAGCAGAATATTGAGTGTTGTACTTTCATATTTTACAGATTTTCGTCTGATTGGAACGTCCACAGAGATGAAAAGCGGGGTCCTTTAGTGCTGCAGGCAGACACTATCCAGGGACAGAGAGAGAAAATGTGGAGCTGTTGGCGACGCGTAGTACTGCTGCTGAATTTTAGAAAGTGACTCATGTCTAGGCGTAGGTTTTTGTGTTTATGTTTAAAAAATGGGTTAGGGTTAAATGCTACAATAAATAGTTGTATGAGTTTAGCTTGGCACAGTTGACACAGTTTATAGATGTTTATATTCTGGTAAAATTCAACAGTTGGCCTAGATTTAGTCAGGTAACATTGTAGAGTAGAGCAGATAAAGTGGATTATGTAGGCTAGGTATCGTTAAAATATATAGAGTATTTGTAGGAAAACAGCCATTGTAGGCTTTAAAAAGTGAAAATACAACTCATTCATATTATTTCATACATAAAACAGAGCGATAATAACATGTATAAATCTTTATGCCTCTATAAAATGTTTCTCAGCTGTATTATTATTTTCAGTTGGTCACATTTGTTTTGGCTGATTGTTAATTGAGTATTTTAAAATGTAGGTATTGACTTTTTCATTGTTTTTTTATTGCTCATATGACAATTCTTTATAATTAAACATTATGAGAGGTATACAGCAATTTGAAATACACTACTGTTTAGTTTAATTTTCCAAACTCATTGTTTTTGTACAGAGTATCTGCATTGGCCAGTATCGTCAATACTTCATGGGCTTCATGGGAATTTTACTTGGTATCAGATCAGAAAGGAAATCAATGGTATCACACGTTACGTCATATTTAGTATTTGGCTAACTGTAATGCTTAAATTCCCAAACTTTTGAAATAACTTATTTCTTATTCTGTTTTGTATTGTTTTATTTAATACAAATGCAAATATAAACAATAGTAATATAATACAAATATTACAAAGATTGTAAATGGTTTCTTCTGCTTTGTCCTATCCATGTCATTAACATGTAGAAAGTTATACATGTTTTTTTCCTGTAGAGGGAGACAAACATTACTGTTACTGTGTGTTCATCTGCCTTCTTGACAGAATATTTGTCACAAAGTAAAGTTCCTTAAAAGGAAACGGGAGACTGAAAACATCCGATTACTTGTTTTAAGTAATTAGCATTTATGTACATATATATATCTATATATAGATATATATGGAAATTATCTCATATTTAAAAGTAGAGTTATCTGGTTAAATTAAAATGTGGTTTGACAGGAACAAACTATCACTAAATCTAAGTAAAACTAAAATCGTCTTATTTATACATTCCCAAGGGAACTCACAAGTGCAGATTTGTATCAATGGTGTGGAAATTGAAAGAGTTCTTGAACACATGTTTTTTTGTGTGATAATAGATGATAAAATAAGCTGGAAGTCTCATTTAAGTCATACAGATAACAAAGTTTCAAGTTTTCTATATCTTTTGATGTGTTACTGGGGTTATTAAAAAAAATTAAATAAATAAATAATACATGTAACAAATTGTAATGAACAATTTATGATGAACAGCACATAAACAGGAAGAAAAAGTGTAGGCTGGTAGTTACTAAATAGTGGAAAGAGGGTGGGATTAAATAACCTTATGCTTCTTCCTACTCCGTTTTGAACATGTAAGACATTTATAATTATTATTGATTTGTTTTCCTTTTGTTTCGCCTTGTTTGTTTGTCTCTTTTTCTCAGTTCTTCTTGTTATACTTTTTAAACTTGTTCAAAATAAAGATTGTATTCACTTCAGTTATATGGACTTGATTGTCTAAATGGTGGATTCAATAATGAAGTCGTCTGTTTTAAATGAAGAAATATTGGATTAAACTAACCTCGAACTTTAGATAATGTGTGTTTTATTCTTCTAAACACTGCATTAGGATGCATCTCCTTAGTACCGATGACTGTTGTGGAATTCTTCTTCTTATTGTTCCTGTATTTTGCCTTGAGCATTTAAACATCACAAAATCTGTTCAAAGGAATAGATTTCCACTTCCTTTGCAAAAATAAACAACATGACAAAATCCCAGATATAAAACTCCTCTCTCTCAGATGGTCAGTGATGTGTAGTTTATGTGATATCATCGTGTGTGTGATGTCACAGATCTGTCATGGTCCTGGATCTGGTGACCCTTTGTGTATATTTTGATTATCAATATTCTGTGATTTACTGTTTTTTCATGGTTCATCCTTTTATGTTTCTAGCTCCCTTCGTTATTCCTTATTATTTTGTCATTTCTAATCTTTAGGTTTTGTTACTGTGCCTCCCCTGTGTTCCTTGTTTTACATCTAGTCATCCTTGTCTCTATGTTCGTGTATTTCCTGTTTTACTTTGACAGTCCCGTGTCCTGTGTTATTATACTGTTTTGCTTTCCTCCCTGTCTCGTGTGTGTGATTAGTCCCAGCTGTGTTTCCCTCCTGGTCATCATTCCCTCGTTACCCATTTGGATATTTAGTCCTCTGTTCTCCTCTGTCTGTTATCGGTTTGTTCTGTCACATCTGCAGAGGTAGGCGGTGTGGAGAGGAGAGAGTGTGGAAAAATGAGCCTTTATTTTGGCTGAATGAAGCAATAAGCACAGCAGGTAACAATTAAAATTGAGTTAATGAATACTGAAAAAGCTAAACCTGGAACCTGACACATTCAACTAGAAACCTGGAAGAACAGCAGATGAACCGACAACAGATGAGAACAAAACAGTGCACTGCAAATGGGAATCCAGAGGTTTAAGGAGGAACGCAAACACACAAGCGATTTGATTCAGTTTTACGAGTCTGAAAAACAACAAAATATCGCTATTAGAAAGGAAAATGAAAAGTTGACAAAAGACACATTGTGAAGATACAGACAGATGTTATGTGAGTTTCTTTGAGAGATGATTTGGCCTAATCATCCCTCAAAGAAACTTATAATATGGATGACATCTCTTGGGATTTATTTTTATCTTTAAGGCTAATATCTCATAATTAGCATTACATCCTGTTTGTGGCACATAATAAAAAATATTTACAGCCTGGGTGTGGCAGCCTTTTGTCTCTGAGCCAGAGAGAGGAGGTCAATGGCGCCATGCAAAAATAATTTGAAATTCTAACAGTTTTGATAATAAATTTTGAAAACTTATAATTGGCGCATATTTGTCTTCTCTCTCACAAAAAACCCTAAACATCGCGATTTTAACCTCTCAAGGCTCTCAAACTGACTTGTATGAGAAAACTGAAAAAAGAAAATGAGAAATTGAAAGCTCAAATACGTGAGCTAAATAATCGTATAGAAATGAGAAAAGCTTTAAGAGCACTGGAAAATGAAGAAAAAGGCATGCTGATGTCTCCAAACAGGTTGTTCTTGAAGAAGATTGGAGGCAAAATTATACCATAATAAACTGAAAGAAAGAAAGAAGAAAATAACAAAATGTCTAAAGAAATTGATACTGTTCATGAAAATCGATGGATGGATTATACGATCTAAAGGCTGTTAAGGCAAATTATAATACTCTGTGTGCAGAGTGGTATCTTGGCTGGTAAGAGACTTTTTCTCTTTGTTCACAGCTTGAGGGGCCGTGGTCAAAGCTTGTTAAGGAACAGACTTTGCATCAGCAGAATAGTGAACACTAGAGCAGAGATCGACAGCCTCAGGATTTCGACTTCTGCTCTCCAAGCTGAAATTGCAGAACTCCAGAAAAGCCTACAAGGGGAAAGAGTTTCTAACCTCGAGTACAATTGACTGAAATTTTTTTTTTAAAAAGAACATTACACAGCACAACAATGTCCGGCAAAAATAAGTGAATAAACCAAAAAAGAAAATGAGAAAAGAAAAGGCTCTGCAAGAGCAATGAGAGTGCAAAAAGAGAATGTATGCAGACAATGATATACTCTAAAAACAGAACTCAGCAATTTCACAGACTCAGTAAGTTCAGACTCAGAAAGCACCTTTTATGAGCAACTGCTCAAAGAAATCACATAGATCTCTGATTTTGAATCTGGGCAACATGGTAACAAACCTAAACTTCATACAAGAAGGTTAGCATGTCAGTCTACTGTGTGAAGTCTGGCTTTATTATGTTGCATTTGCTTTATACCAGGTGCTCTATTTTACCCCTAATCTCAAAAATTAACTTAAATTTGCATTTAATTCAAATTACAGTTACGCAAAACCTCAACCAGTCCTGGCAGATGGCTGCCCCAACCTGAGCATGGTTCTGCTGGAGGTTTCTTCCTGTTAAACCAGAGTTTTTTCTTCCCACTGTTGCCAAGTGCTTGGTCACGGGGATCATTTGATCGTTGGGTTTCCCCCCCAACGATAGTATTAGGGGGGAAACGTAGTCATGTTTTTAGTCAGAATTTAGGTATTGAAAGGTTTTCCAAATAATGGTTGAAGTGACCTCCCTAGTAGTGAGTCAAGTCTGTCTGAAACTCCTTCATAGGGTTCTGACTATCCCTGTAAGGAGTGTTGTTTTTCTTTTTGTCTGTGTTAAATTAAAGAAGAAATTCAAACATTTTGCTCATTTTTTTTTTCAAGAACACCCTTTACATGTAATAACAAAGCAGTTCAAATTTTTAAGCACTTAATATTGAGATCATCACTGAAAAGTACAACACATCGTCAGTAAGAATAGACTTATTTAGGGTCTGATGTGCAAATAGTGTGAAATTATTCAATGCACAAACTGGAGCATAAAGTGACATATTTTGTGAATATGCTTTCACAATAGACTGCGAGGCATAGCAATATTGTCTCTAGAGCAAAGTGCAAGAAACAGATTTCATGCAGATGCAGATCATGGCCGCTAGGTGGAGACTCTCAGGCAGTCACGAGGAAACGCTCACTGCTCGGCTGTTGTGTAGATTTCCTCTCTGACAACCACGAGATCCCGACAGCAGCAGCAGCAGCGTCAGCATGCAAACTTTGCACTACCACGAGAGTTTTTACCAGGACACTTGTCGTAACATGTGATGGAGAAGGAATTCAACACGGGAGGATGCTACGATAAAGTAAGCGGACATTTTTTGTTTTTCACAAGATTTACAGTAATGAATAGTCATCGTTAACGACAGGCATAAGAAATGAAATACTATATCATGAAGTACTACATATAATAAGGATCATATATGAATCTTTTCACACTGCCTGAACACAAATGCACCGAAAGATTCCTTACTGATTCCCGGCACAGTTTACATTTAGGGAAACCAGAAAGTTTGCTATTAATAAACTAAATCATTATAAAAACTGGAACCAAGAATACAGTATGCACAGGACATATTTTAACTAAAGTAAAATCAATATGAAGTCGGTGTAGCAGCACAGACATATCCAAAGATCGTTAATAGATTATATGGGACAAGTATATAGTTATTCTATGTTTTTTTTAAAAAAACCAAATTAATATTTCTTTAAAGTGATAGTGCTGAATGAACTCATGCTGAGTGCAGCTTATAGTCTGCAGACATCAGTGCAGTATACAATATAATTAGCTAATGTTGGGATAAAATTTGCTTACTAAAACAATTCCTCATTAAATATATTCAGTTTCCTTGTTCTTGAACACATACAAACACACTGTCGCTCACTTTCTCACTAAGCCCTTTGTGCTCAAGCATGTCATCTAAGCTGGGAGCTTGATGAATTGAGCAGGAACAGGAAAAACTGATCGGTGACATCATACAGTGGCACAAAGGCAAACCGTTGTGAAGAGGTCATTGATTTTCTACACATTTTGTAGCATAATTTTAAGATTCTTCTAGTTGTTTATTTGAGGTATAATCATGTTGGGCATTTGCACCATACACTGCAGATGGTCACAGCAAACGTTAATAAACGAATGAATGAAGGAAGGAAGCCTGAATTATTAGGTTTTGGTGAGTGCTGTGTTTTGCGACAAATGGCCATATTTAGACATTATCAGCTAATAATGTCATGTCAGCCATAAACTGCATGAGTGCAACATATGTGTAAAATATTAGAATTTATAAAGCAACTGAAGCACAAATTTCATGGGTGGGATGTACCACACAGCAGACCATAACATTTTTCAGGTATTGCAGTTAAAAATGCTCCAGAAGGCACCAACACCACAAGTAAAGAGATGTAGCTCAGTGATTTGAATTAGCTGCTTGTGTTGCTTGTGTAAATATAATAACTGTGCATGAGATGATTTTATGAAGGGCAGAATAGACTATAGAGAGTTTTATATCACACCGTTAAGCATGGCTGATGCTGAATTATGAAGACTGACTAATTTTTGGAGGCAGACTCGTGTGACTTTTAGAGAAACTTCACTTTTTTTTGCACTTCAGTGATGTCTTCACTTTTTCAGCCACAGAGGTTTACACTTGATTTGCACCCATACATCCTCTGCATTTGTCCCCATATGACCTTTTACCTCCTTCGCCTGCTGCACTGAGCTCCAGACATGACTGTGGCCCGCCAGGCAGAGCATGTGTGTGTCTGTGTAAATATGCATGTGTTAGCAGAAGTAGGACCACGGCACGCTCCCATTGAAAAGAAAGGGTGATGGTAAGGCCAGAGGTCTCTGTGGATGACGTTTGGCCCTGCAGCTGCTGGAGCTGCTCCATGCTTTTGTTTCTCTGTGACCCTTCTGACCCGGCACTCGCCCTGATGTCAAACACACACACACGCACTTTCGCACACCTGCACATAGTCAGACACATGACCCCGCATACACACACACACATGCAAGGATGTGCAGGCATATATGTAAATTTGAATATTTGCTAAAGCGCCCTGTAGACACATACACACACAACGGTGCTCAATAGGCCAGGCCCTGTGGGGACGATCCATCATGACTTAATCAGAGAGCTGTGAATTTATGTGTGAAACACCATGTACATGTGTCTGATTCACTTTATGTAGCATTACGAAAATCATTTAAAAACAAACTCACTTCCTGCTTCAGATCATTCCCATATTTCTTTGTTCTAATTCTCAAAAAAAGTGAAAAAGAACTCCTCAAAATCCCGCTGGCATTACCATAAACATCAAAAGACTTGGAACATTGAAATAGTTCTGCAGGTCTGAAAATTGCCACAGGTAACTGGCAATACAGAAATATGGATGTTGTAGCACTCTTATCGCTTTCAGTTCTTTAGAAACAGGGGTGCACTGACAGCCCCTGTCGACTGTTTGACTGATATTAGCCTGCGGGCAAAAAGGACCTGTATCAGTGTCAGTCGCTGATGTTTCTCTGTCGAGTCCTGGCGAGCTTTGCTGGTAGCCAAGTCGTGTGCTGTTTGCCATTATAATTTGGTTTGTAATTTCCCAGCAAACAGTTCAATCTGATGCAGTAATACGTTGCCAGTGTATGTTTCAGTTACCAAATCCTGCAAAAAGGGACATACAGAATTTGCGATGCTTTATGTGGACCAGGGATGAAACTCTTTAACCGCTTGCTGCCAAACCACCAGTGAAAATTATCCTCAGTTACGGCCCTAATGTGCTTTTTGAAAACTACAATTCCAAAGATGCTGGCCAAGTTGCCATGGAGGTTTTATTGGCCTCAGTTATGTGGTAAATCTCAGTAATGTGTGGCTGCAGAATCACTCCATCTCCATTACACCAAATACAAGCCTGCAGGAAACAGCAGGTGGTGTGTGTGCGCACTAACATGTTTTCATGCTGCCTCCTTAAGTGACCCGGAGGGCACTGGCCTGAAGGCCAAGCTATTGTTCTTTCAAAGTCCTGAGTGACCCCATCCCCCTCCACACCCCACACACACACCCGACACACACTGGTCTGGTTTGTTTGACTTCCCTCTTCAAGGTAGGAGCATGTGTAGAGCCTGTTAGCATAGTATTGTATGTGTGTGTGTGTGTGCGCGTGTGTGTCGTTGATACCAGCTGGACTACCTCTTCCCCTGCCTGTTTCCACCCCTCGGGCCTTGTTAAAGGGCTGGAGTAATCCTTGCAGCCTGGATCAGTATTTATCCAGTGTACTGTTTGAAGATCTGCTGCAGACGCTGCTCCTGGCACTTACTCAGCCCTCAGTGTGGATTACCTTTACACCCACACTTATTTCTATCCTTTTTGCTCTGTCCTTATTTGTTTTAATCACTTAGATCATTGATTTTAGAATTAAAAAGACTCAACTGGATATTCACTGTTCACGGACATTAAAATAACCTTTAAATGGACGTACTCTGGGTGGTGTAGACAGGTTAAAGGCTATTTAATGTAATCTGCAATCTGAGCTCCAGAACTCTGAAGTGAAACGCACACGACACAGACCTGCATGTTTGGTGCAAACAGCATCAGAGACAATAACAGCCATCTCTAAAAGTTTAAATTTACCCAGTTGTTGAAGTTTTAATTTTCCTGTTGGAACTCATTTGATACTGCAGATATCCTAGGTTTTTAAATAGGGACATGTATTAATCCCATGCAGTTATATTTATCAATCAGTTGTTATTGTTTCCAGATATATTGGACATGTTTCCCATAGTTACATCCAGTTGCTGGGAGTTTAAATGTTTAAATCTCTCTTGTCTGTATTTCCTCATATGAATTTTGAATTCAACAAGACCCAGTGCAAACTAACCATAGACATCCTTTGTAGAGGAACCACTTTGTAGTGACCCACTATCAGACATGAGTGAGATCCTGTTCCACAGCTGGGTAGAATATAGATGAGAAATATAAATGTGCATTTTCTGGATTATGGACACAATATAGGAAACGCTTATTAAAACACAAAACCCTAATTTTCAAAATGCTTTTAAGAACAGATGCATCAACCAAACAAAAAGAGAGCAACTCTGACTCAGACGTGCAGTAACAGGCTTTACTGTCATGGCTGTGATCTTTCTGTCAGATTAGGTAGCACATCCATATGCTTCCTCCTTTGTCTGAGGCAGAAATGCTGCTCAGGTCAAACAAAACTACTCGGATTTATCTTGTGTACACAGCGGTGGCGGCGGCGGCTACTACACCGCGCAGCACTGTGCCGCGCTACGTTTCGACAGGGTTGGCAAGGTGCGGGCAGGCAGCCGGGAGCAGGACACCTGTTCATCCTGCGACTAGAAGCAGATGGTCCACATGGCGCCTGCTCCCCCGAGGGGAAACACTGTCAGCTGAGCCCCAATTAAGAAGTCACTGCAAGTCATAAGGGAGCGGGGAGTGGGGGTGGATGATAGAGACTAGAGAGGAAAATCAGTCTGATAATCAAATAACTGTGACGTGATAATTGAACAAATCAGACTGTGGAATTAAAAGACATGATACTGCTGCTTAAGTTAGGAGCCCTTCTTTACTTTACTAATTACTAACCCCGACACATGTGAGTCATCCAATCAGCATACACAGATATATGATATACTTAGCTATGCTTTTGCTGTAAAGCACTCTGTTACTTGAAACTAAGCAGTTTGTTTTTCCAAGTAAAAAAGTTTCAGATAATTTAATCGGACGTTTTTCTTTATGGTGAATTGGAAAAACTTGTGTGAGAAAAATGTGCCGTATTGATGTCCTCTTAAGTAAATCTGTGCAGTCACTTTCAAATGTTTTATGTGCAAAGATTCAAAAGGGAAAAACCAAAAGGTGTAGTCACAGTGTATTCATATCTGCAGTAAATAGTCACTTTGCAGTGTGACATGTCATAAGTTCTGCTTTTGATTGCTTTTCTCTGAGCCTGTTTGAGTCAGTTATTTTTGCTGGCACACATCAGGCTTAAATTCCCTTCTCAAACAGTTTCACATAATCCAGGTCACAGTTATGTTGCCTTTTGTCCAGATGCAGCATCTTTTTATCTGAAGGGATGTTTGTTGTGTTTTTTTAAAAATGCTTCTTTAGTTTGTTGTGAAGGTTAGAGTTCGCCAACTGTCCCCAAGTGGCTAAACAGAGCTTTGCAGAGGCGTGAACTGTCACTTGTTTCAGAAATGGGTGAAACAGCCGGTCTCGTCTGCCGTTGGTTTTTTAGCTTGGCACTTGTTGCAGGGAACACAGAGGCAATAACAGACAAAAAACTTTGCTGAAGTGAAACCTTGTTAAAAACAATCAAGCCATTGTCATCGGTGGAGGTTTCTTCCTTTCCCCTGTGCAAGCCAAACATCTAGCATCCAGCTTAGGCATAAAGTTAATGCTGTCAGGGAATGTTCCTTTTGGAGGGCGGCACATCTCAGTAGCCTCTGGATTGGTTGAATTATTATTTTCCCACAAAAATGTGGGAGGATAAATCTCAGATTTCAATTTAGTTTTATTTTATAGCTCCAAATCACAACAACACTCCAAGGCGCTTAAAGTTACAATAATACAGAGATTTCTCGGCGTAGGGGCTGTTGACATCCCTAGACTAGCTGTACTGTAAGACACGTTGCCTTTGTGATACTTTTTCTCTTTTCTAAAGGTCACCGCCAATCATCTGTGCTGGTGAATCATGATGGCTAACGCCGCATAAGATCCTTGCTGTCATTCAGGGCCTTTGAATTTCCCATCATCCAGGAACCATGCAAAGGGACCGGGGCTCTCTTTGACAGACTTTTTTTGTTTTTTGAGGAAATGAGTGTGTTCAAAGTGTGTACACAGTAGACAGTACAGTAACAATTCACACCATAAGGGAACCAACGGCTTAGACAATGGATAATACAATGAAGCATTTCTTTAGCAGAAGAAGTCCACATTTCATACTATAACTACCACTTATGTAGATATCAGCACATAACACACCTTCAACCTGAGGTTTCAGTCATCATTGGCGATGACTCCATCTCAAATCAGTCGAAGGAAATAATCAGTCTAACTGACACACATTTAAAAAATAAAATAAAATCCACACGGTTCCCAGAAAAAAATTTTTTTTTCAACTTTGTCCAAAATATGGATTTATTTAAGGGATAGGTGCAGGGTTAACGCCTATGATGACTCAGAGGGTTCTTGCTTTAAAACTTTAACAAACTCCGCACCTACATCTTTTTAAAGTCTTCCCTGTAGAGGGAGAGACACCATTATGCTGCCTGTGTTTATCATGGGCGTACACAGAACAGGTATTACTGCTTGATGTGGTCAAATTTGCATGTAAAGAACCAGTGATGCCTACTGTAAAAACATAGTGAGTGCTCAACCCTGAGGGATAAATTCTGAGGCTTTAGACAACAATGGGAACAGGCCAACAGTTTTGCATGGCCTGGACTTTCCAGGTGAGCCAGGTTTGGCTGCTTTTCATGCTAAGTAATTTAAAGTAATTTTCCTGGATTAAGAACCATGTTTACCACATGTAAAGTTGTTTACCATGGGTTTTTCCTAAGCAAGCAGAGGGCGGCCTTATATATTTTTTCTCTTTTTGTTTTTGGAAGACAAAAGACAGAAGATTAACTGGCCAACCGAAAAGTAAAACAAAGAATAAGGGTCACTTAGAAAAGTTGAGACAAAGAATGAGGGGGATGCACGTTGTGGTTGTTGTTGGTAAGAAGTATGTGAGATGGGGGAAGACAGACGAACTAGAAACAGCTACGGGAAAGCATTGTCTTTGTAATAATTGTCGTCATTTTATTTATTAAGAGAATTAAGAAAATGAAAGGAGATTCATTTTTACTTTTGGGCTCTGATAAAATAAAGTTCAAAGTAATCTTTATTTATCTTGTATTGGTGGAGCGTGGGTGTCGAACATAAGGTCCGGGGTCCAGAATTGGTCTGGGGTTAGAATTGGCCAGGCAAAGACTCGAATCTGGTGCAATGGACACTTTGGAAAATGTGAAGGAGGGCATAAAGTTTTGGACATTTTAACGTATTTTAGTTACGTTTTTCAGCATTTTCTCCTTACAGAGACATGATCATTCATATTGCACCACAGTATTTAAGTAAGATAAACAATTAAATAACAGAAAAGTTCCTGTTTTTTCACTGTTGACTATAGAAATTTTTTTCACAATGGGTGTCCAAATAACAACATTTTCTGTGAATCAATGGAAACTTTCTGTTTTATAGTTACGGGACAATCTGAGCAATGAGCTACTGCAATTTTTTCTGTAATTTTTCACATCTCTTAAAAGCGTCATATTGAAAATTTCTTATATTATGTGGAAAATCTAGGACATAATGTTGGAGTTGCACTTCCTTTTCTTATATTAAGCTGTCTCAAAGATTAAATATGTGGTTAAACTTCTTCACACTGTTAGAAATGGGAAGTTCAGTGGTCCAGCGCCTTGAAGATCAAAGTGGACTGTATTTGACCCCTAATATGAAATAAGTTTGACATCGCCGGTGTAGAGGTTGAAGCCCCTCAGTCCTAACGCCCCACCCTTTGAGCCAGCTTTCTTCTAATTGGCTGCCCCACAAAAACAGTTTGAACAGCAGGTGGCTGCTGTGCATCCACAAAATTAGCCAAAGGGCTACTTTTCATTTTTAGTCCCCAATCAGACAAAAACAACAACTAAGAACACAGAGGTACACACCAGATCGCAATTCAATAGCGCACTTCTGGGATCTGAGGAATATTTCCCACATTCTCACACACATTTGACAAGAATTCAATTTGCAGAGTCATGAACAATTAATGAAGTCCTGAAAGCAAAATAGGATCAAACCTGGGACTAGTAGTATGCACCTAACCAAGTGTTGTTAGTGTAGCTTTATGAGTGGCATGCCACATAAATCACTTTCCACTGAGACTGTGTGGGCTTTGCTGGAACATCTTCCTGACTGTCGTCCGCTGGCAATATTGACGGCATTTCAAATGGAAACATGACACATATCACTCTACACGAGACAAGACAGATGTTATCAAAGAGCCATTAAAGGTCAAAGCTCCACTACATGAGGTTCAGTTTGGATTTAAAGACCTGAGATTTGGTATTGAGATTTTTTTTTCCAAAGAATTTCAGAAATTCGATTATGAAATGTCTCAAATCTCAACAACAAAGCTACTTTCAGCTGCTCCCTTATTTACAAGGGCTTGCCAGCAGGTAGCTCCACCATGTTTGATTTGGCAGAGTTTTTTTTATATCGGATGCCCTTCCTGTCTACTCCCAGGATCTAACTGAGATCTTTTGCTTTTTGCTAACCAGATGTGTATATAGAGCACGCGTAAAAAGTGTGATGTGAAAATAGCACTTGAGCCCATAAAATGTTCAGTAATGTTTAAACCAAGGTCGCTGATGAACAGAGCTGAGGGGTCTTTTTTCTAACCTAGACTTCTACGCAATTGGAAGTCTTTTTGCAACTATAACAGTCGCCCCCTGCTGGTCATTAAGAATACCTCCAGTTTGCTTCACTTTTCAGATTTTGACTCTGGTATACAGTCTGTTATTTATATGTCAATCAACCTTCCCTCGCTGACATCTACATTTAGATTAAAGGAATTTAATCTGCTCAGGAAGGTGGAGCACAGTCTTCCCCTTAGGTGTTTGGAAGCCTCACACAGAAATTGATAAAAGATTAAGTTTGTTCACAGAATGTTTTAAAATGTGTTTTTATTATTCTCAGGAAAAATAAAATCATAAATCTTTTTCTATCTAAATGTGAAATGACTGGTTACCTTGAGCTGTTCAAGTCCAGCCCGACCTCCTTTGAGACTGAAAAATTCCTCCTAATTGTAATGGCTGGGGATTTTTTTTGTTTTTTTACTGCGTTAGTTTGGTGTCTTTTGCTCACTGCAGCTTCCTTCCCCACCTGCTAACTTTCCATCAGAGAGATGCATACGCACTCGTAGGCGATCACACTCCTGACACCCATTTTGGGAAGCACACACTACTTTTAACATAATTGTCTCATTGTCTGAGTCAAGCCAGTCCTCCCACCATGAAACAAAGATGTAGAAGGCAACAGCCGTCTCCACCGAGCCAGGTGTTACGCAGGGCTCAATTCTGGGTGCTGTTTTTTTCTTTCTTTCTTTTTTTTTTACTCATTCTTTCTTGTTGTGTATCTGTTTGTGTGTGTGTGTGTGTTTGTGAGTGCATGTGCGTGTGTGTCTGGGTGTAATAGCTCTAAGGACGGTGTGTCCGCGTGCAGCTGCCCGCTGAGGGCCCTCCTTTGTGTCCCCCTCCCCTCTATTGTCAACTCATGCCTTCTCGTCCATTCATGGCTGATGGTCGGCGGATGGTCTGGTGATGTGTGCGTGTGTCTGTGAGGTTTGGGAGGGGTTGGGAAGGGGTGGAGTTACCCTACTACAGCTCACAGTCCCTTTTTTATTGGTGGAGAGGGGGATGATTGGCGTGTTTACAGAAGGAGATTTGGTGAAGAGAGGAAAGTGAGCTGTGTGAGGAGATTTGTGCTCGTATTGGTGGGCAGACTCACAGTGAGGAGGGGACAGTAGGTGCCTTAAACTCCATCTGCTGTCAGTAACACTGCTAGCCCTGCAGCTTCAGGACACATCACTCTGTTTTGCAACAACAAAAAGAAAAAAAAAAGGAGAACTTCATGGTTGATCACTTAAGACTGCTGCCAGACTCGACCAGGAAACTCATTTTTTGCTCACCCCCACTTGGACTGGCAGCTTTCTCCAGTTCTCTAGTGGATACAAGACATTTAACTTCCTTTTTTTCCATTAAAAGGAAATCGGGCCATACTCCTGGGCTTACTCCTCACCACTTTACTGGGTCATTTTCTTTTTTAAAATTTTTCCCACTTTGAGCTTTGTTGCTGATATGATCCAGAGTAGCATGTCAGGAGACACCTTGTAGGAGTTCTTGGTTCTTCTGTGCTTTACTGCCTTGCTGTTTCTCGTGGAACTGTTCGGTAAGTCTTACTAAGCTACTTTTGTGCGTTTAGCTTGGATTCGCGTTTGCCCGTTAAAGATGCTGATAACACTGCTGTCATACTTTATCCTGGATTATCTGCAGTATTTTGATGTTTTTCACTCTTTTTTTTATCATGAAATCTCTGTAACCATATAACCTAATGATAAACATATGTGACCAGTGAACAGACGTGCTGTCATACTACAACAGTTAAAGCTGCACATTCTTTGTTGCTGTAACGCTCAAACGGGGACATTTATAGACAAATAATACCTGTTAGTTACTGAGTGTGATTTTTACGACAGCGCAGTTCACTCTGGAAGGTTGTCGTATACATAAGCATCACAGTCTGAGCTCACCAGTGAAATTAAGACAAGGCCGTTTGTGGTTTTAAATCAGGGCTCTTTGGGGGATTCCTTGGGTTTCCCCCCTCGACGGGTCATTGGTTAAGTTTCACTTCAATTAAATTAATGTAAACAAATTATAGATTATCATATGTACTGACGAACGTTAGCAGGGTCTGGACCACTAAATGTCTCGGTATGATGGGCTTTAGTTGAGCAGCGAGGGAGGCAGAATCAGACTCTGCACAGCTTAGAGGTGAAACCGAGTGCCACCCACTACCAAAAAGCGCCACATGACAGACAGTGGTGACATGTATCAATGAGGATGAATCTGGACACCACCAGTTGCAGTCAGGGAGGGTGTAGGAACAGGATGCTTTCAGGGAGGTCCCCTGTGGCTTCAGCAGGCATCTGTTGTCCCCACCACTCCCCCCAATCCTATATGCACCCCCACCCCCACTCTCCGCACCCTCTTTGTCCCCCTCCCAGCCGGTCGCTGGCGTGGCAGACTGGGTCACTGCCGTACTCAGCCGGCAAATGGCAGCCGTGCGGTGGCCCTGAGGGACTGGTCGGGGTCTTTCCTCAGGGGAGCTCATCCTTCCACCCCACACCCAAGGGGGCTAACCCGGGATCACGACACATATAATGATACGCACAGACCACTGTCAGGATGGGCAGGGTAGGTCAACGAAGTGCAGACTGCAGCATCTGCTCAGTATGGAAAGACTCTCAGCTTCCCCTCGACGAAACACTGACTCACCGAAGTTTGGTAGACAAGTTATTCTTTCCAATAAAATATACACTCGTAATTGAAACTCATGGTAGCTGGCAGTTTGTGAGACTCTTTCTTTCTTTATTTTATCCAAAGGGACTTAAAGGATCGTTACAGTTCTTTGAGATTTTGATGCATGTAATTAAGTTTTTTAGGAGACTAATCAAAGGCTATGCATGCTCAGCTAAAAGGTTCAATCTGATCTGTCACTGCAGCTCATCTTGTAATATATGGCTGCTCAGAAAATCAACAGTATCAACCAGGAATTGCATTTTTTTTCACCTGTCTCTGATATTTCATACTGAAAAGAGCAAAAAGGTTGGTGATTTGACACTGTGTGGTGGCAGAAGCTAACAAACTCACCCTGTAACCAAATATAAACTATGTAAACTCTCCCAGTGTATATTAACACTATACAGTCATCTAATAGGCTGAGCTTCCTCTCTGCAACCAAGTCCACGTTTAACCAGGAGACAATTGCTCGTTTTCTGTACTTCAAGATGGGCTATTCCGGACACACAGCAGTGAACAGAAAGTTCATTCAAAACTAAAGTTTAGCATGTGTAGGGATCACGCCAACTCTGAAACCACTAAGCTGTTGGAAGGCACCCACTCTTATTTTCATGTCGGCTGCACACCTGTGAATTATCGCGACTGCATCTTGCATTGTGGTGACGTTGTCATGTTACCAAAGACTGACAGATATACAAACACCTGCCAACGTACTCAAAAGTCTCCTTTGTAGCACTTCTTGCTGCTGTACAGGACTATTGAAATGCATTCTTCGTTTATGATCCACACCCACAGCATCAACACGTATAAAACTAAATGAAGCAGTAGATGCTGCTGTTCAGTGCTTCAAAGTTTAACTGGAAATTTTTAGATATTGTACAAATCCAACAGCGATATTATTTATTTATGTATTTAGTATGTTTGAAACACAAACTATAATAGCTTAATTGTAATCCAGGTCTTTGTGTAGTAATAAGTTAAAATGGAACTGAAATATTATAAGAAATATTACAAGGCACAGCTAATGGCATTCCTCATGAGTTATTGGAGTTTCTTTTTTCCCCCTTGGTTTTCCCAAGAACTTCCATGCAGATACATTTGTGTATTCACACTCCTTCATATGGCACACGTATATAGTGCAGAGATCACACCACATGTCACCGGACTGCCTTATGAGTGGGTTTTCACACTTGCTGTGTCACTCTCACATTTCTGCTGACTCCTCAGAGATTCCGTCTGGCAACCTGCGACTGAAGTCCGCGCGGCTGATGCATTAGCAGGCATGCTCTGCATGTTGATGTGTTGGTGTGGGGGGTGGGGGAGTGAATGGGTTTAAAAAAAAAAAGCCCCAGCCTCCGTCTGTGCATGCTGCTCGGGCCGAGAGAACAATACTCCCATCACAGGAGGACAGATTGGGTGGCAGCTGCATTGTTGAAGGACGGCACGCCAGACACACTTCTTCCCCCCCCCCGACACACACACAAACTCACTCTCGCTCCTTTCCCCTTTGTGCCTCTTTTGTTTTTTTTTTCAGGTTTTTTTTGCTGGACTAAATTATTCCGGCTCTCTTGTGGCATTCAGGATGAAAAACAGCGGCGGTGCAGCTTAGACGTCGGGGGTCGGGACATTAAGAGACCCCTGCTTTCCGGTGCTTTAGCGTGCAATCCGACAGATTCTTCTTTAAATTATAACAATAAATAGGAG
This sequence comes from Oreochromis aureus, assembly GCF_013358895.1. Lineage (NCBI taxonomy): Eukaryota > Metazoa > Chordata > Actinopteri > Cichliformes > Cichlidae > Oreochromis > Oreochromis aureus. The sequence continues at coordinate 27,292,169 of NC_052957.1, forward strand.
CGCATACAGAGTGCAGAAGTAGCTCTTTTGAAGTGATTTGCAAACAACTGGTGAAAAAATGTATCTACCAGCCTTTTGAAATAAATGTTCCGTCTTGTATGACGAGCAGCTTCATGAAGTAAACTTAAGTCTTCAAATACTACCAGACAGTATTTGTTCACCTTGTGTCAGCGCATAAAAAAATCTGCATCATTAGTCCAGAGGAGCATAACAGAGTAGTTTTCTTTCACAGAAATCTTTTTTTTTTTGACATCGTACTTTGTTGCATCATCTTCAAATGTTGTTCTTCAGACTTGTAAATAACATTCCCGTTCACTTGTCACAGATCTCAAGGCAGTTTCATGCACTGGAAGTACCCTCTGTGGGTATTTCCACAGATAAACAAGCTTACATGCAAACACACAGTTGTTGGTATTTGTTTGTGATGTGAACCGTTGTCACTAAAAACTGAAGCAGGCCCACTCTGTCCACATCATACCAGTTACAGGTGGGGTGTTGAAGCAAGTCATCATATGACTGGTTTTCAACTGCCACTTCCTTTTTGTATGCCTCTGTTTGAAGATCAATTTTTTTGTACCTTCTCGAGCAGAGGTACCTAAAAGAAGGATCTTGGCTCTGTCTGTCCTTTTTATGCATGAAGCCAACAAGACTAAACTAGGTTAACGGGTAACTTGTATACGATGCTTTTTCTTGCTTTCCTTCATATATATGTTCAGCTAGAACAGTGGATGTTCATATTCAATATGAACCAAGCATGAAGCTTCACGCTCCGATTCACAGAATTTTGATCTACTTTTGGATCTGTATGTCAGTGAGAGTGGATATTATTGAAATAGTCATCTCTGGCATGCAGCTTGGGCTGAAGAAGCCCCTCCCACCCGGTGTGCAAACCTGCTGTTTATGAAGGGCAGGAACTAAGCCGAGCATAAATAATAGATTTTATCTTTCTTGACTGGTTCAGTTTTGAATTTTATTTATTTTATTTTATTTTGTGATCTGCTGATACAAACAAACACCATTTTTTAATGTAAAATATTAAACTTTACTCGATAAAACTTATTTCCCCCCAATCTTGAGTAAGTTGGAGCATTTTTTTCTCGCTTAAACATTTAAAAACTACGTGCTCTGCTACTGGAAAGAGGTGTAAAAATGAAAGCGAGTTGCTTTAAACCACCTTAATCCAACATATTTTACCTTACCAAACAAAAGCTGGTGCAGCAGATTCACTTAAGAAAACTAATGTCAGGGACTTTGTATGTATTTATAACCTTTTTCTCTTTTTCAATCTCTATAATGTTTCCCTTGCCTCTGTTGCTCATACCGAGGCTGCTAGCAGCTAGCTGGTGGCTTGCTCTGAGCGCTGGACAGCTTTATTTCTTATTTTTTTCAAATGTTCATGTTTAGCTGAGGGTGATGTAAGTGTGATTTAAGAATATTAAATATCCAGCACTATCAAATAAAAGTACTATTTTGAACTTTAAAATATGCCAGGCTTATTTAGTATGCTAACAAAAAATATGGAACTAGACATATAGTATTTCTGAGGAAATGAGCAACATTTAAAGTCAACTTAAAAAGAGGTTACAGCAACCAAAAGCATCGGTAATTTAGTGGATGTTTTGTGTCAATACACTGGAAGTAAACAAAGACATTTAATTTCTTTTTTTAAAAGTGGTCACTGAACAATTTACAGATCACTCTTTGTTTCAGCCAGTCTGTGCAGCCCCACACAACCAGCAGGCCACACTCAGAGGAGAGACTGAGGCTTTGAGCAGCATTAGGGGTTTCTCTCGTTTGCTACCACAGAGGGAACTGAGAAACATTCAGGAAGGCCACATAAACACAAACACTGACTGCAGTGTTAGCTGTTCTATCACTGACTGAACTTCATAAACATTACTTAAGATTTTATTTTGTTGATTTAAATAGAAGTACAACTTTATGTAATGTAGTTTATGTCCAACTGTGAGGATTTCTTCTGGGCTTTCAGTGATCAGTAAACTAACTGGAAAACATAAAACATGTACTGTGTTTGTGTTAATGGGCAGTTTGTAATTTTTCTTTGTCATGGTAGCTCACACAGCTGTAACAGCAACGTTTGTTTGTGTCAGAAAGAGACGTCTTTTTATGATTTTGATAGGACACCCCACCCAGGTAGTGGCAGGAAATTTGAAATAAGTGGAAAATTTGTGTTTTAACGCAAATACCACTTTTTCTGACTTATGTCACAGCCTGCACCTCCTTCCTCTTAACATTAGCTTTGTCCAGTCAAAATGAATTTAATTTATCATACATGTATCCATGGCTTTTTTCATAAATTATTCTTAATTATACTTAATCTCCTTTTCTAGGGTGTTGATCATTTTCCTAAATCCCTCGCTGCTCATGTGATAAGTAATAGCCTCCGTGAAAATGTCATTGATGTTTGGGTGGTTGACCTTATTTTCTCCTGTCACTTTCTCGTCATCCCTGACGCGTGTTCTTGCCAATGCATGTTTAGATTTTGAACGTGGATCAAAATGTGCCAAATCGTTGTCATTTGAAATGAGTTAAAAGATCGTGATTTTCTAACGATTAATCGATTGTCACAGCCCGCACCTCCTGCCTCTTAACATTAGCTTTGTTCAAAATTTTAATTCATCATACATGTACTGGCTTTTTCATAAGGATTCTTAATTATACTTTTAGTCTCCTTTTGGCTGCTCATGCGCCAAACAGGGCTTTTGAACGTGCAAAATGTGCCAACAATAAAAAAATCACGTTTATAGTGGCTTTTCTCTCACTTACTCTGAGGATACAGATTGAGACAGAATAGTTAACACTTACTCATTGAGACAGAAAGTTAACACACTCTGTCGAGTTATCACACAATACGTGTCCAATGACTTGCCACAAACTTTGTAGATCTTTGTACTTACTATAACGTCGTATCGCCACGTTCATTTCGGTTTCCATTAGTGAATGCAATCACTAAACACATATGAATGAATTTTGCTCATATTTGTTTTGGAATGATGTATCAAAAAGAAGCGCTTTTCTATGTTTGAGTATGAAGTCAATGCACCACAATATGAGGAGACAAACAATGTCAAACCCATTTTAGAAGTTACAGCTAGTGCATGCATTGATTAGGTAGCGGAGAATCTGGCTGTTGGGCGAAAAAGCTTCAAAAAGACTTTTATTTTATTTTATTTGTATTACTGGTATGAAGCAGCAATGAAGTGTTGCATATGACAAGATTGTTGGCCTATTTCTCACTGAGCTGTTGTTTCAAAACGTAAAGTATTTCACAAAATAAAATGCATATTTTATTAAGAATAAGAATGCCTGCATATGCCAGAGTCAAGTTTGGTTCTTTAAATATATAAAATGAGGTGCTTTAAATCGTAAAGTATCACACTAAACAATTAAAAATGCCTTAAGTAGAGGACTGGATGTTGATTTAACAGTGTTTCTGACAGTGCTGCTGTTCTTTAGCAGATCAAAATTGCCCGTGCTGTACAGTTATTACGTCTGTGCTGGCTTCCCATCACTTGCTCGGTGCTCGGGTGTTTAGCGTTTTGTCCCTGAGCTGTTATTTCTTTGACAACGCAGCCCATCAATGTTAAAATGCAAATCAGTAGAAGTTGGTAAAGATAGTTTTCAGCCTGCATGTTTTGAGCATCATAAAGCGTGTACCATCAGCAGTCTTCTCATTTGAATCTTGCAGTCAGAACTTAATACGCAAATTAGCTAAGTGGAGCAGACAGACTCTGTCAAGACACATCCCAGGGCAGAGGAGGTGTTGCTGCTCTGGGCTCTGCGTTTTTTTGTTTTTTTTCTTTTGATGAAGAAGAGGCGTGCTTGAGATGGGAGGAAGAAGCAGAATAAAAAGGCCCTTATAGCTGCTGGGGAGAATTTTTTTATTATCATTGGGCCATACTTTAGATAAACAGATTTTTGGGGGTTTTTAATGTATATGACATTTTAATTGTTTTCTATGTAGAAGTTAATGGAGTACTGACCAGGAGTGTTTCTGTATTTGATCATAAACACAGTGTAATGTGTAACCCTGTGTCCTCATGTGATGGTATCACATGACAACTGAGTACATATGGAGAATTTAACCAGTTCCTTTTTATGTCTTAATTTCCAGGTACTCTCACAGGACTAGTTAGTGAGTTAAGTATCAGCAGTAACAGTGGGGTCAGTCAGGTGTTTGGGAGGTCACGGAGGTAGTGGAGCTGGATGTATGAGAAGGATTCATGGGCCTGAAGGACCATCTGGAGGATGGGACAGGCCACATCCTCAGCCCAGGGCTGGATCTGGACTACCTACACGTGGAAGGTGCTGAACGGCAGGCTGGGAATTTAGGAGCGGGTGTCACTGTTAAAAGCAGCAATACTGTTGGTAGCAGAGGCATTAGCTCTATCATTCATTCAAGCAGCAGTAGCAGTTGCAGTAACTTTTCTGAAGAGAGTGCTATCTCTGACAGTGAAGATGAAAGGCTCCAGACTGGGCCTGGTTCTGACTCTAAAACACCGCACCACGATCAGCTTCACCTACACCAAAGGGAGGAGTCCTCAGTCTTTCAGCCAGTCAGGCTGGACCTGGCACCAAATACGTCTCCTGGAGACCCCCCGGAAAGATTTTTGACTGACCCCATCACACACTGCCGCACGAAGGTGGAGTTTGCTCTCAAACTAGGCTACCCCGAAGAGCTAGTGTTGCTGGTCCTGAGGAAACTAGGCCCTGACGCACTTATCAATGATATACTGGGAGAGCTGGTTAAACTGGGAACCAAAATAGAGATGGATCAGCAAGGAGGTCAAGCTGTCTCACAGTCTCCATCGTCCTCTTTGTCCTCCTCGGTGGCCTCCAACTCCTCTCTGGATTCTTCTCGGCTACTGTGTCCATCCCACCTGCTAGAAGACAAAGAAAACCTGCGACCTGTTGTTGTGGATGGAAGCAATGTAGCCATGAGGTGAGGAAGACCATCTTTGGGAAATACTAGGGTTTTGTTCTGCTTTCATGTATCTACCTCTTTACCTCACAAAGAGTGTAGCTTTATTACTTTATATTAGCTATTATCTGGCTTAAGAGCCAACATATATGGCTAAGCTGGAAGCCATATAACACACATTAGAGAAATACTTGTGCTGAAAACATGCATTAGTTTAGTTTTCTAAATTTTTGTAAATCCAGTTTTTGCCAAAACCATTTAAGAAGATATCAGTTTAAAACTATCAAGGTTAGTTACATGTTACATCCTATACATGCTGAGAGAAGCATCAAGATCCCAGCATGCAATAGAGGAGACATCGGTGAAAACAGGTGTAAGACTGATTTAATCAGATTTACTAAGAAAGGAGTTGGAATATAGATGGGTTGCAAAGTGGCTTGCAGTGCTTTATATTGCCAATTGGATGCATAGAAGGGTATGAGCTAATTCTAGCTGAGATTGTGGCCTGTGTGAACTAATGCTATGCCTTTGTAATTTGTATCACTGGTTTGTAATTAGTGACACAAAGTGAAACCATTGTTCATTGTGGGAAAATTTAATAAGATTATGTAATTTTTGTTTCTGTTAAATTGTTTTTCAAAGTCAGTGAAAACATTTTTTGGACAACTATTTAAACAAAACCGTTGTCTTTCTCTGAGGGTTAGATTTACCACCTTAAACCTCAGAGGGTTAAAATAATTGGTAAAATGCAAAAGACATCGTTATCAACAATGTCAACCTGAGGATACTCTACATTCAGATGCCTAATTCAGGAGTTGGACTTCTAAGCTTTTACATGCAAAACCTGCTGTATTAACAATATGACTATGACAAGGAAACAGGTGAAGATTGTTTAATCCTAGCTGTGGGGCTGATGCTTGCCTTCTGTTTGTGCAGTCATGGGAACAAGGAAGTTTTTTCCTGCCAAGGTATTAAGCTAGCAGTTGATTGGTTCTTGGAGCGAGGCCACCGTGACATCACAGTTTTTGTCCCTGCTTGGAGAAAGGAGCAGTCGCGACCTGATGCTCTTATCACAGGTAACAATTACAGTCGCTGTCACAGTTGAAAGTCCCAGAATAACAGCAGTGTAAAGGATGCGATTAAATATCCTGCTCTTGGAAGCATTTCTTATTACTCTATAACTCTATAACTCTAGTCTTTCGCTCTATATTTAACTATTGCACCTCTCCTTGTTCAGACCAAGAGATCCTGCGGCGTCTGGAGAAAGAAAAGATCTTGGTTTTCACTCCATCGCGACGTGTTCAGGGACGTCGTGTGGTTTGCTACGATGACAGATTCATCGTCAAACTGGCCTACGAGTCAGACGGTATAATTGTTTCAAACGACAACTACCGTGACTTAGCGAATGAAAAGCCAGAGTGGAAGAAATTTATAGATGAGCGCCTGCTGATGTACTCGTTTGTAAATGACAAGTAAGGAAATCGCACCAACACAAGAAGCAAATCTGTTGGATTTCCTTTTAACTTCTTTATTTCACTGCACCTTTGAACATACTAAATAATATATTGTTTAATTGTAATAAAAAAGGGAGAATTTCAACTTATGTCTGGTTTTGAAAGAACTCATAATTTGCATCTAATTTCAGTCTGTTAACTGTATATTTAGATTCATGCCACCTGATGACCCGCTGGGACGCCATGGACCTAGTCTTGAGAATTTCTTGAGAAAGAGGCCTGTTATTCCTGAGCATAGAAAGCAGCCATGTCCTTATGGTAATAAAGAAATGTTTATGTATGTTTCTTATCAAATGTATGCTTATCAGCTATGCCGCAGAAGATGTATGCTCTTGCATAGTGAAATTAGATAATTTGTACGAGAATAAATGCTTTTTATTCCAGTACAATGTTGCCGCAAAAAGGTCTGAGTTCAATTCCAACATCAGGCCAGGGTTTTCTGTGTGGAGTTTGCATGTTCTCCATTTGGTGGGTTCCCTCCGGTAAAACCGTCCAAAGACATGCACTTGTGGGGATAGGTTAATTGGATAATCAAATTGCCACTAGGTGTGAATGTGTGAGTGAGTTTGGTTGTCTGTCCCTGTGTGTTGGCCCTGCGACAGACTGGCGACCTGTCAGCCCCCTCTCGCCCTATGACAGCTGTCCAGCGCCCCAGCGACCAGGATGAACTGGATGCTTTTTATTCCAGTACAATAACAAAAAAATCTTCATATTTTTTCTTCCATTAGGAAAAAAGTGCACATATGGCCACAAGTGCAAGTTTTATCACCCTGAAGAGGCCTGCTGTGGCACATGCCCTGCCATTTCATCAGTAGCTTCAAGAGGCCTGCTGGAACATGCCCTGATGGTGAAGAGCCAAAAGAATGGTCAATCAGAAGGAATGGCTGAAGCCCAGCTGATTCGGGATACCGGAAAAAAACAGCCAAATCGGAGCCTTCAGAGCTCCTTCAGTGAGCTCTTGGAGGACAAACCTCAAGTCAGTTCCAAAGTGGAGGAACAGAGGAGAAACTGCAGCAGTAGTGGCAGCTGTAGCAATAACATTGTAGGACATCCTGCTCCAGGGGGACCGCCTTCATCGGGACATCTGGAAAGATGGGAACACCCTGACGGAAGTACTGGAGGCAGCTCCAGTATTGCCGGGGCTTCAGGACCAAACAAAGTCGAATCTTATTACAGATGCAGTTCTCCAGAGGTGGGCTACAACTCTCTGGTAAAGGCTTATTCAGGACTCAGTCTTGTAGTGCCACAGACTCCTGAATGCTTCTTTCCAGGTGAGCTCCGCACAAGTTCACTGGCTTCAGATTGTAGCAGTGAAGGCAGTGTCAGCTCAGATTCTTTCTCTCCTGACCCCGTGTTAGATGATAGCCCCAAATGCCATCACCATCATCCACACCACCATCATCATCACTACTCTGGCCAGTACCCCCACCAGGCAAGCCGTGTGTCTCCTAGACTGAGCCAGCATTCTCCTCGTGGCTATGTCCATCCTCAAGGACTTTGGAGACAACGTGATTTTGGCATAGAAGATACTCCAGCATCCGCCACCTCTCACGTTTCGCCACGTCACGTCAACACCGCTTCCGTCTACATCCAACCCCAGCTACAGCTGCTCACCAATTTTCCAGGGGACCCACCTCATCCACAACATCCACCCCAAACACCCACTGCTCACGCCCGGTCTCAGAGCTTCCCTCGCAGCCACAATACGGTGGGCTCCCTTTGGCCGGAACACGGGCTTCAGGACAGAGTGTGTGAAGGTTCACCAGTTCATTCTAGAAGAAACTACTCTGTGCTAACCCAACAACCTCAGCACCAGCAGAACTGGGACCCTAATTATGAGCCACCCCCTAAGCCTTACTATGATCTGTTTTCCTATAAGAGTTTTCCACAAGTCCATGGACACTCTCCTTGGGGCCAGCAAGTTCATTCATCACCACATGGCCTTTTAATACCAGGTCTTCCATCGCTTTCGCAGCAGTCTCTTCCATCTGTCCCTACCCACAAGAGCCACATGCCCTCAGCAACCCAGCACGCAAAGCCAACTGCCTTGGGTCGATACCAGGACCTTAGGGAGAGGGTGTTTGTTAACTTGTGCGGCATCTTCCCTCCAGATTTGGTGAGGATGGTAATGACCAGGAACCCACACGTGACGGATGCTCAAGAGCTTGCAGCTGCCATTTTAATGGAGAAGTCACAGCACAGTTCTTGAATAAAGACAGTAAAGTTTTCATCTTAACTAAACTCGTATTTGCGGGTATATCCTCTGTAAGCTTAATAAAAAAGTCAGGTTGGGCATACAGAAACCAAAATCACAAGATACGAGACTCCTTCAGCTGTTAACACACTGCCTTTTTGAACTCATTTATTTTAATGCTATTATTGTACAGGGAAATACCAAAATTGAACGTAACATAGGAAAAGGTAGGGGTGCATTTGCATGTTTCATCTTTTTTTGGTTATGAGTCAAAACAGCACTGTATTTAGGGAAGCTTTTAAGGTGTTTCAAGGGTGGCAGTATTGTTGATTTTAAACTTATTTATTTGTTACATTTAAGTTATTTATATAATTTTAACATGATTTTAGTTTTGTGGCACTTTTTGTTCATTTTTCTTGCTTTCTTTAGATCATTTCTTTTGGCAATCATATTAGGGTATAATTATAGCCGTTTGCGCTGTTTCTCTGTTTCTTATTTTTTTAGTCACTGAGATGACAACATCGGGTATGTAGCTCTAACATTTTCAGCATTAATGTGCCACGCACGTATTTGCCACATTGCAAATACAGCCCGACCATAGTTGACGCTCAAGTAAGCCCAACAAACGGCTTTCTTTCTGTGCTGACAGGTGGCAGATCAGTTGTTGCGAGATTTTGTGGATTTCCCCCAACAAGGAAGTGAAACTCAACCAGCACCCACAAAAGAAGATAGCAAAAACTCCACTTGAAAACCCCAAGCTGTTGTTCACTTTTGAATGAGAGTTGTTTCCTCTGTTAGGATAGCCCTGTCAGCTGACTTCACGGTTCATCACGCGCTGTTCCTTTCCATCGCTAAACAATATCAGTGTGCTAAATCAGGTTCAAAGTGTGGCAACTGGAAATGTTTATGAGGAACAGAGATTGTTGGTATTGTTTTAATTTAAATTATGTGTTAATTTATTATCCTTAACGTGTGTGAATGTGAGACATGGGGTCTTCTTTATCAGTGGTGGAGGGTTTATCTGCCTCTAATGCTTTTCATACAGTTGTGTTAACTGCACAGAGATCCAGTTTTTTTTTTTTTTTTAGTTTATGGGATATTGAAAACAAACAGGCAAGCACCGGGTAAAAATCATAACCTTAAAATCACTACATCACCACTAAACTACATGTTGGACCATGGTAGTTTTTTTACTTTGCAGTTTTTTTTTTCTCAGGAGATATTCATGTTTGACCATCACTGTTAGACATTAAAAATAAATAACTCAACTGGGCCTGACCATCACAGACCTCCTGAAATGTCAGCAGGGCTTGTATAGGTTTCCAGTGGTTGTTCAGCTATTTAAGCATCATTTGTCAGTCTAAAATAAGTTATCCTTACTTTTTTAACCATATTTTTTATTTATATATTTATACTCATAATTTTGCAGTGCCCAAGGTGACTTCTGTGAATTGCCTGTTTTCTCCCAAAAATCGGGGGCGGGGGGGATTTAAAATATATTTTTAGTGTTTTAAAATTATTTTTAAGTTGTGTCTTCTTAATGCAGCTTGATTGGAGCTGTGTGTTTTTGAATGAAATTACGATAATTTATTTTTACTATCTCTGCCAGTGAGGTTATTTTTATTACCTGAGGAACTGTTTGGAAAGCTAACTCTCTCGCCTGGTTAGCTTAATTTCAAGTAGCCCGATGACACCTCTCTTAGTTGATACAAATTGTATCCTATAAGGTTAAAAAAAACATTGTTTTATATGAAAATGTGAGAACAAGTTTTCAGTTGAATATTTTTATGTGGCAAAATATGTCGCCCGTGGTAGTTCGGCTGTAAGGGGGATTCTTGTTCCCTGTTTCCGAGTGCAGTAAAGTCTCAAGCGCACTTTTTGGATATAGTTGTGTGTATTGTCGGTGAACTGAAAGCAAGGTGGAGTTTAGCTCAGAAATGATTAAACCTCTAACACTGGTTGGCTAGAGGCTAAGTTGGCACACGCTCATAAAACAGTAAAAGTGATCAGGGTTAAATGTGTTATAACAGAAAGAGCTTGTTAAAGTTGTTTTGTGATGTGATTGGCCGTTATTAAAGTTTCCTAGCATCACACTCCATGGGAGAAGCAAACGCTGTAGCTAGCTTGAATGTTCCAAATGTTTCTTAAACACTTTACAGAAAATGTATTTATTTATTTCTGTGGAGCTTTCTAACATCAAGAAACTTTATTCTCAAAACCTGGACGGTCATATGCGAGGCATGAACAAATGTGAGTAACAGTCTGTCAGTTTTTTTTACATTTTTTCTCTTATCATTACATTGTTATCCGCTATGATGCTAAAGGCTAAGTCTGTCGTAACCCTGCTAGTCTGGCACTATGTGCTAGTGTTTGCTAAATGGGTTAAGACACCCTACAGCAGGGGTGTCGAACTCCAGGCCTCGAGGGCCGGTGTCCTGCAGGTTTTAGATCTCACCCTGGGTCAACACACCTGAATCAAATCATTAGTTCATTACCAGGCCTCTGGAGAACTTCAAGACACGTTGAGGAGGTCATTTAGCCATTTAAATCAGCTGTGTTGGATCAAGGACGCATCTAAAACCTGCAGGACACCGGCCCTCGAGGCCTGGAGTTAGACACCTGTGCCCTACAGTATAATTTAACAAACTTCTAAAGTTATTGTGTTTACATTCTGATAAATATTAACAACTTTATTCAGTGTACAAATGCATATTTTTCTATTACTACAAACTTTTTTAAAAAGGTATTTTTCTAAATGTATTTTTTTTTTCTCAAAAAAAAAAAAAATCCTAAGTATGTGTTGCTAGATAACGGGATAAATCATGTCCTGACATCATGCTGTGAATGGATTTCTTCTTAGCTGTTGCTTGAAAAATTGAATTCCGACTGAACATGAAGCAAATTTCTGTCTTGAATTTTATACTTAAATTTAAGTATAGCTAATGTGCTGACTACATAGATGTAAATGTTCATTAGCTAGCAACATACAGGCCACATTTGGACTGACTACAGTTAATTCTCTTCTTTTTTCTTTCTTATGCATATGTCCATTTTAATTCTGTCTCTTAGCAGTCATCAAAAAGAAGAACCTGGCTCTCAAGAATCCTGAATTTAAATATGTTGGAGAATTCTGCAACAACTAAGCTGGTTCATATCAGTTCATGGGGAAAAGATCTGAAATGATAGACAGTATGAGAGATGGACCTAGCCACTGTGACGTCAAGCATTGATTAGCAAAACCCCATTGAAAAGCACAAGCGTTTTCTTGCACCATCTTAGTGTTTTGAATCTGGGCTCGACAACTAGCATATCCTGGATTATCATTACTGTAATAAAGTACTTTAAGCTGCCCTGTTATTTCTGAAAGGGTCATCTTAGCAAGTTGATCTGTGTGCTCAATTTGGCACAGATTTTATGACTGATTTTTCCTGATTATTAAGGCTTAGGACTTGCACAAGGAGTACACAATGTTGTGACCCCCTTGAGGCTCAGGTTGTGTCTCCTCCCAGTATCAAACTAGGATCTTTCACATGTAAGGCAAATATACTAACCATTGCACTAATGACATTTTATTAAATATGACTTGAAACAACTGAGATGATAAATTAATCAGAAAAAGTTCCCTGAGGACACAAAGCAAGGGAACCAGCCCTCTACTGAAGTTTTGCAGTCATGTGACCGCTAACCAAATGGTATTAACTTTTCTGCCATTTTGGATATGACAATCATGGTGACAATTTTACCATCAATTATAACCATGATTAGTCCCAATTTTGACTCTCTAGGCCCGGTCACACAGTCCTTAGAACTGGTCTGCAACTTCTGGCAACCACAGGTTGTATGGGAACAATGAGTAGTCCTTGACCAGTTGGCAAGTAGCTTCTGAAGGAGGATGGAAATGAATTGCTAAAGCCCCAGTCACACAGGCCTAGAGATCAGCAAGTAATACCAGGGAAAAATAAATATTCCACCACCGGCTCTTGAAAACCTCCTTGCGACTGCTTTGGTTGCTAGCAGGTTGGTAGCAGTAAGCATGGAGCACACCAACCTCGGTTGCAGTTTTGCTATGCCATAGGTGGTAGTTAGCATTTTCCCTGCAAAGTACAGATGATAGCACCAATCAAAGCAATAATAATAGATTTTTCTGTGTGTAGTGAACTCAGATTTGCCTCCTGTTCAGTCTGAATGCGCTTTATTTGCATTTTGAATTTGCATGTGGGGTTTGTATTAACAGATGACGAGCCACTTGTCATTTGTTGCTCAGTTGACTAAAATCATGATGTGTGTTTGTATTTTATTAGGTGTTTTATCGATAGGAAAAATGTAAAATGCCAACAGTCCCTGTTTATCACAGTTTATTCACATTTATTTTTAATGTGCTTTAATACAACTTCATTTCTGCTACAGAAATGAGTAAGTGCCATCTCTTCAGGGACCACAGCCAAGGAAAAGGCTGTTTGTTGCTCATCTCTTGGGCCAGTGGTGCTTATATTAAACCAAAATTAAAAAGGGAAATAAAGGTGTTAGACCATGGCTGCTGTTTCACTGTATATTCTGCTAGGAAATAAAGTGGTTCTTTCTATAATGTGATCCAGGATTATGGTGGTAAATAACAGTATTGATTCATACATAGTTAACAAATTAAAAGGAGGCGAGGAGGGAATGTCTGGGTCAGTTGTTCTGGGGCGTCATATTTATCCTGTGACAAAACATTTCGGTTCAGATGGCACTGACGAATTGATCACCTGATTCCAACCCCACCTGCACGTTAAACAGTGCTTCCCACCACCATCATCAAAACACTAAATGTGGGAATATCTGATGGAAGAATGAAACTATCCTTCCAGATGAGTGTCAGAGACGTGGAAAATTGACACTGAAGCTGTTTTGTTTGCATATGGTGGACCAACGCTGTATGTTGTCACTCATCACTATATTGATTAAGGTGATTAAAATTGTGCTTCACAGCAACTTCTTATCTTTTTTGATTTTTGGTTTAATGTACAGTACTTTTACAGGCTTTTTGCCCCTGTGTGAGTTTAACTTTTTATTCTATAAAACCACCATTGCAGAGTCAGTTTCACCAAACATTTGTTCTGCTTGATTAAGCTTTAGAGATTGAAACCCAAAACAAAAGCACACGAAACAAATGTGACATACCTACAGGATCAGGGAAAATGTGGCTGAATGAGACATGTTGACTGTTCTTGTGAGTGATGTAAAAGTGACCAATAAAAGCCTCATGTAAAGCTTTCACATCCTGCCTGGTCTGTATACATACTATATTTTGGTATAGTATGATTTGAAATAAGAAGCTTTTAATTTTCCTTCGTGAACCACAGATATTGCCACAGAAACCTGCATGATGATGGACCTTATCACACCGATTTTAGAAGAGAGTTTTTTGGGGGTTTTTTGGACACAGCAAGAGAAGTGACATCATCACTCTACTGCAGTTGTGTTTACTCGTACCACTCTTCCTGTTTTTTGACGATCTACCAGCTGTAGCAGGAAGCAATGAAAAGTGCTGCGAAATGTTTCCATTAAGTTATGAAAGAAAAAAAACTTTCCACTTTGCGACCCCGTGAAAAAATTAAGTGAATTCCATGATTCATTAGCTGTAAAACCACCTGTAGTAGCAACAATTGATCTGTTTTCTGTATAAATTTCTGTCATATTGTGGAGGATTTCTTTACAGCTTCAGTCCATTGAGGTTTGCAGACATTAGTTTACTCATTTTTTTGCTAATCTGTTACAGATTTGCTGGTGTGCTTTGGATCATTGTCTTGATGACCTAGTTTGACTTCATGATTCATGACTGACTCTATGCGATGTGTCCAGGTCCTGTAGCTGCAAAGCAAACCCAAATCATGACACCTCCACCACCGTGCTTGACAGCTTTGAGCATGAGGTGTTTGTGGTGATATGATATGAAACATATTTGGTTTTCACCAAATATGGTGCTACATTATAGCCAAACAACTCAACTTTAGTGAGTTTGTTGTTCAAGAAGTGTGGTTTATTATTTATTTTTTTAAATTACACTCTCATTGACTTTTACCATGATAACAGAGGCCTGTGGAGTCTGTTATCTAGCTTTTTTTTTTGGGGGGTGTGACTTTGCTGGTACATCCATTCATGGGAAGATTATGGTACTGTGTTAAACCACAGCTAAATGCATCACAGCAGCAAACTCCCAACACTTCTGCTTCTATAGAGGTGCTCAGGCAACATCCTACTGATCACCAATTAATCAAGTGGATTTAAATATCAGCACATAGAAATTAAGAGAATAAGTAGCAGCTAAGGAAGTAATAAGGGTGTACTTAGTTCTTCACAGGATTGCATAGAATCCTATTAAAAAAAGGTTTTCTACGTGACTGTATGATGCCATGTTGCTTTGAATTCAGTGGCATACATGACACATGGGCTTTAAGCAGCAAATTGAGATGTTCTTAGTATTATGGCAACCCTAAATCACTGAAGGTGCAAATCTGAGACTCATTCTGTTTGACGGAAGAGTCAGGACCAAGATCATACCATAGGTGTATTACTGGAAATATAAATTCATTCTTTATTGTGAGACAAAATATATATTGAAACAACTGCCTTAATGGACAGAACGTCAAGCAAACCTAGTTTGCTTATCTGCCTGCTAACGGCTCTCTGTGAGCACGCAAGCTGTTAAAGAGCACAAGTTAACTGGTGAATGTGGCCGACAGCGTAACTGTACCCAAACAAAATGACAGCAGTGAAAAGGAAAGAAATGACACGAGTAAAGCAGTTTAAAAAAAAATTTAAATTGTTCAGCTGAAGACAAAATAAAGGTACAGATTAAAGCGAGCTCCCAACATCAATAAGCTATAGCTACAAATGATCATTTTATTTTGTTGAATAAAAGAAACCATTTCGGAACAGTCACATTTTGTCTAAAGGTTGCGATATTGTTTAATTATCAAACATGCAAGCATTTTAAATTGCTAGTAATGTAAAGGGAGAGGACACGTTGCTTGCTATTTGTCCGGACTGATTAAAAGACATGTGCTTCATCGAGGCGAGGGCAGAGCTCTAAAAAGCAGAAAGCTGAGTATGTGGCTGGCCAGCCGCTGCTAGGCAGAGCTTTGGCGAGGTTGAAGCTACGAAGCCCCCTATCCCATCTTTCTCTGCGGTAGAGAAAAGGTAAGATATCCTGCAGTGGCAGCAGGTTTTGGGCTTTACAAGGAGAGTGAGGCGTTGACATGGCAATGAGACCAAATGGTCTCTTTTCAGTGTCGTGTCCATCCACGTTTCTGGCTCACATGGACTCAAACTCATCTATACGCTGCTTGGTGTTGCCCTGGCGGATCTGCCGTAGGGTTTTGTACTTGTCTCTGCCCGCTCTGACGTTCTCGGCATGTAGCATGTCGTTCTGCGTTTTCTTGGTGTCGTCCCGAGCCTCCGCCAACTCCGAACTCAAAGCCTGGACAGAAGACAGAAAGGGAGGGAGGTGGTGAGACAGTTCACTTAAGTTCAACTCCATCGTTGCTCAAATGAGATATAAATTTAAGCAAATATTAACTCCTACAAAGAATTTTGGCTTTTGTTTATTCAGTCAAGTTTTAGAGACCAGAAACACAAAGACACATTGTTGTAAAGATCAACAAACGGCCAAGAAATGCAGAATTCTGGCAGCCGTCAGCTTGTGTTTGCTCCCGTGTCATAATAAGCATGAAAAGCTTTTAACAGCTGCCGTTCAACAGGACATCAGTACATCTGAGTGATAAAAGAAAACAACCTGCCAGGCTGGCTTATGTTCCACCTGATTTGCAGATAAAAGGCAGTGTTAATGTATTTTCACAGCTGCTCTGGATTCAGATAAACCGCCGCTGTAACCGAAGCTGCAATCAAATCTGTCGTACATTCTAATGTGCAGCAGGAAAACTTACGAGCTTTTCACCGCACAGGCTAGTTTCTGCGGATTAAACTACAAAATTCAGACACAGATCTTTTTAGCAGCTTCACCGGAAAATAACTTCACCACATTGTCTATGCAGCAGTGGTTTCAGAAAGGATGCAGTCCTTCCACCAACGCTCCTTAAGATGTACAGATTGTACGATAATGCCAATGAGGACAGAAAATGAGTGCAATCTTTGTTTTTCCAATGATTGCATGTGTTGAGAAACATCACAGACTAGACCGACTGATATACAGTACTTCCTCGCTTTGTTCACCAGACTGAATAAAGAAGTCAATTCAAAGTTTTGCAGAAATTTATTAATAACGACAAAAAAACCCCATCAAATTGTACGATTCTTGGCTTTTGTCTAATCAACTGAAAGAAGCATTATTTATTTAGTCCTTTCAGCTTTGTGACAGTCCAGAAGTTGCAAATGATGCCAGCTACACAGACCGTGTTGAAAATGGGACTGGAGGCTTTGCATTTGCACTGACAAACTCGACTGATGTGCCGGTCTTGTAGAAACCCGTTTTCTCAGGTGGTGTTTCTGTTGTAGCAAACTGGCAGCAAGTGTGTACGTGTCTGCCAGCTTGGATGTTTGATGAAAGGAGTTCTCATTAATGCAGAGAAAACACACACATACAGTTTTTGTTGTGTGCATCTAAAACTGCTCACTGGACACTTTATTAGGTAGATCTACTCAACTACTACGTGCAAATAGCTAATCAGCCAACTACATCTCAGCAACTCAGTGCATTTAGGCATGATCAAGATGACCTGCATCAGAATGGGAGAGAAAAGGGACTTTGAGTGACTTTGAACATTAAATGGTTGTTGGTGGGCTGTCTGCATTTCAGAAACTGCTGATCTACTGGGATTTTCCCCACACACCCATCTCTAGGGTTTACAGAAAAATATTTTCTCTTCTTAAAAGCAAAAAAGAAAATATCAAGTGAGCGGCATTTTCTCTGGGTGAAAACAGCTTGTTGATGCCTGCAGACAATGACCTGCTTCAAACTGCAACAGTAACTCAGATAACCACTTGTTACAATCAAGATATGCACAAGAGCATCTCTAAACACAGCCAACTCACACTTTGAAGCAAATGGGCTACAGCACACCGGGTGACACTCCTGTCAGCTAAGATCAGGAAACTAACAATGACCACAACAAGAAGATCTCTGAGATCAAATGGTCACCAGCTCTCAATCCAACTGGGTGAAAAATCTCTGAGCATTTTTCGAGGCCTTTGTTTAATTTTTGCCATGCAGGATTAAAGCAGTTGACCAGCAAGTGGGACCTAACAAAGTAACCAGTGAGTGTGTACCTTTGGAAGAATCCCTCCCCCACAAACTCATTTCTACCTGTAGCTGTTTCTTAACACGCTCGTTCTTCTGCGCCTCAGTGATTCGTTCCTCCTCGCTGCGGTGGCTTGTGACGCCGTCGCTGAGAAGCTCGGCACTGGCCTCGGCGTTCGTTTCATCCTGCTCGTCGTTTTCTGGCGCCGGTGGAGATGTCATGGCTGTCTTAAGTTCTTCCCTGGTCTTCTCCAGGTCCTCTTGCGCTGACAGAGCCTAGAAAGAACACACATGCATACTTAGAAAGAGTAATGAAAACCACACACACACACACACACACACACACACACACAGGGGTTACATTACTTTGTGTTGCCATTCTGTTGCTTCCTCTTCTTTTTTTCTCTTTGCGTCCTCAAGCAGAGCGATTTTGGCAGTGAACTCTGCTAACTCAGCAGCCTGTTGAAAATAATAACACATCCAAGCAAAAACTTATCACAAACATAACCGGCATTTCAAGCACACAAAGGTATTTGCAATGCAAAATAATATGAAGCAGAAATAATGATGCAATTCTCATATTTCAGGGAAAGGACAGTTCTGGTGGAGAAACACAGCCTTTGCTACATGGTTACAATTTTTTTTTTACATTATGTATTTATTTGTAAAAAAAAAAAAAAAATTCCTAAATGTGAATAAAAGAGGAAAATGATGAATAATCACTGAACTGGTCAAACATGATTCTATGTGCTCGCATCTTAAAATGAATTTGAATCTATAACAAAAAACTGTTACGTGGTTTTTCACAGATATGGTGGCGTCTACACCTGGACAACAGCACCAGTATAAATGAATGAATATCCGCGTGCGTGTGCAGGTACCAGTTGTTCCTGGGTCTTCATCTGGTCAGCAGCCTGTTGAGCCAGCGCCGCCTTGGCCTCCTCCGCCACCTGCCTCTCCCTCTCCAGCCGCTCTGCTTCTTCCTTCGCCCGCTTCCTCTCCTGCTCCAACTCCAGCGCTCTGCGGGTCTGCTCCTCCAGCTCTGCAGACACACACATATCAGCGTGTCAATATGCAGCGCTAACATGCAGTGACCACAGTTTCAGATTTGTTTTTGTTTTCTATTCAGTTCAGTTTCCAGAGTGGATTTGCTCGTGTAAGTTTAGCCCTTTTTTTACTCTCAGATTTAGTTTTTATTTGGTCCAGGGTTAGTTTTAGTGTTTTAAATGGAGTCAACTCTCAGTTTATGCAGGGATCTAAAGTCTTAAGACAGAAATCCATTTATTAAAAAAACCTGAAGTCAACATGAGTTAACTAAAATGTTTCTCACAGCTACTTTTAAGCTTTACTTACAACCCTGGATGTGAAGTCGTCAACAAATATATAGTTTTTAAAATAACATTTTTAATGATGAACCTAAAACATTTTATGTTTACCCAATAAAAAAAAAATCCAAGTTAAAGAACTGCAGCAGAGCAACATTTTGAAACGTCACGAGTTCTTTAAAATATGTTTATTTTTCATTTTTTAAACTTCCACATTTGTACCTGTACAGTCCAGATACAGAGTGATGAATCCAACGCTTCAAGCATTTCTTAGATTAAAAACACTCCAGATGTGAATTGTTCTTAATTTTCTGGGCTCGGCGCCAGTGCAGCCTGCTGCTGCCTGCAGTCTGCACTGAAGCTTCTATGTCATGCAAATTCAGAGAATTAGTAATAAGATGATGAACCACAGATGCTGATCCGTCTTAGATAGCAGTTCCCAAATGTTAAACATCAGCCAAGTAACGCAAACTTGTGGGTAGGTGTGCAGATTATCAGATTAGATACACTTTACAATAACCCTCGCTTCAGTATGGGAAACTACATTTGACCTCCAGGGAATGAGAAACAGCTCACTGTTCAGTGATGAAAACTTTCTTACAAAATGTCTGTTATCAGTTCAGCACCGAAACCGCAATTACAGTTATGTGTGAAATGACATAAATGAATATAAATTATGTCACTATAAAAGACTTGTGGCTACAAGCATGTAATGACTCCCAGGACTGAAGGAAATATCTACGTCTCGCAGGATGACGAACAGAGGGGTGCAGTACGAAGTGAGAGTAACCGGTCGGTTTGTTTTTACCTGGCTACATCACTGCAGTTGCTTATTGCTGAACACATAATGTGATGAAGAGCAGGTTATGTTCAGTTTTGGTTTAAAATCATCTGGAAGCGCCATGTTGTCACTGATTCTTTCTTTTATAGTGTGTTTTAAGAAAAAGAAAATTAACATAATCAAGGGAATGTGCATGGAGTCCTTTGGAGATGCAGGAAATGTCTAAATATAATTATACTCGACTCTAATCTGCTACTATGTGTCTTTTACACAGCTGGAACTGCAGCTGCTCGACCACAGCTTAGAAAGCTGATCAGACTGTCACCAAGAGTACCTGTTAAATCAATCAAATTCATTTCATTTTGATGTGCCAACAAACTCTCCTCTGTCAGTCAGACTGTGGGTCAGCAAGCTTTATAATTTAAATAAAGCTTTATAATTTAAATGTATACAGTTTTTATGTTTCAGGGCCCTAATGTGCAGCCATCACCTCAGAAATAAAGAGCAGCACTCAGACTGCACACAGTGGTGAAATAAGTAGCTGAAATTAAAATATTCATTCAAGTTCTCTGTGAGCTGAATCACCAGGTCTTTTGTCTGATATGCAACAGTCTTAAATTTTAGTGTTTTATGTTCTCTTAAGTTTTTAATCACCATTTTACCATCTTCATCTGTGATCAGTGTAGGAGGTGAAAGGCCCCTCTTTAATGCGAGCGTGCACAGAGCCTGAGACAGAGAGCTAAACAGAGAAAGCTGATAACCATCATCATGACAGCCGTTATCTCCAAGTGGGCTTAGGTTTTGCTGAGCCAGCTAAAGCAAACAAAGCCCAGCCGTAATACTTCCTTGAGCTTCATTTGTAGTACACCCCACTGTCACACACGCGCACGCACGCACACACTAGTGAAGTGGGTGGAGACGTACCTTTCTGAGCTCTCTGAGTTTGCTCTTCAATCTGCCTCAGCCTCTCGATCAGCTCCTCCTTCTCTCGCTCTATTCGCTCCTTCTCTTTCTCTGCAAGCTCTCGCTTTTTCTTCTCATTCTCCAGCTGTGCCCTGTCCAGACCACAAAGAAAGCAAACGTCACATGATTGTGTACCAACAAAACTCAAGAGGAAAGTTTTAAAGGTTTGTGTTGAGTGTGGCTTCCTGCTGTGTCTCCTGCTTCATATCAATTAACCATTTAACCCAGTTTCCCACAGAACGCTGTGGTTCCTGTGTTCATGTGAACCCGCTGACACACAACAAAACATGTTTTTTCAGGCACTGCGTGGATACTCAGATCGACTGACTACTCAGCTTACATCATCTTGCAATATAATGCCAAATTTACCTGTCTATCCTTAACAACCACATAATTTTGTCACACACAGACTGAAGACGATAAAACAACATGTTTAAGAATCACTCACAAAAAAAACGAATGTAGTTGGATAAAAGACACTTTTACCAATTTGTGAAGTAAAACTAAACCTACCTACATCCACAAACATTCAGCACAAAGTGAAAACAACACTGGACACATTGAAAATAGCCACATCACCTGCTACCAAAGAGAAATATGTGGAAATTTACAGTTAAAAATAAAAAGTTTTCTCAAGCAAAGGCTCAGCCTTACAAGATTATGATTTCTTTTTTCAAAGCAGCACTGCCCCCTAGTGGTCACAAAGTGTTACTAGTGTACTGTCACTTATGTAGTTGTCATACAAAGCATGCAGTACTAGGAGAAATACAGGAGAGACTGGTGGGAAATGACTACCATTTAAAACCGCTGGTATAAACTTGATGCAATAAATCCATTAATAGGTCTTTTTTTGGGGGATGTAAAAACCTACCACGCCCCCAAAAAACCTCTCTGCTATATAACAAAGTCAGTGTGTCATTGTTCTGTGTACGTTTGTTGTAAAGCTCCCAAGGAGCAGAGAAAGGCACAAAGGAAGTATACTAATGAATATCGGTAAAAAGGAAAAACATGCGCCGTACCTCTCCATCTGCTTGTGGTGCTTCTCCTCCCTGGCCTGAGCCTTCATCTGCTGCACCTCAATAGTATCAGGCTTCCTCCTCCTCATGTACAGCTCGTGGTTTCCCATACACAACGCCAGGATACGCTTGTTGATCCGCAACCGTGGGGCGTAGAACACAAAGTCCTGGAGGAAGCCGGCATAAGAAAGGTTAGTAAGTAAAAATTTTATTCTTCTGTGGGGGGGAGAAAAACGAAACATTAAACCGTGTATGAATTCATCAGCACTTACTGGAGCCTTCTTGTCAATGGGCTTGATGACAAACTTCTTGTCGTTGAAGGAAATGTTTCTGATCTCGCTCCAGGGGAAACCGATCTTTGGTGACAACCTGAGGCAGCAGAGACAGATATTTTACTCCACTTAAGATAAACGTACGAGCTGGTAAACATAAAACTTAAAAACAACAGTGGCTTTCAGACGATGGGTGCCCATTAAAATCCTGGTTTTGATTCAACAATCAGTTGTGTACCACTGTTCACAACCATTAGAGGGAAATAATGTCAATGCATCCCAGGCCTCATTTACATACTCAGACTAAATATTAAAAAAGTGTTAGAAGGTGGATTTAATGATCCAAACAAATGACTGAATCAAGTTTTCTTGTGTAATTAAACTGCATTAGTGTATGTATGCCAGCCATCAATCTCTGTTCCACTTTTTTCCCCAAATGAAACCGAGCAGGTGTTTAGCACAAAACGTCTTTTTGTTCCATTTAGCTCCTTCTTTGATTAAAATGAGGTATTGGTTTTCATCAGCTACATGAATCATTTCAAACATTCTCTCCCCATGATCACTTACTTAAAAACCCTTATTATTCTGGAGATTTAACAACCAGAGATGCCCGTCAAACAAATACTGAGCTGAGTCACTGATCACAAGAAACAATGATAATATCCTCGAATAACACAACAAGTACACATCCATGTAAATGTCTAGATTTATTACTTGTCTTCATGCTCGTAGATGTTGAGTCCCAGGGCGTCGACCCCGAGCCACAGCTCTGTGCCCTTCTTGTTTTTAATTTCAAAGTAGTTGACGCCGTACATCTCCAAGTCCTGAGCGATCTTCAGATACTCCATCATCGCGTCCTCCCTGCACACACAATAGGAGACAACAGTTAGCAGAGAAACATGCAGGAGCCAGCGGCCTTAAAACCATGAAGTTTTCACAGTACACTCACCTGAGCATGCTTCTGTGCTCCTCGTGCCACGTCTGTATTCTGTCCTCCCACTGCTCCTTTGTCAACTTGTGCTGCTCCAGAACTCTACAGGACACGCCGAGGAGAAAAGGACACAGGAGACAAAACGCAAGAGTTAACAGTGAAAATAATAACACAACAACCACTTCCGGGCTTTTAACCATGCTAAAATGTTCACATATTTAGTCTTAACAAAAAGAGGCTCTGGAATCAGATATTTCAATGTGGGTCTTCATTAGACCCACATGGAATGGCCTCCTTTACCTGCTCAGAGGACATATAAGTGTCTATTGATTTTACCTCTGTGGCAGTAGCAGAACTGAGTTGTCAGATGCCAGATTTTTAAATACATTTATATCATTAATTGTGAATATCTTCTGTTATAGTCTCCTCTCTGTTTATTTGGGCTTCGCAAAATCGCTAGCCAGACGAACGGCATACCAAAATCTATCTCCGCCCTGAGGCCAGGGCTAACACGGCTTTTGCATGTCTCTGGAGGACAGCCTCTGTCAGTTCTCATCATTCAGAATGGCCTCCTTTACCTGCTCAGAGGACATATAAGCAAAAACACACAAAGTCAAGATCTTCTGACTCTATGATTCATGGGTAAAAGGAAAATGCTGCTTTTGCAGCAGAACTGAGTTGAACTAAAATAGTAATGCAGCCCAAAGATTTTTTAAAATACATTTATATCATTAATTAGTAATTCATTTCACAGAACTTGTCTTGTCCCATTGTCTCTCTGCAGGGTGAATTCCACAGCAAAAGCCGAAAAGCCGAACAAAACGAAAAGGTTCACACCGAGGCAAAAAAAAGCTCAGCTTTTTTGGTTTCAACCCCAACAAATGGCTACGTCTGCAATATCTTTCCCAGAACAAACAGCAATTGCAAAAAAAAAATACTAAAAATAAACCAAGCACAAGAAGAAGTCCTGAAAATCCAAAAGCGTGCTGAGCCTGGTTCTGACTGGAAATTTCAGATTCAGGCTCAGACTGATTCATGTTCTACACAGTTCTTACAAGTTCATAGAAATTTCTGTTCAATTAGAAACAAGTTTTGAGTTGATGATTGTAATTTTTATACAGTTGTTGTGATTTGTATTTTAACAATTTTCTGATTACTATTATACTTTAATGTATAATATTGGGTCATCTGATTGTTTTTGAAATTTTGGGCCCTGTCTCGCCTCCCTGAGCCTCTGTGGGGTTTGTTAACCTTCCCGCTGTTGCTAATGGCTAGTTCATATGGGGTCATCTGATTGTTGGGGTGTCTCCCTTCTCGTAGGGTTTGTAACCTACAACATAAAGCGCCTTGAGCAGACTGCTGTTGTGATTTGGCGCTATAAGCCAAATTATCTTTGGCAGATGTAAGCCAATGTAAAGCATTTCATCTTAAGTCCAAAGAAGGAAATTTTCAGTTCCCAGTCAGAATTTGCTGTAAACTGGAACACCACTTTCTAGTCGGACTTCCAACTCAGAAGTTGGTGGTGATCCCCCACCAACCCTAACTTAACAGTCCAAATGGCGACAGTGTATGTAAACATTTGTGAAACTTGTAACCTGCACTACTACATATCTGTATTTGAGACATAAGCCATAATAAATAAATAAATTAAATAAGCCATATGCAGAACACTGACCAGGTTCCAGCCATGTATGTGCCTCATTAATGGCTCTACCTTTACCTTTGCTAAGCACTAAAACAAACCTTGTTTATTCCTGCTTTTCTGACATTCCTACTGGAAGGTACTAAACTTAGGAGTAATGTCACTTCCCAGTTCCGCCTTCCAACTTACGACGCAAATGGAACACAGGACTCTGTTGCGGACACGGAAACATCACAGCTGAGTAATCATTCCTGTTTTACCTGGATGGAAGTACACTGCCTAGGGTGCATGAACAGTTGGTGCATTGTAAAGTGAAGTCTCAAAAAATTGGCAGGCAAGTGCACCTCAGGTGGCGGACTTCAAGGACGCTTCAAAGAAGCATAACGGGAATCACTACTCACCCGTGGTGTCTCCAGCTGTCCGCGCCCACAACAGAGTATAATTGAGGCCTTGTACTGATATATCAGAGAACTGGAGGTGACAACAGTCAGTGGGTGGGCTATAGTTATATGAATGTAGAGGAATTACAGGGATTTTCACTAAACAGCAGGATTCAGAGAATAGTGATTCTGTCAATATTCTTCAACAGCGGGGATGCACATTAAACATGGTTATTAAAACAAAAACAAAAATCCCCAATTTAGCTGACAGACATTGCCGATGCAGATAGGGAAATGCATAATGATTTAAAACTCCAGGAATACAAAGAAATCATATCTAATTGAAACGTTCCAAGTATTTCAGCTCGTCATCAAACCACCTTTCAATATTATATTTAATAAATGTAAGCCAGCGGCAACCATACGTACGCTTTTATTTGCCAATATGTTGATCCATCTATGTATGTATGTAGAAAGCCAGAAAACCAGCTCAAAAAAAAGCGTAATTATTGTCTTAGATGAGAAAGGCTCTTTACAGCTGTAGATCACAGCTCAGTTTTCATGCAGGTTTACCCCCCAAATGAACTTGGCAGCCTGTGCAGTTCGCAGTACCTGCAGGAAGAAAAGTTTCTGTGTGATCTCCTGGATGAGCTCCTCAGAAACATCCTCAGGGAAGAACTTTGCTCTGAACTTGAACTGCAGCGGATTCTCCTTCTTGACATCCTGCTGGGTCACCTGGAGGGAACACACGAACACAAGCCTTCATCATCT
Source organism: Oreochromis aureus (assembly GCF_013358895.1). Lineage (NCBI taxonomy): Eukaryota > Metazoa > Chordata > Actinopteri > Cichliformes > Cichlidae > Oreochromis > Oreochromis aureus. Next base: position 27,318,135 of record NC_052957.1, read on the forward strand.
GCTCTTTACAAAGTGCATGTGACATGAAAGTCTTGAGAAAACTAAACTGAAAATACATTAAAAACAGATCTCAGTGTTCATGGTCCATTCTCTACGTCGTTTTATAAAATATTAACAACAGGATGATGAATGTTTTCCATTTACAAGGAGTCATAAGATTAGAATGTTTTCTTAATGTGAGAATAAATTCAGCTGTTACAAAGAATATAAACATGAGCATGCTTAAGCTACGCTGAGTGATGGATTTCTTCCTGTGTTTTGAGCAGCCTCTCTTAGGGCCTCTCACCTTCTTATTGAGCTTGAGCCACGTCACGTAGCCTTTGCTGTCTGTGTACTGCAGGCCGAAGAACCAGACCTCCCTCAGACCGACCGTTTTCACCACCTGAAACCACAAATATATCTTTCGTTTTCCCCTTCCTCTTCAAAAAGTCTCAAAATTTCCCCGACACCTGCAGTCAGTATGACTGTTATCTGTACTTGCAGTTTCAGTTCTTTCGGGATTTGAGACCACAAATTGTACGCACTGCGTCAGATAAAGTAAAAGTGCTCTGTCATCTCAGTGGTATCATGTACCGACGGCAATCTTACCAAATCAATGCATCATTAAAAAGTGAAACTGAATATTTCCCTTCACTTCAAACCTCGTCTTTCCTCCCTGTTATCAAACACAATTCTCTGTTTGTCATTCACAAACTATTGTCTCACATACACACAGAGAGGAAGCGTGAGAAAGAGACACAGACGATCCCAGAGGGGATTGTAGACACTCACTCAGATGTTAAGGTGATTTACACAGTCAATACCACGCCACTTCTACCATGTAATTAACTCTTTCTCACACACAGAGAATAAAAGAGATGCTGACATAAACAAGTTAAATACCCATGTCGCATGCACGCACAACTGCAAAAGCCCCCACAAACGCCCACCCAAAAAAACAAAAAAAAACAAAAACAAAAAAAAAACACACTGTTGCGATGGTAACGGTACAATCAATTACATTTGCAAACACACACACACACACACGCCTACACAGAGCGGGCCTCCAGCGGGCCTGCGGTACAAGGAGACAGCTATTTGCATGCTGAGAGGCTCAGCATGCAAATGTGGATAAGAGACTTCAGGATGAGAGGGGAGGAATGATGAATGTAGCAGAGAAGGGGAAAGACGGCAACATAAAAAGCTGATCAAGCTGCCTGGACCTCTGAACAGGACTCTCATACTTTCATGCTAGATAAAGACATTTGCTCACACAGGCAGTTTTACAAGCGAGTGTGATCGTCACCCATCACAGGCTTACATGTTTGGGTTAGTTTGTCTGAAAAGCTTTTCCATCATGCTGTGGCCTTTTATCATCCTGCGTGCGTGTTTGAGTGAGCCATTTATAGTGAGCTCTGCAGCCTCTTTATCAATGAAGCCTCACTTCATTCATGCGAATCTGGACCACTGCGAATGAATCAGGACATGCAGCACAGTTTTTCCCTGTGCTGCATGTCATTTGTCTTTGCCGCCGTTTGCCTTCTAGACATGCGACTTCCTGTACTGTAGGTAACATAACCACGCTGCATTTAAGGGATCTCAGGGAGACTGGACAGTTTTCATACCACAAGATTATAAAGGATGCAGAAGAAATATAGCTCCTGAAGCACGTCAGTTGTTGCTATGCATATCAATCACACTTTATATGACGGACGGTTTAAAAAGAACTACATCTGAGTCCTACAAAAAGACAACCGTGTCAGCATCTCCGTGGCCGAGGTTGGTACAGACAATCTTTACCAGCTGATCGCCTCTGACAGTTCTGCTGCCTGCAGCGAGGACGATAATACTGCACAGTACTACAGTGTGTAGACTGGTGTGCTTCATGGAGCACTGTAGTGAGATGCTGCCACACTCCTGGACCACAGTGTGGCTTCAGGACTTCTTGTGGATGCTAATTTGAAATGTGGAGGGACTTCACTAGCTGTAATTGAGAGGTGGTCAAACATGAAGGAATGTCCTTTTAGATGTTGGAATGCATCCATATCCTCATGAGGGAATTTGCCGTTGTCATTACGGGTCCAATCCAGTCTGAATCATCACACTGTTTGGATTCCTCTGTGGAATGACTGTGGCTGTGGATATTTAGTGGATCCAGACCACGCTCTGCACCATTTACAACAAGCAGCTGAACACTTTGTCTAACATTCATTTCAGCTCCGCTGCCACAGCGACAGATACACAAAGTCTTTTCCACTTTGTTTGTTTTTTCAAGATCACAAAAAAGCTCCTTTTTAAATAGTTGGTTTTTTGTTTTTTGGGGTGTTTTTTTTTTACATTTTTAATACCATTTGAGGTTTGGTTTCCTTTTTATTGTGCAAAGTTGTTTTTCCACACTTTGGTTACTGTAACACTGTAATTTTCAAACTTTTGGGATATTTCTTCTTATTAAAAAAAAAAAGTTTAGAAATATCACCAAAACAAATCCATCAAATAAAGATTAAGGTAGTTTCCTACATATAGCAAAGTTACAGCAGTCAGTGCCATGTTTAGCCTTGAAATTGGGCATCTCTGGACTGAACAAACCTATTTTATCTAACTAGCAGAATTCTTTCTAGGAATTCTGACTGTACATTGGCTAAATCCATACACCTGTAATACCTTGGCTGCCTGCTTAACAGCTTTGCCCTTAATGATGGGAATTACCAGAACAGACAAAACGGCGATAACAAACCTTGAAATAATAGAGGGAGGAAAAAAGAGGAAAGACAGGCGCTACCTTCATGTTGGAACAATTAAGAATTGTATTTCATGTAACATAATCACAATAATTACTCCAAATATCTACCATCTTATCTATTTCTAGCTGAATAAGTGCTACAATGTGTGAAGGGTAGATGTTTCACTGATATTAAGAATTTGGGTCAGGTAAATAACTGATTTGTAAAGCTTTTTTAAGTGTGTACTAATAAGAATTAGACGTTGTCGGTTTGAGGCCTTCTCAAGTTTTGCTCTACTGAAATGCTCAATATCACCACAAGGTGGTGCTACCCCCTTTTTTAGAGTTGAAAGGCACACAGACAACAAGGAGCTCATCTGTATGGCTACTGAATGTGGCCCTGTGGAGACCTGTCATTGTTTGGTCTCTGTTGAGTCATGTAGAACAAAGAATCAGTGTGGTAGTCTTCATTCACATGAAACCTGCCAAAATATCCCACACCAATGCTATATAAGCCACTCTGCAAGATCTCATCATTCAATACTTTATCCCCACCGGCTTGTTCATTTATAAGCTGCAAGGCGTCCCATCTATTGCTTACTTTCGGTCGCATTTAAAACCAAAATAATCTCAAACAAAAGAATATTTGTTATTCTTTTTATGAGCGTGAATATAACACAAACACTAAACACACATATCACTGTACGCTGACTGTAAACAAGCATCCTCTGGCAGATTCGGTACTATGCAGCACAAGTGCGCGTGCGCACACACACACACACACACACACACACACACACACACACACACACACACACACACACACACACACACACACACACACATCACTGGGCATTTGACAGTTGGTTGCTATGGCGATGCATAGGCACAGGCAGCTGAAACGTTCAGATTTGGTGTGTCAGCTGCCCTGTGTGTGTTATTAGAGAGTAATGGATGCAGAGACTGTGAAAAAATGTGTGAGTTAGTGGTCACCAAAAAACAAAAAAAAAAAGGCCAGTTCATGTTAATTACAATATTAACTAATGTGTTAATATCCCAACGTCACGCAGTTTTACACCTGCATTTCCCGCGAGATTAAAATGTTTAGTGTCAACAGAAGCTGGCATCTTTCTCAGTGGTTTCCACGAGTCAGCTACAACCACCAACTGTCAACATATTATCCTTTCAAACGATCAGATGACCTGATCAGAGTCAGATCAGAGAGAGTGTGAATGAGTAAAAACTAACTGCATAACAAATGTTAGGGCAATCTGTTTATGTTTCACAGAAGCAAGTCATTAAATGAGTCTGATTTCTCTATGGATCCTGGTACCCAAAGGTCAAAGGCACGTTCATAGACAGCTCTGAAACAGAACGTGGTTGCTCAGCTATCCACAGGAGGAAGCAGAACACACAAATACAAAAACAAAACCACAGTTTCACTGAGCGTGTATATTGCACAAATACTACAGATACGATCTGCAGCTATAGACTGCAACAAGTCCTGATTTCTGCTGTTAAAACAGATCTATTACAAACACAGCCTTACTCCCCTCATGCTGTACAGAACATGGAAACAAAAGCAGAAAACAAATGTGTCTCTCTCGCATTTTGTCTTCACGGTATTCCACCACAACCCCAACAACCCTTTGTAGTCTGACATGAAACGACACTGAAAGCTGCCCTTTTACTTCCCAGACAGTGTACACACGTACACAGTTATGCACACCATCCACCCAATACTTCCACCCATCTGCTGACTCCTGAAAGCTCCTCTTTTGAACAAAGAGTGCTTTATTTGTTTTCTTTGTACAGAACCAGTACCAACCCGGACCCAGCCAAGCACGCCCTGGTACATCTACGCATACACGCACTTAGTTTCAGTGTTGCATTTCATTAGTAATCCATGAGTCTTTCAGTAGGTCACATAGTTTAAAATATCTTAAGTGTCTATTCTAACAGTAGAAGTCATTTTGAACCCTTCTAGCTGCAGAAGAAGATCTCACAATCTGAGATCAAAGCAGAATAAATTAAAAATAAGACACGTACATCTTTGTGTTTACAGTATGTGACTCTTACCTGATCGAAGAGCTGTTTGCCTGTTGTGTTGGGCTGGATGGCAAACTCCAGCTCAGCGTCCATGGTGGTGACGCGCACATTGATCTGTGAAACACAAGTAATGGATCAGGAAATGGTAAAAAAAAAAGGCTGTGAAACACTTGCCTATTACAGGCTTTACTTAATTCTACTTGTTGAACACGGACGATATATAAAAGACAGACATACTCAGTGGGATGTAACCCTCAGGGATATCGTTTTTGACCATCTAGCCATGCAGTCAGCCTTTATGAACATTTTTGAAAGATTGGGTTGTTTTAAAGAGCTCACAGAGCTCGAGTGGGGTACTGTAATATGATGCCAGCATTGCAACAAGTCAGTTTGTGAAATTTCCTCCCTTTCAGATATTCCACTGTAAGTGGTATTATTGCATAGTGGAAGTGTTTAGGAACCACAATAACTAAGATATGAAGCGGTAGACCACGTGAAGTTGCATAGTGACATTGCCAAGTGTTGAAGTGTGCAGAAAAGCACACTTAATAAGTGCAATGGTCCAAACCTCTTCTGGCATTAACATCAGCAGAAAAACCGTGCACCAGAAGCTTCATGGCATGGGTTTCTATAGCCGTGCAGCTTGCCAGCATGTTCTGTGAGTGTCAGCTGAAGACTTATACTGTATAAAATGTAAAAGCTGATTTATGTGGTCTGAATGCTTCCCACAGACGACCATGATGCTGCATAAAGGCAGTGATGGCCACCGTATTTGGTCAAAGATGATCCACACCTTGTAAGCACTGTGACACTGACAGCAATGCAAAGTGTTGGAAAACGCCTTCAGTAAATTCAAATTTGAGATCATTGAGTTGAAATAAGAGCTGGCAAAGGAGATCTCCAAAAGGTTAGAAACTGTCGAGAGGTCACTCTACAGAATCTGTGATTTTAAATAACCATTTAACACAAGTGCTATATAAGTGGGAAGGAGAAGGAAGTGTGTACAGGAAGCTGCAACACATTTAACAGGTTAAATGAAATGTAATAGGAATTAATATGCTACATTGAGAAAAAAGGGAACCCTAAGTGTAAATTACGAAAAAAAAAACTAAATATATATATAAATAAATGTGTGGAGGAAGCAGAATTGCTAAAAACAGGATGTGAAAGTTCCTAAGAACGTGTGAAAATCTAAAGACTGTATTGAAAGAAAGCAAATATAAGCAGCTAGGAAAAAAGTAAACTGGACTGCTCTGAGGCTCCACAGTCTGCTGATGGGACTGCCTGTGCCAGCTGTGTGGGAGTCCCTGTCAGACTTCTATAAATATTCCCAACACATAGTGAAGACACACACACACACACACACACACACACACACACACACACACACACACACACACACACACACACACACACACACACACACACACACACACACACACACACACACACACACACACACACACACACACACACTTACAGCCAGCTTCCATATTAGGTGCAGCCTGTTTACGCTGCTTATCCTGCTTCCCGTAAACTGAATAGAGGAAGTTTTCACTCCACTCCACTTTTACCAAGACCTGTCACTAGGTTTCCAATTTAACTGTAATGTAAATAAAAATAAAAAAGGGGAGTACTCAGTGAAAACTACAATGACTCAAACTACAATAAGAACCATTTCTACTGGATCTTTGGGGTTCACTGGATGTGTGCTTCAGCATAGAAGAGTGGAAAGTTTGCACAAGAAACAACCATAATAATTTGGAGAATGCGTCACTTCCTCAATGAGTTATGATGTAGTGCTGTTCATAAGAAAAGCCAAGACAGATATCTCAGGAAAACATGCCGTCTCTGCGTGAATTCAGGAAATTTCACTACATTTTAAATTTTAACACAGCAAAATGTTTTGAAAGAGTAAGAAATCCAGAGATTAGATCATCCTTCAAAACCACACCACTGCCCTACAGTAATCCTTTCAGGACCCTTTTAATAGTAATGAACTCATACTCATATGCAGTACATAAATATGCAATCGCACATTTGTCTTGGTGTGCATCTATTTCTCTCTTCCCACTCGAGGTGCAATACATTACAATGCCCTGTGCCGCAGTATGAAACCCTCTCTGCAGTGAAACCAACCACCAACTGGCACTGTCCTCAAGTAACCCTGACAGAAAGTGAGAGGGGAGTGAGAGAGGCACAGAGGAGATGAGAAAACGATAACAATGATACATTCTTATGCCGTTTTATACTACTATAAGAAATCTATGCAATCGCTCAACTTATACCTTCCCAGAAACGCAAACACTGCAGCCACCTTAACAACTGTGGTAGGTCTGCTTTGCAGTAACCTCTGTGAAACTACATGTAATAGAATGTAACTGTATCTAGCTTGCTCACTACGCTATCCAATAACTCCTACTGTAATCTGCCAGTGTGGACATATAGAGTTTTTTTTATTGTCATAGTTCTGTCAATCCCTGCATCAGCTCTGAAGTATAAATGCATACAACGATGTTGCCTGAGACAGACGCAATAAAATGGAGTTTAAGTATAAAATTGCTGCATAAGGAACTAGTAAGGTGTGTGTGCGCGTGTGTGCGCGCGTGTGTGCGTACGTGCATGTAAATATTTAGAGACACAAAGACAAAGATGCCTACGGTGAACTGAGTGCATCAATCATAAGACATCACAGACAGCTCTACTGACCTGAAAAATATACGACAGACAGTGGGCGCACACACACACACACACACACACACACACACACAGTTCTGCAGATAAAACCAAAAGCACTCTACCAACCTATCTCTCACACACACACACACACTAAAGTGTGTATATAAATCTCTATATTTTTCCCTCTCGTCCTGTAATGTGTTGCACCTTTTTGTCTGCAAAGACAGTAATAAATTCCCAACAAGTTCCACACCAAAGTGAGCTCCTCTCGTGTAAAAAAAAAACAAAACACACTGTGCTAAACTACATACCACTCAGCCGCAGTCCACACTTTTTCAGCGACTCCTCTAAGACAGCACGGACCATGCTCTAGGAGGTAGGACAGCATGGCTCTCAAAGAATGAGCAGCTGCTTCACTGGATGGATTTTTTTTTTTATTTAATTACTCACTATTTACACACCCCATTTCTGACTCTAAAATGTCTCAGCTACAAGCATGATATATAACCCAATAGCCTCTGTGCACTTCTGGCATCTGAACAACTGAATTACTTTTCTTGTCGATGGCAACACCCCCACCAAAACCAGGAGAAGCCTTTGCATCAGCATGTTGCACAGTCACAGCAGCTAACACTCCCGTAAGCCTTGTCCACATGCCAGAACTATGTCCCAACCACACTGCTGATGGATCAGAAACTGTGGAAGCGCCAACTTGAAAGCAGTACACACAAAGACTGGGCGTGGGTTACTGACTCTTAATGTCAATGCATTCCCCATCACATGCAGAAAGAAATAAAAAAACGTCAATTCAAGTAATTTTGAAAATGAGGGCATCATTTAATGTTCTTGGTCTGACACTGCATCCAAGGTTGATCTTATGAGAGTCGTTACCCAACAGCTCCTAGGGGGCTGTTCCTACGCACACAGCTGCGACACATAACCAGCTACTTCATTTTTGTCGGGCTGACCGCAGCACAAGATTGTGGATGTTTGCTACACTGACTGGGCCTCAGTTTTAACACCAAACCCTTACTCAGCTATTATTGATCATCACAATTGTTTTTGATTAAGATTCTGTCATTAAACTGGATAAACAGGGATTCAGACCCAAATAGCTTTTCACACTGTTTCAGCTGTTACTTTAAATATAATTACTCGTGTTAATGTGTTGCTAATGTGCTTGTGAAAAATGAAGTGTGTTTGAAGTCTGAAGAGGGAACAGTGTTTGTGCAGTAGATGTGGGGAAAGCATGGGAACACTACCATATGGTGGTGTGTATATACGTGTGTGTGCATGTGTTTAACAACAAGACTGACATCTGTGCGTATGCATGAGAGTGCAGGCATATGGGGCATATGACGTCACTGTACACCATGTATTCCACATGATAATACCTCACAGCAACATCCCAGTGGCAGATATTAATGTAATTTTCTAAAAAGCCATGTGGGCGTCCTAATGAGGGATTTTAACACTTGACAGGGTGGCCTAGAAAGGATTGTCCTCTCTTGAGATGAAAGAAAAAGCTCATCGGTTCAACAGATAGGCAACAGTAAAAGAGGAAAACACTAAACTGAAGTTATACAAGCGAGGCTAAAATGATTGTGTTATTTTTCCCACGTTTTAGTTCAGAAAATGCATTGTGCAGATATCGACTTCAAGTTATCACTGGCTAATATGTTTTGTTTTTTTTAAAGTTGTGTCTGACCAGTAGTCCTAAGACATGAAGTTACAGTAAAGACAACAACAACAACAACAAACAACCCAACACCACCAAATTCTAACAGGCTGACTTGTAGAGAAATCTGTATAATGTATGTTTTGCCATTTTTAGCTGCAAAGAAAAAAAATACCTGAAACAACTCTCTATATAAAAGTGTTCACTATATTGTACATGAGACTCCAGCTGCAGATTTGTGTGTATGCATGTGAGCATGAGCTGTTTTAACAGTTGTATTTATGTGTGTCTGTGTGTAACAGAGAGAGAGAGGGACAAACTGATGAAGAACCATAGCATGTCTTCTTGCTGATAGCCATGTTAACAGATAAAGCAGGCGGTCTCAGCCGTTTACTGACCACAGTCTATTCTGTTACTGTTGACTCACTCCAGCTTTTTGCCTGAATGTTAGAGAAATGCATAACACCTTTTTGTTACACATACATGCAGCAACAATAACGCTCATGTCAGGGCATCAAAATTAAATTTATGCAATCAGCGTGTCTGTTTTTCTACTGTCTATGTCATAAACTCATTATATTCTATTCTAAACAGAACTCCCGTTAAGTACACACAAGTGTGTGCGCTAACAGTCACATAGTTTGTTGTAGTCAGACAACATGTTGAAACACAGCTTGAACTTGTTACAACACAAACATGTTGACTACTCCAGCTTTAAAGTTAAATAGCTATGATAAATAAATACATTATTAATGTAAACTTTAAAGAACAAAATTCATGAGTAAATTTCACAAGCACTGCTTTAAGTGATGTACAGAAAGATCCCTTTGCTTTCACTTGGTCGACAACAAAAGCAGCTCTTTGTAGAAAAGTCATGCCTGACTGCAACATGACACCTCATAGATTCGTTTATGTTGACGTAGACTGTTAACAATATTAACCTTATGACTTCAATCCACATGATCAGCATGTTCCTGGGCACAGCTTTTTATGATATCTTGACTGACAGCCATTAATATGAGACCAGAGACCATTACCACAAATGAACACTGGACTTTGCCTGGAGAATCAGGTTGTGACACTGACCAAAGATGGAAATTCTCTAATGTAGCACAGACCAGGAGAGAGTCCACATGACACTACTGGAAATAGTCTGTTTGGCATTTCACTGCGAATTTAGAATTACCTGCATTAGGGCCTGAATCAAAACCAACATTCAGATCCTCTAATCAAACTAATTGTTCCCATGTTTGTTATTTCTGCTTTTTTTTGTTTTATTTTTTAACTTCTGTTAATACTTCCTCACTATGTATTGTCTGCTTCAAAACACACTAGCATGTGTGTGTCGTCACGCTACTCCAGCCTGTAACATGCAAACATCATGGAGGAAGAGTCAAACCCTGAGCTCAACTAGCTGTCTGTTATTTGGACACACTTTAGTAAAGACAACGTCAAACAAAAAAAGAAGAACACAGAAAACTGCGTAAGGTAACAGCGCCAATCTGTTACAACTCATGAAAATAATCATATTACCGAAAAAATATATATCCTAGCTTTAGGAGTTGAGTAAGAACAGAAAACTATGGAGTTTCATATACTGTTAAAGACAGTATATTGGCCAATCTGGATACACTGGGAATCTGTCTTCTCGGGGGAATCTCTGTCAGGTACTGTATAGAAAAGTTCAGGTCTGCAGGGCATGTGTGAAAACAGCCATGAACAGAAAGATCCATAAAGTTGAGTGGAGCTACAGAGAGCAGAAATATTTACTTACATTGCAGATGAGCCGAAACACTATATACTATATCAATTTTTGTAATAAGATTCCATCTAAGGAGACTCTGGAGAAATGGAGCCTGTGTGGCTGTAGCTCCAGTGTTTACCAGCATCCTCCAGTCCCTCCATGTTATTCATAACAAGTAGTGACAGCTAAATAGTAGGCTAGTGTGTACAGGCTCAGGCTGCCCACGCAATACAGCCCACCTGTTGACTGTTAGTGTGTGTGAGGGAGGAACACTCTCAGACAGCCATAATTAAAAGCTGTTGGTAGCTAAGCTGGTTAACAGAGGCTTTAAAGGCAACCGGGGGCTATGCTGCCACCTTCAGCGCTTCATCATCATGCATGATCTTTCTACTTATCTCATCTAACACCTGCCCTCTGACACGCTTCATGTCCTCACCTCTGCCTCTCCAGTTTTCCATTCATCGTTTTGCTTTCCTACAACCATTTTTCTTCCACACCTCTTTTTATTCCGCACATTAATGACTAGTGTGTTTTGCTTCGGGTTTGTTCAAATGGCTGTTTGTATTTTCGCACTCAAAGTCAGGTATTGTGGATTCACAGTAAAAAGCCATACATCAGCGCAGGGAAATTACACAGTAATCTGAGGGCTGATGTGGTCTTAAGTGGGAGAGGATAGCATGGAAGACATCGCTTTGCCTGCAGCGATGCAGAAAAAAAAATACATCCGAGCAAGAATAAAAAGTAAAGGGCAGCACAAATCTAATACTTTCCTCCAGCTCAGGAAACAGCGAGAAAATAAAAGGTGGATTTTTCTTCCCTTTCCCTCAAATTATTATTATTATACTTTGGTTACCATTGGTTACCAATACAAACAGTATTTGTGGTGGAGCCACAACATACAATTTTTTCCATCACATATATCCTTTATAGGGCCATCCCATATCATACCATCCGTGATAACCAGTATGAATTTAGGCAATATATAACAGTGTTCAGCAGCTATTTTGTGCTTTTACTTAAAAACTTCCAGTTAACAGTTTGTGCTTATATTTGACTTGCAATATTACTGACAGAGCATTATATCACTATAATAAAATAAAGCTGCAGGCACCTTGTTTCATTAGATTTACACTTTATATGAGGCAGTATGCCATCAGTAACAGCAGCTCACTGGAAACAAGGATGGAAAAATAATCCTTCATTTACTTATAAATGCTGTTGCCTGAAAGCTGAGTGTCAATAAAAGCATTCAGTATTTTTTCCCTACACTGTCAGAAATATAACTGCAAATTTTCTTAAAATGTAGTCTGTAAAACGTTGAGGCTATACTGCCCGCCTCTTACTGGTTTCTTTGTAAAACCTGATTGGTTGGCCCTACAGTAAGCTTCATGGTTGGCTGTGCGGCACAAACTAACCCCTGAGAAGGAGGCTCACCAACAGTCACAGCTGGGACAAATTAACCATGTTCAAAACCATGAGAAAGTGAGCGTTAACTATATTACTAATGGTAACATAATGGGGATTGGAAGGCCCCACCCAATGTATTTCACTTATATCATGAAGTTCTTTCTTTATTATTTTATGTATGAAAAATGTATCAATATTGAGAATGTGTTTTTGAAAGTGTTAGAGCTGAGTACTAATCAGTAGAGAGGCAGTGAGAATTTACTGTAAAGTAAGTTTGATGGATTTCTGATCAATACTATCGTAGTATTATTGGATTACTATTGTAGTAGTAACTTTTGTGAATTGCAAATAGACAGATATACATCTCGCCACAGTGTTAGCTCATCAGTCTGTGGATGAGCTGAAAGTTATTTGAAACATTATATGCATCAATTTTGAGAATTTTTTTACTTTTTGCCAGCCCACAATAAATGTGACAAACTATCTGCCACTGATGTCCGATACAGATACTGTATATCAGTGCATCACTAATCATGACCATCAGTATGATGGCGTCCAGCTTTGTCGAGTGATTGCAAGATTTTCAGATTCTGGAAACTGGTTGCAGAGATTTCCTCCCATTCAGTCCCAACAACATTAGAGATGTCCATACATAAAACTGCTGAATGGAAAAATGCCGTTTTTACACCACACCAAGCTTCCATTGAAATACAACTGAGTCATTTGGATGATTAAAATCACATCATATGATTATTTCTGCAAATCACTAAGTTGTAGGTCACAATGAATAAAAGTTTACAATTAAAATGTTAATGTTTTATCTACAAATTTTGAAAATATAGCTGGTAAATGCACTGAAACAGTGACTGAATGTAGGCTGGGGAGAGGAGGTGGAAGTAGTGCTGATCTTCACACCCTCCCTCTAATTAGATTTAGTGACTTGATAATTCCCATTATATAAATGAAAATGGCTGTGTAAAATATTTATAGCCTCCAGCGAGGGCTCACTGCCCCCTCTCTACAAGCCCCTGGCCCTCAGGGACACAAACGCCAGGAGGGGCAACATGTGCAAAACGCCGCAATAAATCAATAATGTACGATCCCCCACCGCATCTCACACCCTAGATTAAAAGGCCTGATGCCTGTTCATTCCTACAAACACACACAAACACACACACACAAAGCAAACAAGTAAACAACACATTCTGCATTCACCCAGGCAGACATGTCGCTGAAACTTCAAATATTTTCATTAAAATGATCATCATGTGAAATGAGTAGAGAGAAGTGAGTCTCTCTACAAACGCTGGGTGTGAGTGTGGCCTCTGTGAGCAGCTAAACTTCTGGCTTCGACCCGGCAGATGAGGATGGGTAAAACAAACATGTCGACTGTAATGATACATGATACGCACATCACAGTCAAGCCAGGCACCTAATATCTGAAACGTCACAGTGGCTACAGTCTAACTGATCAAGACCTAAACCTGGCAACCTGTGTGTGTGTGTGTGTGTGTGTGTGTGTGTGTGTGTGTGTGTGTGTGTGTGTGTGTGTGTCTTGGTCTACGTCTCATAGAAAAAAAATTACAATATTAAAACAGCAAACGCAGATAATCTGCAAGGGCTTCATCACGGTGTTGCCCTCAACATCACCCTGAATGCCCTGACTTCTCTGTGGACAAAGGTAACTAGAGCTGTTGGGGAAAGTGCAGAAAAAAAGAGTGTTTTCCCTTTAATTCATTTTTTAATTTTAAGTGGGCAGCAAACAATCAAACATGTGTCATAAATAATGGCACATGCAAACAGTATATTAAAACAAAGGGTAGACATTTTTTAACTGATTTACTGCCATGGAACTGCAAGCCTCCACCAACAAATCAAGCTTACATCACTGTCTAGACTCCTGATGGTTATATGTACTGCAAGAAATAGAAGTTGGCATTGGCGGCCAAAGATTAATGTCTCTAAATGTAGAACATCCCTTTAGTTTCTGAGTTTTAGCATTAGGCAATCACCAGAAAAGTGATTTTGCAGAACATAAGAAGTTTGTCAAGTTCTGTTAAAAGCTGCATAAAAGTTCTTGGGATTTAAACAGTAATAAGTTACATTATGCAAGGTCACATTCAGATTGATCGCAGATGTTGCTTTAGTCCAAGTGTCCTTATATTCAAGATCCAACCAAATCCAAGTCCGGTATTGTGTTTCATTATCAAGGTTGTCTGATGAGGGAATATAAAATTCTCAGTCACAGTACAACATGTGAAAATGTGAGGAAAGAAAAGAAAAATTCATTGCATACTCTTCACCCTCTGTTTCTACAGCAATCGATTTCTGGGCTGCTTCCTAACACAGATCCGTTTCGTACAACCCCGGCTTTGACCTACATGAAAGAAGCGAGTAGCAGGGGTCATCCATGTTGGGTTAGGGGTGTGCACTTGCCATTAAAACACTGCTTAAGGGAGGATTACGATCTAGTGCAAACTCACTTTTTAATGGCTTTCCTGGGGCTAGCTAGCTTGTAGCCTGTCTTGCCTTTTGAGGGTCTTTCTTTGTGACCCAACAAGAGAAATGCTTTGCAGAACTTTCAGGTCACCTCAGCTGTTGATGCGTTTTTCCTGTCTACAGTTACTTCTTTTGTTGCTCATTAGCTTGGAGCTGATGGAGTCAGGCCAGCTTATGTGCTCAATGGTTATAGGCATGCCTTCAGGGGGAACTCAGCTTCAGCTTGTAATCCGAAGTGACATTTGAGCATTTTCAGGAAACCAGAATGCATAAATGAAGCAGTGAAAGGGCTGATGTGTTTACTATTCAACCGCTAGGCTTAATGTCAAAGTGCATTGTAATGTAACCAGAGTGGGAGTTCCCCTCAAGGGTAGCTTGGGTGTCGTTTTTCTAGACTGGAGGTGAACAAAGTGCCCGTCACTCAGTCCCCTCCCAAATCCTCTTTTATCCCTTTGTTTTCACTCCCGATGGTCAATTTCAATAATCTGCACTTTCATTACAAATTTCTCCTTCACTCCTGCACCCCTCCCCCGTCTATCTGTCCATAGCGCTGTCTCCATCCTCCCACCACACAATTTCTCCAACAATTCCCATCTGATCTGGCTCAGCACCATCTCTGATTGTTTCTCAGAGCTAACCTCTTTACATAAGTATTCAAATTTGTTGTAAAAGCCTGTAACACTACCCCAAATTATTTTATATCACAAACCCTCCAAAGGCTTCTTTATGGACAGGAACATTTTATCATCTTCTGCTCTTCTGTCATTTTTATCCTTTTTCTTATGAGCCGTTTCATCTTTTTGCATCTCTTCATCATCTCTCTATTCTATTACCTTGTGTCTCATGCTTCACCTCCCATCCTCTTGCTGCCTCCCCCCACAATCTCTCGCTCTCTTTCCAGGAATTGTGTCTGGCCTAATTCCCCATTACCGAGATTGATGGGCCAAGGGTTCAGTCCAGTCGCTCTCTGGCTCAAGAAAACCGTGTAAGCAGCCAGCGTGTACGTGCAGCAGGATCATAAAAGCCCTGCTTTGAACCCATTATTATTATTTGCTTGAGATTTATAGTGATGCATTGAGCTGGTTCACCAAACTAAGGCTGGAAAACCTCAACATCTGGTTCTGTTAGATCTTGGTTAGTATTTAAATCTGGAATAAAATTCTATATTTCTTCGTAATCACCGCCTTTAATTTTGTTTATACCATGCTGAGGAGTTTAATATTGCTTTATAAACACAATATTAAAGTAATAGACAGAAAACCATCACCGCCATCAAAATATAATCCTGTTATTTAAGCGGCAGTGCAATCTCAGCCTCTACACGTTTGTGTCACAGCAAAATGAAAGCTCCCAGTGTCCTTCAGTCTAAAAATAGAGCAGAGAAAGCCCTCTTTGTGGGTTTTTTCCCCCTCAACAGACAGGACAATCCCACAAAGTGGACGACTGTTGTGCCTCTGTGCATGCGTGTGTGTTATCCCAAAACTCTATGTTGTCCTACAAAGCATTACTTCTGACTAGTAGAGCTGAAAAAAAAGTCTAGACTTATGTAATTCATGTCACCAATACTACTGCCTCCAGCTACACTTGAGGAAAAGGAAAAGAACAATGGTTTCTGTTTTCTAACCAGAACCCAAAACCCATCCTGAGCTTACAGTCAACCATTTTTCTCTGACAGAAACTTTAGCCTGAGTATTTAATGGAGGAAAAACCAAGAGCTCAGCAGATAGTGTACATAAATGGATGATCCTCAGGTTGTGTGGTTAATATCTTATTGAACGTTACATTTGTAAGAGACCAATTGACTAGCTGTGATAAAAACAAACTAACTAATTGGTGTTTATATGTGAAAGCCCCTGAAACTTCAAGGTTGTTCACATATACAGGAAACCTAAATTTTGCATTGCCTTTATTCTAGCCCCAGAAATCAGAAGTGTCCATAAGTGTGAAACAACCCAGACAAACCCACTGTCCAGCAAATGCATTAGCTGGGAAAATTTAGAGCTAACTGAATGGGCTGCCATCTTCTAACATCCTCAAGTCATTCATTTCTTTTATAATCATTTGCAAAATGCAAATCCAAACCTCCAGGAACCTTACATGCTGCAGACATGAGCAATTAGATCCTTGCTTTCCCCAAATGCATAGCACAGAATTTTAAAAAATAAAAGATACAAATCTAAATTGATGCAACAACTCCCCCAAAACCCTGCAATCTGATGATTGGGAAAACCTTGAAGGACTTAAGAATAGCAATACAGGGAGTAACCATGACATGACAGCTGTAAGTGAATCATTAATTCCTGATGTAGGTACTAACCGGTTTGGGCATCTTTCTCCGCTCTCCTGTCCCCTGCTGCTGATGAAACAGAAAGAAGTCGTCCTCCGTCTTCCTGCCTCACTCTGGGGCACCAGCGCCTGAGACACAAAGCAACAATGAAAGCAAATGTCAACAAATAAAAGAAAAAATAGCATGAGGTAGACGTAGCCCCAGGGCTCTGCTGTAGTGCGTTTCTTCTATATCTCTTGGTTCTCTTATAGTACAATTATACATTTGTGCTGAAGACAGAACAGTGCTACGATTAGAAAACACAAAGATAAAAAAACAAAGGATCTGCTGATTGGGTTCATGCTGACAACACTTTGCACTGCGTTTCCTTTCACTGTACCAACCACTTCCTTACGTGGTAATTTTTCTAATAAACACTTCACAGCGCTGTGACAGCTGGGATAGACTCCAGCTCCCCCACGACCCTGAATTGGATAGGTGGAAGACGATGGATAAACGGATGGATGGATGATTTCACAGCATCTGCTGTAACAGATAAACCTCCCACATTTTAGTCACACTGTGCATACATAAACTAATTCATATCTCCTCACTATAAATGTACATACCTAGTCATTTTTAATACTGCGGCTACAAAAACACTGCTGACACACACTCAATGCTAGAGCCCGACCAATACACGGGTCTAGTACTGCCACCTTGCAGCAACAGAGCTCTGGGTTCAGATACCCAGGCTTCTGAGGGTGGCCTTTAGGTGTGGGGTGTGCATGTGCTCCCTGCTCCTACGGGGTTTCCTCCAAGGCAAGAATTTTTTTGCTCTCTAAAAGTCAGCAACTGAAGTGAGTTTCCTGCATGTACACAAGGTGCTTTTCATTATGCTCAGGCATGTAAACTCCTCCTAGCAAGGATGTGTGAGAGCTACGAGGAAGCTGCCGAATGAGAAATCCTGCCATCAGCTAAGTGTAACGTGCTGCACGGCTGTATCAACAGAAAGGCCCAGACTGGATTCTGGATTCAAACCCAGAACTTTCTTGCTGTAAGGCATCGGTGCTACCCTCCACACCGCCGTGTTCCTCTAAATTCCTACTGGTTAGGAAACTTTGTTGCAGACGAAAGAGCTGTACCATCTCTGCTGCTACGGTGCTGCATGCACTACTGCACATATTTATTTTCCCCACTTTAAAACTTAGACCTTGTGTACAGATCAGTCTTCACTGGAGTTTCCTAACCTATTTATTGATTTGAACTGTTATCTGGACAACTATATAGCACATAGCTGTCTAATCTGTTACTGTTTAATGTGATGTTACAATTCTTTATTGTAACATATTTACTTTGTGTGTCCAACTATGTGATGTTTCATTACACCGTAGTCAGTCACACAATATAACTGTGTGACTGAACTGTTTTACCTGTAATTTTTAACTGTAACTATATTACCTGTAAAGGTGGGATTAGGCCTCTTCAATAATCCTTTACGTACATCTCTTTCTAAACCATGTGTACGCTGACTGAAATAGCCCTGACAAAACAGATTTATCAGTTGCTGCAGGCTAATAAGGAATAAGGGGAAATGCAAACCTTTCCAAACAGAACATTGCTGACACGATCACATTGTCAAAACAAGACAAACTGGCCATTTGATATAAGATTACATCACAAAAATAACAGAACCACTATTAACTTCATGTTTTACTGCAAGTACGGAACAAAAAAGGGACAAACTAAACTAGCAACACTTAACAAACAACCATACTATACAGTAGTGCTGGGCGATATGGAAAAAATATTTATCACGATATGAATTATTTTATATCACGATAACGATATATATCACGATATACCACCTGACCTGTGGTCATCTGGAAAGTATGCAGTCTTTAAACAGCGAGGGTGAGGGTGCAGTCTTTGTTTTGAGTTACTGTAAAGCATGTCGCAAATCCGGGTGCACGTAAAGCAGCACCATGTTGCGAAACCACAAGACAGAATTTCTTTGTGAAAAATGTCATTTTTTTATACTTTATTTTCTCTTGCATAAAGTTAAGAGTATGTAAAGTGAGAAGACAACATTAATATATTTGCACAGGCTATTTAACCCTTAAAGACCATAGAACCAAGTCCACCAGAGCTTATCTTAAAATTTATTTATTTTGAGTGTCTTCATAGTTTTATTTTTGAGATACACAAATTTTTATATACTACAGGAAAAATGAAAATAAATAAATGCAAATTTGCAAAAACACAGCATGTGCATCAAAATAAACGATTTACACCAGTGTAATTTGACTTCTAAGCATCCCAGAAACGATACAGAAGAACATAAAGTCAAACATGACTTTTAAAAACACCAACATAGGCTTTGAAGCTTAAAAAACTACATTTTCCGCGAAAATGACATCACTTCGGTTTCGGACATGTAATGGCGGACATGCGATAGTTCGTTATTCCAACGAAGTGTTATGAACAGCTGATCGGATCAGCAAAGCCTGTTTCTGGAATATTATGTTTTTGTTGCTGCAAGTCTGGAATGTTATGTTTTTGTTGCTGGAAGTGCTTTTTATGCAATTTTTGCAAAGCTATATGTGGAAGAAAACCGTGACCTAGGGCAGGCTAATGGAATAAGATGTAAGTACAACTCCTACCGTTTCATATGCAAAAAAAAAACATTATTGCGCTACCTTACGTGGTTACAGTTCTACAGGGATTTAAAAATAGTTAGGGAAAACGGAGTTTGCCTGCTCCGACCGGTTTTAAAGGGTTAATGATATATTTTATGTAATAATTTGTAAAATTCGGGTTAGAAACGATAGAAGACAAATGGCACGATAGAAACTTTTCTATCGTCCACACGATATATATCGTCATATCGCCCAGCACTACTATACAGACAGATGTTACTGAGATCCTTTGACTACAGCATAATTCCTCAGTGTTCAGATGAAGCTGTAACAGAGTAGCAGTCCTAAACTCAGCATAAAAAACAAATGAGAACCAGAGAGTAGGTAGAAGACAGTGGTTAGTTATCGAGAAGATCAGGGAAAGAAAGAAGAAACAGAAACAAACCAGTAAACGGGGAGAAAAAGGGTGGGGGAGTTACAAAGCCCTTTGCATGATCTCTATGACAAATCATAACTTGCTTACTGAGAAATGTTATGTTCTCTGGACAGTGTGGGTTTATCTAGTACATCTTGTTACCTAAAATGATTAGAATGTGAGGAGAGCAGTTGGTAGGTGTCCCGTAGGTGCCAGATCTTTGTGATGTGTGGGGCCAGAAATAGACCTTCCTCAAGTGTCAGCACATAGCATTAAACCAGGCTCAGACACAGGCTTAGGCTCGGTCTGAGAAGAAAACAAAGTGAAAGATTTTGGTTCTCTAAATATCTCAGAGTTACTGGAAAGGTTTACACTAATTAATATGACCACAAGAAGCCATCCAAGAAGAATTATGGAAGAATTCTTCATTTTGCTTTTATTTTCAAAATAATGATGGAAACTAGGTTTGGTTTGTAAACTGGGACAAATAAAACATTCAGTATGTCATAGAGATGGTGTTTAGATCTGAAAGAAATTGCTTTCAAAGTGTGTGTTCTCAAATTGACTTATCAGTGCAGTCAGCCTCTGCTATCCTTTGTTTGTCTTACTATTAGTGAGTGAATTTAAACAAACCTACGCCTCCAAGACTAAAAAAAATTATTGTGAGGTCTTCAGCCAAGAGTTTACATGTCTCTGCATAAAACATTCTTTACAATAATCACATTTAAAGGATTGGGCTATTGAACAGAAAACAGTAAAAAAAATGTTTAAAGAATAATTAACTTGGATAACTACATTGAACTGCAGATCCATTTAATGTGGTCAATAACTGCCCTACATATTTCCATCCTATTAGAAAGCTGGCAGAAGGATTTCTACATATTTGAATAGTCTTGAGGCAAACTGAAAATTTTATAGTCACATCTGAGAGCATTGTAAATTTACAAATTCTCACTTTGATGTGTCAGAAAACTGTACAACACGACCTGCAAATCAATGCACTGCTCAGTCTCAGTCAAGCCTTCCATAATCACATCAGCGTCTTATGAGGGCCAAATCCTAAAGGTCTATTTGGCTCGGAATACATTTTCGTTCAAAGAGAGCTTTAGCAGCCAGATGAGCTTCTTTCTTGAGGTGCAGAAGCATCTCAACTAAGCCAAGATTATAATATGAGTGACTTCTAGACCACTGCTTGAACTAGAACTTGTTAAAATATGAAGATGGAGGGCAGAATCATGTTTTAAGTGATTATTCTAGAAGAGTGAGCAAAACTAATGTTATTGTTTGAAACACTGGCAACTTCAGAGGACAGGAACATGTTTAAGACTACCAAAGATTGATTGTACTGTCAGCAGTAGCAGCAGCTGTAGTTTGGCCACATCAACTAGGACAATAATATTACTGACAGTTGTGACAGCAGCAGAACGGGCCCCCAAGCCAAAGTTTCATATCACAAAATAGCCAAAAACCCTCCATTCTGACAGGACCAGTTTCAGGTTTCTATTACACAATACTACTGAGTGAGGTCATCTTCTAGCAGGTAAATAGACTGAAAGAGCATCACATACAAAGGCTCAGTCACAGTACTAGAAGCCACCAAGTGAAAGTCTGGCATTTTCAGTCCTGAGGAAAATTTCAGCATTCCATGTTTGGCAAGTGATTGATAGCAGTTGCTGTGACACTGACTCCTAAAACCCCATTCACGCAGGCCTAGAGACTTGTCGGTGACCCCCGGTATCACAAAATTCCAAATGGAAACTAGCTGGTAAGTTTATCTGCTTACCAACTTTAAAGTAAAAGTTGCGCCTTACCACTACAACTTTTACTTTGAAGGCAAATGTTCCATTTCCAGTTTGCGTTGCACATTTTCAAGTTTCATTACAGGTCAGAGAGCAAATGATGATGATATGGTCTGCATGCATCGATAAAAACTGAGTGACCGCACAAGTCTGCTAGTGACTAAAGCAAACAAAAGGTTTCTGGTGGAGCACCATCTTTGCAACAGATTTCAACATTGAAAAAATTAAAATAAAATAAAATTCAGTCAATCGCCAGCTGGTCAGGAAATATACATTTTATCTTTAGTCACCCGAGGTCAATGTGTGGGTTCGCTGATCAGTCGCTAAGACTGTGTGGCTGAGATCTAACTGAGGCTCACAGATACACTGCCAGTCAAAAGTTTGGACACACCTTCCCATTTAATGGTTTTTTTAATTTTTACTACTTTCTATGTTGTACTGAAGACATCAAATATATGAAGAAAGATATATGGAATTATGCAGCAAAGAAAAAATTGATAAATCACTCTGTCTTATATTTTACATTCCTGAAAGTAGCCACCCTTTGCCATGATGACAGCGCTGTAAACTCTGAATGTTCTCTCAGTGAGCTTCATGATGTAGTCGCCTGAAATGGTTTCACTTCACAGGTGTGCCATGTCAGTTTATTTGTGGAATTTCTTGCCTTCTTAATGGTTTTGGGATCATCAATTGCATTGTGCAGAAGTCAGGTTTGTACACAGCTGACAACCCTGTTTGACAAATGTTAGATTTCATAAGTAAAGAGAAATAACAGTCCATCATTACTTTAAGAACTGGAGGTCAGTCAGTCCAGGCAATTGCTAAAACTTTGAATGTGTCCCCAAGTGCAGTCGCAAAAACCATCAAGTACTATGGGGAAACTGGCTCACATGAGGATCGTCCCAAGAAAGGACGACCAAGAGTCACCTCTGCTGCTGAGGATAAATCCATCCAAGTCACCAGCCTCAGAAAACACAAGTTCCCAGCACCTCAGATTAGAGCCCAGATAAATGTCACACATAGTTCCAGTAGCAGACACATCTCTACATCCACTGTTCAGAGGAGACTGGTGCGAATCAGGCCTTTATGGTCAGATAGCTGCTAAGAAACCACTACTAAGGAAAAGCAACAAGAAGAAGAGTTTGTTAGGACCAAAAAACCAAAGGAATGGACATCTGATGAAAATCTTTGGTCTGACAAGTCCAAATTTGAGATTGTTGGTTCGACCCGCCATGTATTACTGGTGACACTGTTGGGGATTTATTCACAATTGAAATCACAGTGAACCAGCATGGCTACCACAGCATCCTGCAGCGACATGCCATCCCATCCAGTTTGCGTTTAGTTGGACCATCATTTATTTTTCAAAAGGACAAAGATGTCAAACACACCTCCAGGTTTTTTGACCAAGAAGGAGAGTGATGGATTTCTGTGCCAGATGTCCTGGCCTCCACAGTCACCTGACCTAAACCCAGTCGAGATGGTTTGGGATGAGATGGACCGCAGTGTGAAGGCAAAAGGGTCAACAAGTGCTCAGCATCTCTGGGAACTCCTTCAAGAGTGTTGAAAACTATTTCAGGTGACGACCTCATGAAGGTCATCGAGAGAATGCCAAAAACGTGCAAAGCAGTGAATAATCTAAAATATAAAACATGTTTTGAGTTATTTCACTCTTTTTTGTTTACCACATAATTCCGTATGTGTTCATTCATAGTTTTGATGCTTTCAGTGAAAATCTACAATGTAAATAAAATAAAGGAAAATCATTATATAAGAAGGTGTGTCCAAACCTTTGACTGGTAGTGTATATTGGTATACTGATATCAGCTGATATTTGCCCATCAAAGATACATCAGGGTTTCCAATTTGTGCCGATAAAAATCTTTTGTAATTAAGAAATTGTGTCATTTCATACTTTCTCCAGAGGAGAGGGTTGATCTCCATTATCTACAATACTACACTATCTGTAGGACACGTAACTGAGCACACTTGCTTTTCTGGGATACATCTCAACCACTTTTGGGATAGGAACTGAAAGATGGTGAACTATGGTTAGCCAGGGTGGAGTCAGAGGAAACTCCAGCGTAGCTCGCAGTCATTATGTGGAAATCTAAATCAAATCTTTTAATTACATTTTGTATCATTTCTATGCCAATGACATTCAGCTTTATCCACCCTAGTCCATCTTATTTAACCCAGATTAGTATAAGCTCGCTAGCAATTACCTTGCTTTAAACACCAACAAGGCTGAGACCATAATTATAGCTCCTTGTGAACTATAACCTAAAATGAGTCAGACTTTTTTGTTCAGCGGCTAAGTCCAGCATTCAGAATCTTAGTGTAATATTTGATTCTTCTTTGGGGTTCGACTTGCATATAAAATCTTTGTCTCGATTCCTGTTGCTTTCATTTAAAGAACATTTCTAAATTGTGACTTATGTTCTCCTTAGTTGAAATGGAAAATAATATTTATCCGTTTTTGGTTTTGCATTTAGATTACTGTAATGGCCTGCTTACCAGCTTGGACAAAGTTTTACTTTCACACTTCCAAGCAATACAAAATGCTGCGGCCAGGCTAGTAACATCTTCTAGCAAGCAAGACCACATCACTAGCATTCATAGTCTTTACACTGGCTCCCAACAGGTTTTAAGATTCATTTTAAAATCCTTGTATTAACATACAAAACAAGATACGGCCAGGGTCCAGATTATATACACTGCTCCTCACCATCTTCACGGGTTCAGAATCTGTTAGTTGTTTGCTGTACACAACTAAAGACTGGGGAGACTGAGCCTTTAAGTCTGTGGGACCGAGGCTATGGAAGAGTCTACTGTCACAACTACGTTTAGTTGACTCTGGGGGTGCTTTTAAAAAGCAGTAAAAACTTTTGTTAAAACAGGTTTTGTGTTTATTTTATTGGATTATTATTATTATTAATTTGTTTTGTTTTTTAGAAATCCATTTTTTAATTGTGTCTTATTTTATCTTTTTATTGGCTATTATGGCACTTAATGTTTTTATTTCACTTTTTTTGTGTACAGCTCTTAATAAACGTTACTTACTTCCAATATTGGTTCTTAAACACACCAGATATGCTGGAATTATATATTTACTGGAGCTAAGCTTTATCTACATGTAAGTAGTGTATGTGCACAAACTAACACCAGAACAGCCACTTAACTAGAGAGCTATGGAAATCACAAGATAGAAAGTACAGATGATAGCAGGCTAGCAGCAACTGAACTTTCTAAATAACAGTGAGATTAATTATCTACCAAACAAACTTGGGCAGCTGTTAACATACAGTGCAAACCAGATCCAACAGAGCTCTACTTGTGGGAAGCACTGATATATAAATACTGAGCAATTTGTAGTGATGTTGGATTTTTTTAAGCACCCTGAAAAACAGATATCAGTATCAGCACCACAAATGCATAAACAACTCGGACAGTCCCATCGCTCCTGCTGGCCTTAACAGCTTTCACTGGAAACCCCATTACAATCAATGCAACAAATTCATTGTTGAAACTCCAACTATTTTCAGCTGTAGGTAGGAAAGATGAGAAAGTGTCTCATAGATCTAAAATAACTTCATCCACAATTTAATAACAGCTAGACACAAGTGAAGAAACTGAACCATTATCAGTGTAGGTCCCTTGGCTGAAAAACTTAAATTTAAAACAGGGTGACTGCAAAATCTAAAGCCTGGGATGAGTTTATCAGCTGAGTCACCTTGTGCAATTTTCTTCCAACCCTGTATCACCTTCTGCTTGCTCTGTGTCTTTCTATTTCACATGAAGGTTGAGAGACAGTGAGGGAGTACAACAGTGAATTGATGGAAAGAAAAAAGAGAGAGAAAGTCAGTAAGAATTCAAAGCTTTACTTGACCCATATACCTGCAGCCAGCAGATAGGTGAAGACACTGAATGCTAAGAGAGTTGAAGTGTTTTACTTCTGTGTTCTGTGAAACAGTATAAAGCCAGTCATTCGAAAAAAGAAAAAACCCACAGCAGACACAGACACACACAGGTCTGCCCTGTGTAGACAGGTTTAGAAAAAAAGTGATGCAATATATTTAGTGAAACCACAGGGTCACTTAAAAAAGATATAGCTTTCAGGTCCCCATTCATGCAGAAAGAAACCCTTCTCAACATGAACATTGCTTTCTTTCATCTCTCTCGTTTTCTCAGAGTTAATATCAACACAGTTAATATAAAAAATATTTACACGCACTTTTATAGATCTTCCAGTTGCCTTTACAGACCTCTGTTACTTGTCTTCCTTTCCCATTTAGCACATCATGTTAAGTTGGGCTGGCGATCATATTTGGAAATACTGTTCTGACTGTCTTTGCCATTTTTTAATTTATTTGAACAGAAAAATAAATAAAATAAAATAAATAAATTATGTTATATATATATACGTGTGTGTGTGTGGGGGGGTAATGAAACTCCATTCAGAAATGTGGAGATGGAACTCGTTCAATTATTTTTCACGGTTTTTGACAACATCACCGGTTTCCTTTATTCTGTCAATTTACATAGCGATAGCATAAATATAAAAAAAAAAGGACGACTGTTGCTGTGAAATGCTTGGCGTTGGTAAATCTGTGTCATTACATATGTGTTTGCAGAAGCCACAAAATGTCCTGCTGTTAAGTGCCAGGGCTGACACACAGATAACTTTGAGCAGCTGTTACAACAGCAGGAATCGGCACCAACTGCTTAGAAAACAAAGCTTTACTTAAACCACCGAAGAGCCAATTGACTCCTCTGTGAATGTCAGTAGGGGAGACTTTGTGATAAAATGCAAACGGCTTGTCCCGGGTGTGACCTCTGAAACTAACTGCAAACACAAACTCCTAAACCACAGAAAAGGTGTGAATTTTCATGAGTTTCTCAAATATAATAAAGTTTATGGAGGAAATAGCAGCTTTTTTGTAATCACCTCCAAGCGCTCCGAGCTTACATGCTGACTTTTTTTTTTTCTCTCAGTTGGAGGAAATGGGAGGCAGAGAATGGGTAGGATTGGGGGACGGGATGGAGTATAACGCTGAATCTCGACAGACAACCGCAGAAGATGAAGCTAATCAGCCAAAAACAAACACTAGCTCCAGATGCATGTGTAATGACTATGGCTGAATTTGAAACCAGCCCGTTTTATTTACAGAGGTGCATGAAGGACATTTGCATTTGTTGTCCCTCCAACACCGTAACCTCTGTGTCAGAATTCTTCACGCACCGAGTTACTTAAACCAGTTTTAAAGTGTACAGGAAACAGAGATGCCGATAAAGGCAAAGAAAGCGAAAGAGAGGACATGAGATTGAGGCGCAATAAATAAGGGAGAAATGAGAGAAACTAGATAGCATCAGTCTGCGAGCAGGCCTGTGAAGCTAAAGTATTGGCTCCCTGTTCCCAGTTGATACTACTACATATGCTGCAACGTAACAACTGATTACAAAGTGACAAATTACACCAACATGCATGAGACAGAAAGGCATATTTCTGGCATATTACTTAAGATGTTGCAAGCTGTCAGCCTTATGTCTGTGAAAAAACAAAAAAAAGTAGAACAACAATAATAACTCATTGTGGTTTATATTTT
This sequence comes from Oreochromis aureus, assembly GCF_013358895.1. NCBI lineage: Eukaryota > Metazoa > Chordata > Actinopteri > Cichliformes > Cichlidae > Oreochromis > Oreochromis aureus. The sequence continues at coordinate 27,345,614 of NC_052957.1, forward strand.
TGATCTGTTTTTCCACTTGAACAGTTAAAGATTTACCATTAATTTTGTTGCTTAGTGTTAAACCTAAATTCCAGCTGCAATGCAAAGCATGTTCCTGGATCAACTTTGACCATTTGAACTTGTTACCCATGTATGAATGCACCTTCACAATGGATTGAATGACAATAATAGATGTTTCTGGCATATTTCTCCTTTGTTTTAGATGTAACTAGACTTGACATGCATCTATAATTAACAGAAGAAATGTAAACAGCCAATGTAAATACTGTCTCTAAACTTTTAAAGTGCTTACATAGACTACGATAGAATGGAAATTGCAACAAAACACCAGAAAAGTCTCAATTTTCATTAACAAGGCTGAAAACTTCACTCAGTATGAACACAGCCATAGCCATAACATAGTAGAGGAGTTTCACATTGACAGCTGGTGTGTGAATACTAGTCTAAATTCTTCCAGCTGGCAAATTGTCTTATTATTAACATTCTTTTGGTTGGTGGAAGTTGGTTTAAATTGTTTAAGAATAAAGAAAACCAGGGCCTATTCTGTTTCCTAACATAGCGGAGGGATACTGCTGTTATTGCCATTTTAGTGTCTTTACATTTATCTCACTGTTACCATCTTTGATACAGTAAGGGTTTATTTACAAATGCGAAGTTTATTCGTAATGACAAGTCTCTTTAATTAGCCAGTGGGTAAGCATGTACTTTCAAGCCTTCATTAATAACTTCTGCTGTTAAGCTTTCTTCTTCTGCATTTAAGTGGTCCTAAAGCAACATTTCTCAGGAATTAACAGCTATATGGACGTGCGGTCAGGACAAGCATTGGCATTCTCCTTTTCTGGCCTTGTGCCATGGGATTATTCAACAGGTTACAAAAAAATAGCGCAGCCGAGAGAAATCTAAAACCAGCAGTCAAGGGTATCTGATGTCATGGTGCAGAGAGCCTCCTTCTCAAATGAGTTGTAATTCGGTCCCACGAGTGGGCGGGGTGGAGAGCAACAGGAGAATTTGAGCGATGGGAATAATGGCCAATAAATTCACTCGCTGTGCTGTAATTGGGCCTATCAGCAGCTCGTGATTTGCCTGACGCCGACAGAGCATCTGTTTGTGCCAGATGGACCGCTAGCGTCCTGTATATGTGTGTGTGCGCGCGCTAACGTGACTGAATTGAAAACCGTTATTTATGTGCAAAAGCCATACAGGTCCGCGTGCTTCACGCTTAGCGCCTAAACTTGAAAATGATAAACTAAGGCCAAGGTTGCTAACGTGAACATATCCTTATCTTGCTGATAAACAAAAAAAAAATAGTCAGACTTAAATCGAAGATGTTATTTGTTTTTACGTTACAGTATCGCCTGTATAATCTTGGGGCAGCGCTAAAAACAGCGGGATTTAAATCGACCGCAAGTATCTCAAAGTGCGGTGACCGCAACAAACGACTTCCCAAATGCCGTATCTGCACCTGCTAACAGTTCAGTGTCAACGATGTGCTAATCGTGTTTCAGCAGCGGCTGTTTTCGACATTGTTACAGAGAGAAAGGCGCGTTGTCAGCACCACAAAAGTTGCAAACGGCGCAAGAAACATTGTTTCCGCTGCGAGCTTTTTTTTTTTTCTTCCCCACCAGAGCATCAGTCCCTTCCAGCACATGAACAGGACCAAGCCTGAATTTCAACAGCAAAGGCGGGCACGTTCAAGCTCTCCCGGGTAGCTGTTGAAATCATTATGGAAGCGCTCAGAGGAGCTCGTGAAAGCTCACATATATTCCGTTTGAATCTCGAAGTAGACATGACAACTAATTGCCATGACTACCCTCTTCTGTTGCCTAACACCAACTGACACTGAGCCCCTCAGCGGAAAGCGACACTGGGCTTACTCACCCGTCCTCCCGTCCTGAAACGTGCACGAAGCCGGTTAGAAACTGAGGTGAAGCCAAACCGGAGCCACGCCGCCTTTAACCTGCCTGTCAAAGTGCGCTAGAAAATAAGTTGTGCCGCTCGTCAGCGGCCCAGAGTGTTCAAATAAAGACACAGCTGCCGCTCTGCAGCCCAGAGAAGAAAATAAATCCCTTCTCATTTGGACGGCTTAAAGGAAAAGAAGGACGACAGGCAGAGATGAAGACGGTCAAACTCACCTCAAACGCCTAGCTGCGCTCGAGGATGTGTCCCAACTGTCACCCCCTCCAGCAGGCAGCAGTACTTTATATATCCACAGCGATTAAAAATAGACCGTTTCACGTTCCCGGACACGGTGCGTACTGAGAGTGTAGCTATAGTGATACAGGCTTCATTGGAGGGAGACTCCTCCGCCAGTCTCCCACGACCGGAGAAGAGGTAGTCAATATGGCTGACAAACTCACCGTACCGAGGCGTGGTGAGCAGAGTCCTGCAGATTCACCCACCCCTCCTCCTCACACCGTGCGACTGAAACTCTGCAGAGCAGCCCAGCTGTGGGGTGTAGGACTGGGGTTCAGGAGCTTATCACCCCACCCTCCAAAAAAGGAGACGTTTTATTACCTCGCAGACCCCCTTCTGGTAAATGTGTTGGGTCACATTTTATTTTGAGAGGTGCCCCCCTGCTGCTATGTAATGTGGCAAGTGTGTAACTGTAAAAGTGTTTGGATAGACATTCAGCTAAAAGCACCCAAGCAGTCAAAACTTTTGTTTTTTTTTAAATGTGATAACAGTTTTCACTGGGAACCCTCAGTGTTTGTGTAAATCTTGCAGGCATGGTCATTAAATTAGAAACATGAAAAGAAGAAGAGCATGCAGCTCTAACTCATTCACAGTGCTCCAGATCTGTTCGAAATCAGCTTCAGATTGAGACAGCAGCAGAGTAATGGCAAAGTGAAATGGCTGGTGTAGCATGCATTCAGCACATAGTGGTCCTGGTTCTTTACATCACCTGTATTTTTATTTATGTATTTATTTATTTTTTGCAGCGTGCCCTGCTGACCCTTGCTGGTGAGCTAAAGTGATGAAAAACTCACTTTAAGGCACATCAGTTGGCCAATGATCAACAATTTTACATTTTCATGTAATTCTACATAAATCAGTCTAACAGGTTGTTTTTTAAGGTGGTATCTTTAAGGTGTGATCATGGAAGAAAGTCTGTGGGGGATGACCAAGGGAGACATTAATATACATCAAACACGAAACAGGACACTGCTGGCGGACCTTAATGTCAAAAACAAGTGCTGGGTTCATGCTGAATGTGTTGGAGTAAGACTCAAGGCAGGCAGTGGGACTGCTTTACAACACATATGCCTCCTGAGTTGTTTAGTCCTTATATTACCATATGAAGTAGCAGATTCACTCCAGAGCTGCAGTGGAATCACAGACACTCGTGAAACATTTGACCTCACAGATACGTGCCTGCAGTAAAAGTAGAACAATATCGTCGCCACTTGTCTGTCGAGTTTTCCTTCCACCCCAGCAGGCGGTAGTGCCCATCTGCATCTCCGGAAAAAGCTCACCATTCATCCATCCCCGCCTGGAAATGAAGGCTTTATGAAAATAGCTGTGTTGTGAAACAGTCCATGTGGTTATGAAGAGGAGAGATGTGTCATCTTTGAGCTGTGAGTCACTGGCATTCTCGGTTGCCTAAACTTAAAGTCGTAATGAGGAAAACAAAAAAAACCACAGAAGGATAATATCAGCAGATATCGATTGCTGTGTACATCCAATTAGAGCCTGACTAATGGCTTTCTGGAACTGGTGTACATTTTTGCTATTAGGAGCCTCTGATCTGATGGATTTGCTCATTAAGTTTATAATTTATCTCCCAAACATTTTACTCACGCAGCGTTTGGGAATAATCCACCCATTAAGTATGTGTAAGTTTGTCCAGGTGTCAAATATCAGCATACAGCACTCAGGCTGCAGCAACTGAAAGGTATGTGTGCTATCACGGCTGTGTCAGATGTCAGCCTCAAGGAGAAAGTGAAAGGAACTGCTTGAATATGGAGGCCAGATTATAATGGCATATCTCTAGGGGGGCTGATTCATCAGTTTGCATCTCTGGCCTATTTCAGCATCTCTGTCAAAAATGGGTGGTCATAAAGGGAGAACGGAAGAACAAATGGTCTTTGGTTCTTCTGCATTAGTTAGAGGTTCAATACTTTTAACATTGCGATGGCGTTCACATTCCTCCCACCTATGGTTGCTCTTTTTTGTTCTCACGTCTTCAAGGCCGTGTCCTCTCGCTTTCAGTCACCACGGTTTTGTTTTGTTTTGTTTTGTTTTTTTCACTCGGCAGTTTTAGGAAGTAATGTAGTACATTAAATGGGATTACAGTAATCTCATGAGTGCACTCCATGACACAGTGTCACAGTGTGAATTAAGGCCTTCTGCAAACTGAACTAATGAGTCTGGAACACAGATAATCAAACCTTTCGATCCAAAACTGCTATAGGCTTCTCATAAATATCTGACATGCAGCTCTACTCTATTCAAAATCAATCTATGATTTATCTCTTTGTTAGCCATGTTTAAAAGTTTGTTGGCTGAATGATTCAGTTTTTAACTTTTACTTTTTTGCATTTTTTCTTTTATTTAATGCATGTATAGCACCCAGCCTGCATTTAACATAAATTGCACAACTTAAGGAAACAAAATTTACCTGACTGATTATTTAAAATGTCATTTATGTAACAGATTGATTGCTCAATTGTTATTTAGGTGTCTTTTGCTTGTTTTTATTGTTAAAGAGACAAGATTTTAAGGGACTACTGTGATTTTTTTTCATTGTACAACACTGACACCCGATGGTTGCATACGTTTATGAGCACAACTTGCTAGTCTCCGGGATAACATCTGTTTAAAAGAGTGCTCCTGTTGCTGTGTTTGCTAACAGATGAAGGCTAATATAGCATAAACCTTTGTTTATATGTATATAATCTGGATCTCCATTTAAAGGTGGAAGAGAAATAAAACACATTTAACATAATAGAAAAATCAACAGATTGTTTATAAAGCTCAGATGGAGAGCCACAATCTAGTTGCATCGGTACACCAAGATACAAAATAAATTAATTAATAAAATAATTTGAGTAAGCCAATAGGTTCTACAGTTTTCCCATATTTTCTGGAAAAAGTCTGTAAAGATGCAACCACTAGAGGGTGTAGGTGGGCACTTTCCTTAACCATGACCTAAAGTTCAGAAGTCAGTTGTAGATTCATATGTGTGGGAATGCACGTTTGTGTCTCCGTGCGCCTGTTCGTCTGTGTCTTTATGTCAGCCTGGGTCTTAGACTTCACCTCTCTGGGAACATCTCAGGCTCTCCAAGGTATGGAGGCCTATCTCCCCTCACCACACTCCCTGCCAGTGGCTGATGCCCTCAGACGCTGGTGTGTTGGTGGTTCTTGGTGTCTGGGGCTGGGCGCTCATGTATGTACCGGTTCACTCCCGGTGGCCGATTGGCGGGGCCTGGCACCTTTGGCCCTGCTGGGCCCCTTCCGGGGGGTGGGGTGCCCTCAGGCCTCTGGGCCTGAGGCCCGGTCCTCTCTGGCACAGCTGGCTGCTGGCAGAACCCGCGGGCACGTCACTGCAACCCCCTCTGGCCTCTGCTCCGTGGCTGCTGGGTGACCACTCGTTTGGGGCTCTCCTCAGCTCTTCCCAGGAGGGTGACACGATTAACCCCCGGTGGTCCTTCTTGGGTCCTCGTATTCTGGGGCCTCTGGATGTCTGGGGCCTGGATCTCCTCCATACCTGCTTCATGCCCTGGGGGACGGGGCTATGGCTCCCCACACTCCCTAGCAGATCATTACATGGAGAAACCTTTTGAATACAAGCGTGCCGATCCACACAGGTGTACACACAGGTTTTCACAGACACAAGCTACACCTTTTTTGGCTGCTACCTCAAACCACATTGTGCGCTGTCGATCTTGCTTACTGCACAATAACATGTAATATTTAGTATCTACTTTTATCTACTGTTAGCTAGTTTGTTGTGATGGTGTTGTATTTATTATGTTGCTCTGTTTTGTTTGTTTTCTCGTCTGTTTTTTTCTTATCCCCATACAGGTGATCCAGGTGTTTTGTTTGTTTTTCTTTCTTTTCTTTCTTTTTTTCTCTCTTCTCCCCTTTCTCACCATCTTTTCTCCCCTCTATTTTTCTTTCTCTCCCTCTCTTTCTTTCATTTTTTCTCCCTGTCCTATCCCCCTGTCATGTCTGTCCTGTAACAACTGAAAAATCAAATCAAATAAATACATAATTATAATAAAGGTCAAACAAATGGACCAATATGGCAAGGCCATGATGATCCAATGGGTAAAGTAAATCCGCTTGGTTTTCTTTTGGCCTTCAGACAACAATTCTGATGGCTAAAGATCCAAACGGGACAGGCAAAAAAAAAAAAAAAGATTCATGTGTGTGTTTGTGTGTGGGGTGTGTGTGGGGTGGGGGTAGTGGAGAAAAGGACACTGGCCTCACTTGTGGAAAAACAAAGACAAGAAAAAATAATTAGTAATAAATGAAAAATGTGCATTGAATTCACACATGGAAAGCAGACCTTGGTTTAGTACACATCATATTATTTGCAGTGAAGAACCTACTGCATTCTTATTAATACAAATGTTTAGGTGTTTGCAAACAGAGAACAATATATAATGAAAGGAATTTCAAAAATCCTGTCCTCATGTACCCAAGTGTTCTTCGCTCTCGAACTCTAAAAAATCCCCAAAATATCAAATGACTTAATAAATTCTCTCCTTAGTAACCCTGTTTAAATACTGAGTTAAAACTGTGGTGTTACATTTCTGCATTAACCTTACTTTTATTACTAAGCCTACAAGACGAGGTTCACTCTAGGGCCTATTTTTCCTTTGTGAGGATTACTGCAGAATGTGCAGGAAATTTACCTGCAGGGGAAAAAATCCAGTAAGATCCATAGGTGCTGATTCATACATGAGCCTCTCTGCTCAATAAGGTTAATATAAAAGAACAAAGTAAAATTTCTGCTCAAATATTTAACTCTCGCTGAGATTATCAAAGGCTTTTTAAAGCATGACTGATTAACAAGGCTGGAAGACTATAGACTAAAGCAGGATCTTACAACCTTACTCAAATGCAATCACACAGACAAGACTGCGCATACAGAGCACAATCATTCATATCAGCACTTCAGAGACAAGTTAAATGTGCTTCAAAGTTTGAAGTGCAGTGTACATTAGAACAGGCCTTTCACTGATTACACTCTCACCAGCAGTCTTTGTTGGTTCATTTAATACCACAATGAGGGAGAAAATATCAACAGTGTCTTTCAAATATTAAATTTTTTTCCCCAAGTATTATTGTGTTTTGAAAAGACTCTAATTGCAAGGATTCAGAGAGTCACAGCGCAGAGGGTCCGTACCCAAACTAAGCGTGTTTCCTCACTCAGTCAGTGGCTGCTGCTCTGCTATCTCCACATACAATTCCCATGATCCAGAAACTTACCACTCAGGGTTGATCAGTGGCTATAATGCTTTAGACCAAGCCGAAACATTTTACCTTAATTCTTGTTGGGGCAAAACTTTTTTCTGGGCAACAGCCGAGGACACTTATCATCTTTTACTGCTTTTCTAGGTGTAAAAGTGTCTGACCATCCCACTCAAAGCAAGTTAAGCAGCTCATTTCTTTAGGCAAAGCCTTCTATAGTGTATTGGAATATTCCATCATGGTCAGAACCTTTACTGACTTTGTAAGGAAAGTCGACACTCTTCAGTAGTTTTTAAATGGGTTAGCTGTGAGAGTTTAGGCTCATGTTCTTAAAACAAACATTGGCCACTGTCCTTACTTATATTCTTTGCCCATTTCTTGCAGTTCTTCTCTACAGGAACAGTTGCGGCTCAGGAGGTAGAGCAGGTTATCAGCTGATCAAAAGGTTGGTGGTTCAGTCCAGTCTGCATGCCATGCCCTCTGACACCACCATTGGTGTCACTGTTAGATAGAAAGCACTTAACTGTAGCACAAAGTGCTTGTATGAATGGGTGTGTGCTTTGAGTGCTCAGGTAGAGCAGAAAGGCCTTATATAAGAACCAGTCCATTCACCATTCTCTAACTCCTGAAAGAACTGGTGCAAATTTCCAGTGTGCTCAATGCACTTTTCCCCACCAAAACTCTGCTAGGAACGAGGGCTAGTAGGTGCATACATTGTGGTGAACATAGGAATTTAGTTATGTCCCATTCAGCCAAAAGACAAAGCTTATGAGCAGTGCAGGGAGTGCTAGTCAATTAACCCCTTTCATCTTTAAGCAGCTCAAGCTTAGCATGCATGCATCCTCTTGATTTGATAATCAACTGTTGTCCTCGTTAGTACTGGAGACATAGTGCAGATGAGTATTCTCATCATTAATCCAAATTATGCAGCTAGCAAATGTGTTGAATTGCTTCAAATTCCCACCTGCTGTAACTCATACCAGTTAGGAATTTCTTGATCTTCATCTCACTCATTCCAGCTTTTGGGCACCCCTTTTTTAACAACATATATCCCCACATTGACTGATCTGTTGGAAGATTAGTTAGCTGGTGTCATTCCCATTGTCCCCCTGAGTGATACAGTCTATGTGAAATGTTCACAAGAGGGCAAGCTTTGCTGGCACCACAACTGTGTGTATGTGGATTTTGCAGAGCCTCCTCTCTTCAAATTCTATTTTCGCTCAATGTTCTGTTTTTCGGGATTTTCAAATTATGAACCTTTCCTCTCCTGCTGTCCTTTCCTTCAAGGGTGTGGATTGACATTGTGCTTCCCTTAATAAAGCAGGATAACTTTTGTGGGGTTTGCAATCAGAGGCAATTATCAGAAGAGAGAAGGTGGATAATTTGCACATTCATAGAGCTTGACATACTAAATGAAACAAATTATAAAAAAAATCATGTCAGGGCAAATGTCTTCAATAGCTGACTTATCAAATGAGAGCTCATTTTAAACTCTTGAACTAAAGGCCAGAGTTATCGGGATATTAATTGTGCTGGAAAATTGAATTTATTACTTCGTTAAAAGTGGGCTACAGACCGTGCTGTGAAAAAGTATTTGCCCTTTCCTGATTTCATAGTCTTTTATTCATTTGTTTCAGATCACCAAACACATTTTAACAAGCAAAGATAACCTGAGTAAAGACAAAATTTTAGGTCATTAAACAAGTTCAGATTTGTCACATATGGAACCATGACAGATATGTAAAAGAGCAGTTTTTCACAGCACTATAAGGTGCTTTTTCATTAAAACATTCTTCTTTCAGTCATTTCAGAAGGAAACACTGGTTTGAAATCTGCCTTGTGAATTTTCCCATGACCACTTGGGAGCAGCATATCACCATCTGATGTCACATACAGTATTAGTGTGGCTCTTTCTGCCCTATGAAATATCAAACAAATGGTGCTGAGCAGTTTACTTTTTATGTTTGCGTTTGGCATTCCTTTACTATTGATTCCTTGAAGTTTAAAGCAAACACAGGTTTGACTTGTTTGATATGAGAGTCAACAGAGCATACAGTTCCATCATGTCCTCATTATGTTAGCTAAGAGTACAGTATAACAAACCAGTGTGTTTACACATGGAGGTGGTTTGCCCTTGTAAGTTGATGGGAGTGAATGCTCTCTCACCACGATTTATTTTTCTGGCATTTATACAGCAGGTAAAGTTTACAGAAACTGAAAACACTGTGAATAAATTATATAATGTGTTTCTAAAGTGTTTATAGGGCTAATTCATGTTAATTTTCCATTTTTCTCTGTCCTGGGGACTGAGGAGTAGAACATTTCTAATCATACAGGCATTTATGTTTCTCATTTCTTATGGTTTACTACCTAAAATCAAAGTATTTTTGAATCTTTTATTATTTATGCTCTTTTCCTAATAATATCTCCTAGGGAATGCATGTTTAAAGTAAAAAGTTTATAGGTACTAGTGCAGAACCCTGTGGAACTCCATTAGTAATGTTTTTACAGTATGTACATGAAAGACTGATTTTTTACCTGAACAAATTGGAATTTATCTCATGTATATGAATTTCATTTAAATTTGTGTGCAGAAGTAACCAAGTATGAGTGAAGAAATGTCGACTATAGAAAATGAAAACTGAATAAATACACAAAACAAAATAAAATTATTTAAAGTGCACTTATGTTTGAACACTGTTGCCTTGACACATGTGGTTACTTTACTCTCCAAATAGCACAACTCGTTCAGGGCCATAGTGTCCCATTGAACATGCTGGGTATCCTGCTTGTTTTGTTGTTTGACTTTAAGAGTTGTCCGATGGACAGTAGCAGTATCTGAATTAGGCAGCTGGTGTCATCACTTTTGCAGGACTTGTCTTAGTGGCAAAAAATCTTTTGGAAATAGACTGTGGACCATAAACTTTAATATGACCTCTGTTTTAAATAAATGAAAAACAGTGCTGACGGATCGATCTAAATATCAATAATATCAATACAAACACTGGAATTGTTATTGGATCTATATAGTGCCATAACATCGGTACTTTGTTCCTCTAAGTTCAGTTTGTAGCCCACTGAACTGTGTGCAATAATTAATCTTTTTGGAAATGACAATATACACCTTAAACACACAATATGAAAAAGGACTGAGCCTTTTGTGTTCACCGTCACATCTGTTTTATTTATACTTGATAACACATTTAAACAACAGAAGCTGACCTGAAGTGGTTTACAGACAGGGAAGTTTAAATTCCTGGTTTCAAAATAATTAAAAGCTGAAAGGTGTCTTTTTATTATGTTAGCTCATTATTGTAGAAAGTAAAAATCACAGTCAATTAGTGGTCATAAAATCTGCAAATTGATGGTGATTCATCTCATAAAGCATGACACACTGCTCTTCCCTACAGCTGCCTTTATAGGTTAAAAGTATCAGCATCAGCAGTACTGGCCCTGTATTTACTTGGTATTGTGTCCATAACAAACCGCTAGTGAAAAAGTTTTTTAAATATTGGAACAAGATAACTTTGTAACATGTGCTTAATGTCGTGAAAGGGTGTATTTTAACCTACACTCCTCTTATCTTAAATCTAAGCAATCACAAAATAAAAAATTAAATTTCAAAAAGAGAAAGTAAATAAAGGCCCTACAACAAAAGCAAACCTCTAGGTAAGAGTTCTGTGAGTTAGCCACTGAAACCCCTCCCAAACCCATGTTTTTTATTTCCTCATCTGGTGAGATACCATGTTGGAGCACTGCTCTACATGCCAAAAATTGCACTGAAGTATTTATGACTTCAAATTTTACAACAAAAAGTTATGACAAAAAATTAGAATATGTTAATCTTACAAAATTGAACAATTTAACTAGATTTATGTAAGTAACACAACAGGACCGCTTTGCATTTGCGAGAAGAAGCCCGATTTGTGATTCAAACATAACTCAAGTTCTGGCGTTTACAATATTTTAGTTGCTAGTTGCTGTAGACCACAACACCACGCACCACCTCACAGAAAAGAGGCCACGAAAATAAATGTATTTTCTTACTTTTCCTCCACTCTCATCAGATATCCACCGCTAAATATACACAACCTTCAAGTTAGTTGGGGTGTCGAGCTCGGGCGACATAGACTTGGATACTAAACACAGAGTTTGACTTTGCCAGCAAGGTGACTCAGTGTTTTCAGCAGTGTAAAGATGAATGCCAAAAGCAATATTATGCAGGTGGAATAATGGGATTCTGGCTGGAAAAGTGGTGGATTAATCAAATTGTGGGCTTAACTGCAATAAGAATAATTACTGTAGTTTTATAAACTGAATCGCCTAGTAACAGCAAATTTACCGTTGAGTTGAAACACCGGGACTACGAAAAATGACAGAGCAGTCGGTGTGGGTTAACTGCCTTAATTGGCAACATAGTGAAACTCAAAGAGAAAGGGAAAAGAGAGGGAGGGAGACAGTTGTGTCTCTTCAGGGAAACAAACCCACTGTTGGAACACTGACAGCAAAAGATAATAAGACCATGAGGTCGCCACAGCGGACCACCTGCCTCCATCTCATCTTATCCCTTGCATCATCTTCTGTCTCACCAACCCTCTGCATGTTCTTCATCTTCTTTACATGTGGTCTTCCTCTTTTCTTCCTTTTCTGGCACCTCAATCTTGCGTATGCTTTGCTACTTTCTCCCTTTCTGCCTGTGAACACACCTTTTTCCTCTCCTATGCCCAACAGTAGCATAGTTTCCACCAGTACCTATTTATACTATAAACAGAAAAATGAGCAATAATATAAGAAATTATTATAAATAGGTAAATAGGGCTGAAATGAAGTGTATTAAAGTAGACCCTGCCCTTCCTGTAGACAGAGTGGTTTTTACAAATTTGCTACACAGATGTCTCACATGCCTTCTTTCAGCTTCTTAACCTGCACTAAACGTTGTGAAAAGTTGTAAAATAAACGTTATAGTTTCACTAAAAAAATAGGCTAAACTGAACAAATGTTACACCTTTAATACTATTGATTATTAGATCGATCAATCATTAGTAGAATGGGAGGCAGTGCCTTCAGCTTTCAGGACGCTCTTCTGTGGTACCAGCTCTCAGTTTGGAAAGACACCCGCTCTACTTTTAAGATTAGACTCAAAACTAGGTTTAAACAATGCTAAGTTGGTGCTAATGGGGCCAAAGTGTGCCAAGAAAATGCCCCCCACACCATTACATCAGCGCTGACACAAGACAGCATGATTTCATGTTTACTAACTCTGGCCCTGTGATCCAACTATTAAAGCAGAAATTCAGACTCATCAGACTCAACACTTTTCCAATCTTCTAGTGTCTAATTTTTCCTGTTTTTCCTGTTTTTCTGCTGCTTCTGCTTCAAGGTTCGACATGTTGAACATTACATGTAGCTGCAGGGTTGTTTGAGTTCTGCTGCCTTCCTATCAGTTAAAAGCGTGAAGATGGCATTGACATCCAGAGAAATGCTGCCCTCGGTTGTCCTCAGTTTTCTCCAGAGGAGCACTTTCCCATGCAGCCAGTCACAGTGACAAGTGGCATGTGTCATCATCAGCCCGAGACCCTCAGTGTTTCCATTGCTTTATATGGAGGAATGAGAACATCAAAGAGTGCATGCCAGAAACTGGGAAGAGGAGTGAGGGGGCTGAGTAGTGGGCTGTGAGAAAGAAGATAAAGTGAGGATAAAATAAAAATTCACAGTGACAAGAAGCAGGAGAGAAGAGAGACACATAGCAGCGGAGTGAGATAGACACGGAGATAAGCAAGTAAAAAAGAGAGATGTAACTCAGAGTTTCCCTACTAAGGAAGAAGCTTGAGAGGAAACCCTGTCTTTCAGCAGATAACAGTAATACCCATATATATCACCAAGCAAACTTTGATCGCTGTAACAAAAAATTTAAAAAAAGGAAAACAGTTACGGGAGATATTTTAATGTTGTATGTGGCCTCGGTTTTCTCTCATTTTAATTTGTCTAACCTGGAAGTTTCTGCTTTGCTGTTTATCCTGGTAAGAGTGTAACAATTGCAGGCTTAAGGAATGCACTCAGTAGGTATCCTGAAACATAAACAAAAGATGCATGGACTCCTAGGTTATAACAATCTGGAAGTACCCTAAACATTCCTTCTAATGGCCACTAGGGGGCGACCCCTCCGATTACAAAAAGAACTGTATAGAAGCATGCGAGAAAACAGCCCTTCATCTCCATTGATCTGCGATCCCACGAAACACATTTCTAATGGGTCCATGGCCTCAGATGATCATAATATGTGTCCATATTATTTACTTTGTTATCCTGTCAAAGCAGGACAACAAAGAAAAGTATGCATTGTAACTGATTAGCTGCTACTTTGTCAGTATGCAGTGCTCAGTCACTCACTTCCAAACACCAAAATCTTCACTCTCTGCCCGAGGTATCAATGCAAGAGTTCACTGACCCCAATTGGCTACATCTATCTTTTATATACAGTCTGTGGTTAGTACAACATTAGCATTACTAATAGCACCCAGGCTGTCTGAAGTTACCCTCTGAAGACCCGACAGTGAGTTTTACAATCCAGTCACAGTAAAAATATAATTTTCCCAGAATGACCTGTAACTAAGAAAACAGTCCAGATGAAACACGTCCCCATTTTTGATTTTTGACAGCTTGTCATGCTCTCACACTTTACTCATCCCCGCTGCCCCGAATCTCTGACCTATTTTGGTATTGCAGTGTTAGCGTCTTCTTTTCTGGGAATCTTCAGACGGGTTGGGGCTGTGTGTGTGTGTGTTTCCCTGTAAAGTCAGCACTTTGCTTGAACCATGAGTGTGAATGGGTTTGTGTATATGCATATCAGATAGAGGCAGAAACATGTCGTCACACTGCCCTGATGTAGGTCAGTAAAGTGTCTAGAATACAGTCTCTTACCCAGTGTTAACTGACAAATGCAAAATTTTCACCTTCTTAACATCTATGTGGAATTATTAAAGTTAAATATATAACATCATGTGTTAAATTACTAGTGGCTGTCTAGGGAAATTTTAACTGAGTAGATATGATGCTGTTGTCATTGGCAATGAGCGTGTTTTAGCTCTGTTGTGCCCCCGTTTTGATTAGATTATTGTGTTTGTTGACTTTTGTGAACAGGGATACTCATGCTCACAGTATGAAGATGTAAACAGCTATACACAGCTTGAAAGATGATATTTCACTCTTGTAAACATACGCTTTAACACTTTGATTGTGAGCTCAGACTGCCGGTAAACCTCCTCAGAATTGTGACTGCAGATGTAAACAACAGTATTTTTGTTTAGAGTTGCATTAAAATAGCATTTTTTTGTGGGAGCGTTTGTGAGTGGAGATTGCTAAAGTCTGGTCAGATTTCATGCCATTGTTTGTATTTTTCCAAAGCTATTCGCTACTAAAAAAAATAGATCTAAAAAAAGAGAACCTGATTTTAATTCCAGTGATTTAAAACCATCAGTCGCTGCCACAGTAATTATAGGAGCCAGAGTTGAGCATAAGTTTTCCTTTCATCCATTCATCATGTGCCTTTTTTTTCTTTTCCTCTTTTTCCTCTAGGTCGTTCGTCCTCCTCAGATTTTGTTGTGCTTACTTTGTTTGAAATTTTCCTCAGTTGTTGTTTGTCTTCTCCCTCAGATCCAGCAGGTTCCATGATTAATCAGGGATAAACTCGTCATTAGTTAGACCATAGGAGTTTCTGGGTAGACCTTTCATCTTCGGTGTTGGCTTAATCCTTCATGGCATGGATTCAAGATGCTGGAAACATTTTTTAAGAGATTTTTAATAAATATCATGACAATATCATCCAGTTTGTCAGCTGCACATCCCTCAGGTGAACCTCGCATCCCACCACATTCCAAAGGTGCTCTCTGGAACTGAGATCTCCTGACTGTGGAGAAGATCTGAGCACCGTGAACTCGCTGTCACGTAGTCTGGCCACTTTCCTCTGACCTTTGACATCAACAAGGCATTTTCCCCCAGAGAGCTGCTGCTCACTGGGTTGTTCAGTTGTTCAGTGATGATATTTTGGGATAATTCACAGTAAACCCCGGAGATGGTTGTGTTGGGAAATCCAGGTACTACAGCAGCTTCTGAAACACTTAGATCACTCCCTCAACCATGCCATTCAAAATTACTGTATTTACTTTTCTTCATCCATGTTTTGTGCTCAGTTGGAACTCCATCAGGTTTTTCTTCACTCTATCTACAAGGCTTAATACATTAAGTTGGAGCCCTGTGATTGGCTGTTTGGTTAAACAGAAGTATCTAAACTATTCAGTTCAATTCCATTTTATTTATATAGCGCCAAATCACAACAACAGTCGCCTCAAGGCACTTTATATTTTAAGGTTGACCCTACAATAATACACACAGAGAAAAAACCCAACAATCATATGACCCCCTGTGAGCAAGCACTTTGGCGACAGTGGGAAGGAAAAACTCCCTTTTAACAGGAAGAAACCTCCAGCAGAACCAGGCTCAGGGAGGGGCGGGGTCACCGGTTGGGGTGAGAGAAGGAAGACAGGATAGAAGACATGCTGTGGAAGAACACATGATGATCATGAACACTCAATTTACCTTAAAAAGACTCTGTGTCATTTTTCCATTTAAACAAAAAACCCCATGCTATCCCATTTTAAGCCATGATAGAGAACCAGGAGGGAATTTATCTGCTCCTGTTAGGTTTATGCACTTAACTCACCTCCATGTTTTCACTATTGCTGTGAGCCAGTGCCTTTGCTTAGGCTGGGTTAATTTAAGGAAGGTGTATATGATTGTGCTTCTACTCCAGTCTTCAAGCAGCGTAGTGCCATTCCTTTCAGCCTGATTATAACCTCCAGTGTCTGTAATAAAATGCTGTCATATGAAACAGTGAGATCTAGCAGAACAAATAAAGAGACAAATTGTGTGAGGCCTTCAAAAGACCTCTGGTGACTTAAAGCAGGGCTGATTCTGGCCTATGTTCTGCTCTGAAACCTTTCAAACAAATCACAAAGCAAACTCAGCTGGTTTGCAACAGCATTTTCATGTATTTTACAAATAGAGTCTGGCACCAGGCTGAAACACGAGGACGTGCTGCAGGATTTTGAATCACAGGTTAATCAGAGGACTCTCAAAAAGTTGATTCTCTTCATGTGGACGTAGCATTTTCAGTGGGAGAATTGGAAGTGATTTTCTTACTGGGATGACTGAGCATACAGATAATCAGAGGACTGTTAATGAGAGTGATTGATCAGATTTAATGTGAAAGTAGTTTTCCAGGTTAAAACATCACTGAGCACTCCAGTCTAAAAGACATGTTGATCAAGTAAACGCATGCTGCCAGCCTTTCATCCCAAAACTTGTCTTCTCTTGAAGTTTATTTGTAGAAAAGGTTATTAAGACATTGCTAGTAAGGAATAAAAAGCTGAGCAGAGCTCTGACTCATTGTCAGCCTGGCTACAATGTTAAAAAGAAATCTGGGGTTGTTCCCATGTTCCACTAACTCTGATGAATAATATGTGGATCCAGCTTCACAGAGGGCTTTTTTTATGCCTCCATGCTTGCAGCAGCAACAAGTGGAGGCGTTATGATCTTGTGACTGTGATATATTAGAGACGCCTTGAGGGTATTTCTTCAAAAGACATTCACTTGAACCTGAAATGACCTTATTGAATTTAGGTGGTTAATCTTAATGTTCCAGTATTCAGTGACTTCACAATATATGTTTTAGGTCATAACCCAAGCATTATATGCTAAGTATGAATCAAAATGTCTAAAAGCGTAAAGTGATGATGGATGGATGATGAGGCAGATTAAATCAGCTGCCAAATCATTGCTAACAGAGACTTGGATGACAGAGTGTGTTGCCTTTTGGTTCTGTTGGAGTTTTTATGAGTTCCTCATGAATAACTCCACTTCTGCTGTCATAAGTGGGCTGTGTGACCTGTTTATTGCGGACTCATATGCAGGGCACACGAGGCAGAAGTCAAACGCTTTGGTGATTAGATTGAAATACAGGAATGGAGCGAGGGAAACCAAAACATAAGAAATCGCCAGGAAATACAGAATCAAGAGCTGCAATAACAAACACAGAGACAATGAATGCACTCATAAGATAATGAGGGGATAACAGGTGGGACACATGACTGGAAATATTAGGCACAAAAAATTAAACCTTACCAAAATAAAACAGGAAGCGCAAAACAGCAGAATGAGGGGAAACAGAATTAATGTGACACATAGGAAAGATAGGAGGACAAGACAGGGACACATAGAAGTACAAAGATGGAACAGATGGAGGAACTGAATGGAAACTCAAAAGGGACCAACTAAAGGATGATCTGAGAGTAACAAAACAAAGAAAATAAGACAAATAATACCAGGAATTTAGCCATTAAGAACCATATGCAAAATATGATATAAATAGAGCTTGTAAATGCAGAAACTCAATACTAAACATCAGCTAACCAAGAAATATGGAAACTCAATCCAAGGAAAAGCTAAAATGACTGACTTGAAGTAAGCCAAAATACAAACAGGCGACTGGAAAGGTAATAATAAACAATACCAGGAAAGCAAGATGAGCACAAACCTCGGCCAAGGCAGCTCAATCTCAGGGCAGTATTTACTTTTAAGGGAACAATGTTGTATTTTTGTATATATTTTTTTAGTTTTCTTTTCTTTGATCTATTTAAACCTACTTTTGGAAGTTTGTAGTGCAGTAAAAATAATGCATTTTGGGGTCAACTTTGGGGTCAACAGCTGTGAAATGTAAAAGTGAGGTCAGAGGTCAAATGTGACCTGATATTTGGATGCAAACTATAACGTGATACTTATATAGTCCCCATATATCAGTATCATGTACTAAATATTACCGATAAAAACAAAGACAGCAGAATTTTAAGCAAAGTTTTAAAGATAAAAGACATTTTATGAGAGTTTGAACTAATTTGACTTTGAACAAGAGGTCAGGAGTACAAAGTGAGGTGATATTTTGAATCCCTATCATGTCATCAGTACAAACAATGGTAGTAAATAAGATAGTTTTAAATAGCTCTATATAGCATGATTATCTCTTTGACCTTTAGATCAATCTATTGCCCTTGAAGGTGAGGTCAGAGGTCACAGAGGTGACATGATATTTTAAATCTTTATATGATAATTCCCATATGTTTCCCTTGTAAAGTATATCTTTGATCTCAGTGGTTAAATAAAGGTTAAATGAATATAATAAATGTCACAACACACTCGTAAGAACCATAGTTTCAGTTTTTGACCAATAAATCACTAAGCTGACCTTGGTGGATATGAACCAAGTTCGAATGGATTGTCAACATGACCCCACTCTAACCCCCTAAAAAGTTTTATCAGAATTAATTCAAAATTTTCCGAGCTATCGTGTTTGCAAACAGAATGACACAAGCACTACCAAAACAAAACCTCAGAGGAGTTAAATATAATACTGCGTTTCAAGAAGGATGGAAAACGGAAAAAAACATGAACATTATTCACTTCACTAAAATACTAAACAAAAACAAAAACTAACAGAAACTCTAAACCAGTGGCTCAAGACTCAATGACATGTGCTTTAAAGCAGGGGTAGGGGAGCAGATGCTTCTTTGTTGTTTCTGCTTTATATTTCACTTTTGAGTCCTGCAACATTATACAATGAAAACACATAAAACAGAAATATAATGTGGGCAAATATATGAAGCATCACTGCAAAACATTACAAGAGTAAGAACCACACTTTGTACAAAAATGCAAATACAAATGCTGAAGTTTTCCAGGTTCTATACAACAAAAATCTGAGCTTTTTTCCTTTAAGTTGTGTGAAATAAACAGTCTCCTCTCTCACCGCTCTTTGGAAACCTATAATGATTGTTCCGTCTGCCAAAAACAACATTTGCTTTCAGATGGTTTGATTCCCTCTCTGGCTCTGTTCTTAAAACAGAATCTAATCAGGATCACGATTAAGCCTGTTACAGTGTTTACTCTGTTGCCTCTGTTTGCCTTTGTCTTCCCCCTTCACTTCATTACGAAGCGCTTTTCAGCCGAGGAGCTGATATCAAAACACTACTAATACACGTTTGAAAAGGAATCTTTATCTGAAGTCCATAATGATGTTCTCATTTTAATGTGGTTGCTTTATGAGAGGATAACTTTCAGAGTGAAGGATGATACTTTGCCTCAGAAGGAAAAAGAATTCTAACTTCAGTCCAAAGATGTGATTTCACCCTAAGACCTCAATGAAAGGACTCAAATTCATCACGCTCTTAACACATGTAGAACTTTGTGATCTTGGCAGCTCTTTGCTCTATGTCTTCATTTACACCTCAGATTTCCCTTTTCCGTTTACTCTTTCTCTTCTAGCTCTGTTTTTGTGTTGCTTACTTTGAAATTATCCTCAGTTGCCATTCTGACTTCTCCTCAAACACAACAGGTGCTCCGAATCAGGAATGTGTTTCACAGAATGCTGAAATTGTCTTTTCACCTTGACCTGCTTTGTCTTATTTTCCATTTTTCCAACACGGCATCCAATTTTTTGTCACGAGAGCGAAGCGGGAGGTGATGCATACGACCCGTGCTTCTATCAGATCCAAGATGGCAGATGTTCAGCAGCAGTGGTTGCAGTTGAATGGGGCCTCATTTGGCTCCTTCCGTGTGCTGGATATAAAACAAGTCATGTGAGCTGCATTCCGGTTGCGGGCCGAGATGATTTGCATAACTGGAACAAAGATTTTTGCACAGCGTGCTGAGGACTTTCACCTGGGATAGATGTGTCTTTGTGAGAAATTAGCA
The DNA here is from genome assembly GCF_013358895.1 of Oreochromis aureus. Classification (NCBI taxonomy): domain Eukaryota; kingdom Metazoa; phylum Chordata; class Actinopteri; order Cichliformes; family Cichlidae; genus Oreochromis; species Oreochromis aureus. The sequence goes on from NC_052957.1 coordinate 27,365,834, forward strand.
TTGTTGTAGTACATATGAGAGGTGGACATGTCTTTGTTTGTTGGGAGGGGCTTACAACAGAGATAGCAGAGGTGCCCTCACTTGTCTGTTTGCTTTTTATATTTTTGCACACTGCATGTTTGAAGGAGGAGAACAGTGCGCTCATGTTGTATTGCTATTGTCTTTTAAGCACACGCCTCAAGTAAGACTGATTTAAGAGAGCCTCTGCTGTATTTTACAGATGGCTGAAAACACTCATTGTTGTACCTCTCCCCTGACCTTCTTCATACACATTGACAATGTTTTGAATGAAAAACTCCTAATTTCGTTTCATCCACTCCATCAGACCTGTTGCCACTGAGTTTCAGTCCAGTTCTTGTGCAATTTAACACACCCAGCCTTTTCTCCCCTTTTCTCTTTCTTTACTATGGCTTTCTGACAGCCACCCATCCACTGAAGACTGAGACTGATGAGGCTTTGGCGAACAGTAGATGGATCAACTGAAGCACCAGATGCATTTCTCAGTTCTTGCATCAGGTCATTACTGGATTGTTCCCTATTTCTTAAGGACATGACTTTCAGTCACTCTTAATCTACTGTAGATATTATTTCAGGTCTGCTTCTTCTTTTATCCTGCACATGTCCACTTTCCTCAAATTTTTAAGGACACACATGAAAAGCATACTGAGACATGCCAGGTTTTTAGCTAATAGCACCTTGGGAATGATCTTGTTGTTGCAGAAATACTATTTTATGTCAAATTGTGTTATCTTTGGCATTTTTCATTTCAGCAAAAGAAATGGAAACACATGATGTGCTTTAGCAACTCACTGGTTCATGCTTTGAGTTAGGTACCTTTTTTCTGCTTGAGTCATTCATAGGTACTATGAGTAGATTAAAAACAAGTGAAAAAGCAACCAATGTCAAAAGAAACCTGTCAAAAAAGGGGGTGAAGGGTGACTCTTTTTGTGTGCTTTAGTGATAAACCTTCAGGTTTTTTTGTCCTGGGTGCATAATGTGCAGCTGTCATTGCTGTTAGCAACTGCAAATTGCATTCAGACTTTAAATTTACAAAACTTTCCAATTATATAATTAAATATAACTTTGTAACAAGATTCTTCTTTGGTCTCAAAATACATATTTGGAAAAGAATGTGCACAGCCAAACGGAGCGCAGGGTTAATGAGGTAGACCTACAGGACCTCTGCCTTTGAAATCTCTCTCTCAGACACACACACAGCATTCATAAATTAAGTAGACATTACATTATTTACATTAATTGTCTTAACCTTTTATCCCAGCCTTAGCCTGGAGCTAACCTCAAACAAAGTCTTCACACTAAAACTTTACGAGGACAGATTTACGTCCTTTCAAAATAAGTATTTCGAGGGATAAAGCTTCAGATAATCTGAACTGCGTCCCAGCAAACAGGCCGGTGAATGACAGCTGCTGAACTCTGTCTCCCCCGACAACTGCTGGGCTGTGAGCCAATAGAAAAGCAAAAACCAGAAAGTGGGTCAGCATGGTAGATTATACTCCCATCAGGGATGGATATGTGCCTGAATATTAATTTTCCTTCTCTTATTGTTCAGTTTGTCATATAAACCAAATTGGACCAAAGCCTCTCAGAGCCACTTAATGATGATTATATTAATCAAATTGGAATGGTTTTTATTTTTTTGTATATTGTAAAACAAATCCCTCTGAGGGATTTAACGAGCTGCTGAAAACTCAAAACTGTTCATCTTATTGTGGCATCTGCTAAAGATGTCCTGTAACTGTTGTTGAAATACAGTGTGAATGGATGCCTAATGTGGGAGAGCTGTAAGAAAGCAATAAATCAATTTACTGATATGGACTGACATTTTGATAAATAAAACTATTACCGTCACATTATATGATGTAAACGGTAGAAGTTTAGACAGTTCTGATAAGATAAGCGTGTTATTGCAATAAACTAAATTGTAGTCCTTTGTTTTGCCATTAAAAATACTGAAGAACTACAAAAACAAATCAAACATCGGTATTCCCTCTCCCCTCTGACACACTGGGAAGGAGATTTTGATTTTTACCATTTTTTCAGTGTCAGTTTAAGTTTGTTTGTTTTTTAAAATTTGCTTTAGTTAACTTTTCTGTCTCCATTTGATTAGGTTAAATCATTCAGTTATGTGGATAGGTAACAAAGTTGTTTGGATAAGAGAGGGGATACTAATACAATAATAACATGCACTGCTTTTCATACTGATTAAAAGAGCAAAGGTTTGTAAATGGACTCCCCCCTTGTACGCCTTGCAGTGGTTTGGTCCACTGTTGATAATTTCCTGAGTCCTTCACTTCAAGAATGTGACCTTAAAACAAAAGATGTGTGGAATAGTTCTCTTTTATACTCACTATGATAAAACATAGTTACAGCTGTACTCTTGCTCCATCACTTTGGGGAGAATATAATGCTTCATTGTCCAAGACTCATCTTATAAAGAGTGTTTGAGGATGCAGGAGGTTTTGTCCACAGTTAAAACCATTATACAGATTTTCATGAAACCACTTTTGAAAAACATTTTGAGACCCTAAAGCTTAAAGCGTCCCTGTGTTTGTTTATTTTTGTCCTGTAATTGGTTGGTTTGCCTTAACTGTAAAATAAATACTTGTTTTCTACTGACACTAACTATCTGGTGGTTAATTGTTTTTGTGTGTGTGATGTGCCAGATAACATTTTTGCTGTTTGGGGGTTGCGACAAAGTGAATTAAACTGGTCCGGCCTGTATGTGGCCCACGATAGAAAATTAGACAGCCCTGCTTTACAGTGTTAAGCACACATTAAAAGAGTCTGGATTATTATTGAGCAACGACTTGAGATTGAGACCAATTTGCTCTTGACCAAGAGCAGAGAAAATCATTCTTTCAGCATATTGGCCACAAACAGCAGTGATGGTGATATTTGAACAGGCGCAGCAGCTTTTAGGTGTTGGGCAAATCCCATTGAAATGAATAAATCAGCATATTTGCATTCTATTCACTGCAGGACTGACAAACATTTATGGTTACACAACCAACTTCCCCCTTGTGCTGACTACTGTTATGCAACCATGATGTCATCTATATTGGTTACTATAAATGCTGGTTATTATGACTGGGGTGGGGGTGTGTACTGTGCTTTCTTTTCAGTTATGAATGTAATGTGAGCCTGAACTGGACCCGTTTAATGTGTTACATAGCTTAGGCATTTACACTCTACCAGAAGCAACATTTAGGCAGCGACAGCATCCCTGATTTTTTCCTGATAGATTGCAAAAAACAGGCAGGAATATGACGAACTTTCCTGTATGTGATGCTCATGGGAGGAATAATGAAGAGTGAAGCAAAGTTCACAAGGGATACTCCTACTGGGTGCAGGGTAAAGGTCAAATTTAAACCTGGAGAGAAAGTGATGGCTGGGGCTTTGGTCCTGATTAAAAAATGCGAGTCACTGTATAACACATCCTAGAATAAAAACAAACAAAAATCTCAGAATTAGTGCTGATTTGGAGTGACCCACTGCCTCAAATAGATCCAAACCATGCCAGCAAAATGTAGCACAAAGGAGTCACAGCATGCCCTGATATGGACAGTAAGGGTTTCAGTTTTTTCATTTGATTTTGTTCAGCTGTGTGTGCACATTCCTCTGTTACATTTTATAAAATTGGAAATGTTGGAAGTTTGGATGCAGAGAAGGAGAAGAAACAGTGAAGTCATCATCTAGACATCAGGGTGAATCTGCAAATAATAGCTCAGATTAATTTGAACATTGAACTTATTTGAGAAATTCTCTGCTCGGCTTTTTTAGATTTGGGAATTACCAGTTTTACAACCTGGAAAAATGTGATCCATATGGCGACATCCAAGCAGCATTCCCCCAGGTGCTGAACATAATTTGATCTGCTCGTTCATCAGCCATCATTTTTTTGGTTTGAGTATTTCGAAAAGAGTTGGTGAGGTCTAACACAGACGTCAAGTGATGAGGTCTGAGTTCTGCCTAAAGCTGCGGTCCAACCAGTCAGGTTCATCCACACAGAACTGGGAAAACTTTTATTTGAGGCTCTGGCTTTATACACAGGAGTGATGTCATGTTGAAACAAGACATTAACGTCTCCAAATTCAAGTTGGAATTACTTGTTGTGCAAAGAATGATGTCTTCTAGGCTCAAACTGGTCGCTTTTAGTTGCTTTGATTTTGTGCACAGAGACAGTTTCTGAATATTCGCCTTAAATATCCATCTTACTATCCCTACATATATGCTGTCTACCATTATAAATTATGTTTTTCAGCTCTACTAACTCTAACTTTTGTTCCCCTTTCTATACAGATGGGATGTAAGTACTTATCCTGGTTGTTTCTACAGTATTTTGCAGTACAAAGAGCCTCACCTTTATATCTGTAAACTCATTCTTTTAGTCAGAACTTAAATGGTTATGACTGTGGGTGATGTTAGGGGTTCTCAAACTTAATTACCTGTACAAAAATACTCTTTCAATAGAGCTGGAGACCTCCAAAAAGTTTTAAGAAGGTGTTTTATGTCACCTTAAAGCCAGCTCTGAGTCACTTCTTGGGAAATAGCCTGAAACACATTCATATTTTGGACATTTCACAGTCTGTGAAAAGTCCTGGGTGCAGTAAACAAGAAGGGTTATGTAAGGGGGTTGTAAGTTATGAATATAGTGGGCAGGTAAAGGAATATAAAACACATACACACTTCATCTGCATCTCACCTGACTGCCAAGTTCTCTATGGGGATGCTGGGTCCACACAAACGCCTATGCACACATATGTATACCTGATTGTATTTTTGGGGGTTGCTGTAGCTCAGAAGGTCTGATGCATCCATCATAGTGTGAATGTTGGTTAGAAAGCACTTAGGTGTAGAACAAAGGCACTTGTATGAATGTAGGTGAATGATGCATGTGACATAAAGTGGTTTGAGTGCTCAGGTAGAGTAGAAAAGCTGTTTATAAGAGACGGGCTATTTACCAGTCAAAGCTTGTACGGGTCTATCGGTGTTTTACCTTGTTTGTTGTTTAACTTTAAAGTTTGCCTACATAGTCATCATATCATTGCAAATGCAAAGCCTTTGGTTTAATCTATCATCTTCTGTCTTATAGTTTGGCATTTATGAGCCTGTCTACAGGATACATCAGAAATGAGTCCATGTTGCTGATTGTGAAATTTCACAAAGATGAAAATGATGCAGGAAGATCGATGATCAACTTAAAAAAGTATTACTGCTATAAGGAAGTTTAGTATCATACCACTATTCAGGTCTTTCTAAGACAAAACTATGTACGCTGTGCTACTCGCACGATCGAGTGCTTTAGTGTTGAGCTGAATACCAAAATATAAAACTTTGATTAAGATCATGAAAAGACGTGATTGCATAAAATTGTTCAGCTCAGGTGTCGGTCAGCATGGTCGTGACTACTTACGTCAGTGTATAGGCCTGTCAGTGAAGGAAGGAGGTGACGATAAGATCATATAGACCTACAGTCATGCAAAAGATTTCAGAAGCTTTGCACATTAAAAATATTCTGGTGAAACAAACTGTGCTGCTTAATCACCCAAGAGTTCCCAAAGAAACATGCAATTTGTGGCTTCTTGTGCCAATAATAATAAAAGCGCAACAATTAAGACAAGTGGGAGCATTTAGAAAAGCTGCTGTTAATATCTGACTCCAACTAAAATGGTGCAATTTCCAGTAAGTTATGAACCTGATCTTCCCGCACGTGAAGAGTTTTTTTCTTTTTTTGGCAAAAAACAAAACAAAACACTGTATCTCTATACATTACCTCTATACCTGAATTGGTTGCTCCTCGTGGAGTAGCAATTATAAGAGAGGAAGATATAGATGAAGAAGAAAAAGAAGAGAAGATGAACAATATGAATGAAAAGAAATGCCCAAATGTATTCCTAAACTTTTTTTTTTTTGGAATAACCATTTAGGAATCACAGACATTTTGATACATACATAAGAAACTCAAAAGTAACTGGACTGATGCCATGAGATAAAGCATTTCCTTGTTATGTCATAAAAATGATGCAGACATCTGAAGTAGATTCAAGGTGTTGAATTTGTATAAAAATCCTTTTAATTAAAGTTGAATTAATGCTGAAAGACTGCACAGTAGATTGTTTAAAATCTACTGTGGTGGTCTCCAGAGGCAAACCTCTAAACAATGTGTCCAACAAATCATTGACCCAACTGTAAGGCATTTGTTAACTCATGCAGCAGCTTGAGTCTGCTACAGGAAGGCCAAAAGAGACAGAGGGTCAAAAAAGCAAGATGATTGATACCTGAGGTGAATCCATAAAAACACACTTTATACCTTCAACATAAGTGGCACTGATCAGCCAGCAAACATCAGTCACGTGTGTGTCAGTCATCAGAGAGGAACATGAGGTGTAGGTGTAGAAGAGGGGAGGACAATGTGCTTTTAAGACCTTGATGTTTGGCAGGAGATATCAGTGGTTCTTGATGTGCTCAGTTTTACTCATAGGTCATCACAGCCCCCTCACCTCACTTGCCCTTTTTCTCCCTCTCTCATGTTACCACCCATGTTTCAGTGTTCGCTGCCAGCCAAAACAAAGAGTGTATTTGAAGGATCATTTAAAAGTTAAAAATAGAAACTGCAAAACAAAGCCGGCGAGCACCAAATCGCGTATGAATTTATTACTAAAAGGAGAAATCAGCTGTCCTCTGTAAAAGTTTTGTGATGCCACTTTTGGTTGTTAGGCTTCCCATTAGCTGTGCTGGTGTTCTGAAATAGTTAAGAGTCATAATAGTTGCTGACAATGACAGTGACTTAACCTTAAATGTGGTTTTCTGGCTTTATAATGTTGTTTTATTTTTAACGATTTCTTTATTTCACATTTGTTTTGACTGAGGTTGAAAAACTAAATAAATGGTTTCTCCTTAAGGTGTGCTTGAACATGCAAAAAAATGAATAAATAAATAATAATGTCATGCTAATTTTTCATTTCAAAAGTTTTCCTTCACTAACCATACCCTGCTTCAGCGCATGTACAATGAAAGCTTCAGGTTTCCACACAGGGGCAGACAAAAACAATAATTAAGGCTGGGAATTTTGAGTCCATACCAGGCCACCCTGTTCATGCAAACCACCAGACCGCTATTTTTCTTAGGCTAACCCTACGTGTTGATGTAACTGGTGCCAGGCTGGCTTACAGGTTTGACCACTATGTTCTGCTGGGAGCAAAGTTATCCAGACGGCAAAATACCGGAATTTGGGACTGACCAAGTAGTTTATCTGAATACTGAGTTTTTAATGTGTGCTAAGACTCTGGGTGCTCTCTCAAAAACTCACTTAGGAATCCCCCAGGCACACCACATGAAGGCTATAGGTTACAGTGTATACTGTAGTAGTTTTTAATAACTTTGCTCATTTTAAAACCTGCATGTAGAAAGAGGGCTATTCTCAAGCTTTCCCCCTCTCTCCTGATAAATATCAGTCATCAGTTATCTATAGAGAGAGGGGACTTGGATATCTAAGCACTATCTAAGCACTTAGATAACTGCTCTATGTTATAGATTAGGGTCATGCTCTGTACTCCATATGGACTACAACTACAGCTAACTATATGTGAAGAAGAACTTTAGGATTTCTGTGGTAGGCTACTTGTGTGATGTACAGTAAGATCCCCTTACAGAGCGGTTCCCAAAGAATATTCTGGGGTTTCCCCTCCAACAGCAGTTTAAAAAAAGCCCTTCAAAGCATTTTTTATTGATTTCATGGGGGAACACGGATGGGAGCGTTGGTGTGGATAACAAAGAGGCAGATGAAAGTTGGGCTTAATCTGTTTCTTTTAATGCCAGCAAAGGTCAGACTCATGTGCCTTCCCACCCACCTCCCCTGGCACCCACATAAAGGGTACAGAAATACACAAATGCATACCCCAGCATGTGGAAAACAGCACAGGAGTTGTACTGAGGTTTCTGCATATCACAGACAAATAACAGATTTACTATTTGTTGTTTGTGGATATGAATAAAGTGTTAGTTATCAATAAGTGGACATGTGTGCTTCCTTGAGAATAATAGAAGAAACGGGGAGGATGAGGATGACTTGTTTAAAGGGAGCTGTAAACAGGACAGCAATAGAGATGTAACTCTTTGTAGATGAAAGGGAAAATGATGCAGGGTCATTTTTAGCCATTTAATGATGGAGCCTTTCATCCAAGGTGCCTCACAACGATGAGGGGGTGGCATGTCAAGAATCAAATATCACAGATGTTTTAGCTCTTTATTTCACATTTGGGCTTGACTACGGGTGTATATAAAACACACACAGCCAAGGGGGGACTTGGAGGTCACAATTTTGCTTTTTGTTTGTTTGTTTGTTGGTTGGTTGGTTTGTTTTAAATGGAAGTGACATGCAAGGTAGTGCTGACTCAGCATACAGTAGCAAATTGTCAATCCGGTCTTTAAGTGATGACGTGACGAATCCTGCTTCCGGCCCAAACTACCCTGCGTTTAATAAGGCTTTTGTGTTTTTAACATGTTTTAATGCTTTGTATCTGGTTCTATTTAATCTCAAAAAGCCCCTAAAAACAAGTCGGCGTCTCGGTTTTTATTACTGCTAATCATTTTTTAGCTCAGTTTTTAAAACCTTATGATGTAACCATAGCGCAGCCCATGCAGCAGTATATTAATGACTAAACTCGTATTGTGGATGGAATATTTCAGTTGTTCTCCTGGCTGAAGTATGGTCCATTTACAGCATCCTGCGACCCTGCCATGCGACTGCATTTGTCCCTGAACATCGGGAACTCTCATGTTAAATAAATTAGTGTTCATCCTCCAGCTTCACTGTTTATATTATGCTAACATAGCTGTGTCGCTAGCGAACACGTAGCACATTGTTTTATACCAGCTAGCCAAACTTCAGTAACCCTACAAACGTCACTGCTGTTTACTTTCATGTCTTCGTTTATGTTCGAAGTGGTAGCAGAGCTGTGCGTGTTAATTTGTTTCAGAAATCCCTCAGTCAGAACATGGTTTATTATATTTAGATGGAAACTAGCGAGCTAACTTCCTGCTAACTTCTAACTCCGTTAAATGTAATAAATTCCGTTTTCATGGATGCCTGGATGTTAAACTTAATTGTTACACCTGGTAGAGCAGCCACACTTATCATTTTATTACAAATGAAAGAATTTAGACACTTTTTAACTGTCAGTGATCCCGCAGTGATCGTGTGACTTAGGGACCTGCAGCAGAGTTTGGGCCCAGACATGGCTAATATGTCAGACTTAAAGACCGGATTGCAAATAAAAACCCCAAATCCAACATAATACCCATGATTTATTTTATTATTACTCTGGATAGGACCATTATTTACAAACTGTATCAAACTGTATGAAACTAGGGATTGAGCGCATAAACACATCACGAAATTGTTTACTCAGATCACACTTTTAATAAGCAGTAGGATAATTTTCCCATGGACTTCTGCCGGAGTTTTATTCCTGTTAAAAGGGAGTTTTTTTCATCCCACTGTTGCCAAACTGCTTGCTCAAAGGAGGTTGTCTAATTGTTGAGGTTTCTCTGTATTATTGTATGGTCTTTACCTTGCGATATAAAGGACCTTGAGGTGACTCTTGTTGCGATTTGGTGCTATATAAATAAAGTTGAACTGAAGCGAATTGAACATTATTATCACAAGCTCACCAAGTCCAGTATCTTTTGGACTTTTGCAATGCATCCCATTTAGAATGGAAGAAGCAATTCTCTGATCCCCTGCTGAAGTTGTAATGAACAGTCTTTTTCTTAAGGTACTTTCATTGTTTTGGGAGACAGAGTATTTGATCTCCAAGCAAAACATGACTTAGTACTTGGTTGAGAAACCTTTGTTGGCAAGCACAGCAGTAAGACATTTGTTGTAGTTGTTCACCAGGTTTGCACACATCTCAGGAAGGATTTTGACCCACTCCTCTTTACTGAAACTATTTACATCTTTTAGGTTTCTTGGGGGCCACTTGGCAACTTGAAGCTTCAGCTCCTTCCAAAGATTTTCTATAACACTGAGGTCTGGAGACTGACTAGACCATTCCATGACCTTAATGTGATTCTTCTTTAGCCACTCCGCTGTAGTCTTGACGGTATGTATTTGACCCTCAATGCAGTAAAGTCGTCCTGTACCCTTATTCAATTCAATTCAATTCAGTTTTATTTATATAGCGCCAAATCACAACAACAGTCGCCTCAAGGGGCTTTATATTTTAAGGTAGACTCTACAATAATACATACAGAGAAAAACCCCAACAATCATATGACCCCCTATGAGCAAGCACTTTGGCGACAGTGGGAAGGAAAAACTCCCTTTTAACAGGAAGAAACCTCCGGCAGAACCAGGCTCAGGGAGGGGCGGGGCCATCTGCTGCGACCGGTTGGGGTGAGAGAAGGAAGACAGGATAAAGACATGCTGTGGAAGAATTTCCAAATAATCACACCAACACTTGTCACCTTTGCATCAAGCTTCTTGTCACTGGTAAAAGGAAAGCCACCTTCTTGCCACTGAAAACTCCAACTTTAACCCTATCATAGTTAACCCTTAAATCTTCCCTCTTGCTTTATGCCTTTTGGACACTAAGTATATTTTTTATACACAGTTTAAGTCAAATCTGACACAATCAAGCTCATTAGCTAGCTGAGCACACAGCAACATGCAGAAAATGGCTAATGTCATTAACACTGACTGTATGAAATATTAAACCGTAGTTTGAGAAACAGCTTCGCGTACAGTATTTGAATGGGAATACACATTAATATGCTCAAATGCCTTCACATATCCAGTCTTTTCCCTCACTGACTTCTTACCAGGTGTCTTTACCAGGCTCTCTTGACCACATTTTTTCAGCCCTCCGTATCCGACCCCATAAATCTTCTCTCCTATTATGTAACTAAGCTTTGTCGGAGGTCTTACATTCTTCTAAGCTACTCCTATAATTTGCTGTATTTATATGTACAACTGTCAAACAAAAATGTTTTCCTGTGCTTGTGTACATCTACCTAGCCCCATAAACCATCACACAGTCTTATTTTATGATTTTCAGCTTGGGAGAAACAATGCCATAACGTGCTTGGTTCTTTACAGCAGCTTCTGTAAAACATTGTGAAGGTTTCTACAGATGTATTGCTGTGTTAGTGCAGTTGTGTTGTGATCCTGTATTTTGCCTTTAGAAAATTAATCAACATCACATGCAGGGTCCGGCGGGGCTTAGCGAAGGGGAGTTTACTCACGCCTGCTTTCACTGCAGCGTTACTGCTTCACCAAAACTGGAGAATGTGTGTCAGAAAAACAATATGTGGGAATAACACCAGGGTTACTGCCCAGGGAGTTGCATGCTTTTCAGAGTGGGTCAACAGTATAGCAAAGGGAGGGAAAGCATACTGATTGCTGATTTGTCTGAAATTCATGACTAGGATCAAGCGTGACCTCACTGTGCATCGAGTTCGGCTTTGGCTGAGGAATCTCATGGAGAAGCCAAGCGGCTGTTAAACAACCTTTATCATCCTTCTGAAAATAAAAGCAAATCTTTCTGTTGCTACGGGAGCAACTTAAGGTCTGAGAGCGCGAACTGCACCTGTAAAACCAGCAAGAGACCTAAAATAGAGTATGAACCTCAAGAAAACCTGCATTCTTGCTCTTAAAAGTTTGTAGACCGATCCATTATAGAGAACAACAGCATTGCATAAAAATATGAAGCAGCAGCAGGAAAACAAAAGGACAAAAGAAATTTCAAATACTACTCGATCAGTTTGAATTATAAACACAGAAAATTGCAGTCAGATTTTGATCCGTGCAATAAAAGCTGGAAGCATCTGGTTGGTAACGGCTTCATTTTCAGCACGACAATGACCCCAGACACAACGCCAGTGCAGTAAAAGCATACCTGGATAGAAAAACACACAATGACTTCCACAGAGCCTGGACCTCAACATTACTGAAGCAGTGTGGGATCATCTTGATCAAACAGAACAAAAGGCAGCCAACATCCAAAAAAAGAAGCTCTAAATGTCCTTTCAATGTGTGTTTGCACATATTTCAATAAATGCAATAAATGCACCCATCTCTAATTTTTCTATTGACATATAAAGACAATGAGGGGTCGCTCAAGACTTTTGCACAGCATCAAACAAATTGATTTATTATAGTTTTAGAAGATTTTGCTGCTCTGAACATGTTCCTCTATTTGTCTCTGTTACCCCCACAACAGAAGTATGCAAAAATCAGGGGGGCAGCAGGTGTTAGGGTGCCTGCTGGTTGTCAAATATGGCTGAAAGACATCAGCCACTCATGAGTTCTTTAAGAACTCATAGTAAGAAACCCCGTTTTTGCCCGTGGTTCCTCTAACACTGAGATGAACCTCTCTGTTTGTCCAACAAAGCTGTGTTTGGACTAATTCTCCCAACCTGCTGTGCAACCTGTCTCCCTAGCAACATCAGGCCAGTGAAGCCACATCAGCTTGTGCCTGTATATCTCCACATCATGCATTAGTGGAAAACATGAGGCCCATAAGTGTACAGATGTAAAAGGTTTTGATGATTCTGTCTATATTTCTGTTGGTGTTGACGTCTTAGAAAGTTTTCTTGTAAATATATGAGTCAACCGTGGCTGCCGGTGTTGAAGGTTTTCACAAAAACTCATAAACAAGGGTTAGAGAAACCATCACAAAGCCCCACTTAATTCTTCCTCTGCCGCTGTGTAGGAATCATACTGGGGATTTGCGTAAGAATCCCACCATGATTTGTGAGCCTTGATTATATAATGACGTAGCTTGTTCACAAAAAAACTTCATTTCAAGTTATCAAACAGATTCAGTCCAAAGAGAAGAAAAACTCATGGAGTGATAAAGGAAAAGATCAAAACTTGGAAAACATGTAAGAGAAAACCCAATTAAGGAATGGAAACATGGCCACTTGTTCCCTTTATCTTTGGTTTTAAGATGCTCATAATGAGTTTGGACTCTTATGAAAACTTCCAGCAAGTCAAAAGACGTCGACCTTGAGCGTGCAGCATTCTTTAGTTCCTCAGTCAGATTCACCCCTCGCAAAGTCGCTCAGCTCCAGCCTTCACAAAGGGACTTCACAAACCAGTAGGTGACGTCACGGTTGCTGTGATGGCCGTATCCACAACCACACACTCGAAACAAGTTTGGTGATATTCAACCACTCTCCCCGCTCACATTAATCAGACGTGCAGGTCTAAAGTTTCTCCCTCTCCCGCACCGTTGCCAGATTTAATTTCCTTTTTGCTGCAGTCATGAGTGTTTCACAGCACACACGCAGCTTGTTTGGTAATTTGTTTCAACACATTTCATGACACAACACTTTATTCTAAATGATGAGGAGTGCATTTGGTTTACACTGCTTTTTCACTGATTCGTTAAACCTTCTTTAGCACGGGATACATCGCACCATACTTTATGAAGGAAAAGAAGACACTGCCATCCCATAATTCATAGTGATTCACCTTCTGAAGATCGGTAAATATGCCCCAGCAAAACTTTTGTCACCAAAACTGATAAAGTGGTGGAGATCGTGGAAATGCTGATCAAACATGCGTGGTGCCACAGCATACTGATAAGCTTTGATTTTTGAAAACAGCCTGTGAACATTACACTGCCTTAATACGATCTGTTTCTTGTCAAGGTGTTGTCATGCATGAAGAATCATGAATCAGTTTAGACTCTGGGTCAGCTGGAATAAGTGTTGGCTTTAGGGAATTGTACCTTTTTAAACTAAATGTTAAACATGATATGAGGTACATTTTTTGGACTATTCAACCATACTCATTAGGCCAGTTTGTTTTCTTATGTTCTTGCTTTGTTAAGCTGTACTTTCGAGTAGCGCTCTGATTAGCTGACCTCCTTTACAAGCTGACTTATTAAAATATGGATAGAAGTGTTATTTTTTAGCTTTAAATGTAGCTGTAATGAGCTCTTTATAGACCTGTATTTTTTATACATCACTTTTGTCATATTTTGGGATTTATTAATCAGATTTGAGTTCCACTAGGTCTCAAGACAGAGACATATTTTACATTCAGTCTACAGTTTATATTTGGATATTTACACTTGCACTTTTTTTTTTATGTTCGCCTATTTTCTAGTAAGATTAGTAATAACTACCAAGCTGGCTTTCAGGAAATTTGAAGACATTTTAAATTCTGGTGCAGTTCTGGATTGCTTACACTCACTTGCCACTTTATTAGGCACACCTCTTCTACTGTGTACCTAATAAATTACCTAATGAGCCAATCACATAGAAGCAACACACGGGCATGGTAAATGGGCTGATTCACCCATTCATATAGATCCCTGCTAGCATGTTTTTCTATACTTTTTCTAAGAGCTTTCTCTCTAACACTTGATGCATCAGAGTGCAACTTGGGGTTCAGTATTTTGCACAAGAAGTCTTGCATGCAGTGTGCAGCAGCCAGGGATGAAACCGTTAACCTTCAAACCGATCTGCTGTGCCTCCTGATCTACAGTCAGCCCAGAGATGTGTGCAGCAATAACAGAAGATTGGAAAAAATGTTGCCTGGTCTGATTTCTGTTGCAACATTAGGATGATAGTGTCAGAAACTGGCAGGAATAGCATGAAAGCATGGATCCATCCTGCCTATCAACGGTTCAGGCTGGTGATTGGTTCAGGCTCAGATTATCTCAAACTAGTTTACCTGGAGTTCACTGCACTTAAATGCCTCCACTGTCACCAGAGCAGGAGATTTGCATCATGGCGGTGCAGCAGACAAATCTTCAGTAATTGTAATGTACCTTGGGGGAATGTTTCCTTACAGCAAACTGGCCTCAAAAGGTTCCAACCCATTACAGCAGAGCCATCAAAGGGTGGAGAGCCATCAAAGTGGAGTCCACACGCTGTTCATTTGTTTGCGATAAATGTTAATGATGATCCTAATCCTGTATCCCACCCTGGTGATATTTTCCAGGAGCCACAAAACTGTCACGCGAAACCACCCCTGTGAACAAATTTCACATTTGACTGGCAAAGTAGTTTCACAAGAGCAACATTTATTGAAATCAATTATATTTTGGTTCTTGTGAATTCCTGCTGGAATTCAGATGTACACAATATACAAAGGGTGCGTTTGGTAGCAAATATTCTTTCTATAAAGACAGCAGCAGCAGAATTGGCATGTACAAAAATACACATTTGATTTCCTCACACCACACACCACATACGAAACAACAAGATAATATATTTATATAGAGATTTATACATATATATATCTGTATCATAAATATGGAGAACTATACAGGCTGAACACAGTTCTGTAAAGGAGATAATAATATTAATAATAATAATAATAATACAGGACAAAGTACTCTATGAGATCATTTAAAATGGCAGCATGTGACAATGGCCTTACTTCTGTGTGTGTGGTCCTGTGAAGAAGCTATGTAAGAGATAACACTGTTTATTACTGGTGCAAACTAACAATAGCTAACATTATCTGTGGGTATGTATTTACAGACTTTTCATTATGGTAATAAACAGTGGAATAAGGCCATTTACTGTTAAGTGTCACTATGGAGTCAACACTGCAGCGCAGGAACAAAAAGATCATACATGTATGGACAAAACACACAAACTGGTACATCCAACTCAACATGCACTTGCTCAACAACGTGTCTCCTTGCGATACCCAAAGCGCTTCCTGATGAGGATAATTAAGTGCTTTGAAAGCAAAACTAAAAGCGATTTCTCTTTCAGCGGCACTGATTTTCTTTTGGCTCAGGACACGCTGACAATCAGCAATGCTTTCTTTTACACACACACACACACACACACACACACACACACACACACACACACACACATTTACGGGCAGATATTCTCTCCTTCCAGGTCAGAGATATTAACCAGACTTACTGAGGACAACGTTGTGCTGTGTGTCTGCAAGATGCTTATACGAACACAAAAACTGCCCCCACTGACTCAGACAAACACTTCAGTCACTGGAAAAGAATTAGTTCACTTCATGGTTGCGATCGGTCACGAGCGGTACGAATGTTGCTCAAGTGTTTAATGTTACTGTTTAAAAATGCGACTGTGAAAATGTGTCACGGCCTTCGTTTCCCATCAGCTGTAATGGATTTTCTGCTTCTTTCTAAACATTTTGCAAGCTTCCCGAACACGAAAAAAAAGGATTTCTTTGTCGTTTCTTTTTCTTACTGCTGACAAGCTCTCCAGACTTTCATCACGTGCTGAAAAAGAAACAATACATCTGGAAGGTGCACAAGGACGCGGTGAGAGAAACATTTTTTTCAGAGAAACCAGATTTTTGGTGTTCGAGCCGCTACACTGACCCAGTTCGACTATAGCTTTATGGACTGTTCAACAGTTTGAGGACCCAAGCTGCAGTGCTACGAGGCAATGCCACTGTCAGCTAAATGTTGATACTTTGAATTGTTGAATTCTAATTATAAACTCCAAACTCTGTAGTTTTCTGTTTGCTGGTTAAACCCACAAAGATGTGGACCACTGAAGCTGCATCTGTACCACATAAAAATCTTAAACCGCTGATGTACCATTACAGTAGTCAGCAACAGGTTAAAGGTCTATATGAAAAAAAAAATTACAATAAAAAGACAGTTGTGTACAAGTTACAATATCACATGAAAGTCAATCTCCCCTGTACAGTTTGTCTGTACAAAGTTCCTTTTTACACATACGATTCTTCTGCAAAGAAAAGTTGCTCAAAGTCCTCCAGCCGCGGGTCACTGCACCGTCTGTTCTGCCACTCCTTCTTACCCTGCACAATTGCTAGTGCGACCTCATGACTCCTCTGCAGGCAGGCGTCCACATCCTCTTGACCTTGTGAGGAAAAGTAGTCCCTTACAGCCCTGGTGGCAGAGGGCGACAAGCAGAGGCGCGGCTTGGCGTGGTTATCTGACGCTCTGCCGTCTTGGGGCCGGGCTTTAGAAGCAGGAAGTCTGTCTAAGGTAAGGCTGGGGCCGCGGTTAGAGTTCACATTGACCTTAGCAGGCTCAGATGCTCGGCGAGGAAGGGTCTTTCTCCCTCTGTGGATGTCCATGGCAGGAGTTAGAGAGTGGGACTTTTGTCTCTGGAGCACCAGAGTGGTGGCACTCTGTCCAAAGAAAACACCTTTTGGCGGCTGCACGCAGCCACCTTCAGCCAGCCTCTGTGTGACCTCAGCTCCTGGGTTTGGTTTGAGTTTGTTAGGTGAGGTCTGGTCATGGAGCTGTCTCAGATCTTTGACTGTCAGAGGCTTCTCTGTCCCGCTGTAAAAAGGAGAGCGGCTGCGCTGCAGCTGCAGCAGAGCCTGCTGGTAAGATGGAGGGCTGCTTGATCTATGTCTGCAGTTTTGATTTGTCACCATGGCCTCCTGGGCACTGACAGAGAAGCAGTTAGAGGTTGAGAAGGATTTCCCCACGGGCAGGTCCTCCTCTGTGTGTCCACTATCGGGCTGCCTTAGCGTCAGGCACCGGTCTCTTTTAAGCCACGTGTTAGGGTGGAGGCCATGAGAGTGAGAAGCACTTTGGCCGGGTCGAGGGGGTTGGGTGGCTTGTGGCCAATGAGCCAGCGCTTCTCTCTGAGGGGGAGAGCTCCTTGAGGACTGCTGTGGGCGTCCAGGAAAAAGGGGGGAGAGAGGAAGGGGTTCACTTAACGGAAGTGGCACATTTGTGGCGTAGTCAGTGGAGTACTGTGAGAAGGCGGAGTCTAAGGAGCTGAGGGAGGAGCCGGTTGGTGAGGTTGCCGGTGAAGACAGACTGGAACAACTGGCATCCAGTCGCAGTGGCGGTGGAGGGGCATGCTTCGTCTTCCTCCGCCCGCTGTTCTGGATTTTGACTCCTCTCTTCTCACACCCATCCTCTCCCTCCTCTTTCAGCTGCAGCCCGTTCAGCCCCTGTTCAAGAAAAACCTCATCCACATCCGCTTCCCCCTCCATGGCAGCATCATAGCTCGCCTTCCTCACTGACGGGTGGCAGTTATCAGCATGAGCCAGCACCATGCTTGAAGTCGGCATGCTAGCCAGGGCTAAGGCCGGTTCTGAGCTCCTCCTCAGTCTCCTAGGACCCTGCGACGAGCCGTTGGCGTGGCGTACGCGAGGCTGTCGAACCACGGGACTGAACCTACTGGGTCTGGCCAGAGGCGGGAGCTGCAGCAGAAGGTTAGAATCGGGGTCAGGTTCAGGGTCGCCATCACTGAGCGTGATGACAGAGTCACGGCTGCAGCTGTCCGGCTTGTCTTTGTCGCGAAGTGGAAGCTGTTCCTGGAAGGGAGACTCGGGATCATCGTTCAGCTCGTTCTCCAGACTGTCGTAAGACGAGTCGTTCATCTGGAAGGACGACACATCTGGGAAGGAAAAAGAGAAAACACGGTTCACTTTGGAATTAGCAACAGTGCCATTTTTCACTTTAAAGAGTCCATTTAACTGATTGGTTGCCATTGCTAGAGGACAAAAAAAGACTCAAAGTGAGAGCATTTCCTGAGCTGAATGAACAAAGTCACAGTTCACTGGTGCACATGAGGAGAACAGAGGACAAAGCATATCTCTGCTATGCGCTCTTTGACCCCTGGTGGTTACTTACAGCATGAGGAAGAGCTAACAGCATGAATGAGGATATTCAGTGCTATCTTAATCATGTGATCCTGGCAATCATTGAAATTACTGCAGGTCAATTTGTTGACCCCAGTCAACATGACTTAAAGCTCCTGGGCAATTCAGTTGCAACCACACAGAGCAAGCTAGTCAGTCCCAAACCACCTTGATGCAACACAGTGAGGCTTTATCAGTAGTCTGTCAGATAATAAATAAAGGATCCTCTATCCCCCACACACAAAACACACACACTTGACCTTTAGAACAAATTTGACACAAGAACATGGTCTGCATGCATCTTTTTTTTCTTTTGTTATGTTTTTTCACAGGACTAGCTGTGCTAAAGCCCTCCTAGAACAAAGCTTTGCCACAAGACAGTCATCTCTGTAACAACTCCAGGCAGTTATTCTGGGTTAAAACACATTTCCAGAATAACCAGTTAAATCTTAGATAGTAACGCTTAAAACGTTTGGTGGTTTTTTCCCCCAGAATAAGGTTTAACAGGCTTTTCTTTCTTTTTTTACCAGCAGGTTATACTACATGTGCAACAACATTAGTGGCTTTTTCAGTTTCAGTTGCTGGTAGGGGCGAGCGTGCAGAATATTGTGGAATTTCACCATCTTCTGCGTCAATGAAGTAGATTCAATTCAAGATGTTTTTAATGCCACGCCTCTCCCTGTAATAGCTCTGGCTGTGCGGTTTCAGTTTGCATGTATTAAGTCAAAAAACTGAAAGCAAAAGAAACCCAAATTGCAAAATCTGTAAATGTTTCCATTACAGTTGCAGCCTGTTTGTTTTTTTATGAGACTCTTTAACAATGTAGGAATCAAGTCTCAATACTAAGCACTTTATTAGAGAGCAGTATTTTCTATACCTCTTGGCTTTTTTGTCACTGTCTCAGCCTTTCTAAACAGTTCCTACAAGCTTATACAACTAAACTGGATCACAAAATCTGCCTGATTATGAGCTCATAAAATGTTAAGATAAAGCCTGTACATCCTAATTAACTGTTAGGATCATCTTTCATATATTTCCTACTCATATTCTGTCCTTTCTTTATTGTCTGAGCTTAATCTCAGTTCTTACCAGATCCATGGTCGCTGCTGCTGCTCTTCTGGCTGAAGGTTCTGAAGAGTGATGTGACGTCCCCCAGGAGGGTGCTGCAGTTCTCTATTAGGAAGCGAACGAGCTCACAAACCTGCAGGAACAAACAGCGCCTGATTATTTCATGTTGTCACCAACATCTTCACTTTGCTCTTTGCTGAACACACAAACTGCAACGTGAAACACAAAACGTGGCGTCGTGACTAGGTTGCACCAGCCAACAGCTCAGGATAATGAAAAACCCACTTTTTCTATTCTTTTTCAACATGTCCCCAGTTAGTGTAGAGACCCACAAAATATGAGAAAAGGTCTTTCTCTATATATTACCTCAGAGGGATTGTGTTTTCCATCCTGGGGCACAAAGACTTATGTCTAAGTCAGCTGCCATGCAGTCAAAGAAAAGCGATGTAGAGGCAAATCGGAGCAGAGTGAGGTCTGCCTGCTGCCACCACATCCCAGACGGTGTGTAGGTACCAACTCAGTAATTTCATTTGAAATTACTGACACAATCCATTTTTAATAAGACTAAAAGCGGGATTTTGTACAGCCATGGTTGTGTGAACAGCCTGTGTCATATTTTTAACTTGATACTTGTACTTGATACACATTCTGGAGACATGTAAGTATTTTTAGATCTCACGCCTTTCTATTTATCCAATAGCATTTAAATGTGTAGATTTTCACAGCACCCTCATACATTTCTGATCTTTTAAATTTCTACACTCCTGCAAGATCACTGAGGTCTGCGGATCAATTGCTCCTGGCTGTCCCGAGGTCCAGATTAAAGCACAGAGGAGATCGGGCCTTTGCTGTAACTGCTCCGAAACTGTGGAACAAACTGCCCCTTCACATCAGGACCTCCCCAACGTTGGACACTTTTAAAACCCATCTGAAAACCCACTTTTATTCCTTGGCTTTTAAATCAGAATGAGTTTGTATAACTTTTATTTATCTTATTTCTTACTCAAATCTTCTAATTTTATGATTCTTTTATCATGTCTCCCTATGTTTTTGTTTCTTTTAATTATCTTAATTGTACAGCACCTTGTTTTAAATGTGCTGTATAAATAAATTTGACTTTGACTTGACAGAAAAGCAGGAAACGGGTCACGCAGATGCTCAGAACAACGTCCGAGAAGCAGAGCGCTTAAACTGGTGTGTGGTTGTTAATACTGTAGCTACTGACTTGTGATATCACTGCTCTATGATATAGTGACCCAAATAACTTTGTGGCACTGTTTTCAAACAGCTGTCAAAAGCTCTTTTTTTTAATTTTTTTTTCCATATTATCATTTTGGGGAAACATTTCTTTTCATTTGCTTGCGTTGATGTCAGCCTCCACAGTGAACGAGAAAACATCGACTCCCTCTCCTCCGTCCATTCTTTCTTACCAGTCCTGGAAAATGTCCTGATAATACTGGCTATGACATCATGGGTTGGCTTTAATACCAATTACAATGTAGGTGTAGTTTTTTTTCCCCATTTTGTGTGTTTTTGTGTGATTTTTTTTTTAACGTAATGCATAATCACGACTTTTAGCAGCAAAACCACGGCCACGAATGTCACAAAGGGGCAAGAATCTTTGAAAGGGATCCAAATACCAATCGTTCGCAGCTGAACGACTAATTTAAGAACATTCAGTTGATGTTTTCAAACACTGTAACGCTGTCTGTGCTTTATGAGTTTTATCAGCCCAGTTGGAATCCATCCTCAAACAAATCACACTACTTGGCAAAAACCGCTGCCTTTAAAACTAAACAGACAAAATTTACGAAACACACATGACGTCCTGTGACACAAATAGTTGGCAAACGCCAGGGCCACTGGGAAATTTCCACTGAAGTCTGCCTGATGTGTACATAAATGAGCTGTTTTTCCTACTGTCAGCCTGCGCCTGTGACACTATGGAAATAATGCGGCGGTAAACACTCGTTTGTTTGTTTGTGGGCCAGATGTTGTCTGTTCTGTGTCTGCACGGTGTCCGTATGCATTTGACGTCTCAGCGCGCCAAAAAACCGTCGTCTGTCCAAACAAGGAGTAATCAGGCTGTGCTATAAAAGTCGTTTAAAATGTTTTTTCTTTCCTCTAAACCCAGCGTTTTATTAAAGCTTGAAAAAAATCTGCTTTTTAAACTACAACTCACAGTTTATTTATTTACATTTAAGCTAGCAGATGATGGATGATGAGCTGTACATTCAGAGTTATGTAACGCAATGAACTCCACAACTGTTTCTTTGAAGTGTTCAGGAAGCCAATCATCATCACAAACAACTTTAGCCGAGGTCATACATGCACGGTATCAATCAAACGGTGACGTTCGTGATCAGCAGCACCCAGTCAATCTGAATTATGTCCAAAATCAGTCTGTTTACAAATGAAACATCATTTAAAACTGGATGATGTGGTTATTTATGACTCGTTGAACTAGTTTTTTTATTTCTATTTTCTATAAAAGGAGTCATAGTGCAGTTGCTCACAGCTTGCTGCCGCAAAGTCCTGGAGGGCAAATTGCTCTTCCAGTAAACTCGGGTCAGGTTTTTAAAGACGAGAACTAAACATGTGTGAACAGGGTGCGAGTTTTGGGAACTTGCGATCAATATACAGGACCTGCCGCAGTATTCCAACCACCAAAAACAACAAAACAAGTCCCTGCCAGACCTTGGCAATGATTTACATAGATCTTGTTGCAAATCTCTCCCCTGACACTGACTTTTTACAACTGCATGGGAGGCAGCAGAAAAGTAATTGTTGATTTTCAAACAGAGCTAACATTAGACGGGTATTTAAAGTTGATCCGCGTCCAATATTTTGGATATAACATACTGTATCTGATCAAGACTTTTTAAATAACCCAACACTGACAACCTAGGTTTCTTTGGATTTCTTCAGTGTTTCCTTCTTTTTGTTCCTTCTTGATAGATCCATAGATCCATTATAGATCTATCTATGGATAATGGCATTAATAAAATTTAAATATTACAGAAAACAGGTGAGAAAGATCCTCCAACCATGTTATGGGTGTTGACTTTGCATAGTATGTCAACCAGAGGGCAACTTCCCTGTTGGCAACATGCGTGTTTGGAATGAAGCAAATAATTAGCTGGTATAAACCAGCAGCGTAAATAGGAGGCTAGCATCAGGAAGGTGTAAAAATCTACCCCGAATCAAATCTGTGCATCCATCCACTGTGGCGACACTCAGCATTCCTCACTGTCACTCAGTGAGAGGGAGCACTGCTACGTGATGCAAAGCACTGAACAAAAGGAGCCTGTGGGCATCCAGGAGACTTTCACTTATTCATCCATCAGCAGCCCATTCAGAACCTCTTGTTCACCTCAGTGAGATGTTATCTTTAACTCTCTCAACCATTCAGAAAACCAGGAAATATGAACTCTACGCATCATTCACAAAATATGTATCTGTGGCGTGAACTGCAGATTCCTACTGTCAGAGTATACAATAGCACTGCAAGATTTGGAAGAAATCTCCCGATATTTGGGCGTGTATGTGCGTAAAAATATGCTGCAACTGTGCACGCTGGAAAACCATCCATGCAGCATTCTGAGCCGGGTATCACTTTTCTGTGATATTACTATAATATAGAAAAGCAAAACAAAGCAGAAGAAAAGCAAAAGTTGCATTCTCAAGAGCCAAGCCTGAGGAAAAACAACTTACTTCCAAATGATTTATCTCTTCCTGTCTCCATTTAAAGTTAGACGCAAACTGCATTTACCTCAGATGCTCTTTAAGGGATATGTTCAGCCAAAAACCTTTAAATTATATGCTTCATGAAAGCAGGAGGGACACGAAGGCTAAACTGAACTGGCCAACAGTGAGCGCAGACATGCCCTCGGACAAGGTTGAAAACCGGCCAATACACAGCCACGATCCCCCCAAAAAAGCTTAAATTGGCCCCTGTCTTTGACTGCAAGGTGGGAATGTTAAAAATTCGTTTTTCCCCCCCAGAAAATAGCCGCCTGTGCTCGAGACGAACACACAAATATGCGGTGTGCGAGAGGGAAAGTGTTATCAAGGGAGTATTTGTGAAGCTGATATTTAGGTATTTGTGGGTGATGAGGGTATTTTTTGCCGACGAGCACTTATGTGTGTGTGTGTGTGTGTGTGTGTGTGTGTGTGTGTACAGAGAAAGAGTGTGTTTTAGTGACACAATTTTCCACAAAAACATCCCAGTCCTCAGATTCTGTAGGAAATTCTTTGCGTGTTTTCTCAAATGAACCTCAACCACTTCTAGACAAACACATACACATATGCACGCGCACACACACACAAACACACACACACACAGATTGGAAAAGATAAGCAAAACAGCCACCCAGTGAGATTATGTGTAACTAAATAACTGTAACTTTCCAAACAGACCACAAATCAGCAGACTTTGTATGCTTAGGGTTTCAGTGACTATATGATGGGCTCTGGTGGGCGAGGGGCCTTCCTTCCTATGTGGGCTCTGGCTGTAGAATTAAGTCATTCCAGGCCAGAATGGCTGGCTAAGACATACGGTTGCTTCACTGCAGACTTCACTTTATATACACAAAAATGCAGAGAAACTGCAGTGATATTCATGCATCAGCAAGAATATCACTGCAGACTCTACTCCAACATCGTCACAAAGTAGTTCGAGAGGTAAATGAAATTTCCTGTTTTTGTTCTTGTTTTTCTTTACAATTCACGAGAATTAACCCCGGTGACACTCACCAAACTAGATGCTGTGCATATGTTTCTCTATACGAGAAGCTAAACTTGCCGAGTCTTGTTCTAAACTCGGGGATTTGAAGCTTAGCTGAATGTAAGAGGCTTATGAGTAACTGTCAAAGATCACATGTGAATGAGACTGACAGTGTGCGTCTGTGGGACGGGGGTTTGTGTTTGCGTGACTGCTGTGTGGCAGTGGTCAGCTCCTGCTCTGAGGTGGGCAGTCACGTCCACGGGGAAAGCCTTCAGTCTACAGACAAATGGCTCTTGGCCTGACATGAAGTATGCATGTGAGCACTTAGTGTACGTGTACACCTGTGTCAGTAAAGCCTCTGTAACTTAACTGTCAGTCAAATTCAGGTCTCTGCTTGGTCACGAGCAGTTTGCTTTTTTTTTCCCCTCCAAATGTTAAATTCCTCGCACTCTGCAAACCGCCTGTGGAAGCAGATCACAGCACTTTGGCTTTTTGAGAAACTCATTTTCTCACGAGTCAGATGATAACAATGATACTACTCTCATCTCTATACATTAAGAAAATTTAGCTGCAGGCAGGGAAACAAAGGAAGTAGGTCTCCTTGCTCTGTGTTAAAGTAACTTAATCCTCCTATTAGCACCTCTGAAAGTCTTTAAGTTTCGTGCTGTGTCTCGTTTATTTTGCATGTACAAAAACCAAAGTGTAGAAATTTGTGGTTTTTCCAGGGGTTCTGTGCAGAAGTATTTCTTGGCCCTGAGCAGGCAAACTGCTCCGCTGTTACACTGAGACTCATATTAATCCAACAAACATCTCCCTCAACTCTCAGCAAGAAGGCTGGATAATCGTTTTTCCCCAACATGTCACATTATTGTACTAAATGTGACCAGCCAAGTTAAAGATTTTATACTTGGACAAGTCTCTTAAGTCTCCGTGTGCCTGTCCCGTCTCACCTTTTTAGTGGCCTCCGCTTCCGTCTCAGGGGTGCTTGGCGCCGGAGACCAGAGCATGCTGGGAGCAATGCAGACAGACAGATTGAAGGCGTTCATCTGGTTGTCGTCGGCGCTGCCTTGTATGCAGTGGAGTACCGCGATCACGTGTCGCAGCAGAAGCAAATTCTCACTGGGTAGGAGGTGGAGGAGCCTAATGGGAGTAGGGCAGGAAACGACGGGAGGAGATGAGATCAAACACATTACAAAAAACATCCTCGGTCCCTGCTTCTTCCTTTCAGTACGGCTGCTTGTTTCTGCCTGGACGAGAATTTCCACTGTTGCTTTTCTTCCTAAGCAGAAGGAATTTCGTTTGTTGCTACTGGAAATACACGCATCCCTGCTCTCTGTTTTTAGTTCTCATTCTAAACATAAACTGTGGGTAATTAAAGGAAAAACCAACAGCGTCTAAGGTGTTGGTCTACCACAGGCCACCAGAACAGCCATTTATTCAATCTTTCCCGTCTTGTGTCGCTGACTTATGTAAAATGCGCGTACGACTTGCATCTTCTTGTCAGACACACAGCTGTAAGATTAGCAGGACGATCACGGCCTTAGATATCGCATATTTTAGGATTTCAAGAGAGATCTCTTACCTCTGGACAGCTGGTATCCTCTCCTCTCCTCCTTCCCCTTCCATCGCTTCCATCCACTGGTCATACAGGTCCACACACAGCATGCTGCCTGGGATATTTCGCAGGAAGTCCTGTATGCAAAACATTTATAAGTGAAGCTGAAGCATGCCTTATACTGACAGACAGGCATTATGGACTGGAAACAACTGTCAAAGGGATTTTTGCTGCTCTCACTTTGTGGTTGTGGTCCTTTCGATCCTAGTTTGGTGGTCGTATAATAATAATCACTGAACAAATCTAATTATGTTAGTGCATTTTTACTTGTGAAATTAAAGTTAGACTACTGGTACAATAGGTAGGAGTTGTGATGATTGCTGACAGTGATATATCTTGCCCAAGGGTACTTTAGCATGCAGACTGGAGCAGCCAGGGATCGAACCAGTAGATTAGTAAATGACTTCCTCTCCCGTCCTGCAATTTAAAGGGCTACAGCCACCCCTTTATATCACAGGAGGTTGACAATCCTTGCACTTTATGTGGAAAACAGGTGAAACAAAATTTAAAAAGGGAGTTGGACCATCTCTGTAAAAAACAAAAAATAAATAAAGAAGAAGAAGGCCGGAGCTACTCCCTGGATGCCCGACTGCATGACAGCCGTTTGGCCTGGATCCTGAACAATGCTGCACCTTGTGTGTGTGACTGGCCGCCTGCCTGGCTATGCAGAGACAGATTATCCTGTCTGGACTAAGGTGACTTTGGACCAACATCAGTCGTGCCTGTTTTCAGTTTCAAACAAGAGAAAGAGAGACGGGGGAAGAGCTGTGTGTGTGTGGTTACCTTGAGGACAGCAGCGATGACGAACACAGACTGGTGTGTGATCTCCGCGTCCTCGCTCCCACTGTCCAGCCTGTCTCGGAGCTCCCGGCAGGCTTTTGCTCCAGCTGAACGCCTGAAGACGCCTCTGGTGTATGGTCCCTCCAGGTACAGAAATGCCAGCATGTCCTTTGGGGGAACATCGAAACAGAAGGTTACCAACTTGTTCAGTTTAATAACAACGTTATTTGATGAAATAGGAGAACTTAATGTCAGAGATTACTCAAGCGGGAGCTTAGGAAACAGGCCCTAATGGCAGAAGGCATTTCATTCCACTGAGGTCTTAATTGCAAAGAATTCCTGCCAGAATTTTTATCTCGATTTCAATTCGGCACCTCCCTTTAACAGATTCTTGTGGACCAACAGGATGAACGTGTCTGGATCAGTGTTTCCACAAAGAACGAAAGAAAGACGTCTCTCTTAGAGGACACCTCAGTGAGAGGGTCACTCACTCATAATAAGAAGAATGTGTACATTAAAATATTTCTGTTTCCAGGAAAAAAAATCTGATTTAATCTAAAATGGAAAATGGGGCCGCCAACTATTTTAATTGGTTTGATGTGTTAAAATCACAGAATAGTAAGATTGCAGCAGTAGAAGTCAAGTCCTGCTACATGAACTCCACTCGGCTTACCATGACAGGTTTAGGCAGGCCGTTTTCTGGAGAGGAGATGGAGCTCAAGGGCTGTCCGAACAGCCGACCGTGAGCGGCAGAGAGCAAGGTTGGGGACAGGGGCACGCCGTCCAGCTGTGTGCTCGAACCCCTCCAGAAAGGCCAATTGATCAGAGATCTCTTTCTCTTAAAAGACTTCTGCTGACCAGGCTCTGTGGGTAGGAAAATAAAAATAGAGGAAGGAGAACTTTAGTTTGAGATATAATCAAACTGTTGTTGTTGAGTAATGGATGGCGAATGCGCCCCAAGGCACATTCAGGAAACCAAACTGTTTGATTCACATAGCATCAAAACTGCAGACTCAGAAACTGTTTCGTAATGTTTACTTTTGTGGGCTTGAATTTCGGACAGAACTGCTTACGAATTGCTCATCAGCTTCAGATGCAGGAGCTTTTCATCATGCATCATGCTAACGCACTGCTCATGGCTGAGAAATGAAAACCAAAGATGTGACAGACGATGGTTTACTCTGTTTACTTTAAAAAAAAATGCATAGTGAGCTGATATAGGTCACAGACTGTTGCTATTGCAGAGCTCCAGGTTTGAAAGTGCCCTAAGGCCTGCATGTCCCCCAGATCACTCTCTCTGCTTTCCTGTCTCAATAAAGGCTAAAAAGAACATGTGCATGTGACTGCGTGTTCCCTTTCCTGAGTTTTTGCACAGCAGTGCAAAGGCACAATGTCTGCCTGTGTAGTTCAAGCAGCAGCTCAGCATGTTTTTGCATAGCGCGTGTGCACTGAAGTGCCTATAAATAAGAATGTACATTTACTTTAGCGTGTAATTAGACATCTAAAATAAACAAGCAGCTTAAAAAGCTAGTTTTAGCATGATTAACTCTTATGGAGCCCATTAGAATTAGAATTAGCTGCTAAACAGAAGAAATGTATATTTAATAATGACTTAATTTCTTTGTGTTTTGGACTGCTGATTAAATAAAATGTCACTCCAGGCTGAAATGCATTTCAAAACTCTTGATTCATATCACAAATGTTATGATAATGACTCATTCGTCACTAATTGTGGCAGCATTGCCTTTCTGAGCCACCGCTGACGTTTTTAGACGGGCAAAATGTGCAAACAGTGCATTAAATCTCTTAAAGGGCCATTGTAGTGAAATGTAATTGTAGCAGCTTTGAATTGCCAACAATCTTGAAATGATAACATTTATGTTATTAAGCGTCGGTGATTTGTATCCAAGGGTGGGACTCAACCTAACAAACAAAAGATTCTTTCGGTGGGCGGGGGACCCATCGGCCCCGAAAGGGCCCTCAGAATACACGGCATACCTCACATAGAATTCATTATTTAACAATCTGCCGTGGCGTGATGCCCAAATACACTCTGGAACAAAGTTCAACAGTAACAGATTTACTGGCCTGTTCTGGCACTTCACAGCAGGCCTCGCCATCACTGAAAAAACATGACCTTGGTGTAAATCAGGTGTTACATCATTACAGCTCTGGAGGCAGGGAACCGTTTTAGAGACAGAGGAATGAGGAAACAGACACAGACTACTTGTCTGGGTGGGCAGTCTCTGTCATCTTACAGTACACTAATCTTCTGCTGTGTTATAAAACAGGTGCTAGAAGTTGTATTTCTCTTCATTGACAAATCAACACTGCCGGTGTAGCTAGCTCCAGAGGATGGGCCAACCTGGCTCTACCAGTGTTGCCAACTTAGTAACCTTGTCACTATATTTAGCGAGTTTTCAGACCCCCTTAGCGACTTTTTTTCTAAAAAAGCGACTAATGACAAATCTGGCAACTTTTGCTGGTGTTATTAGGAAGACCTATGACCACTTTTTGACGTGAAAGGACGTATCGCTCTTACGCTCAACAAGCAGCGGGTGCTACCGTGGGCACCTCACCCGTGCCAAAGCGCTCACATGCGGCGGATCGTCCTCACGCAGCAGTCGACCCCAGCTGCTATCAGGGCACGAGATGTTCACCCCTACGCGTCCAAACTGCAAATAATTCGCCGCTGCTCCCGCCCTGACTGTAATGACGTCAGTTCTTCTTTTACTCTTACTTTTTGTGAATCACAAGATTTAAAACTACTTAAAAACACACACATACTTTTTTGTTTGTCTATGTGAGTAATTCCGCCAGAGGGCCTGTTTTGGGTAACTTTTGCCGGTGTTCTGGGAATATCCTACTTTTGCCGTTGTTCTGGGAATCCATCCTACCTGACAAACCGTCCTACCTTTGTGAATGTGACCTACAAGCATACTTTAACAGCTAAAATTATGTGGCGAACCATCCTACCTTTGTGAATATCAGGTTACCTCTATCCGGTACCAAGCCCGGATAAAGGAGGAGGGTCGGAATTATTAAAAAAAACAATAATTGCTAAAATAATTTAATTTGTAGTTCTAAATATATTCAGAATGCATTTGAGGTGTTTTTACTCACTTTATGTCTCTTCCAGGATGTTATTTCTCTCTCCTACAAGGTAGGTTACAATTACATGACAAATTATGCAAATTAGGCGATGACATCATTTAGCGCCTTCTAGGACAACCAATAGCGATTTTCCTTACTGAGGAGTTGGCAACACTGGGCTCTATTGAACTGTAGGGAATGAATGCTTTGACAAGCAGACTTTAAGCCACTTCCAGGAGTGGACATGCCAGTATTGGTTGATATTGTAAAGGGAATATAGAAAATCTCTTCTTGCAGTTGAATGCACAACAATACCTGTTTTTATGTAGGTCTAGTACAAAATCTTAGCTCATTTTTTAAGTGCTAGCAGACTGAGACAGTGTAGATCTGTGTTGCTGTGTGCAGTGGTTCTTTATCCACGTTCAGCCTCAGTCTGTTGCTGCCGTGGGCCACCTCAAAGGCTTTTTGTCCAGTTACAGTATCTCCCCAGTAGACCGGCACAAACTGGACATGAAGCATGTTGGGGAACGACTGGAGGAGTTTTATTTGTCATACACCCGCTAGTTGTTAACATGTACAATTTCCTGTGTGATTGTTTGAGAATAAATGGCTGAAATGAGGCTATTGCAGTGGCTACAAGCCAGTAAACACGTATTCGTTAGCTTTCTGGTTGGGCGTGAGCAATTAGGCATGTATGGTAGCGGGGCTGCTATGGAGAGATTACGTAAGACCCTGTTGTGCCTAAAGCAAAGGAATCTGAGGCAAAGCTTGCGGTTGGCAAACTGGAGCCTACTTGACTGGAAAACACACATTTTTTTCTCCTCGGCTTCTTCCCGCCACTAAACCTCATCTTGTCCTTTTTCCATCCTGGTCTCCGTACCCGCAGTTCATCCTCACTCCTGTCCACCGTCATGTTGTTTTTCTTCCTCCTAATTTATCCGTACCTCTCCGCTTTAAGGTCCAAGTTTCAGTCTTTTGGTCTGCAAATCCTTTCTCTCTCTGCCATAGTTGTCTGTTTCTTTTTCCTTCACCTCTACTGACCTTCCACACTTACTCAATAGCTGTGTCATCCCTTTCTACTTTCCATCTTCCTATTCCCACATTTATCCGGTCCTTCTGGGGTTTCTTCCTCTTTGTCTGTCCGATGTTTTTCTTATTTTGACACCGCGTCTGTTCCAACCCCTGCTGTAACCCACCGCTCCATTAAAATGCTGTTCCCACCGTTCTCGATGATGCCTTTTTTCCCTTCTTGTCCACCTGCTGATTCAAACCGAGGACTAACAAACACAGTGGTAACCTCAAAGACGAGCACAAACATACTGAAACGTTTTATATAAGTGGAACTCGCTCTGGGAAGTACTTTCAGTTCTGTATTAATACTTCTGTATCCTCATATTTCCTCTTGTGGTTTCACAGAGAGTTAGATTTATGGATGGATTCTTCACAGTGACCAACCATGTACTCAGTAAACCTAAGCTGCCACGGTAATGAAAAAAACAACAATGTTTACTTCTCTCACTTCATGAATCTTCTGTGGTGCATGAAGGGCCATCATCAGAATGCTACCGTTTTAACCCCAAAACGATTAACTTTAAATACTAAATGGTGGATGTAATTTTAATACCTACTACTACTAAACACAACCAAAATACCAGACACATACTGACTATGAAATCCCTTACCTAAAAGTTGAGTCTGCCCAAGGACAGCCTTGTTGGGTTTCAGTATAAATTGGCACTGCGTGTCTGGAGGGAGACACTGGTCCAAAAGAAGAACCCCTGGGCAGTCTGTGGGACTCAGCACATCCCTCCCTACTCCTCCTCCAAGTCCTCCACAATTGCTCCCACCATCTCGAATGTGGCTCATCTTGATGCTGAAGGGAAACTCGTGGCCTGAATGAAAGGTCAAAGTCCAGAGGTTAGCGCTGGAGGGCCTGGTCTGTGCAGTCTGTGCACCTCACATGATGCTTTTAAAAAAAAAAGGGCATATACAGCATTGCATTTTGCAACACAGCGTCATAAATTCTGTGTTTGCGTGTCAGGAATTCTGTGTGGACTACAAAACAAAAGATTATGGTAACACAAAAAACCCACAAGAAAACCACGTCCTCTGAAATGTTCCCAGATGGTGAGTTTTGAACCACTGATGCATGCATAGAAGTGAGAAGTGGATAGTTTTTTTCTAAATAATCATTGAGGAAGAGACGCTGTGTTTCTAGATGTCAGTAGGTTTTGTTATTCACCACATCCTACATCATTACCCAACTGTTGAACTACTTCTTTTAATGGTGCCTTTAAAAGGGAAGTATTTTAAGGTAATCAAATTCAGCCAAATCTATTTATTTTTTTACGTAATTGTGTGTCCCTGATGCGACTGGAAACCCATAAAAACACAAGAAAGAGACTGTCTCCTTGTTCCTTTTCTCCGCAGATCAGAAAGTGTGTGTCTTTGAATGAGGCGCTCAGATTTGCAGCTGGTTGTGACATCAAAACTAGATAAGCACATACCCCAGCTGGTCAGCAGATCTGCCAAAATAGGACAGTGAGCCATTGTTATTTCCTAGCTAGAGCAGCTTCTCCAAACTCAAGGGCTAAACTGTTTGTTCTACGAGCACAATGTGCCAGCAAGTGTTAACAAATTACGCAGCTAATGATATCAGAAGGCTGAGGGAGAATAGGAAATTATGGGAACCAGTAAACAAAAGACTGTGTGTCAGTTACTGCGTTTTTTATGTTTTCTTTTGTTCTCTGGTCCTTACTGACCTCAGATTACTTTTTTTGTCTCCATTTTTACTCTGCTTACTTCTTCCCTTCTCTGTTCTGAATTTTAAAACCCATGAAATCCCAGCAGGGTCCCTCTTGTTTGCGTGCTTTTCATTTTTCTGCTGTCAGACAAACCATGTTCCAAGCTTCCCCTCTGCACTGATAAAAACCTGATTTTATAAAGTCGTGATACATGCACAAGGCCTACAATGTGCGATGATTTGGCCTCATTTAGATCTAAAATGATCACTCAGAGTAGAGGTGTCCAACTCCAGGCCTCAAGCGCCGGTGTCCTGCACATTTTAGATCTCACCCTGGGTCAACACACCTGAAGCAAATGATTAGTTCATTATCAGGCCTCTGGAGAACTTCAAGACATGTTGAGGAGGTAATTTAGCCATTTAAATCAGCTGTGTTGGATCAAGGACACATCTAAAACCTGCAGGACACCGGCCCTCGAGGCCTGGAGTTGGACATCCCTGACTTAGAGAGAAAGACAGAAGCAAAATCATGGCTGCATCTGATATATGAATGGATTACTGCTCCCATTGGCTGCTGCAGTTATTCATTCACAGAGCACTACCTAAAAAGGGCGTGGGCATCAACGGCTTAGTTGGCTTTAAAGACGCAGATAAAACTGAGGGGTCTTCATGAAGGCTGAAATAAAGTTCTGTCTCATAGCCAATTCGAGGTACCTGTGAGACTCACATAAACTCATTAAAAAGGGGTGAGGGGTATAATGTGACTGCTTTAAACTATTTTTATCATTTTGTTTTATACAGTGATGTCAATAGGGCTCACCGATAAGTGGATATGGAGGGTCATCCTTAATGGAGCTCACCCACAGCCGGTGGTCTTTAATGCAACCCTAAGAAGAGAAAAAGAGCATCGAGTTTAATGAGATTGCAAAATAAAACCCATTTAGTAAAAACTGCTCTGACACCACTTCAGCCATCAGGTTTTGCACTGTTTCATAGAGCTTGTGGATCCCAAAAGGTCCATTACTGAGAGGCTCAAGAGGCCGCAGATTTTTGTAGCATCGCACGACAAAGTTTAATATCTAGCGATCATCAATCACTGGATCCTGAACACAGGCCTTTGGTTACTTACTGATATGCCGAACTGCAGCAGAGCCATGCGGATGACTTCAGTGGTGCTGTCTGTGTTGCTGACCGCAAGCGTCTTGGCCTGGTGGAAACATTTTTGGGTAAACATCACGGAAATATGTAGATGTTTGTGTGATCCGTAAGTTATAGTGGTGCTAGAGATGTTATTAATTACCCAAATAGCTGTTTTTGTGCTGACAGAGGCAATAAAAACTCACGGGGGATGAAGGGAAACTTACGTATGCACAGTTTCCAATATCCTTTGCGAAGATTTTCAGAGGAATGGTCTTTGGGTCGTCCTTTTCTTTTCCCTCACTTATCCGACTGAGTTTGGTGGAAAACAGGGAATGGGAAGGAGGTCAGTGTTATAGTGAGAATATTGTTTTAGAATAACACTTTTGTATAAGTTTGTGAATTTGTCTGTTAATACAAAACATTCATGCTGAGCAGGCTTCAGCTTAATCATTTCATTCTTTAAAATCAAATCCTTTCTGGCCTGTAGAGGGGAATCTGATTTGCAAGGAAGGACTTTAAGCTAAACAAAGCATTAGGGCCAAAGAAAAAGAACCTTTAATCAATATGTTACCTGTTGACGAGCGCCAGCCACTTGTCCTTAGTCTCTTCAGAGCTGAAATGAAATCAGTGATGTTATAAAACACAATCAGAGGAAAAGTAACTGTCGCTCTTGCTTTGTTATGTAACTCCCGCCGTTGAAAACCAGACTTCCCCCTGGAGCCATGACTGGATTCCTCTTGATGGAAAATATAATGGGTGTGTTATGAATGGGTACACATGTGTAGATGCTGCTAAGGCAGGTGCAAATATACGGCGCTGAATGCATCTGTACGTGCTGCATGTTTGTGCCTGTGTGTGGTTACTCGCTCTATTTTTACTGAGAACGGCTTTATGACTAAAAGCTGCCTTTGTGCATAAGCTTTTTATGGATTTTGCAGTGGGGTTCTCTACTATACTGTACATCTGCGCCTCAGTACATTGCGTACTCTGGGGGCTGGCAATGAATACTTTAGAGGAAATTGAGTTACCTCAAGCTTCTCCTGTTTGATCGAATCAAGATAATTTGAAAAGACACGGCTACATTTCACCTTCTAGGAATTCCTATTCTTGAATGTGAACAATTTGTACATACCTGAAGGTGGCTACGCAGTTGCAGGTGGGCCAGCCCATCACAAAGCTCCTCTCTGAGTTCGTGCTTCCTTCGCACACTTCCTCCATGCAGTTAGCCGTCCACATCTCGCAAGCCCGGACCTGAGCCTTCACCTTGAAATGAGTAGGAGACCTGCAAACAAGCAAAACAGTATGCTATATTACAGTGTTTTGTGATAAATGTGATAAATGCTCATATCTATCAACTGGTTTCAGGGTTTCAAGGCATTCCACAAGGAACTGTTTGGGCTCTCATTAAGTGTGGAATCTGATTTCGTTTTCTTTAAATAACTGATGTCCATAAACCTCCTGTGGCATATGGCAATCTAAAAAAACCACTTAATATAGAAGCAAAATATTAAAAGATTCAGCTATTCTCAGACGTTAAACACAGGCATGCTCAGTAGACATGTATTTATGTGCCACAGCATCTGTAATTATCGAGGGAGATGATCCAAATGCATACATTTGGCAAACAAACACATACTCTCTGCTTTATGGATATAAAGGCGCACGCACACAGACACACACACCACTCAACTTTTTTAAAATTTCCCCTCCTCCTTCTTGCTATCGCTATCTTTCAAACACATACACACCAACACACATTCCTCTAACTCACCCACTCACTCGCCACAATGTATTAAAGCCAATTATAGCATACACTCTCTCCACTGAGAGGGTCAGCTCCGCCCACTGGCACATGACTCCCAGGACAGACCGCAGCCATCCTGCTGTGTCTGCACTGAGGGGTTTGTGTGTACAGTAAGTACATACTGTAAGTGCACAGAGCTTGTGTGTTTATGTGTATGTGTGAGTGTGTGTGTGTTCGTGAGGACCTCAAAATTGTCTATGTGCTCTTTGCTTTCTATATTTGCATGTGCTTGTGTTGTGTAGTTTGTGGGTGGGAAGCCCCATACTTTAGGCCCAAGGCGAGCCAGTTTGGCTTTGATCTGAGCCAGGCTTCATATGGATTTAATTGGCTGGGAAATAATTATATGCTGGGGGGAAAAATGAGGGACGGAGTAGTAAAAGAAGCAGGAGAGTATGTAAGGAGAGACAGAGGGAAACTCCATCCTTTGCAAATTTTCTTTTGCTATGACCAGCAGAGAAACAACTAGGAACAATGAAATGCTGCACAGCCGCACTTTGTTCCTATTTTTCCCTGTTTATGTCACTCTGTCTCTATTTCCTGTTCCACCCCCTCTCACACTCACAACCACGTATAAACATCTCCCCGTCATTTCACAAAACACTGAGAGAAACTTACTTGGCCTTGGTGACGAGCAGGGTGTCTGTGAAGAGGAAAAGGTGTCTCTCCTGGGTCTGCAGGCCGGTCTTTAGCTGTGTTTGGGCGTGACCCAGGAACAGGCGGCCTGGACACTCAGCCAGGAAGGCCTGGACTAGAGGACAAGTCTCTGGGCTTACTGGCGTCAAGCAGCTTTCCCTGGGGGGACAAAACCGAGACAACACAGACGCAAGGAATGATTTACACTATTGATCCCCAAAGGAGAAATTTGTGGTTTGGAGTATGTGGAAGCATGCACTGAAACAACAGGTTTGGAAACACAGTTGGACTGAATTTCTCTTTGCTTCGCTCAACAGCTATTGCAAAATTGCCACAGAGCTCCTGAATGGTTCACAGAAGCTGCCGAGTGACAAGAATAAAAAAGAGTGAAGAAACATTGTGAGCTAGAAACTGAGCAAATTAGTTGTAATCCATTTTGAGGATAGAAAGAGGGGATTTAAGGAACTCGTCTGAGCAAGACACTTAAGAAAGTGTGCACCTTTCTTACTAATGGATCCAAATCAGGCTCCCCCAGCCCCTGAGATACCTACCACCATCACGAAACTCAAGAATCAAATGAAAGACTATTAGCTTAGAAGGATGCAATTCAAACACCACCTCCCTTTAATTTGGATTACCACCAGGAAGACGTTAAGACATAAAATTTGTGCCTGGCATCGTATGAGGAAACTAGTTCCATCCCGGTAAACACTGAGGAAGCTATTACGACTTTAAGGTTGGGAGCCAATGCTTTGCGGCTTTGAAGCAAAACCCATGGTATAGCTAAATCTGAACAACCTTGAACGTTTTGTATTATGCTGGCCACAAGACCACGACTTTATTTCCACACACATTTGGTTTGGTGGAGTAATACTTTATCCTTTATTCCTGCATGATTTCTTGTGGAGGGTTTTTTTTTTCTCCAAACTTATACAGAATGTGAAACAACCAGGAATCGTGTAAGTGAAAGCAGGAATCCCACGTAGCATGTGAGCCAAGCTGCGAAAAGGCTTAGCTGATCCTCCAAATAGCTCCAAATTTGAGCATTCCTCCTCATTTTGCTCGCTCAGTTATGTTTTCCGACTCTTATTCCCAACGCACGTAATCTAACTAATACAAAAAAAGACAAGATTACAGTTTTAGAACATCAGGGAAATTGTTTGGCTACAAAAATAAATTATGTTACATAAGATATTTGGAAAAACCTGTTAAAAGATCATCATTTTTGTTTTTTAAGATTTGCCACAGAGATAACTCGGGGGATTTAAAACGGTCTGAAAAAGCCGCAGATAGAAAGCTGGACACTTCTGTAATTTTGTTTTCATAAAACCGCTTGATGTCAATATTATGTCTCACTGATGGACAGATGTTAACAGAAGGGCTATTTTTTAAGACGAGACAAAATCATTTTTTAGAGGAAGAGGAAATCATTTGAGAGCTCCATCCTTTCCTGTTTATCTGGCGGCGGCTGATAAAAGACCCAAATATCCACTTACATACACATTTTCAATCTTTCCCCACTTTTCTTAGTCTCCTTCATGTAAACAGACGTGTGCAAACACACAAACACAAACACATACACTCTAATGCATGCACACGCCCTCTTCTTAGGATAGTTTCTCACCCCCGATGCCTACCAGGACACGTGCAAGGACACACTTTTCTGCTGCTAAACTCTGAGAAAGAACCAATATTTGGAAGCCAGGGAAGATGAACCTCTGATTCGCCAAAGTCCTTCCAGCTACAGCATAAGCGGTTACGTAATTAATTAACGAAAACCAGACGGCCACGCTAGAGTGCTTTCATATTATTTGTCTTTGTGTGTCATCCAAAAATAAATTCAAATGTGGGCTCAGTAAATTTAATTAGGTTCAATGAATTTAGCCAGCAGAGCATCAGTGAGTCAGTGGAAGATGTTGGGCTGCAGAACCAGGATCCAGGACGACTACACGGGCAAACTTACAGCTTAAAAAATAAATACTTTCTATGTGACGCAATTTCATTTCTTTTGTCTATTTACCCTTACCCTCCAGTCATATAACTAATGCATTTCTTTCTTTGCATCGCCTTCATATCACAAATATAAATTCTCCAAAGCACAGCTGATAGCTGGCTCCTTTATATATCCTTTATATATCTTATATACCTTCGTTTATATCTTTCAAGATGGCACCATAATGCAATGATGCACACCCCTAAAACAGAGAGGGACAATGCAGTTGAGAAATGCTTCTGTCAGAAGAGCCCACACACACACACACACACACAGATCAACATGGACAAACCTTCCTGTAAAGCCTCTTTCACATCTCACTTCCCCACAAAAAGGGCAACATCTTCCGTATTCACCGCACATCCCTTCCTCCTAAATGTAAGAGTGACAGCTGAATCGGACGCATGAACAGCTCATGGCTCCATTGTGCATCGTGTGATGTTGATAAATTGAGCGTCCACCCCGCCCGCGCATACATGGCCACCTTTGTTCAGGCACGGCTCCGTGAGGAGAACTGTTGACTTTCTAAAACACGATATGGGAGGGGGGAGCGGGAGTTGTACAATGAGCTGCACAACGCCGCATACTAATGTCCCCGCATGAATATTTAAGCAGGAGCGGGAAACATTTCTGCATAAAAGTCTTATAAGCATAAATCACCCACTCTGGCAGTCACAAGTGAGTTTTATTTACACAGCAAAAACTGATAGATTTGGGAAAAAATGGCTCCTAATTGTTAAATGCCTGATTGATGAGCAGTTGAGCGTATCGAGAAAAGAAAATGAAACCATGAAACCGAGAACTATGAAGCTATAAAGCTCGAGGGATGGAATTATAAAAAGCAAGTGTACAGAGAATGAAAATGACAGAATTGGTGTTCAATAAAAAGATCAAATTTGAATCACAAAGAAAAGCATCCTCATCACTGAGCCGGACTCTGTTATCTTATTGTGACGGCCCAAATGAAAACCCAGCTGCAGAGCGAAATGGAGCTTTTTCACGTGTAGAGAAAAGCCTGTGGCTGTGGCATCTCCTCAGC
The DNA here is from genome assembly GCF_013358895.1 of Oreochromis aureus. Taxonomy (NCBI): domain Eukaryota; kingdom Metazoa; phylum Chordata; class Actinopteri; order Cichliformes; family Cichlidae; genus Oreochromis; species Oreochromis aureus. Next base: position 27,405,081 of record NC_052957.1, read on the forward strand.
CTCGTGCAGCATGTAGTCCACCGAGTATTTAAATCATGGAGGCTGGGATGAGGTAGATAAGTAAAGCCTTAGTCATGGACATAAGTATGATCCATCAGGTGTAAGTGCTACATACCCAGAGGGAAAACAGCTGGACAAACAGCTGGAACTTTCTATGCTTGTCTTGTTTGTTGCTTAGCTTTCTTTCCACTCATTGTTTCCACTTTCTTTTTACCACTTATTTCCAGTTCCAGGTATTTCCCATTGTATCGGGACCTTAGTGGGGCTTGATATGCTGTTTTGCTTATATTGCTGTGTCTTGATGCACAGCTTAAAGTCTCCCCAGCTGTCAAACAGTCAGCCTAGACAGAACAGACTGACTCCCTCAGGGCAGAAGTGACACACACTTATATAACTCTGTCCATCTGCTCAGCTTTGATAATAACCCTGAGAAGAACTCTAAGTGTCATTTATGTGTCTCTGTGCATCATCTGTGTCATTAGTTTGTCTGCAGCTAATTTGTCTTTGGTGGCAAATCTGTTTTCCTGTATTAAGCCAACACGTGGCGAGAAGAAGCAAATAAATGGAAATATGTTCAGAGCAAACTTTCAGCCTCGCTCTTATTTGTTATGAAACGTGTAAATTCTGACAGGGAATAAAAATAAAGATAGGACGAAAGAGCAAAGGCAGAGATGTCCGTGTTTCCTCTTTCACTGGCTTAAAGGGGAAGCCCAAGCCACAAGAAATTAAAGGGGGAAGAAACTGAAAGGAAAATAATGTAAGAAGCTAAATATTTTATTCAATTTGTGTGCATCCATTAAATTTCAGCACAGTTCAGCAGTCTTCAGTCACAGCTAGTTTCTTCTTTCATCTCCTCTGCTCTGCGCAGAGTGAAACAGAGAGCAGAGGAGAGACTGATAATGTTATTTAATTTGGAGACCCCCTTCCCCCAACTACAAGAGATGTCACCCGTTGAACCTTTGCATATGTTTCTGTACGAGGAGGGTTGAATCACCAACAGCCTGACCTCTTTGTCCCAGATAAAAGATCTTCAGACAAGCAACAATTGACATCTCTGTGCACGAAGCAGTGAAAAGAGACCGTCTGTTAACAAGCGGATTTGGGAAAACATCATTTTTGCATAAACACACTCCACTCCGCACCATCGCCCGAATCACAGTGGAAGCTTTTGTTTATCGTGGCATAAAAAAACACAGAAAACTGCAGTAAGACTGACAATAAAGAGATTACTCACTTCATTACTCACACATTTCTGAATTACATTCCTACTATAGTTGCAACTAGGTCAGGAGCTTTGATTTGTTTTTATCTGCATAGGTGCCTTTTTCCTTCTACAGAACAACTCCTTAACCTTCCTAAAACTTGAAGAGGGGCCTATTTTGCATGTTTCTATTGCTAATTGGACCCCTAAACGGATGGGAAAACCAAAACAAAAAGCTAAAAAAGGCTAAAAAGCTCTACAGATTTGAAGGAAACTGAACAGCCAGGCAACATCTGATTCAGATACACTATAATAACCATTAACAGTAATTCAGTAACAACTCACTATTGCACATAAAACAATTAAACCTTGACCTTTTTTGCTCTGCGTGCATTAGATAGGTTCATAGGCAAAATATAATGTTAGTTCATCCTGACACCAGTGCCCTGATATAGATGAGGAAACACACACACACACACACACACACACACACACACACACACACACACACACACACACACACACACACAGGGATGAGGTCAGAATCAGGAGCTAGAATTGCCTAGGGGCTGTCAGCCATGATATCCTTAACAGAGCTCATTATTACAACCAGGAAATGGTTTTTGCATGATGTGCAAGTGCGTGTGTGTTCTTGTATTTGTCATTTTGAGATCCAGATGTCAACAACCAGGAAAAAAACTGAAAACTGAGATTTATTTTTATTTTTTTACATTTCTAAAAGTCATTAATCAATTTTCAGGAATAAGATTAGATTTGAGATTAAGTAAAGAGCCGTGTGGGTGTCACATTTATGTGTGCGTGTGTGTTGCGGTGACACTGTGGCTGATAGCACGTGAAAGCGTGAGGTCAGGAAGGGTCCATGTGTATAGATTTCATTGCCTGAAGGTTGAAGGGGACCCATAATCCCCCGCACTGTAGTTGGGAGGCAAAGGGATGACGTTATACTTCGAGATGAAGTGTGAGAGTTTGTGCACGGAGGTGATGTAAATGGCTGCGCTAAGGGTCCAGAGACCCTTCGGTGCCTCTTAGGGCTGATGGGAAACGCAGGCAAGGACGCATCTCAGGGACAGAGGAGAGGGAAAGAAGTAGAAGCTGTGAAAAAAAAATCTCTTGTGAAAAAAGACACACTCCAAACAATGGAAACTTCACCATGCCAATTTTTTTTTTAATCCTTCGTTTTGTTTTTTGTTTTTTTCCCCGGTACCTCAGAACTCAGTTTCATTGTAGCACTGTTATTTTAAAAAGTGAACGGGAGCCAAAACTCAGCGCTGTTCACTGACTGCACGAGTCATGAGCAGAGATAAAAAAAGGGGGAAAGAGTTCAGAGATGAGACAAAAAAACAAAACAGAAACTCAAATCACAGCCTGAGGTGTGTTTCAGTTTGTAGCTGCTTCAGCTGCTCTGCACTGTTTAATATTTAAACCTGTTTTTTTCCAGCTCAATACTGAAAAATGAACTTATTGTGAGTGAGTAACAGCTTCATGAACAAAATGAAAATGCCAGACCAACAGGACACTCAGCAAGTCAGTGCTATTCTCAGAGAGGAGCTCTTTAGCATAAAGTTAAAGACTTGACAATAAATCCTTGCCTATAAGGGCAAGAAGTTATCAAATAGAACAAAAAAGCTGCTTGCTTACAGTAAAAGTTTGTGCAAGGAGAGTTTGTAACAGCAGCAGAGCCTTTTTAAAGAACACAGCAGTGATAAAATGATATGCAACCCACTGCCAAGACCTGCTGGCACATGGATATACCCATTCTAACTGGTTTAATTGGGGCTCCGGGGTTTTATAACAGCCTGCATGTGGTTTGCAAATCTTAACAACAACAAATATGCATTCATAATAAAAAGTGCCCAGTTAATAAAAAAAGAAAGAAAGAAAAGCACCTGCTGCATGAAAGTCACATCAGCCTTTACCTACTCTCAGTCATCTAACCACTCTGCTGGTAGCACCCCTGCACACACACATATCCGGACCTTAATAACTACTTCACACACTCACTGACATGTTAGGTTCTGACCCCAGCTGACCTCCACCGGCCTCTAAGCCTCCTGATGTGAGGTCAGGGGTTAAGGGTGACAGCTGAGAGCGTCAGGTCAGCTCACACACACACACATACACACACAGGTCAGACTTGGACAGACTCTCAGGCAGCCTCTGTTTGTCTTTCACTCAATAAATGATCTCATGGTGTCTCACTCTGCATCCAAACAGCACATATGCACACACAGACACACACAGACCCTACAACAACACTGGCCTATTTAAGAGTTTGTCTAAATCGTGGAGATTTACCACCCTATCCTGATCTCCAAGTGCTGCCAACAGCACTTCTCTATACTCGCTTGTAGGTGAAATCATGAAGACATAAAAACTTTCTAAAGCCTCAAAGTGTTTTGAAAAGCCAAACTGCCTCAAAGTGTTTTTTCCTCTAAAAACCCCAAAAAGCTGGCACTGGCAGAAACTTAAACAGAGTGCATAACAGAAACAAAGTTTCTAGTAAATAAATACCCTTCCCGGAGGGTTTGTAATGGCTTATTTCCGAAACTGTTGAAGGAGGATGAAGGGATTTGTGAGATACGAGGGTGATGAAAAGCCCGATAGTTCTGGCGGAAGTGAGGATTTAAAAGCCCTCGATGAATGAGTCAGGAAGGCCTGGAAGTCTTAATTCTGATGTCTGAGGACACTGAACGTGACAGAAAACGGGAGAAATATCTGAATCTAAGTGATGAAATTAGACACTTTAATGTGTGTCTGAAATACTAAACACCTCAGACCTGGAACCACAGGCTTCCACTTTTGCTCATCAGAGGCATATATTTTCTAATCAGTGATTTTCATCTCAGCCTCCTAGCTGTACTTTCTTTCTTGTCTAGACCCTTGCATATCACTTCATCAAACCCACAGGTGAGTACTTTCTAGGAAGTTTGTGAGTCAGTGCAAATATCCATCAAAATGCATGAAGTTTGCAAACACGAGCAACTAGAAAAGTTATGTTTAAACAATCTAGAAAGTCTGTATGTGCAAAAAATAACAGGTTACTAGGCAAAAAAAGCAGGAAAATGATTTTTTCAATACATTAAATACAGTTTATAAAGCCTTTATAAAGCATGCCATGCTAGGGTCAATAGTTTATGAAGAAAAAGGGGAGAAATATGGCACACGGTGACAGCACCTCAGCAGCTGACAGCTGTATGTGTGTTTGCTGATACCTGGACGTGCTTCTTGATCTGGTGAGTGCTTTGCTGATGACGAGTGAAGGAGCTGACTGTCGTCTCTGCGCCAGGGTCTTCATCTTCTGCACAGTCAGAGAGAGAGAGGTGACAGACGTGGGTCAGTGCGAGACATTACTTTGCGTCACTGTTTTCGGTTTGGTACACCACGCAATGGTTACAGAGACGGAAGGCAAAGTACACAGTCAGCACTGCTCTGAGCTGGCTGTTTAGCTGTGGTCGATGCAGGAAATACAGGACTTACAGAGAAGGGAAGAAAGCGACTAAAGAAATAGGAGAAGTGACGGCAGTTAAAAAGAAGGGAAAAGAGGAAACGAGCGAGATGGAGGCAGACAGAAAAATAAGTGACAGCGAGACAGAAAAGCTGGCCGGAGCGGGGAAATATATCATCGTCGTGTGATGTTTATGACGGTTCACATATTCCCACTGTGGCACGATAAATGGTGCGCTCACTCACAGAAGTATGACAGGCATTTTTATGTCCGCCACAGCTATTTCATTTAAACCTACAGCAAACCAAAACCTTGTTAGCTCACAATACCTCCTCCTCCTCCTCCCCCACGACGTACACTACAGTGATTCAATCAGAGGAAGGCAAGAAATAATTAAAGTAGCGACCCAAATTAAATAAGACTCGGCTTCCTGGAATCTTTTTGGAGTTACTTAAGGGTGACATTCCTCTCTTAACAAACTCTTGTTAGTAATAGAGGTCAGAGTTGCTACAGCCCAGCCCAACATGCTGTGAGTTACTGGACATTTGGAAAAAAGAAAGAAGCATCAGCTTCAATGTGCTTATTTGATTTATAAAAAAAGGAACAATAATTCACAGTGAATATCTGACACCTACAAATTAGTTGAATTGACTTCATGGTTTTGTGGAAACCCTTTAAATCGGGTTGGGTTTTTCCATTAGTTTTGTGTAAGTTTGATAATTCGGCTCGTTTCCACGCAGATTTTCAAGCGCACCAGCGACGTTGGTGACAGGTGTCAGCCTGTTGTTCTGCCGTGGTGACTGACACGAGGCAGGACACCCTGAAGCCTCAAGTCTTAAATTATGCAGCCTGTGTGCTAAAGCCAAAGAGGAAGTCTGGACTGTAAAGCTGCAGGACAAGTACACATTATGTACCTGTCATGCCTGTCACGTACAATTCAAGAAATCACATTCTCACAGAAATATCTGAGAGGAAAAAACAAGTCCTACTCAAAGAGATGCATGTGGAAACTCTATTTTCATGAGCATTTTCTCACTCGGGGAGGCTCTGGCTGACAGATTGCATTTCTCACAACTTCCTAAGGCTGAGCAGAGCCCAGTGTGTTGCAGACAGGCCAAAGAGCAGCAATTGCTCAGAGAAGGGAAAGAGAAAGGGGTTGGGGTGGGCTACAGCAACATCATTTGTAAATCCATAACACTATTTTTCACTATAAAATTCCAGGCCTGGAAAGTGGTGAAATGCTTAGTAAAACACCAGTGAACTGTGCAGAAGTAACTAGTGGAGATCATATGAGTACATATTATAACTGCACATCCTGTTAACCTATGGTCAAGTTTTCTAACCCCGTTGTTGCTTTCAGGGAGGCATTTCGGCACTTTTATGTTCACACTTAGCGCTCATATCCTCACTTGCTAAAAGCTGCAGTTACTTGCTTTAAACAGGCGTGAGTTGGGGGCGCTATGCGTTCGTTCAGCAGCCGCTGGGAATCGCCTGCTCTATCAGCGACGAGGATCTGGAGGGAAATATTTACATGAATATAATTGTAATGCAGAGCCCTCGATTTACAGCACAGGCGGTAATGTGGAATGACACGTGAAATTGTGTTTATTTTTCCCCTCTTCTGTTTAAATACTCTATGCTCTCAGTGAAGAGAAACCACGCAACTAACTGAGGCGCAACATGCTGCCCGTGAAATTAACAAATAATCGCTCTTTAAATTTTTCTGTTGTTTGGCTTCAGCCATACTTTCTGTACTCAGCATGAAAAAAACAAAGTAATGACCTGTTTTGTGTTTTTAAGAGCTTTTCTTGGGTAAAAAGTTCAACTTTTTATAGAATAATAATATATCACAAGGTGGAAAAAATGACCAGAATCCAGTCCTCTGGTTTTGCTTTTCTTTTTTCCACACTATTCCACGTGCACAGGGTGGATCCACACAAGTCTTCGAGGACAAACCTTGATCAAGCCTGTCAAAAACTCTGATCACAGATCCAAAAACACAAACGTTCATGCTATGTACAATCATAGCATTTTAATTTTTTCATTATATTATTCCCTGTTCAGCACTTTGGCCGACACATGATGTCTTTTAAATGTGCTATATAAATAAAGATGACTTGACTTGACTTGACAATCACAATAACAATGGACGAGGAACAGTCAAGCGTCTTAATTCAGTCCTAACGATCGTGTAGACGTGATGCGCAGCACACAGATGAGGGTTGAAAGATTGATTTAAAAAAAAATAAATTTAAAAAAAGACACATATCAGAAAATAACACGATGAAGTCAACAAGCCAGGAACATAAATGTGCGTTCGGTCTTTTAACTCACTCTTGCAGATACTGCTCTGTGTCTTACATTTCATACTGTCATTCAAAAGTAAAAGAAGACCCACAACAAGCGCACCCGATGCGCAAATACGCGCACACATGAACAGAAAGTGCGCCTAGATAACCGTTACAATACTTCAGAGGTACCTTTTTGCTGTCGGGAAGCGCTTTGCTCTCTCCCGTCAGAGAGTCGGACCTGTTCTGTCCCATGGTCCCCTGCTGCGGTGACATGATTTCCATCAAGGCTGTATAAATCCACGGGTCCGAGCGCACCCACGGTATATTCCCATGATACGACAATAAGTCCAAAAGTTTATCCGGCGGAGAAGAGAGAGCGAGCCAGAAACGAATCCATGATGGAGAGGTCTGATCCGAAGTATGAAAGGAGGTGAGACTGATCTGTTCTGTCTGCGTGTCTCTCTCTGAGCGCTGTTTGCTCTGAGCGCAGCGGTCACGGTGTGCTTCAGCTCACTCTAAACTTCGAAGTTAAAGACGATTAGGTACACAGCTTCCGCCCTTGCTTTTCAAAATAAAGCCACTTTTCAGCACATCCAAAGATATCACGAGACATTTTTATAAATCAAAAATAAAAGTATAAAATATATATAAAAATACAAGTTGATATAAAAATAACAACATCAGTGGTGAATACTGCAGTGTTTGTTCAAATTAGAAATTCAAAAAGTGAGCGTAGACTAGTTGGAGAACAGCTGGATGTCTGTGGAGAGCAAACAGCTTCCGGAAGCCTGAAAGTGGTTTAATAAATTCCAACGCAGAGGCGAAGTGCCCGCCGGGAGCACCGGGATATTTCCCGGCAGCTAAAGGGTCATTTGGCCCTTTACCGTCAACAGTCAGCTCGACTGTAAAATAAACAAGTAAGAGTCTCAGTGGGTTCCCAGAATCCACACATCAAGCCACTCTCTTGCTCTGTTAGATAATCCCCGCAAGCAGTGCGCACCTCAAAGACGCGCACGAGAGCGGGCAACGTTTTGCCTGCTTCTCTACCAATAATATTTCAGCTCCCTAAAGAAAACGATTATCACAGAGAAAAGCAAAGATTCACGAGAGAAAGAGTTGAGAGATTTTGATGAAGAATATGTTCATTATCAGGAAACATGTTGGAGCAGTTTTGTGTACTACTTCAATCTAAGATAGTTAAACTTACTTTGTGTCTCACTCTGTGAAAAGGTGTCTAAATAATTACTTTATACTTGCAGACTCCACCTTCCTATAGTAAAAAGGAAAATGCAATAAACATTAAAAGTTAAAAGATGAATATAACTGGTCCGAGAGGCCTGGAATAGAATCAGAAGAGTGTTTCAGTCCACCGTGACTCCAAGATTTACTGCATCTCAGTTGTGATTTGTCGAGTAATCACTATCACTGAAATACAACATCACTGATGACTGGTTGATGTAAAAGGAACAACTTTGTGGAGGAAGCAAGTATACATTTGTGAGAGAGGGTGGATGTCAGTGACAACACTGAGAACACTGTGATGGCACCAGGATGCTAAAAATTATGATTATGTAAATTATTGCTTGCAATGTCCCTTCCACAGACACGTGTCAGTAAAAACAGATAAAAGAATCTTGTTTCAAGCATTTTAATTGACTTCAGTGCAGTTTTTTTATTGCAACAAAAACAGATGTCAAATGAAGACTTTCTATCTAATTATTATAAGTGGTTCATATGAGTGCCAAATTTGGCCCTTTTATTTTGAAGACTGCCCATCACGACCTAATCTTCATGTTTTGACCCAGCTCTGTTGCTAAAATCATGCTTTAGGGTCACTCGTAAGCCCCCACGTGTATATATGCATGTGTGTGTGTTTTCATTTGAAGCACCCTCCATGTTTTCTTTGGCAGTCGGTGCCATATAGAGGCCGACTGTTTCTGCAGTACAGTAATGCAGTTTACAGAGGGCCCAGTTCAGGTGTAAGAATGTACTTCTAGGGCCAAAAAAAATAATGACTGACGAGGAAGAATGTCCACAGTATTTTTTTTTTTTTTTAACACAGGCATGACGATTGACTCATTTGAATTTTAGCTGCAGCTACAGTAAGCCTCAGTGGGATACCTTCCTCTGTGGACTGAGAGTGTTTACTTTTAAAAGTCTGAAGGCAATCAAGAAGCACCCACCACCACTGAAGCTAAACTGATTTATTGAGTCTGTGAACTGAATTTTAAGCTCTTGCACATGTCCACTGGTTTCACGGTTAGGACTTACATATACAGGAGAAACCAGGAAGTATAAAATCAACAGCAACATGAGTGTTACCTGATATAAATGATATCTGAATACATCTGTATTTTTGTGCCACTGCAGTGTGTTTCAAAGCTTTAAAAAGCGTTTAGCTCACCTGGAAGAACATGTAGGTACCAGGTCGTCTTTCTTTCTTTTCTTTGCCTTGCTGTCTATGAAATTCCAAAGCTAAAGAACAATAACGGCCCACTGTAGACCATTGTCTCTTCTGCACAAACGTAAAGGTATGCAGTGATTGTTCCATCTTATCTGTCCTGTGAAAAGTGGCATGCATAGAATGATAAGAACACATTGATAGTGTTTGACAATCCTCTTTGATCACGTCACGAGCTACGTGAGACAGCAGCCGGGGAACCTGGATTCTGTCTAGAGAAATAGCTCGATGCACAAAAAGCTGCATTCTTTTATTCTGCCACTAAATCATGCTTTTATTCCAGAGCAGAGTGCGGTCAAGTCATATTTGTCCCTGAACCCAAATTGCACTTTGTGCACTCTATTTTTTAGGGGTTAAATGACTGCCTTTGCTTCCTGCTGTTTGGAGGGACCCAAAGCAAAAAACAAACAAAGCAAAGAAAAAAACCACCAAAAAAAGAAAAGAAAAAGGAAACAAAAAGAAAAAAAGTTAGACTAAATTGAGGGTGTGTCAGATATGTGGTTGGAAACACCAATGGCTGACCATGACTGCCTCTGCACTGCACTGCACTGTTTTTTTTTCTTTTACCACCTAAATGTTCCACTTTAGATTGCACCAATAAAAAGTGTGCTTTGGATTTTGTTTTTGGTAACCATGGCAAAGCAATACATTTCTGCACGGTAGCTCAAAAAGCACACTTTTAATTCGTGCCAGAAAACCAAATTGGGTCACGCATCTCTGTGTCAGACGGCAGCCCCAAACTCCAACCAAGCTGAACCAAGTTTGGCCAAGTGGCTTTAGGTCAGAGGAAACAACTGGGAGCCTAATCTGCTCTAGGGATTCTGTCCTGGCATGAAACACAGACCTTCAATACGTGTCCTTGAGAATTTCATCTGACATTTTCTTTGAAGTGTGTCTAAGAGGGAATGTCTCTGTCACGCCCAGGAAGCTGGGCTATTGAAAACCTGAAGGCGAGGAGAGTACTGACTTGGACAACAAACAGTAGATTCCTGAGAGAGAAAGTGAGCTGGAGAGAGTCCAGGCTTTTGACAGGAGCTGTTTATGAAGGATTCATTCATGTCTTTGGAGTGTTATGGTGTTAGGCTTTCACTTTGCATTTTAAACACATAACAGAGTGTCTATTTAAAGAGTGCACTTACAAACACACATACTCGTGTACAGGGAGGGTTTGATGACAGGCTCTAGTGGATGAACGGATAGACGGATTCAGGGACAGATAGATGTGTGTTAGATGACGGAGACACTTCAGGCAGACAGGGAGTAACTGTGACCCAAAACAGCATCCACCACCGTAGCCTCGACCGCCACTGCAACAGCCACTGTCGCTGCTGCTACTTTAAAAAGCCAGACTTCCACGTGGCCGGAATCTTTCTTGAATGATCAATTATTACTGAAAAGGAAAGTTTTCACAGAAATCTATTCAGTTATGTGAAAAAGTAAGTAAAACCTAACAGCTTCTATAGCAATTAAGAGGGTAGGTAGCAGCCAAGTGCAGCAAATCAAATGCGCTCAGTTAACTGATTACCAGTAGGTGTGAGCACCTCTATAAAAGCAGAAATGTTGACAGTTTGTTGCTCTGGAGCATTCAGGTGTGAGTTAACACAATGCGTCAACCTTTTCCCAGCAAATTCACCCAAAAAGATTGTGCATTGCTCACAGAAATTGTAAAAAAGACATAAGAGCTACAGCTCAGACTCTGCAGACCTCATTTAGCATGCGAAGTGTTAAAGTTAATAATAGTACAATTAAAAAAAAGACTGAACAAGTATGGCTTGTTTGAAAGGGTTGCCAGCAGAAAACCTCTTCTCTCTAAATAGAATATAGTAGCACAGCTTACTGTAGGTCTGCAAAGTTGCACCTGATCAAACCAAAAGACTTCAGGAACAATGTCCTTTGGACAGACGAGACCAAAGTGATGAATTTTGACGATAATGTACAGCACGACGTTTGGTGAAAACCGAATACAGCATATCAGCACAGAGACCTCAAAACATATGTGGTTAAAAGGTTGATGATTTGGGTTTGTTTTGCAGCCACAGGACCTTGGGCACCTCGCAGTCGTGACTGACCATGAACTCCTCTGTATGCCAAAGTATTCTAGAGTCAAATGTGAGGCCATCTGTCCTAAAAAGCTAAAGCTTGGCTGATACTGGGTCATGCGACGCAAACACAGCAGTAAATTTACAACAGAACAGCTGAAAAAATAAGGAATCAAAGTGTTGAAATTGTCCAATCAAAGTGCCGACCTAAACCCGATTACAAAGCTGTGGTTGGACCTTAAGAGAGCTGTGCGTTAATGAATACCCACAAACCTCAATGAACTGAAGCAACAATGTTAAGAACAATGGGCCAAAATTCCTCCACATTGATGTTTGAGGGACTGATAAAGAGTCATACAGAAAAAAAATATTTCTAATTATTACTACTAAAGTTGGTACTAGGGCTGTAGCTCCGGAAGGAGAACAGGTTATCTATCAGTCAGAAGGTCAGTGGTTCAACCCGCAGATACTCCAGTCTGTATTTCATAGTATTAGTAGTTAGGCAAGAAACTGCTTTATTTATGCAGGGAAAATATTGTTCATGGAACAAGAATAAATGTTGCCAGGACACTGGATTCAAACCATTTAAAACCAAATGCTTTGCACACCCAGCATTTTCCATAAGGCTTGTTTCTTTGTTACAACACTCTTGGTGTTTGGCCTTTTTGTGTTCCTGCTAATATGTGTATTAAGTGTTTGAAAAAGAAATTTGTGCTCTCTTTTTTCAGATGAGGACAGACACGAAGAATTTTAAACCCCTAACTCTATTCTGATTAAACCTTTATGGGGGAATTCCTGATATGTTTATAGTAAAAGCTCCCCCAAAGCTGAAAGTGAAAGCTAGTTCTCATTTCCACTGTTTGGGTTTTCCCATACTGAGCCCATCATCTGTTTACTCCTATGGGATTTAACCATCCAGTCTTTAAAGCCTCTGAGACCAATATCAGGATTAGTTTCAGAGAAAGAGAAGGAAGAAATTTTAGCATCTCTCTTTGCCACAGTCAGCGTGTCTCTGTGTTCCTCAGTTTGTCTAAACACTGTGGCGTGGGGAGGCCGAGGCATATCAGACCTCGGAGACATGTGGAGGAGACAGACGGAGGCGGCCTGGGCGAAACAGACTGTGACAAAGCCTGCGGTGAGAGAGCGAGTCAGGTGGAGGAGAGCGAAGAAAGACGTCTAAACAATATTGTGTTGGAGATGGAAATTGTGGGTTAGCTGGCAACTGTTTCTAACAGATCTGTCTCAAGTGGTGCGCCATTTTCAGGGCTGGTTTTAAGCTTTTTAAATTACATAACAGTCAGGTCTCAATCACGTTAAGGCCACTTTAAAGCAGACTATGCCCCACAAGTTGTATACCAAAATACTGGTTGTTTTCTTTGTTTCAGGCCAAACTGAGAACTTCCTTTGGTTTTCTATTTGCCTGTTCACTAGATAAAAGACAGGGTTTTTTTTAATCATAGCACTTTCACATTACGGCGCAAAATTAGCTGGTTTATAGGACAGTATATAGTATATATATCCAGCCTATAATCCTGGAGAAATTGTTTTAAAAGTTACTTATGCTTTCTATAATTATCTTGTGTGTTGTGGTTCATACGTCACATTTCTTCCTGTTTGGAGTGGGGCTGTTATGCTCAGCTCTGCCACATGCGTATGCTCTTGGGCTCTACCAGAGTAAAATTCAAACTAACTGACCTTGATTTAGACCGTCAGTTCACACTCCATCCACTGTCTTAAACATATTGTTTCAGTTCTCGGATTGGCTGCCTCTTGCAAATAAAAGGTTTGTCCAGCAGGTGGGTGGAGCTGCCAAGCTCACAACCTGAGGCCTAATATTTTGTTAGTCCCGCTTTTACTGCCAGAACAGCCCTGACCCATCGACACATGGACACCACTAGGCCCCTGAAAGTATGCTGTGGTATCTTCAGACTAGGCCACCTTCTGCCATTGCTCTCTGCTCCAGTTCTGATGCTCACATTTCTATTGTTGGTCTTTTGGCAATGGACAGGGGTCAGGATGAGCACCCTGACTGATCTGCAGCTATGCATCCCTACATGCAATTGAACCCTTTGTCAAACATGCTCCAATCCTTACACGTGCCTGTTTTTCCTGCTTCCAACACACCAACTTTAAGAATAAAATGTTCATTTGCTTCCTAAAACATCCCATCAAGCAACTGGTGTCATGATAAGAGAATAAGTTTTATTCATGTCACCTGTCTGTAGTCAAAATGCTATCTCTGATCGGTTTATAGCTTCAAAAATAGAAGTTGTTCAACTTTATTTATACGTTATTACAAACATTCCCTGTGTAGGCACCTCTTAAACTGTTTTTTCCCCTTCTAAAGGTACTTTAATGTAAAAATCTACATGCTGCTAATGGAGAGATGTCAAACTCATTGTTCTTGTAACAGTGACAATAAAGATCTATTCTGTTCTATTCTAGTCTATTCTTTATTGATGAAAAGGTGAAGAGTTTAACTAATCTAGTAGAAGTATGGTGAGTGCTGTAGAGAGACTGTGGAAGCAGCCATTTATAAAAAATTTTAGCCCCACTCCCTTTAAGCCAGCTTTCTTCTTACTGGCGGCTCTTTGCAAACAGAGGGTCTAAGGACTGCCTCTCTATTTTGTTGCCCTGTCCTGGGAACAAGTATAAAACTCTGAGACAGAAAGCAAAACAAAAAAACAAAACCAATTTCAACTGATTGTTGAAACAAGGAGGATGTGTGAAAAATGCATTTTTTTAATGGCTAGTTTGAATTGTGTGAAACCTCCGTGTTGTCTTAAACTTCACCCGTCTGAGAAAAACATACAGACAGACAGACACACAGACTGTCATTCACTCAGTCAGAGATACTGAGACTGAAATCAGAGAAACAGACGGTCTAAGCCTGGCTGCTGGCCTGCTACATCTGCTCTCTAGTTAGGGGCGCGCACACACACACACACACACACACACACACACACACACACACGCACACACACGTCCTCCTGCCTTCAGACCCTCTAGCCCTTGTAATCTGATTAGCACAGTATCCCTACAGAGTGAAAGATGCTGCTGACGCACTGAAGGTTTGTGCTTTATAGTTGTTGTGACGGACTCTCTGTCACTATGTCACTCCTTGGCTTAGTTTGCAGTGTGCATTCCAGTATCTTAACGATACGAAATATATCAAGCGAAACTTAGATCCAGAGCAAAGAAGCCATTTAGAATACATTCATTACGCTTTAATTTTTATAGTTTTATATAAATAAAATACTCATAGTATTGTTTTTTTAATTTCCTATAGTCTCCCTATATGTATAAAAGACGTTAAAAATGTTTTGATGAGGAAAATATGAAACAGCAAGCGCAACAATTCCGTGTGATTTTCCACAATTTGGACTCATTTAGCTTTTGGGACTTGGCTCATAATCAGGGATTCCTTTTTTCTTGCGTATATGGCAGAGTGTGCACATCTTTTGCTTACATGTGTTTACGCGTGCTCGCCCACAGACATCTTAAGGATGCAGCAACACAGGTTATAACCTAACCCATTATTTTTTAATCAGAACTCAAAAAATGTCGTGCGTGGTGCAGATTCAACCACATCACGTTTCTGTGTTACAGAGCCAGAGATCCTCTGTGCACTAGCGCTGTGGATCAGCCAGTGTGGTACTGGGATCTTGTGGCACACGTGCGCCTATCCCTGGATATCCCCCGTTTCTATAAAATCAGGTATTAAGGAGCACTATCTATGTGCATCTGTGTCTTGAAGTCAGCTAATTTAAGTAAGTTGGTGTGGCTTCATCACATTCCTCCAAACTTAGAAAAGGCGCGTGTGTTCGTCTTTTAAACGTCTCCAGGGTGTGAGTGACATTCTCTGGTGTGAGCTATTCGAGGTATGCAGCTGTTTCAGAGGACGCCTACCTGAAAGTTTGCACGTTGCGCTGCACCCCACCCATCTGCTGCTCCTAGCATCTCGAAAATTCTCGCTCTGGAGAACGCAAACCATAGCCTCAAAACGCTGCTGATTTTTTTAAACCCGCTTTTTATTGAACGATGGATAAAACCGGAACGGATTGCAGCACGCCTTGTGCTGTCAGAGCCGCACACAGAACTGCTTTTATAGGTACCGAGTTCTCAGTATTGCCGATATCAATACCGACACTGATGTTTTTTTAACTTATAAAGGTAGCTCATGTAGGGGAGAACAGAGTGCCATAATTTATGAGGTGAATCATTCTGAACACATTTTAATGACCATTAAAACGGGGCGATCGTGGCTCAAGAGTTGGGAGGTCGCCTTGTAATCGGAAGGTTGCCGGTTCGAGCCCCGGCTTGGACAGTCTAGGTCGTTGTGTCCTTGGGCAAGACGCTTCACTCATTGCCCACTGACGGTGGTGGTCAGAGGGCCCGGTGGCGCCAGTGTCCGGCAGCCTCGCCTCTGTCAGTGCGCTCCAGGGTGGCTGTGGCTACAGTGTAGCTTGCCATCACCAGTGTGTGAATGGGTGGATGACTGGATGTGTAAAGCGCTTTGGGGTCCTTAGGGACTAGTATTGCTATACAAATACGGGCCATTAAATCACAGTGATTTCCACAATATTGACTTAACAAAAGAATACACCCTTCAGCTTTTCATGTATTTGAAAAAAACTGTTGTTTTTGGAGACCTGGAATGTAAATGTGTCTGTCTCTAAAGCGTCAGTGCCTGTTCTTTAAATGTGACAGGGGCATTAAAAAACGCAGATGTGTCGATCAGTACAAAAAGGTTCAGACACTTTTCATTGTGAATGTTTGAGTAATATTTTCATTAAAAAATAAAATAATTTAACGCAATTTAGTGGATTACATACTAAACTTAGAGGATAGAAAAAATGTGATCCTATTGTGCTGGTATAGCTTTGATACCAATACCTGCATCAATATTGATACTATGGATATTTGGATCAATCCGCACACCTCTAATTCACTGTTCTCTTCAGTTTTATGTGCTTTACACATTATTTTTTAATTAAATTGCAGCTTCAGGATACCACCTGTAGGCAGTGAAAGATCATTTTTGGTTAAATGCTAAAGGAGGCTAAAAATCACCTTTTTCCAGATGTTTATAGCTCTGTTCAATTTGAGCGTTTTACATACCTGCAGCATCAGGCACCCGCGAAACCTTTCCACAGGCTTCTCCAAAGTGGGAGAGTTGTGCACATTTACGCACGCGGTTTGGGTCAAAGATTAAATATTTATAAATTATACTGAACTTGGAGAACTTTTGATCCTCACTTGAGACAGCCTGTCCTCTGCACACATTTCACAGTGTGATATAAAAATGTCTGATAGTTATACTGAAGCTTTCCGAGGTTTTGATTAATACACAGAAAGCGTTCTGTTCTTATTATTCCACGATCGCTGCAAATTGTCTGCACAGTTTGACGCACACCAGTAATACAACCAATAACACTTACTTTAATCACACATGTTTAATAAAAATATTAGCTCTACCAATTACTGTTCTTCCACTCTTAAGGTAATGAAACCATTGCACTTACTCAGCAGTCTGTTTCGGAAGCACATACTGGAGCTGCAGGCTCAGATCGCTGCAGGCTGACCCTCACGCCCCCATCCACTGAGCAATGACATCTTCAAACAAAGGTAATCTTTTAACAGCACTTTGCAGCTATATTCTTCCATAAACAGTGAAAAAAAATGCTTCAGTGTAAAATCAATATCTGATTCTTTTCTTTCTCAGTCAAGAAAAGGAAAAGGAGTTACTCCAGAACTGTTGATACAATATATCACGAAGCTGCCAGGAAATGTTGCATCTATTTTTAGCAGTTTCTGACTGTAATGTTTTGAAACTTTGTTATCTAAACAACACGGAAAACATCACTTCAACATGTCTTATTTTAGTATTTTTTTAGGGAAAAATGTAGGAACAAATCCCTCCGGGAAATGACTATGACGGGTATGCGCAGAGGTCACCCTTAAATCAGCTGAACAGCATATTTTCCCAAAGTAAACACGATCACGTTTGACCAGTTTTCACAGCAACACAAAGAAAGGATAATGTACAATCAAAGACAGCAGATAAGACTCTGGATAATTTCTAAAATGTGAACTCTTTAAGTAAAAAAGTGGTCACGTTTACCCCCGTAAGTTATGGCACTCCCAAAATATGAGTGCCTAAAGCAAGAATTGCACTCAAGCAGTTTGACCTTGGTGCAGAGGATCAGCTGGCCAGAGATAATGTGCATGAGATTATTCAGTGCATGACTTTTTCAGGTTGCTGCACATTTTCTTAAAACCTGTAAATGACGAGTGGATTGCCAGTAAAGAGCAAACAGAACAACTTTTTGGGCAGATCTGCTGGAAAACAGCATGTGTGTCTTTGTCCATGTCAGAATTGTCCAGTACTTGATGTCAAACCCTTTTACCTCATTGGTTGTGAATTTCATTTATCATTAAAAACTGCTCAGCATTTGCTGGTTATTCTTGAGCGTGAGGGTCTCTGTGCCACTGAAAATGTGTTATCTTAGAATGCTAGACTATGGATAGTTAGATAGTTAACTTGGGTTACTACCCATTCTTATTCTACCAGCTTAAATTGCAGTCAGTCTGCCCCACCCCCTGCAAGCCAACACTGTCGCTCATCAGGCATTTAATATCTGTTCCCATCCGGTCCATCAGCTGAGCCCTCTCAGCAGGACTTGAAGTGCTGACCCCATCAGACCTGCCAGCGACTTGTCTGACAGCTTGATGAGGTGGAGCAAATAATACAAACTCATTAGAAAATCTCTCTCCCTTCAGTGTAATAGCTTCTCTGGTCAAATTTAAGTGTTAACAGCAATTTGTGTCATTTCTTTTTTAATCTGATGACTTTGTTTGCTGTATTTCAGTTCTCCATCCACATTGTTTTAATGCAGCACCTGTGTGTTCTGTTTATGCAGAAACTATACAACACTATACGCACTGCAGGTATCCATCATTTCCTTCCACTTCTAATGATTATAATTGTCATCTGATATGCTTTAACTGAGTTAATAACAACAACAATATATGGAAAACTTTCCTGAACTGGTACCCAGCTAGATACTAATTTGTATAAAAGATCTGAGCATCTTCTTTTAAAGGCCAGTGACTCACGTTAGATTGTGAATAATGTGTCTGGAAGCTCAGCTGGGAGACAGGAGGAGACACAGAGTCACTCGGGGATTCATGACACTGGTTGCTCTCTGCTGGAGGAGTCAGACAGGCAGCAGAGAAGGAAGCGCTAATCAATCAGACACTTTCAACTGTGTTTATGTACGCTTCAGTCAGCAGCCTCATCCTTTTATCACCAGAGGTGTGTGTGTGTGTGTGTGTGTGTGTGTGTATGTCGGTGTGTGTGATTGTAAAGTCCGTCTGCCAGAGTTTGGATGGATTTGTGCACACTGTTTGTGTGTGAGAGTCACGTCAATCAGCGCATGCTTTCACAGCATAAGCCGGGATCAGTGTGTGAGCCCCTATCACTACCAGCCGAGTCTTATCAGCCTCGGCAGGGGTTAAAGGTCAGGAGGTCAAAGTCTGCATTCCTATGTCCAGGATCCTAAACTCATAATGAAAAATGAAATCGGAGGAGGGTTCCTCTGGGCCTTGAAAGTTTCACATTTACGGACAGTTAAGTGTTCCCCAGAGGAAAATATAACAGACTGAGTTTCCTTTTGAGGTTGAGGAACATCAGGTCAAAGGTCACTGGAAAACAGCAAAAGACTGTGTGCTGAATATGAATGTGAATCAGGGCTTATGTAAGTGCTAATCACTCACTGGTTGAAGAATTGAAATCTTTACATTGGAAAGTGTCGATAAGGTATTAACTGAAGTATTGTAGATACAGTAAGATTACAGTGTTATATTTATGATATAGACTTGCTAATAGGTTATACGGCATAACTAGACTAATCCAGTAATGTGTTAGCAACATTTTCAAATTAGCATTATCTGGAAAGTATCTATACTAATGAAATAAATGGTCAAGTACACAAAGAGAGTGGCATATTTTCCTCCAAGTTACAGTGTATTATAAGTATTATAAAATATAAACTCACTGCAAACAATGCAAGTTAGATCCCTTAAAGCTATCAAGGAATGGCTGATAATAAGATTCTTATTTGAAATCCAGTATATACTTTTGTTCTTTCTCATGTGATGTAAAAAGGTGAATTTGACAAACTAGATTTGTCATCATTAACAATTTCAGCATCTCACTTTTGTTTGCTAGATTTAGCTTATAGCTAATTAGCTATTAGCTTATGGCTAATTAGCTATTAGCTATTCGCTAATTAGCTATTAGCTAAATCTGCACCCTTTCTCGTAGGAGATTCTTTTGCTTTGGTTGTAAATTGTTCCTGTCAAATAAATTTGAATTGAAATTAAATGGAAATGAAGTGCAGGATGAGTCTTCTTTTTCATCTCTTTTGTTATGTGCTTTATCAAATAATACATAAGATCAGCACACTGCCAAGACCCTGCCAAACTCTCAGCCAGACAATTTACACTGAAGTGCAGACTAGACTGAGCACTTGTATAATAGTTTATACGTGAGGAAAAAGATTTGACTGGACAGAGAAGGAACGGGTCCGTAGATCTCTCTTGGAATTTGATAGGATTTCACCCCAGTGTGGCTTCACTAACCCTGCAATAACCAGCAAAGCAAGGTCTGGATTTTATTAAAAGGCACGATTATGTGTGTGTGTGTGGTTGTGTGTGCATTTCTTAATTAGACTAGATGGCACGCCTTGGCTATGCAATGCCAGAAATAAACCAGGATCAGGACCAGAATTATAATGTTGAACTTTTTCCAGTTTCCAGCCACAATTAACCCGCCCTAATTTAAGAGCACTCTTTAAACGCACACACACACACACACACACACACACACACACATTATGCAGACAGATGCCTATTAGTCACATGCTAACTTGCACACAATCACAAAAATGTGTTGGTTGGACTGTGACAGACACACAGAGCTTTCTCCCTTCTGCTTGCAGGGAACGCCTGTTGCTATTTTTAAGCGGGCAGCGGAGCTGCTGCGAGCCACAAGCACTGGAATAGCTTCTTGCTGCACATTCAGTCATGTGCTCTGTCAAAACAAAGCCTGAGAGAAACGTGTGCATGTGGCCAGGATCCCACTGCAGATAGAACTCTGGACTGGTCCCTGAAACACAACCACCCCACTGTGTCAACATCTGTTGGAATATATGGAGTTTTATGCATGATTAACAACTCCCTCCTTACCAATGCTCCGCTCTCACTCTGATACAGTGAATTGGAAATTAGTCACAGAAGAAGAGTATTTTTTGTACAGTAACTGTAATAACCTGGGGTCTGTTTTGACAAAGTGAAGATTAGATGACCTCAGCCTCACCATGTAACTGCTCTTAGTAATGTCAAAGTATGATTTTTAAATACAGTCATCAATGTTTTAAACGTACTTTAATCGTCTATTTAACATGTGCACTTCATGGTAAACAGGTGGACCACTGAGTGTGCATTTTTATATGACACTTTGACATCACACACATTAAGTAACGCATGTCAAGGGGAGTTTTGGGGATTTGGTATCTTGTTCAAGGATACTTTGACATGTGCAGCTGACCTTCCAGTTAACCTGCTCTGCCTCATGACTGAGAACCTCATGAACCAAAAGTTATCAGCACTGATAACTGAGCAGCACTAATAGAATCCTTTACACTCCGTGATGTTTCACCTGTTAGTGCAATCAATAAAAAATGGTTCTGCTTGGTTGGCATCGTGCTGTTTCCCACTTCAAAAAAACAGTCCTGTATCAGTTTCAGCTCAGCTTGAATGGCTCTGATCAAGGGTGTCAAACATAAGGCCCAGGGGCTAAGATCAGCCCTCCAAAGACTCTAATAAAGCCCACTGGACAGCTTCGGAAAATATGACAGACCATTCTCACTTCATTATATACCGATGATTTGTCACGTCCCGAGGCGCTCCATGGGAA
This sequence comes from Oreochromis aureus, assembly GCF_013358895.1. NCBI lineage: Eukaryota > Metazoa > Chordata > Actinopteri > Cichliformes > Cichlidae > Oreochromis > Oreochromis aureus. Next base: position 27,426,521 of record NC_052957.1, read on the forward strand.
CACGAAAAGTGACCTTCCGTGTTCCTATGCTACGCATAGAACGACTGTCCTGCAGTAATAGACGTTCCAGCCATGTATTCCTGCCCTAACCATAACCTTATCCCTAACCTTAACCACCACTTTAATGACGTTAGTGTTTTACAAAGTGATTTAAGTAAAATAAAGGTACATGTGTGGATTCATTCCAAAAGGTTCTCATGTTTTCTTATTTTTCCAATCTCTTAACCAAGGGACGTGTTGGGTGCCCGGAAGCGTAATATACTGACGATTTGTCACCGAGCGTAAAATGTTACAGAAAACAATTAAGAGGAATCGTCCTGAATTATTTATTTTTTACTACTATAGAAATTTCCATTGTTGTTGTTGTTGTTCTTTTAAATAGGTCCACAGCAATTTAAAAATAGGACATTTTCTGTGAATTAACAAAAAAATTGTTTTGTGAGCAATGAGTTACCAGAACTACTTCTGTAACGTTGCACATTTATTTCCTAAAATTTAAGCCCCGAGAGTTGTGGTGGCAGATTTTTCCTTTACTGGAGTTGAATTTTCCTTTTATGCAGAAAACATGAGATTTACTGTTGAAACTGAACATATTTTTCTAATATTCAGATATTCCTGGGATTAAGTGTGCAAGATCAAAGTGTGTGTAGTGTATGTAGCCTAAAGGTGAAATGAATTTGACGATTGTTCATTAGATTTTTTTTAATCATAGCATATAATCCAACAAATAAAAGAATCTGCCCCATTTTCTGATTCTAGTTTTCAGAATACATTTTCAACATGGAGAAAAATGGCAAGCTCCATCAAGGCTAACATCCTATTTATCACTCTTTAAAACTGTACAATAAGGATAGCGATAAACATCTCTGTCACACTTTTAATAGTTTAACATAGGGCTGTGTTTCAGTGTTTTTTGACCTGTCTTTCTATCAGAGAGAAGACAAGACTGAAAACATACCTTCAACTCAGCTCTCACCTTGGACGCATCACTGGGACATTAACAGTGGAAGCTCTGAAACTTTGCTTTATATATAAAGCTGCTGAAGTTTGATGTAGCAACATCAGGGTAACCCTTGGGCAAAGTTGCATTTTTAATAGTAAGCCAAAGGCATTTTTGTCTGATGTCCACATTTCTTGTCTGGGTGGAGAAACTTTTGTTTAACTGATTCCTGTTTTCTTTCAATTGCACATTTGGAAATGTGTCGCAATGACAGAAACAGCACTGAGGCAAAGTCACATGATTTATACAGTTTGCAAATCTTTTTACTCATGTTCTGCTTGACATAAAGGGGCACAGCAAGTTATTGAACTCTTGTAAAAGTCCTGAATATTGTTCAGCTCATATGTATTGCACAATTTTATGTGTATGTTCTTTTGGATCTATTTTTTTAGTGTTGGTCCTCTGGGAGTGTGACTAGAACTCAGAAGTTATTTTGGCTCATTATCAGTGAACAGCTGATTGTTTAGAAGAGATATGAAAGAAGACTTTGTTATTATCGTGTTAGGAAGAGTGCATTTGTTCCACTTTTTGTTATGAGAAGCTGATGTTAAAACACAGCGTTGCTATGCATTGTGGTTTGAGTACAATTCTGCTTGATACGGTGCTGAAGGTTTTGTACTTTGCACCAAATTATATTCAACACTGCAAGACCTTTGAAGATCATTTGTGGTTATTAGCAGCAAATCTGGTGTTGTGTCATAAAAGTGCAACATTATTAGTCATCCCCTTCCTCTGAGTGGTGGTAATGTTTTCATGGACAATTTCTGTCTCATGCAAGTGTGTGTGTGTGTGTGTGTGTGTGTGTGTGTGTGTGTGTGTGTGTGTGTGTGTGTGTGTGTGTGTGAGGAAGAGAAAGCGAAAGCTTGTCTGTGATTCTTTTAAGATGGTCACACAGAAACCAGCAGACAGTTCTGTTTACTTCTTAGCAGAGTACCACAAAGGGCAAAAAACACACACACACACACACACACACAGACACACACACTCAAAGACAAATGCAAGCATTCACTTAAGTCATTAAAGCCTTTGTTGCCATAGCGGTGCTTCAACTACTGTGGAAGAGAAATTGTGGTATCGCATAATGAGCACAGAGCTAAAATTAGCTCAGTTTTCGATCTCTGTCTTTTTGTTTCTCACCGAGTGTTATCAACACATTGAGAGTCATACTGTCTTAGTCTTCACATGTGAAAAGTCTTATCTGAAGTTCTTACAAGTCTAGCTGAAATGCATATGAGCGAAGTAGCAGATTGCATTCTGGAGATGAGATTGAAGTATCGATAAATGGGCATATAGAACAGATGTGAATGCACAGCTTTCGTCAAACTACGTCAGACTGAGTAATTGAGAGAGTTATATATGATTTCTATGTTTTTAAGTCAGTTTGGGATAAAAAATTCATTGATTTCAAGTCCAGTTTGACTTCAGTTCTGCTTTTCAACACGTTGATGCACACTGCCCAAGGTTCAGTCAGGTAAATGCGGAGAAAAGTGAAAAAAGTCTTGCATGGTCCAGACATCTTCCCCACAACAAAGATAAGTGCAATGCATTTGCCGCTTTATTCCCGTTATTCCTTTCTTGCAGCTGCATTGCAGGGCATCTCTCTGCAAAAGCAACCAGTGTTCTCTAACGCCTTCCTGTCACTAAAACAATTAACCACGATTTATCTGCTTCAGCAGCCGCAAACCATGACCCACAACTCATATCAGCCGCCGCTGCTCTCTATTCACCCACAGTGCCGAGAGCTGTCAGGGCTGTGGCGTTTCGCAGAGCGTGGCTATCTGTCTGATCTTCACCTAGAAAGTATCGGATAAGATTTAAAAGGCACGGTGACGATTGCTGGTTAAGACACCGGCTCTCATCGAGCAAGTAACACAGGAAGCTTTATGTGATATCAGAAATTATGCATCTCTCATCTTTGCACTGTAATTTGCTGAAGTATCAAAATGTCGAGCAAGTGCAGAGTTTTGGCCCGGATCGAACCCTTTAAGATTCACGAGGTCAGAGACACAAATGAGAGGACAAAACGAGCTAATTAGAGCAGGAATCCAACAAAAACATGCAGCCAGAGTCTTAATAGCATTCTTCCAAATACAGTATTTGTATTTTACTTATCATTAACTTCTAGGGGGTTGAAAGTTTGGAAGTCACCATTTCAGCACACTGTAATCATTATGAAGCTTGTACAACTTTAACAGAAACCAAACAGCTTCATGGTAATTAAACTAGACTGAACACTACAGAGCAGCTGGGACTGTTTTACCTTTACATATTGCAATCACAACACATGCTAGTTTGACATGGTTACAGTGCCTCTGCATCAAAGTCTGTGCACTTGTATAGAGCACCAAGGAAATAATTAGACGAAAGCTGACCTAAAATGTTTCTACCACATTTTCCTGCGTGCAGTATATATATCAATCCACTCAGTTTCTTTTCCCTTTATAATCCACCCATCAGCTGACATGCTGATGAATCACAGATCGTTTTCTTTTCTTGTTTTTTTCTCTCTGTTTTTGTCAGCCTGTCCACGTTTCCTTCCTGCAAGCTGTGTTTTTTTCTCTATACAACTCTTTCCCGTCTGTATCTCTGTTAGCCTTTCTGTCTTTTCTGAGTGTTTGCAGTGTGTGCAATAACTGTGCGGACAGACCCGTGCATATTTTGCACTAGGTCACCCTCAGAAACCCATAATAATACGCCAACATAATGACCAAATTGCTTCATGGATGGCTTGGGAGAGCAAACCACTTCTATGCGCACAAACACACACATTTGTGCATACACTAAAACAACAAAGCAAAAAAAAAAGAAAGCCCAGTCTAGGCCTTTATCTCCTTTAATGCTCTGGAAACCATCTGGAGAAGCTCCAAGGCTTTCTATCAGCAGATCGAGGGAAAGCTGTGTTTGATGGTTGCTATAGAAATGCAATGAGTGCTGCGTTGTTTGCATGCACACATTGTTTGGTCACTTCTCCTTCCTTAGCTTCTTTGTCATTTTAAAAGCTTTTTAGTGCTGAGGTGTTGGTCCTGTCATACCTCAGACTCTAAGAAGGGTTTCAGGGTTAGCCTCTATATTTGATAGATGAATTCAATTTATTCAGTCCCTTCAGGAGCATGTTGTTACTGAACTAGCAGCTTTTGCATTTGAAGGTTGATGGCTAATGCATGTGCTTAATATTATTTCAGTTCATTTATGCCCTCAGCAGCCCCGGGCACAGCAAAAGCTGTCATCCGCCTGCTTTCTGCTTTCGAGGTTTTTATCGGTTAAATATCTTGACACTGCAGAGGCTTCATGTCACAGCGGAAGATGCTTGTATCTAAAAGCGCATGCTATTAAACATGTCTGCTATCTGACATGACAGAAACAGTAACATACCTACTGATTCACGATAATGAGGCTTATAGATGGTCTGTTTTTGCCAACACATTTTGGACTTTTCTGTCTTTTTTTTCTTTATTTCTTTTTTAATAGAAATAGAGAAAATCTTTAGAAAAGACTGTGGCGCTGCAAGCATGTAGGATGCCCTATAGATATGGTGTCAGATAACATAACCATTATCAGAAAACATAACTCTAAGTTGAAGTTGCACTTATTATTTATATCAAAGCATGAGTACATTATAATCTTTGTCTAGAATCACCTTATTTGCAACTACTGCGCTGTGTTTACATTTTTATTCACATTATAAAAACGTTCAAAGTTCTGCGTATTCTTTCTTGACTTCACACCAGATACTTGTTGCCATCCTGCAGGCACAGACCTCATGACCTGGTGACAGGGGGTCATTTTCTGGCGACTAAAGGCATAGTGCATCTATTTTTGTCAGTGTATTCTCGGTGCATTCAGCAGAGGGAGCTGCCTCGTTCACTGCAGCTGTAAACGCTTTTCAAGGAGCTGCCAAGACCTGCCAGGTGCCATTTCATCAAAAACTTTATTCCCTTTCTCCTTGGATCCTTTCCTCTCTACCTTTCATCTTCCGTCTCTTTTCCTCCCTCTTTAATTACCGACGGCTTCTTTTCTTTCCGCCCTCGTCCCCATTACCCTTCACCTTCTCCCCTCCTCCTCCCTCTGCTCTCTAACCTCGGAATGCAGGGTCGGTGAGACATAATCCACCCTCCCCCCACTTGTGTCTAGCCTAACGCCCCCTGCTACCACCATGACGTTTCAGACTTCACAACCTTCAGTGTCACGCCGACTTTCTGAAGCTAACAGGAGGTAATGCAAGCTGACGTTGAGTCGCATATTCTTGCTGCTTTTAGAGGAGCAGAGGCCTGATGATGGTGTATAAGGAGGCCTCACCAAGCCATAATGGCCCCCCATGATGAGGTGAGGCTTGAAAAGAAATCAGGCAACTCCTTGGACCTGAAATGCTTCCTCTGTGATCACAGAGGTGTGAGACTTTGACAGAAGTCACAGAGTCTTATCTAATTTCAAAGCCAGTCAAAGTCAAGTCTAAGTAAGCATTCAGGTCCTGAAGGGCAAGTTCAAGTCAAAGCAAGTATCAAACACTACATCACAACATTAGCGCTAACAATATTAGATCCAAGTCAAGTCATAAGTAAATCGATTCAAAAATCTTCTCTGCAAGTCAAAGACCAGCCTCTTCAGTTAAATCTATGCTTTTAGGACAGACTCTTGTCTAGTCTCAGGTCTTTGGTAACAACGTTTGCCTTCCTGACCCTGTTTTGTTTTGACACTTGAATGTTATTGCTCTCACGTCTCAGGTCTTCAGAGAGCTGAGTTCTTGAAAGGTCAAGGCGTACAGCAGTTTAGCACATGGAAGGTCTTAAAGGCTTTTTTCAGTCATTTTAAACCCACTGTCTCCAGTCTGAAATTTGCATGTCTCTTTTTGCAGTTTTGTTCTAACACATTTAGCTCAAGTTGTTAAGCATATAAAATGTGTCACTTCACAAAAATACTGCGCTCATGTATCAGTTGGTCCAGCTACTTGCACTACTCTTTTCAGCTAAACATTAAAATGCCAAAACTAGTCCACCACCACACCAGCACCACCCACTTTTTCTATTTTTCTAAGTTTGCTTGCTTTCTAGAAAACTCTGGGAAGATTCTCCTGCCAATAAGAAAATTAGAGGAATATTTATTTGTATTACTATTCCTTTTAAACTTATTTCATTTTCAAGCCACTTACTCCCACCTTAATAAATACTTCTGTTTACCCTGTACTAATTCCTATCCGATCTTTAAGTCTGGTGTCATTAGCCATGCCTGGGCCTAAACTCTGCTGCAGGTCCCTAAGTCACACGATCACTGCAGCATCACTGAGAGTTTTAAAAAACTGTTTAAATTCTTTCATCTGTAATAAAATGAACAGTGTGGCTGCTCTACCAGGTGTAACAATTAAGTTTAACATCCAGGCATCCATGAAAACCAAATTTATGAAATTTACCAGAGTTAGAAGTTAGCAGGGAGTTAGCTCGCTAGTTTCCATCTAAATATAATATACCATGTTCTGACTGAGGGATTTCTGAAACAAATTAACACGTACAGCTCTGCTATCACTTCCGACATAAATGAAGACAGAAAACTAAACAGCAGTGACTTTTGTAGAGTTACTGAGGTTTGGCTTGCTGCTGATGTGCTACGTGATCGCTAGCAACACAGCTAAGTTAGCATAACATAAACAGTGAAGCTGGAGAATGAACGCTAACATTTTCCACTCGATAAAAGTTAAAGTGAGGGTTCCCGAAGGTTAGGGACAAATGCATCGCATTGCAGGATGCTGTAAATGGACCAAACTTCAGTCAGGAGAACAACTGAGATAATCCATAATCCATCCATTCATAATATGAGGTTAGTCATTAATATACTGCTGCATGGGCTGGGCTGTAGTTGCATCGTAAGGTTTTAAAAACTGAGCTTTAAAATGATTAGCGGTAATAAAAACCAAGAGAGGCCGACAGTGATCACTGACTGTTTTTAGGGGCTTGTTGAGATTAAACAGAACTAGATACAAAGCATTAAAACATGCTGGCTGATCGTGGCTACACAAGACGGTACTTGTGATTCCCCCAGGCACAACACAGCACCTGTCAGAAGTGTCCCAGAATCAGCTATCTGCTTCATGAAAAAACATTACTGATGGAAGATTCAGTAAAATTATGAGTGAATCAGTAATACAGATGAGATGCACACCCTCAGATCCGTGCATCCCCGGGGTGATTCCAAGCTCAAAACAATTCTCAACTATCAACCAACCATTTGAAGGTCTGCTCCTCACTGAGGACAAACTTATAACTTTCCATAAATGCCCTCACTCACTTCCAAGGCCTTAAATTCAGATGAGTCTTCACAAATAAAGCACACACACAAAAACACTTAGATGTTGGACTTATTCACTCAAGAGAAATTAGATATTTTCATATACTAAGATTGCTAACTCCCCCTGAATTCTCACATGGACACTCAGGACTGAACATATACACAGGCACCATACACGTCTAAGTGCATATACAGTGCATCAGTAAGTCCTGATTTGTTATGGCTTACGGGGCAGTAATGATATACCTGGAAGAGTCAAGAGATAACTTTAATAATACACTGGACTTTATGGCTACTGAACTTCAAACTCACTGTATGTGTGTATGCGTGTGCGCATGTTGATGCCTGCATAACTGATATAGCATCAGACAGCTCACTCATGGTATGAGCGGGCTGTGTTGAACACAAACAGATCCCCCACTGACCTCTGCGTCACACAGCTTTTCTCGTGGCTTTCCTCCTCTACCAGACCAAACGTGTTGATGTTTCGAAGCGTATTTTGGAAAATGTATTTAACCTCCTGCTGGAAGCTGTTTGCAAGCTTTAGCTCCTTATCTGTAAATCGCGTATACGCTCGCTTCTTTCAAACCTTTTTGTTTTGAATGCATGTTTTTGTTTTTTTCTTGTATTTCGTCAAATGCGCAGGAAACCGTTCGCTCAGTAATTGCTGAGCAATGTTGCAACTAGCCTCTTAAAAACGCGCCTAAGCTGTGTCATCCATCATCGTGAACATTAAGCCTGCGCTCCTTTTTTTTCAGTATTACTTCATTGTTGGACGCTAAATGCTCTGTGAGTGGCTGATTTAAAAACTCTGCACTGTGTTCACTTGTAATAACATAAGATTTGACAAACTGCAGACTGGATATTTACTGTAATGGTTTGTACAGCTGATGTAAGTTTCAAAAGCACACTAATTATTTTTTCACATTGTACTGAAAGACAGAATTAAAACTGAGCAACATTGTTTATAAAACTGTTCACTGAAATATAAAGTTTATGTGACTTGCAGTATATGAAGGAAGCTTTTAAGCGCTCACCAGCCCAAAGCACTTTTGCTAATCACCTGTATACTTTATAATCTGAAAATCCTGTCTATGAAGTTGATGTAAAGTAAACAATATCCCATAAACTCCCATGTTTTTGCATGGCCCTTTAGCCATAAGGTATTACACCCTATTGTATTCTACTACATCTGTAAAGAATGATTTATTATAACAGCTCAGGGCTCATGTAGGGTTTTTGTTGCAGCATGTCACTTTTTTTTAATCATTATATAATACTGTACAGTTTAGTTTTCACTGGGCTGACACTGTAGTACACTGTTGGGCAATGGGCATCCACACATTGTGTAGACACACAAATTCTAAACCCATAAATCTGGGATAAACCAATATTTTCTTACCAATAACGACGCCCAGCATTCACAGAAAATGCAAATATACATACATTTATTAAATGCTTAGCAAATTAAAGCAATTTTTATTTACATAAGAAATCAATATTTAACACAGCTGATTTTACGCATTGGCTAAATATATAAAATAACCCTGAAATTGATGGCCTGTCATGCTTTAAGCCTCATTTCTTACCAATGGGCTGTGTCACTTAGGAATGTTTGCCCAATAACTTCAGCAGGTTTCTTGCAGTTTAAAGAGCCATTACTGTGCTCTGTTTCACTGAAAAAGCTGCCAATTTGTTGGGCTTTGTTTCTGTTTTGGTAGAATTACTGTCAAAAGTTCTTTTAAAGTTCAATTGCATCAGAGTTACTAGATTAATGTTCATGGCTATTATTGATGCCTTTATTTACTATATTAGAAGAGATAAATGTAAAATATTTAAGTCTAAATACTTTGTGCAGTTTTTCAAATAAAACTCTTTTATTATTATTTTTTTTAAATAATAACTGTTTTCAACACTTGGATGAAAATTATTTCCAGTCAATGGCTCCCTGAAGTCTTGAGGTCATGGATATCACCACATGCTGTTTCCTCCATTGAGATGGTCTGCTAGGCCTTTATGGCAGCCACTTTCAGTCGTTGCCTGTTTGTGGGTCCTTCTGCCTTCAGTTTTGCATTTAACAACTTTAAATCACTGGACTGAGGTCAGGTCACTGACCTTGCCATTGAAGAATATCCAATTTATTTGTTTTAAGTAACTCTTTCTTGCTTGGGTCATTATCTGTTTGCACTGTGAGGTTCTGTCCGATCAGCTGAATCTGAGCAGTGAACACTTCATAATTCATTCAACACTCACATCATCAATAAACAACAGTGGTCCAGTATCACTGGCAGCCATACCACACCCATGTCGTAACATTGTCTCCACCATGTCTGATAGATGTGTTATGTTTGGATCATGAGCTGTTTTTCTTCTTCTCCATATTTTTCTCTTTGAATTTTTTGTAGTTCAAGTACGTCTTGATTCCATGTTTTTTCCTAACTGTGCAGATTCTTATAGATGTTTTTGGGAAAGTCTACTCAGAACTTTAGTGTAACCAGTGGTTTGCACCTATTTGTAAACCATCTGTATTTCCACTGATCTCATATTGTAGACATTGATAAGACTACCTCTTCGAGAGTGTTCTTCACTTGCTGTGAAGTTGTTTTTTGTAACCATGGTAATAATTCTGTCATCACACACTTTAGTTGTCTTCAGGTTTTTCAGGACCTTTGTTGTTGCTGAGCCGGCCTGTACAGTCGTTCTTTTTAAGAATGAACCAGATTGGTGGTTTGGCCATTACTAGCAGTTTTTAAAGTTTCTTTGATGGGTTTTTTTTTTCAACCCAGTGATGGCCTTGCTCACCTGCTCTGAAATCTCTTTGGGCCTAATATTTAAGATTACAGTGGAAAGCTATGCGTTACAATTCAGCACTTTGAATAGGCTTCAGATTTTATGTCTGCTTCATTTGTCCCAGAATATCAAGAAAGCAGGTCTCATCCGGCCATGCAACTGCTTCCAGTGAATTGTCCAGTTACTTTTGAACTTTTGGGGGAGGGGGGGGTTCAATATATGATTTTGCTTTTTATCTCACTTTTATCTCACTCAGAATGACATGCAGAAAATACTGTCAGGAGAAAATGTGTGTGTCTGAGCACTTGTTATATACATATACACAATCCACATAATAATTAATGAGTCCTGATGTTTGTGTTCCCAGTGCTCACAGAGATCATTCAAACACAAAGTTTCTTTTCAATTCTTATTGGCCCGAAATGTGACGACTTTACACTAGGATACACTATGCTAATTTATCTCATTTTGCATTTGTAAAATCAAATCCATATGTAATCCGTATATAGCACTATTGTCTTTAGGGGGATACAATAGGACTCCTCTCAGCCAGGTTTCTGAACAAAGAGCAGGCGGTCTCACAACACACAAAAACAGCATTCCTCTGAGTCTGCCCAGTCTGTGGGCCTCACATGATGCCACCTGACCTTCTACTGTACACACTAACTCACATTAACACTGCTGTAATCCCAAATGATAAAATGTTTGTGTGTGTGCACACAACACAGTTCGAAATTAAGGGCAACCAGTGTAAAAATGGAATATGTAACTTTTTTTGACAGCAGAGAAAATAAAGGAAGAAATAGGAATGAAAAGGCAGGCATGCACACTGCAGAATTTCATTACTGTGTTTCAGTGCTATCCACGTGACCCTTCTTAAATTGCAAGTTTATTTACTGCACGGTAATAAAATGAGGGAGAGATTCCTAGGTGGCTGTTGAGTCAGTGAGGACAGGGCTGAGGTCAGCGAATGACTTTAAACAACTGGATAGTGCTACGTAAAGTTATAGAGCAATATTAGTATTTGTAATCCTCGAGAAAGCTTGCAGGGTTTGACCCAGGATTCAGGTTTAGATGTGTTCCATGTGTGCAATTTATCAACGGTAAGGTGGAGTCATAAATGACATTTAAATGCAGTACTAAAAGGGTAACATATATACATAGTCATTGTTTCTTTCTAAAAGGATTAAGACTGACACATGCAGTAAAGTTAGAAGCCTGACTAATTTCTGCCAGAGCTGAGCTAAAGCAGACCTCACCGTGGTTATTCAGGCTCTCCGTATGTTCCAGCCTGTTGTCATTTCCAGGGTGTCAAAGACTGTAGTTTTTGTTTAAAAAGGTGCGGGTGTTTCAAATATATGCAGATGTCCTTTGGCATCTGTGTTGTCTCTAATTTGCATTTGGCATGATGCTGTGGTTCTGGGAACTCCCTAATCTAACATGTGCATACATGAAAAGCCAAACACTGAAGAGAGGCATTATTAACTACAGACATGTCACAGACAGATGGCGAGGTGGTGCAGTGGTTAGCACTGTTGTCACAGCAAAAAGGTCCTGGGTTTGAATCCAGTCTGGAATCTTTCTCTGCATGGGTTCTCTCTGGGTACTCCAGCTTCCTGTGTGTTGGACGTTGGGTTGGAAGGTGGGAGTTTTGTCTTAGCCTTGTGATACCCAGGCGATCTATTCAGGAGGTACCTTACTTCTTGTCCTATGGCATCTGGGATACGCTCTGAATTAGATAAGTGGAAGAAAATGGATTGCTGACACTGATTAAGTCAGAGGCAGAGCTAGAAGGAGGAGCTTGAATTGAGATGGATTGGAAACTACCTTGGCGCAACAGTGGGCAAGCTAAAACAGCTTAATGCAGATGTGCCTATCTGAGACATAGATCGATATCAGCTGATGTGGGCCGGCACTGAGAGCAGCTGATTTCACCGGACTGCAGCTAAAAAGATGTCATGGCTTGAAAGAACAAAAGCTGGGCTTGATTTTTTTTCTTGATTTTACAGCCCAATATTTTTTAAAACCATGATGTTTATCAAAATCTAGCCGCATAGGTTTAGTGCGTAAACTGTAAATAAAGGTGAAACTAAAAGTGTTTAAAATGTACTTATAACTTTCAGTACTGCCAGACTATCAACATACAAAATATTTTTCTCACTATATAAGAGAGATTTACATTTCACATGATGGAATCAGGAAAAACTGTGGTAGTTGACATCTTGGGATGAGTCACGTTCAGTATTGCCAAAAACATCCTTCAAACTAAATAAGGCATCTCGTATTTTGAGAGTAAAAACATGATAAATGGTAAGTGTCCTTGGTGTACAAAAGTCTTTATTTTAACTCTTTTTAGCTCAAACTTTTTCAGCTTGATATATTAAATCTAAATGTTATTGACCTTCCTTAAAACAGAAAGTTGTTTAGATATAAGCTGCAGAGAAATCTCAAAGTGTCAAAAGGTGCCATTCAATAAAACAGAATTTGCTATTTTACCAGCTGCTGTAAGACTTTGAGGCCATTAATGCAATGTAGAGCTGTGCAAATATATATATATATGTATATACATACATATGTATATATATATATATATACATACATACACACACATATATATACATATATATATATATATATATATGTACACACACATATATGTGTGTCATGTTCGGCTGCATTTACTGACAAAGCATCTGGCAACATGTTCCAGACCCTCCCCAAACAGCTCAGCTCTTTCCAATCATATACAGATCTGTTCTGGTCTGCTGGCTTTAACAGAGGCAAAGAGAAGTAGCTGCAATAATGACCAAACATCCTTCTAAACACTGAAAATGTTATGTGTACTTTACTGAACTGCGGAGATTTAAATCTGCATTAAAACACATGGTTATGAAACAAAACACTTTTGGAGAAGTTTTCGACATGTGTTCCCCCACTACACGTACAGTATAACATACACACTGGTCAAAGGGTTTTAGTGTGTTGGGCTGTTAGAATAGATTCAGTCTTCCTCAGCACTGATTCTCCAAAGGTGGGTAACTAGTTTGAAGGTATGAAACACCACTCTTTCAAAAGGCATCTCCTCATTTCATGCTCTGATGACAGCTAACAAATTTTACAATAGGTGATTAATTGGATTTTGCATAGCACAAGACCTCGGTTTGACTAAAATTTTGCTCCGTTGATAATATCTTTTTCAGACACTTCCCAGAATCATGCAAATGTGGCCAGGTTTGTTTAAATGCAAATTTTCCAAGATTTTCCACTAATTATGCATTAATTTTCTGTTATCTTGTCTGAACTACCTATTACTACAATCCTGGTTTGGCTATTTTTCTATTTGGAAATGCAAAAAAGTGACTGCAAAAGAGAAGTAAAACATTCTTATGTCTTCTTGTGACAAGACCTGTGAAATTCCCAAACATAAAATATGCATGACCCACTGTGGTGTGTTATTTTCGCAGTGTCATCATAATCAACAAGTAAAATTTTCTGGAAAGGCTGTTGATCCCAGAGAGCTTGAAAGCAAAAGGAAAACTTACTTTGATACTGTGAAACTCCACACAGCTCCCAGCCCTGCTCCTTGCAGTGTCAGCCAGCTCATCCTCCATCCCCACTAACATCTCCATGTCAGTAAACCTCTGTGCTCCTGCTGGCATTGTGCGTCTCTGCTGACAGAGTGAACCAGCTAAACCGACTTCGACCCTTAATTTTCCTCCTCCTTAAACTTTAATATTTGTGTCTTCCATTTTATTCTTTGTCCTGTGGTCTTCCTCACAAGTCTCAGGTTCAGACACCCGCTCCTCCACACCTGCAGCATGCATGTAGATCTACTGAGATAAACCAACAAGAAGACAAGCTTCAATTACAAAATGCCCATTAAATAATAAGAAAAGCCAAATTTTCTTAAACTAAGTCTCAACCCACTACTCTCAGGCTCTCTACTTCTGTCTGTCTGGCGGGCAGGGTGTTTGGTCCTGCCTGGTCAGTCATTCCCACCCCTCCTTTTGGCCGTTCATTCCATACCCAGACTAGTCCGTCTGGTCCCATTGGCTAGTCAGGTGGAAAGGGCCAAATGGGAGGAGGGGTTGAGGGCAAAAGGAGGAGAATGATAGAAGAAAAAGATGACTGGGGGTCATAAAGAAGACTGATAATGTCATCTAAACTGTTACAAGTGGTGGAAAAGGAGGGAAAACACCACTGGTGTGCAGACAAGAACATTTAATTGACACATCCTTGTTTTCTTTTTAAATAGGACTCATTTCCACTGCCTCCTAATCTCTACGATTCCTAGGTTTAGGGGTCAGCAAGAGAAGGGAGAGAAGAGGGGGTAGCAGATCATCATAAGCCTCTTTATTGGTCCTGAGGCTTATCAGAACAACCTGTCAAAGACAGAGTTTAAGTAGCAAAATGACAAAAACAACAAAGAACAGTGTGAGAACCAAAGATAGCAAACAAACTAAGGCAAGGGATAACAGAAACCGCTCCTTATGTGTGTGTTTCTGTCTGTCTGAATGGGTGTATGTCAGTGTCACCCACTGCTCTTCCCACAGACAGACAGTACACTGGTGTTCTTCACCTCTACCCTCTGCTGCCACAGCAGACTGTGCTATTCAAATGCACTATGCTGAAGTGATAATAGGCACCATTATAATGAGGTATTTAAGCCTTGCATCGAGGGATGCTGTACACACACTCATGTATTTAAATAGAGAGCACTCTCATGTTTAATAACACAGAGAACCGTTTTGCTATATACTGTACATATATATAAAACTCTGGGTTGGGCTTAACAAGTTGCACATATAAATTGTGTTCTCCCAGCAGAGGCATTTTGTACTATTTTAAACCGAAACTCTGAACATAACTTCCTCTCAACCAACATAGATTGTGAGTCTAATCCAGCCAGGTAAGCAAAGAGTCACTTTTGTGCCAGAAAACTGTCTTTAAGCTGGCTCAATAAACCATGAAGCCTTCCTAGAAACATGACAGGCTCTACAGAGGTTTAGGCGTAAGTACTCCAGCCAGCACACCAAACAGGAATCTCTATGAAGGAGGAGGAGACAGAGAGGTAAATACAGGTACGCAAATACAGAGCAGGCAGTTTAACATATCATTAATCAAAACTGCAAGGTTACCCGCACTGCGCTACCATGTTTGGTAGGTTAACACCCTGACAACAAGCGGAGATGAGAGCCAGGTTTAAGCGCTGCCAGTGACTGGAGATAAAAAACAGTTCGTCTGCCTGAGTCCTCGCTGGACCACGACTACACCGAGAAGAGACTTGTTAGTTTCACCCACAAACTCATTTACACAGAGAGAGAAAGAGAGACCAAAAGAGGGCACAAACTAAGGCAGGTCTGCACAAAATGGCTTTTTTTTCTTTTTTCTCCCACAGTGAACAGCCCCCATCTGTGTAACAACAATCAACTGACTAATCTGCTAAGCAGCAAAGGTTTGTTCCAAAAGCTCTAGATTTGTCACTCGGTCCTTTTTTTGGCAAATAAATTGTTGAAACAGTTAGAAAGTTCACAGCATTAAAAGTTGAGGGCAGGGTTTGTGTTACAGTCCTTTCAGTCAGCAGTAGAAATGAATCAACTCAGTCAATGTTCTGTGCTGTGGATGTTCATCAGCAGTTTGTCACTGTGAGATGAGGCTACATTCAGTCTCCATAACAGGTAGCTGCTTTCCACTCATTTTTGAACAGAGTGCAACATGACGCAGAAGACTGTCAGCATAGATAAAACAATAAAAGGTAGGCAGCAAAAAATCAAGACCTCAAGAAAACCAGAAATGTAAAATCAGTGCAAATATTTTGTGCATTAAAAATGATTTTTTTAGAGCCACCTATTCTTAATACTGCCGTTCACACAAACAGCGCACTTTTTTCATGAAAAGCTTGATTTTTCTGATGAGAATAAACAGATCTGACCTTTCAGACCAGTGCATTTTGCAACAAGTGCACCAGTACTAAATATACAAATAGTAAAATAATACTATTTTGCCTCAGACACACGGTTAGACACGCCTCTGGACCATTTGGCTCTCTGAAATTATTTCCCTGCCTCCTCAGATGTGGTCCCAACTCTGCCAAGTTCAAACTGCCCCACTGACATCCTGAAATATCTATGAAAGCAGCCATGATACAGCTTCAACTCCTGCATGAAACCATGAAAGTCTCCCTGCTCTCTGCTCATGAGAGTTGGATTAACCCAGAATCTTGTTTTTCCTCCTTTGTCTTGTTTAAAAACATCAGGACCAGCTCATCATTGCTTGATGTCAACTTCTTTTTTTCACCGTGAATTTTCCACAAAAACACAAGAAAAATTTGGAAATTTGCATCACTTTTTTGCGGCATGCTTAGTGTGAATCAGCCTTTAGTTTAATTATGTGTAGAGGATAGTTTTTTGTTTGTTTGTTTGTTTTTAGATGTTTTGTTAATTCATTATCGGGGAAGAACTGGGACACAGCCTTTAGGAGGACCTTAAATTTGAAATGGGTTGCAAAGTGGCCTGCAGACATTCATTCACTGTAATCAGGCTAAAGTCGATTTACTAGTGAAGCCTCTGTTAGATTTGCTAATGAGACGTATAGAAGGCAGGTCATAACACGAGCCAGCTGAGCTTCATGACCTGCTTGAACCAAGAGCATACTCCAATCTGCAATGATACTGCAGTTTCCTAAATGTGTGAGATACTCTACATCTGTCTCTGGGTTCCTTGCTCATCCTGTGACTGGCAGGGTGTACATGCTGAGTTATTTAGAATGCAGCATATTTGGCAAAGCTGTCCATCTCTCTGTGTGTTTCTGAATGTCACAGCAGGATCGTCATTGCTCACACTGCCACGGTTTAGTCTTGGTTACAGAGGTTTAGGTGCGTGGAAACCAAAACAGAAGGATGCCAGACACAAAAACAATCTTTCCACCACTCCGGGAAGGACATTGGATACTGTTCCCGGTAAAGATATGGTTGAAAGGATTATGGTCTTCTGAGAATGTTTTAATGGGTTCAGTCAAAAATCCAGAATAAAAGAAAAACAGACATGATAAATAGCATGGCAAACCATAACAGTTGTAAAACCCAGACCAGGTGAGGGATTATCAGGCTTCAGTTACAGTTTTGTTCTTGTGTTACTTTCATCCTTCAGACATGACTTCAGCAGGCCCGGAGCAGTGTTTGTGCACTATGACAGTCATCAGTGCCATAAAGGGTTCAGTCACAAAAAGACCCCCCACTAATAAGACTCAAATTATTAACCTTGTTAAGATGCTGATATGGGTGACAGAACAATTTAAAGTCATGAAGCTGTAGTGTATCACTGACACTCTCAAAAACACAGATTCAAACAGCAAGGGTTTCACATGTTAAACAAATGAAAAGGGTAGAAGTCAAATCAGGTCAAAAGTTCGTGCTATATTTATGCACTTTTATTTCAACTCATTGTGAGATAATCTACAGCTAAGAGGCCATTCTCTGTGTGCAATATAGAAATAAGTGAAGATAATGTTGCTTGACTTTACAGCAACCTTTTGTATTACTGAAAGTGCGATTAAAGCTCATCCAATAAGAATTAATCAGTCTAAATGCTTCGTTAGGAACGACAGTTTTGTGTAACAGCAAATGTTGTTTTGATTTTGTGAAGGTTAAAGGTCGTATAAACAGTGATCCTCCTATGGTTTTATATACATTTACTTCTGGTAAGGAAGTACAGTCATCTGAAAAAGAAACTTTTCACATGACTCTGTGCAGTACAGAAAAACTAAGTACAGCTCATGATTTAATAGCTTGCAGAACCACCTTTAGCAGCAATGACTTGAAGTAATCATTTTCAGTATGACTTTATCAGTCACATCGTTGTGGTAGAAATTTTGGCCCACTCTTATTTTCAATGTTGCTTCAGTTCTTTGAGGATTGCATTTTTTGATGCACAACTCTCTAAGGCAGCGGTGGGGAGCTGCAGGCTTCAATGGCCAGTGTCCTGCAGGTTTTAGATCTCACCCTGGGTCAACACACCGGAATCAAATGATTAGTTCATTACCAGCCCTCTGGAGAACTTCAAGACATGTTGAGGAGGTAATTTAGCCATTTAAATCCGCCGTGTTGGGTCAAGGACACATCTAAAACCTGCAGGACCCTGGCCCTTGAGGCCTGGAGTTCTCCACCCCTGCTTTAAGTCTTGCTGCATGACCCATTTTTTGACCAGTCTTGGGTTGTTGGACGATAGCCTCACATTTGACTCTAGAATACTTTGGTCCATGTTCTTTTTAGAGCGAAGAGACCTGGCAACTTTCCTAAACAAGCCATACCTGTTCAGGCTTTTTCTAATTGTACTCTCATAAATTTTAACATGTAGCATTAACTAACAGAGGCCTATAGAGTCTAAGATGTAGCCCTTCAAATTATAGACATAAACACACTGAAAATGATGATGTCTGTCATGCTGGCCTATTTTATTTGATAAATTTGTGAAAGAAGGAGACAGAGCCTTAGATGTTTTTTAGGCATTTCCTATCAAGATTATGGTGATAAAATATGAAAGTAGATGTGTGAGTTTAAAAAAAAAAGGATTTTCTTTGGTTCTATTAAACCTGTGTTGACACTCTGCCCCCCACCACTCCCCAAAAATCCACCCACTTGTTGTGACAAGCTGTGAACTGCAGGAATCAGGCATTAAGATAAGATAAGATATTTTGACGGCACATGATCGCTTATTTGGACTCCTCTCTCTCTCTCTGTCTGTTTAGATTTGGCTTGTACTCCATTTTCAGCAGTTTATATAAGCAATGCGTATGTATATGTAAGGATTATATTCTGATGTCATGTTAGAAAAACGATCTTTCTATAAGACCTTTAAGGACATTTATTTTTAAATAGATATGTTCATGTTTTCTATATTTGGCATTTTCATTTTTATGCCACAAATGACATAAATAGCTTAAATACTTCAAAAATCTTCACATTTAATGCAACCTGAGCAAAAATGTGCTGAAGAAATGAATCCTGCACTCACCATACACACCATTAGAGGACCAACACATCTACTGTATATCTTGAAACTCTTAAACTTGGATGCAAATAGCCGCTAGCCCTCATGATGATGAATAGCTATTTAATCTATAAAACAGCCAGCTGTCACGTCACGCTGGATGACTGTGTACAAAGATGGCAAAGTTGCATAAGTCCAACTTCTTAAACACTGGCCAATTTTAGGTCTGGGCTTGGATTTGACTAATTGGATCATGACTCACTCAAGCTTGCATAATGCCAGACAGACAACTGACAAAGACAAGCAGACAAAGAGTTTTTAAGAAGGTAGAGTTATACAAGCATCTGCTTTGTTCTGTCCACAATGCGTGTGCTTTGTTCTGTGTCACATTTGAAGTGTTTAAAAAATGTGAGTCAGCGATCTGATGTCATTTTGCATTTGAGACATTTTTCGTCATCTGTATGGAAAGTCTTATAAAAATGTGAGTCTAGGCTGAGGTGCTTACTACTCCCTTTACTCATTTGCTTGATATCAATAGAAAACAGACCCCCATATTTTAAACATTTTTCTATAAGGAATAATATTGTCATCAAGGTAAAGTCCCTACAATATTCTGGAGAAAACTGCAACAATCAAGTGTCAACTCATAACATTTTTAAGACTGTTATAAATGAGGATAATTAAGCTTGTGATCTAGGTCTGAGGTGTGCATGGCAACTTATTTGTCTCTATTCCACTAAGCATTTGATTTGGTGTGACAATGAGTTTCATATTGCTGTGGGTTTGCTCATTTTGCATAAATCGTGAAGGAATCATCCCACAGCTGTATAATTCCTTGAAGTTTTGAAATACCAAGTTTGAAGATGATGATAGTTTCTTACCCACAGCAGTATTATGTATAACAGTGGGTTTTCATCGTGA
Organism: Oreochromis aureus; assembly: GCF_013358895.1. Lineage (NCBI taxonomy): Eukaryota > Metazoa > Chordata > Actinopteri > Cichliformes > Cichlidae > Oreochromis > Oreochromis aureus. The sequence continues at coordinate 27,446,495 of NC_052957.1, forward strand.
GTGTCATGAGTATCATATTATTGAGAGTGTCTGTGAAAAGCACACTTATTAACTATGTCAGGACCAAGATTTGAAACATTAAGTGGTCTACATGTTAACATTAACAGTTCTGCAAAGCGTGTTCACCCATTCACAATCACCAGATGCCTCAGGGTGTCGATGTACTACATTCACCTGCTATATGGAGCAACTCTGGGTCCATGTCTTTCCCAAAAACAGTTTGGCACATGGAGAGGAAAGACATCAAGCTGCAAACTCTGCAACAATTATGATACACAAAAGGTGTGTTAATTTCCTCAGTGTGTGATATATCATTAATTCTATATTCATTTAGTCTTTGACAGAAGTTGAGGTATATAATCAGAATCAGAATCAGCATACTTTATTCATCCCTAGGGAAATTATGTGGGTTAGAGTTGCTCCAGTACAATAACAATAACAAAAACAGACTAAACTATTTAACAATACAATATGTTAAGATATAAGGAATAGCACAATATATACAAATCACCATATAATAAATATCCAGGGTTGGCAGATGTGATTATAAATAAATATCATGAAAATTGACAGCAACATTACTGAGTAAGAAAGAACGTGTGCAAAAAGGGTGTAACTATTGCAGTGTTTACAGTGTATTAGATGGAGTTGTATGGCCACAGGCAGGAATGATTTCCTGTGTCGTTCAGTGGTGCTTTTTGGTAATCTCAGTCTCTCACTCAACGTGCTCCTGTGAGCAGCCAGCACGTCATGGAGTGGGTGGGAGGTGTTATCCAACATTGTCTTTATCTTGGACAACATCCGCCTCTCCGACACCACCTTAAGAGAGTCCAGCTCCATACCCACAACATTACTGGCCTTGCGGATCAGTTTATTGAGTCTGTTGGCATCAGCAACCCTCAACCTGCTGCCCCACCATGCAACAGCATAGAGGGTTGCACTGGCCACAACAGACTCATAGAAAATCCTGAGCATTGTCCGACAGATGTTGTAGAACCTCAGCCGCCTCGGAAAATAGAGACGACTCTGGCCCTTCCTGGAAAGTGCACTAGTGTTTTTAACCCATCCATCTATTCGCTTCTCCTTTTCAGGGACGCAGGGGGTGCTAGAGCCTATCCCAGCTGTCATACGGTGAGAGGCGGGTTACACCCTGGACAGGTCACCAGTCTGTTGCAGGGCTAACACACAGAGACAGGCACCCATTCACATTCACACCTATAGGCAATTTAGATTAATCAATCAACCTATCCCCACTAAGTGCATGTCTTTGGATGGTGGGAGGAAGCCAGAGTACCCAGAAAGAACCCACGCAAACACGGGGAGAACGTGCAAACTCCACACAGAAAGATCCCAGCCTGATGGTGGAATTGAATTCAGGACCTTCTTGTTGTGCGGCAACAGTGCTAACCACAGTGCCACCATGCCCAGTCCAGTTTATTGTCTATGTGTACTCCAAAGTATTTATAGTCCTCCACAATTTCCACGTTGACCCTGTGGATTGAAATAGGGGTCAAGGGTTTCCTGGTCTTCCTAAAATCCACAATCAATTCCTTGGTCTTTACCACGTTGAGCTGCATATAAGTGGTAGACACAATATATACTCAGCTCACCCCAGTCTTACAGGATAAAACTGAAAAGATTACTGTAGCATTTTGTCCACGGAGTGCCTCACGACCATATTTTCCCCTGTGTGCAAAAATAATACAAGCATTCATTTTCAGGAGATATGTGAAAGATTCATTAAGCTCCACTCCCATCACAAGCTTTTCTTATTAAATTCAGACCAAACCGAATTTATCAAACAAAGTGCTGCATCCTCATGAGTGAAGGATTTGCAAACATTGGTCCGAGGTGTTTGTGTAGAAGGCAGTAGTGACTGACAGCTGATATCACAGAGCGCTCGAGGCTCTGCCAAGTAGCTAAATGAGCAATCGGACATCTGGCAGGAAGCCTAAGGACTCTAAACTTGCACCCTCTCCATCTCTCTTATTCCACCTCTTCATGTCTTTTCACCCTCTTCATCTAGTCTCTCTCACATTTCTTTGAAGCAGAGATCTATTTTTTTTTTTCTGTGAGCAGTGTTTAGCCATGAGATGTTTCATGCTCACTCCAATGAACACTGTAAATCACAAAATAATAAAGCACGAGGAGTCTTGGTCAGATGGTTTCAAATTTTGTCACTATGGTGAATCATGTCAGTTTGCATAAGCACTGAACTAACCCACTCTATAAACTGAAATACCACCAACCCATCCACACTCGCAGATATGCAGAGTGTGCACTCCTTAAATACATTTTTCAATAAGTCAGTTTAGAAAAACAAATATCAGTCTTCTTGTTTTTTCTCTCATGAAGCTGTGGCGTGCAATATAATGTGTCATGTTGTTTTATCAGAATTAATAACCTTACAGCACAACTGGCTCTCACAAACTAAACAGGACTTGAAAAACGTGCAATCTCATTCCAAAAGTGTCACGAAGCTGCGTGATTAATGTCTCAGATTTACAGGTTAGAGGATAAATTGGTTGTTTGCGAACTAAAGAAGACAGCCAGGTTTGATTTATACTGAGACAGTCAACAATTAAACCTCTACTTAAAGTACTTTCACATATGGCTCCATATGTGAAAACAATAAAGTTTAGTGAGTTTATTTTGTATTGTTGATTTCTTATGTTATGATATCTCTCTTGGTCATAGTCTAGTCTAGTTTTTCCCAGTTTAGGTTTTAGTTTTCACTCCGTTCGCTGTGTTTTGTTTTGTACTCGTGTTTTTCGGCCTAATAAACAGCTCGCCTTTTGTTAAAGTTCAGTTCTGCCTCTTCCGTGTCTGGACTTGGGTCCACAGAAAAGAGGACAAACACTTAATGTGAATCAAACAGCAGGTACAACAGAAAAGACACAGCCTGGGGGAGTAGAGTGCTCAAAGGTAATCCTAATCAGCTGTGTTTGTGTGTGAGCCTGCGGGACAGAGAACAGTTACTGAGGCTCATGATGAAAGACCACAACACATTCAGAGTTCTTAAATTTGATCTGATGGATTTTTTGGGGTTGTTTTTCACAGCTGCAAAAGTGGCAGTCACAAAGTTGTTGCTTGGAAAGCATTTCTGGCAAAAGAGACGTATACAAGTATACTTTGTCAGCTTTTATTAAAGGGAATGTGGACCTTTGCTCAGGAAACCTTTAAACATATTTATTTGTTGTTCTGATATCTGCTTGTTTAAAAAAACCCAGCTTAGCAAATTATGTTTCTCGGTAAGAGGATCTCAAATGCAGGACTCGAAGCTCATAAACAATAAACATATGAAAAATACAAAGAACCAGGATGGATGTAGTTATTATATACAGTGAAAGGAATATATTTCTAAGTTGATATGTAAGACAGTGGTCACCTGGTTTGATGACCAAAAGGATGGAAAGAAATGTCCCCCAGCTGCAACAGGACAACATCAGAGGGGTTTGGAACAGCCTGAAGACAATCTCAGGACAAAAACCAACCCCCCAGGCTGCAGGAGACTTGGGGTGGGTGAATGACCTAAATAAATATTTTAATAGGTTTGATCAACCACCCACCCCTCCCACAGCATCGTCCCCCCTGCTGCAATCTCCTTCATCTTCAGGGACTGCCTGTCCTTCATCTCAGGACTTCACACCTCTCAGCTTCACACCTCCCAGCTCCCAGCCATCACAACCACCCCAGCTTCTGTGGACTCCAACATACACCCCTCCCCAAAATCCACTCTTTCTATCTCAGCACTTCAAGTGAGGAATGAGCTCATAAGATCAAGGTGCGGAAGGCTGCAGGTCCAGATGGCATCAGCTCCAGGCTCCTGAGGTGCTGTGCAGATGAACTGTGTGGCATCCTAGGATATCTGTTTAACCTGAGCCTGTCACTGGGGAAAGTACCACAGCTGTGGAAGACATCCTGTGTGGTACCGGTACCAAAGACCTCCCATCCCAAGGACCTCAGCAGCTACAGGCCGGTAGCCCTGACATCCCATCTGATGAAGACCCTCGAGAGGTTGGTTCTAAACCATCTGCCCCCCTGGTGAGGTCTTCATTGGATCCGCTGCAGTTTGCTTACCAGCCTGGCATTGGGGTGAAGGACGCCATCATCTACCTCCTGCACCGAGCTCTGACTCACCTGGAGAAGCCTGGAAGCACTGTGAGGATCATGTTCTTTGATTTCTCCAGTGCTTTCAACACCATCCAGCCACGACTTCTGAGAGACAAGCTGGAGCTATCGGGAGTGGACCACCACATGTCCCGGTGGATACTGGACTACCTCACAGAACGTCCACAGTATGTGAGGTCACAGGGCTGTGTCTCTGACACGCTGGTCTGCAGTACGGGCCCCCACAGGAACTGTGCTGGCACCGCCCTCTTCACCCTCTACACTGCAGACTTCTCCATCAACTCCCCACGCTGCCACCTGCAGAAGTTCTCTGACAACTCTGCCATAGTCGGCCTCATCACAGGCGAGGACGACTCAGAGTACAGACAGTGGACTCTGGACTTTGTGGACTGGTGTCAGCAGAACCACCTGCTGATCAACGCCGGGAAAACCAAGGACTTGGTGGTGGACTTCCGGAGAAGCAGACCCACCACACTGACACCGGTGAACATCCAGGGAGTTATCTATTCTATTCTATTCTATTCTATTCTATTCTATTCTATTCTATGTTTGTTCAAATTGCCTTATGTCTCTTCTTAACGAGTTCCTGAATTTGTTTTTCCATTTTTATTTCATAATTGATGTGATCGTTTTCAGTTTTTATAATTTGTTTTGTTTTTAGATGATAATGAGAATGCACGGGTTTCCAATTAGTCCCAGACTAACTTCTAATGCTCTCTCCAAATGTGAAATTATTTCCGCGATCAGCTGAATAAAACGCTGGGGAATTTTGGACCGCCAAATGAAATACAAAGAGCTTGTTGTATTCCCAACTTCAGAGATAAAATTCCAGTTCACCCTTTCAGGCTTTAGCTGTTGGGCACTTACTTGTGCTTTCTACCAAACCTACACCAGAGGAAGAGGAAGCAAAGTGTTTTTCATTCTTTGGAATTTCGATTTGTTTGTTTGACCTTCACATGCACCGGACCAGGATGCAATGAAGTGGTAGAGAAATGGTAGTGAAAAAAAATCAAGATCATTAAGTGCAAACAGCAGAAAGATAACACAGAACATGCTGAAGGTTTAACCAAGAAAACAAAGGGGGAATTTTGTGCCAACACAGAGGTGGCATTGGAGTTTTGACCCATATTTGAATGCACAGTTACCCATGGTTGCCTCTTTCTTAATAGTTCTATAGAAGATAATGCTTCATCCAACACAGTCCATCAGAGAGATATAAGAACACTTTAAGCTTCCCAGAAATCATTGCAGCATCATTCTTCTCCAGCCTGCAATTCCCAGTTAGTTTTGGAAGATGCTGTTGGGTCCAGAAACAGACATGCCCACAAGACTCCAGACTTATCTGTTATTTTCAAATCAATGCAAAAGCTCATTTTGGACGTGAGATGAACTCCTGATTGTGCACGAATGCAAGACAGAGATGGTCTGACAAGCAAAACTCAAGCCCTCCCAGTAGATACACATTCCTCTGCGGTGATCCAGCCGATGTCTGTCCTCTGAGTGTGTGTGGAAGGGAGGCGGATGTAGGAGTCAAGAAAGCATTCATCCATTCAGTTGAGTAAGTACGCTGCAATCAGATGTGTACAAGTGAAAGCAGAACCGTAGATGTGAACAAGCAGAAAAAGCTCTTTATTCCAACAATACTCAACAGCCTACCATCGATTACCCTTTGTGGGCTGCAGGACCACAGACACATTTCACACAATCTTTAGCTGCATATAGAGCTGTGCATTTACTAAAGTCTTTTTTGGGGGTGTGTGTGATTTATTTTTCCTTGCAAGAAAAAAAAACATACAGGTGATATATCTAAAGAATTTGTTTTCATCCCAGTCACCATTATAACAAATCTCCTCACAAATACTAAATAATCCCACCGCTTCGGGCACAGCACACTCTAAACCACAGCAACTCAGCGGCCAAGTCTGCGGTTAGTGTCACAATGCTGCAGCTGAAAGATTTCACCCAGAACATCTTTATGAGGGGGTTCAATTCAGAACCCATCTAAGACAAGGAATTTAATCCCACTGCATAGGTGCATGTGCAGGGCAAACTGGGGTGCAGATGAGACACGTGCTGTTGCCGATGTGAAGTATTCTTTAAAGAATTACATAAGTCAGCTTCTTACATAATTTTTAGCACTAAAAGCGCTTTACATTGTACTGTTGAGCAACAATTAGTACAGTAAGTATTCAGTATTTGCCATGTGACTACGGAGCATTTCATGGATTAGCAAGCCTGATTGTTCACATTTCTATAGTTGATTCATTTCGTTTTCTTGTTTTTCTTTTGTTGTGCTAGACACCGAATGGTAGACATGTAAACATCGACTTAGGTTGCAAGGCTAGAAGGCAGATACTTATCATGGTAGAGAGGCTTTTTTGCTATTTTAGGGTGCATACTTGTGATGCCAGTGAAGGGCATTGCAAGAAGCGTTTGGTCCTGGTCAGACTGCAGGTTGCTGCCATTCAAGTCGTGTCTGTGGAGTAGGGCATTTAAGGAAATGTTTTCAGGATGCAACAACATGCTTCTTCCTGTTAAAAGGGAGTTTTTCCTTCCCACTGTCGCCAAGTGCTAGCTGATAGGGGGTTGTCTGACTGTGGGGGTTTCCTCGGTCATAATTATGTTTTACCAAACAGTATTAAGCACCTTGCGGTTATATTTGGCAATATATAAATAAAACTGAATTCAACTCAGTTGAAGATGTTTGCTAGAATTTACATACATACTGGTTTATATCAAGGATTATGTCCCAGTTATTATACACTCAAAAAAATGAAATTGGGTGGTTGTTACATGTACAAGATTCAAACTTGTAATTTGAACTAAATAATTTCATGTTTCTATGGTGAATTTATTAAATCTTGTAGCATTTGCATGAAATTCAGCATTTAATTTGTTCTTGTTGAGATGACATGATACAATCTAGTAAAAGTGGTTTGTTTTCTGGACTCACCAAATAACAAGATCTCCTCAGAAATGTCAAACTGCAGGAAAATCGCTGGAGTTTTAAGAGGCAGACAGCTACACCACAGCAACTCAGCGCCATGTCTCGCTATTTATTGTGGTTTAACCTGTCTGGACTGTAAAGATTTCTGCATCAAGCCTTGTAATCATACACTGAAAAGGGGGATTGGCCAGCTCTTGGATTTATGTAAGATCAAGGAATTTAACACAACTGCATGGTTTAAAGTTAAGGGTAACTATATAGTGCAGAATACATAATATGCAGAGCGGTAGATTAAATTATTCATATCATGTTCGGTAAGTAAGTCAATGATATAGCAATGTTAAATCTCGCACTGCAAAGCGCTTTCAGTCTTGCATGTTTTGCATCGTGGTTTGAGTCAGTAAACATTCGCCTCTATTTTTTTGGTATTCGAAAAGAAGTAAATGGATTAGTTGTTACATTAAAACATTTAACTTGTAAATTGAACACTAAATTTTCATGTTTCTATCTTGAACATAATTAAATCATGTAGGATCTGTAGAAATTCAACAACTTAATTTGTTCTTGTTGAGATGACATGATACAATCTAGTAGAGTGGTTAATTGCTGGACTATTTTAATTAACAATATCAGCTGAGATTTCAAACTGCAGGAAAATTTACTAGAGTTATAAGAGGCAGATCCTACACACACACACAGGTTGCTGCTATTCTTTTATTGTGGTTTAACCTGTCAAGGACAAAATTTACAGAAAATTCTGCATCAAGCCTGAAATCATAGCTTTCCTACTTTTGTCAACCCTAGATTGGTGACATGGTGGTTAGCGCTGTTGCCTCACAGTAAGAAGATCCTGATCAAATCCACAATATGGCTGTTTGCACTGGTTTCTCTCTCATATTCTGGTGTCCTCCCACAGTTAAAAGTCATGCAGTTATCAGAGTTAGCTTAGGTTGATTGGTGATTCTAAATTCACCATGAATGCAAATGGTTGTTTGTCTCTATGAATTGACTGGTGAGCTGTCTGGTTTGTACCCTGCCTTATAACCCAGGCCCCTACAACCAGGATAAAAGATAGGAGGATGTTTGTTCTTGTAGATCCATTCAACTTTTATGTTAACCAGACTAGACTTTGTTGAACATTATGTAATATAAAGACAACATGTAGTATTTAAGTGATCAAATAGTACTGTGGTAAAGGTTATTCTAGTGTTGAAATAAAATGACAAAATTTTGTAAGATTAAAATATTCCAAGAGCTCAATTTACTTAATCTAAACATGTTTCAATCACTTTTTATGAACACAAAATGCACAGGTTTATTGAATATGAATAAGTTGTGTTGATTTAACTCAGTTGTTTAAGTTTCTGCCAAAGCAAAACATTTGTGTGCAACCAATGTCCACTACTGAATCAAGTAAATCCAACATGGCCTTTTTTTCAGTGTAGCTTTCCTAGTTTTGCTAAGCCTGGATTGGCAGCTTGGTGGCGTGATGGTTAGTGCTGTTGCCTCACAGCAAGAAGGGCTTGGATTCAAATCCACAATCTGGCTGGTTTGCAGTGTGTAATTAGAGTTAGGTTAATCGGTGATTCTAAGTTACCCATGAATGTAAGTGCAAATGGTTGCTTGTCTCTATGAAATCATCAACCCCCGTATTGGTTCATTAAGCAAGACTAACAGTAATTGCCTTGATTAACAAAGTAGTTGTTCAAACAACAAGATTGCCTTGTGTTTTCCTAAAGTTTTTAACTTGTGTAGAATGAATTAAAACAAATTTCACTCTACATACTTACATAAATCACTTCAAGTCAATGCAAGTATACTACGTTGATCCAACGTAATCTGATTACATTAAACCACCAAATGTGTTGGTTTGACATGGTCAAAAATGGGTTATTGTACTTGGTTAAATCATGTGGAAAAAGGTGCCATGACTAAATTGTGTTCATCCAACAACATCCTATAAATATTTCAACATAAAAAGAACTCGACAAGCGGACAAGAAACCTGAGGCACCATCCCCCAACCCTCATTACGTAAGTGGCTTCTTCCTTCATGACTGGCACAATACCCATGACGCTGTTGATATAGCGATGGCTGAACCAGATAGGTGCTATGCGTGTTTCTGACATACCACACATCTTATCAGCATGTGACTGGTTTTTGTAGAACCATAAAGTCAGTGTTATTCTTGGAAATAAATGAGGTTGGGCACAGATCATATTGAGCTACACTGAGCATTTTTATAGAAAAGGAGACTAATCTTACATTCATATCTTGACTTGTAACAGAAAGCAAGCACTGACATTGCCAAGTTTCGTTTTTCTTATGTTGACATGCCTACAAGCAAAATGTGCAAGCACAAACAACAAAATTATAAGTTACATATCAGCTCAACCCTCAAGTTGTTTCTAACTGCAGGAAATTTGTTGCGCAAACTGAGAGTTTAATTTAATTGTTCTCAGGAGAACTTTATACCATGGAAATGTAGGTCCTTAATCATGCAGTGACATCCAAGACGGATCTATACAGCCAATCAGTGATCGGTCTTTGGCTTTTACAAGTTCTGGCCCTACAGCCGATCAGTCCTGATGTCAAAATTCAAGTATGTAATAAAAGTGGCTTGTAGGAAGTTGAGCTGAGGCCTCCATCCTGAATTTGTTATGCTGTGTGGTTTTCAGGTGATGATAAGATACAGGACAGATGCTGTTAGCGAAGCTTAAGGCTTCGATATTTGAGTTGTACCATTTCATTTTCCTGTCACTTTGGGGGAAATGTGCGCTTCTTATCTTATCTGAGTTTTACCGCTCTTGAGTTTTCTACAGCCAGAATAAAAACAAGGTGGAAAGACGAATGAAATGAGAGAGAATCAGCATTTCTACTTCTGTGACTCTTGGGAGGACTCTGAAAATGTGACTATTGCTGTATCATTTACCAACAGCTTGCTACAGCTGGCAACCATCAATGGGAAAAACTCATCTGAATGGCCTTCAGACAGCTGCAGAGTGATAACAGTACAGAGCAGTAACTCAATACTTACTAAGTCCGATACGCAGCAATCAGTTCTGCTGATGTCCCTGCTTTTCAGGAATGGAAAAGAAAACACTTTTTTCAGTGACTGAGGCTGTTTTCCTGACAGTAAGAGAAAAGACAGTGAGATGAGAAACATGGGGAAATAAGGGTCTGATATGCACAGAGCTGAGGATGTTGATTGTTCATGTTGTGAACCATTGAGTTAAATAGACTGCTATAGTGCTTTTCTACTCTATTTGAGCACTCAAAGCACTTTCTTACTACAAGCATCATCAACATACGCAAGCTCACACATCACACTTGCACTGATGGTTGCACTGGGGTAGAAAAACAGACAGTCGAGTCATGGATTGGCCTCCTCGGACTGCTGACCTCAACATTATTGAAGCAGAGTGGGATCATCTTGACAGAGAGGAGAACCGAGATCCGAAGAAGAGTTTTCAGTGTCCTTTAGGAAGCCTAGAGAACTATTCCTGAAGACTACTTGAAGAATAAAGGTGGTTATACTGTGTCTATTTTTGACTTCAACCCTGTTAGAATTTTTAAAACTCTGTTTTTGCCTTAAACTGTATTTTTATGGATGTTTCTCTTCTCCTGATCTTATTCTCTCTCCTACCAGCTTTGAGTGTTCCACTGTTGAACACAATGCTTCTAGTTTCATCTCCATGTTTTTAGAGCAGTGGCCATTAAAAGCTGATTAAAAGTGTCTTTAATCCAATTTACTGTGACAATCATTACACAGAATGTTTATTTGGATCTGACTGATTAGTATTATCTGGTCCTCTGTGCCAATAAGGAGCAGTGGAGCAAGTATTGCAAATGCATATTATTCAATTGGTAAGAGGAAAATTATTGTTTTGCTCTTGAACTTTGCCACAGTTGTCTTGGTTCTGTTATGCTCTTTATTTCTCTCTGTTTTTTTTCTTTTGTGTGTTGTCTTTATGCGGCACATGCTGTTCATTTAGTGTGTCTCTGTTTGGTTTTGCTTCCTGTCTTTGTGGTTTTCCCGCCGTTCTGGTTGTCTTCCCTGATTTCTTTAGTTTCAGATCTTTTACTCAGCTCCTCGTGTACCTGTAGGCCTGGAAATTCTTCGTCATTCAACTTAACTCCTTGTGCTGCAGTATTGTTCCCACTGGTCCTATTGTGAAGCCTTCATATCAGAACCGTTGCCATTTTCCTTTTGTTGAGTGAGATTTCATGAGCGAGAGGTCCATCTGACTGAGATAATGTTTCTTGCTCATAGGCAATGTAGGCCATCTCAAAAGCCAAGAAAATTTACAATATGCAATGCAATATAGCTCTTCCTTAGTCTTAATGACCACCTAAAGCATTTTATACTACAAGATGTATTTCCGCTTACAGCACCTATTTCTGTACACTTTGAAATACTTAGAAATACTTTGTTCTGTACACTTAGAAATACTATGTAATCTAATGTAGTACTTAGAGAGAACCCTTCCAGACATAAACTTCACAGTGAAAGGCTGAAGTCAACCAGGACATTAGAGCCGAGAACCTTCTGACTGTGAAACAGCAGCACTAACCATGCGCCATTTGTCACCCCAGATGGATACTATAGCTTGACACCAGAGGAAGTTTCAAGCTATATTTACTGAATATTGCCTCTAGAGGAAGCGCGCCTGTTGGCTCTTAAAAAGGATTAAGGTTTAAATGCAGTCACAAAAACTACATCCGTTCATATGTGGTCTTTGGTCACGTTTTGGATTCACCCCTGACTTCCTGTTCCTCTTTGTTTTGACTTCTTTGTTGTCATTTTCCACCTTACCTTGCAGCCACCCATAGTTACTGAAGTGTCTAGTAAAGCTCCACCTCCTTGTTGGTGATTAAAAATGTTTTCACACATGAACTCCAAAAAATGTTGGGACGATCAGGTCGGGCAGTTGTCTAAAGTAGTGTTTTTTCCACATGTGATACATCTCTTTCATAAGTGGCAGAAGAAAGGCCACGTGATGTTTGCTCCCTAGCTCACAGTTACCTGCTCTATTTCCACATGAGCACAGCCGGACGTCACACAGACTATGAACAATAGAGCCAAGACCATTTGATGTGTGACCTGACACACGGTAGGTCAACTGATCCTCAAAAGATTCCTCAGCAAGTCTTGTTGGACAGTTTCTATCAAGCTATGTTTGGGAGGTGGTCGGTTGTTATCGGGTATTTTGACGAAGTATTCCATTACACTAGCATTAGCTGTGACCTGAAGGCAAGAAGCAAGTCTAAATTAAAAACAAACAGTGAAAAAACAAGAATGCAAAGGATAACAAAGCATCATTTCAGAGAAAAGCTGTGTTAAGCTGTTGGGAGGGTCCATAGTTGCTTTTGGCAGAGGTGCAGCAATCCGCCCATGTTGCCTGTTAATAAACATCTGGTTTATCACTGAGATATAAAGTGTCCAGTAAAGTGTCTCAAAAAATAGGTCTCTTAAACCTACCTGATGCTTAAGAACACCAGAAAGCTGTAAAAAGACACGTGGAAATCCAATTGTGGCCAGTGTTCTGTATTTTGCTGTTATTGGTGTTGTTTTGTGCTTGTTTGTGCACCACCAGCAGGATGTTGTAAATTATTTTTTAAATTTCCCCTTTTTATTCCCTGATACTGACTGAACTGAGGAAACAGGAAACACTGAACCTAAAATTTAAAAACAAAACTACAACAGTTATTAACTGTGTTGTCTTTCTTTTGATTTCATTACGTTGGTCAGCTTTTATAATGCATGTATTTGCTCAATCAAACCATATTACTTGTCTGAATTTCCACTCACTGTTGGATTTCTTTGCTTCAGATTAAATGCGTAGTCAAGCTTCTTTACACTAACTGAAGGGGAGGTTTCACTGATCCAGGTCACTTATAATCAAAGTGGGCTGTATGTGGCAAATATTGTAAAATTAGTTTGTCACCCCTGCTCTAAGTTGTCATATGAACATTTCTTTTCCCTTTACTTTTCCCCTTTGCCCCTCGTGCTATCCTTTTACCCAGTTTGCATGAAGGTGAGTTTTGAATTTTGTAAACAATTCTTGCGTCAAGTTTTTTATTTGGTTTCTCGTGTTTGCATTTTGAGCCTTTTGAACCACACACAGCATTTTCAGTCTTTCTTATAAACATAACCTGCTCATCTAAAACAATGGAAACGTAGCAATTTGGGCTTCGATTTACATTTTAAATCCTAGTTTATTTAATTTGTTATTTTTGTGATGAATATAATATCATGATGCTACAACTTTTAGCCAACTTATTCAGTGTTTCAGTAATCACACCCACAGAAGCCAAAGTCACAGTCAAAGCTCTGACCAGTTATGATGGCTGTAGCACTGGACACATCTGAGAACAGTTGGTCATGTCTGTCATGTTCACCCATTCTTGCCGTACTGGATTATTGTAATTTTGAATCCTATTTGGTTAATTAGACAGCTTAGTATGTGTAACCCCAATTTCCTGGTTTCGCTCAAGCTGAAAGTTCATGTTCGTTATATCCTGTTCCACTCCACCCAGACTCGATGAGGCTCTCTTCTCTGTTGGGCATAGACTTTTCTTTTAGTGCAGCTGGTCTTCCAGCTCACGGCTCTACGCTCTTTACGATTTACAGTGAAGTAAAGAGAAAGTGAAGCTGTGGAACAAAGACAATATGAGACCACTGAGGAATACGCTGAGCTCACACTCCCACACCTGAATCTGAGTTGGCTTCAAGCTGGCAACGCGCACACTTTGTACACATTTGGGATGACATGTGTGTGCGTCTGCTGTTGCATTATCAGGGTAAAGTGCACACAGTTTCTGTGTGCAATGAGGTGTTAAGCTGATGACTCAACAGCTACTGTCAGCTACCATCCTCTTCTGCTTATTTGCCTTCTTCTTTGTAGTTTTGCACTTACCCTTACATGCTTATAGAGACTTCCTGATGGGATGCAATAAGCAGTAAGTCCAGTTATATTCTAGAACAAAAAAAAATTGCTCTCTGATAAGCACGGTAATGACATTCATTCATTCATATTTTATTTTGACTTTCTCCACACGTGGAAGAAAAATCCAGTTATTTATTACAAACATCTCTAACTGCTCACACACAATTGGTTATGATGGAGCAGAGTTGATAAAATAGCTAAACATTTGAAAGACTGATTTTGCTTCTTTATGCTACAGTCCCATTAAAAGAAATGTGGTTGAAGGCTGTGAGATAATCACAATTATTACAAACTGTGCAATTAACTTTAAAATGGTTCCTCTGCAGATGGAGACAAGGTCTGTTACCACTCACAGGCAGCCGCCATCTTCAAAGTGTCTGCAATTATACTTTTGATTGTCCTCCAACCCAGAGGTTCAGTTCTGCAAGCTCATACTCTGAGAAACCAGCTGATCACCAGTCATGCAATCACCGATCTTTCATAATCACCAGAAGGTTGCCATCCCTTTTTTGCTGTGGTGTGATTGATCCATTAATGCTGTAAGCAATCCAGTTTTAGCCACATCTGGAAAGGTTAAGATATTCTATTGCATTTTTCCTGGAATTACATACGTAAGTCAACTCTTCAGAAAACCAGCAGTTTTATGGCACACTGCTGTTAACGTGCTTTTTCTGTTTGCAGTTTAAGATTGTTTTACAGTCAAACAGGAGATGTGTCATGGGCATCTGTTGATTCATAAATGTTTGTAGAAGATCCAGAATGCACAAGTACAACATCTCCAAATAACAGGATGCTAGGACACTGCCATGCGTGCCAAACAAAATCAAACTTCCAGGGTGGTGGAGATGAGTTTGAAATAACAAATAAAACTGTGTTTACATTCTGCAATTATTTGCCATGCCAACCTCTTCGAATGGCATTTCAACATTTTACAGAAGCATGTTCAAGCAGCGACCTCAGCCACCAATAAACGTCCTTTTAAATAAAAAAGTAAGTCTTTGAAAACACACTGCTCCTCTTTAATCTTACTGAAAGCCCACAGTGATTATCACACCCAGGAAAATACTGCTACAGAGAATGTTTCCCTAAGAAGAAAGGTAAGATCTTGGACTAATCTCGGTCCAAACAAGTCCATTTGTTTTGAGATCAACTCTTCCACCAAATAAAAATTTCAAATATGTGTTTATAGTTCTTGGAAGCTCCTCCGAAAAGATGTGAACTTTTGTACTTGAGAAGAGAAATGACGCAGAGAAATTTGTAGTTTCATATAAACCACTCAGAAAAAGATATCACATCCAAAATCAATAGTTTCCTCTGTGATCTATATGTGCTCTGTAATTACTTTATGCTGTGCAGAACCCCATGACTCAGACATGCTGGGCTGAAATCAATTAGCCACAGTTACTGATGTTTGCTTTATGAAATTAAACTTGAAACTCTGACTCTGTTACACATGAAATGTTTTCATGTTAAACTTAACTGGAACTCCATAACACACACAAAAAAACAGGATTTATTATAGTTTATTATCAGCACTACTCAGAAGAATGTGTAGAGAAACGATGCAGAGGTAACAAATCACTGAAAGCAATGATTGCACTTTCAAAGCAAACCATCTTTCATCAGTAAGAATAAACTCCAGGTCACCAGCTGTCCTCATGGTTACAGCGCCTTCTGACCAGCGGACCAGGATCTGAAGTTTCTTAGTGGATGTTCCTGCACTGCGCTGATCGCTCCTTGAGGGGAAATTTTAAATTCAACCAACTTACAGCAGCAGTGTTGCTGCTCTGCAGCTGACATGTGAATCCACCAGAGAAACAGACACTAGAGAGATCAGGAATTCTCTTCAGGATCCAAAACTGCAACTGCAAAATTTACATTTGTCCCACATTCCTGAAATTATTAGCTTTTGGTGATCATAAAAAACTGTGTAAAAACTGATAAACAAGCTGGATTCCTGTGGAAAACTTGGTGGGAGAGCTTTCTAAGAGCTCTTCAAACAAGTGACTAAGACAATGTGGTCGTTGCCAGAATATTTAATTTATTTAAGATGGATCTCGAAAGCAAAGATGATCATGCACACATCCCCCTCGCTCGTCTGTGACACTGCTGACAGTAATTTGTGTGTGTGTGTGTGTGTGTTTAAAACATGTATCTGTTCTTCGTTTAACGCCCCAAAAAGCATGTACAGTAAGAAATGTTCACTCGTAGTTGAAGCACTTCGATGTCTGCTCTATAGCTAATAAATATCAGCACACACACACACATAAACATGCAGGTTCCACTTTTAAATACACACATGTATAAACATTTACTTACTCATCTGCCACAGAATACAGTGCTTCAAAAGGGCGTCTGCAACAAAACTGCACACACACACTGACTCACATGCTCAGAGGCCAAGTCTCACACACAGGCAATGAAAAGCAGAAGTCTCAGATCTGGATGGAGTTTGGAGGAATGAAGGACAGAGCTCACTGGCAGCAGCAGAACCACAGTCAATCCCCCTGGGTGCTCAGCTGAAAGCTCTCTGTGACTGGCACAAAGCTCTGGTGGCGCTAAGCTTTACTCCGCTAACCTTCCACTTGAAAGCAATTCCCCCAACGTGAACGCTTGGGTATCAGTCATGCTCACTCTACTCCTCCTCCAAGTGACCTTTATGAGCTGATGTTTTACTTGAAGCCTAATTTTCACTGTCAAAAGCAGGTTATTGCAGTTCCAAACAACTGATCCTTGATGTCAAGGTTAAATAAAATAGATATTTAAATGTTACTGGGAAAGTTACCCTCTAATTTTGTTGCCTTTGAAATGGCTGATTCGGAGACGGTGACAGCAAGTCCTCCTCATTCCTAAGATTGATTGCAACATGTTGTCAATTCGTCTGGATAGGGTTAGGGTTAGGGGGAAAAGCACAGAGTTTTTAAATGGACTAACAATGAGGTGGCGTTGTTGCTGCGAGTAACACAAAAGTACAAAGTTGCCAAAGCGAGTGAGAATTAAAGAATGTGAAGAAAAGCTATCTGGAGCATGTACAGACTGATATTAATCTTTAATGGAGCTGTAAAATTGAGAGCAAACAAAACAACTGCTGTATAATGCCCTCCGCTATCTTAGTTTAATTGGTCACATGACTGCATCACATGACTAAAATCTGTCATCCTTTTTGAAAACGCTCCAGGTTCGCTGACCACACTGCGACACGCAAACGTCGTTTTCCGCTTAGGAGAGCTGTGTTTTCCTTGACGCAAAACGCCGTCTCAGTGTGGACGGGAGGCCAAAACGGAGAGAAAAAGATGCGTTTTCAAACGAAAATGCGTTAGTGTGGACGTAGCCTAAGAGTAACTGTTTAGACAGAGGTTGCCTCCCAGGTGGTGACCTGTGGAATCGCTTTAGCATAACAACACCCGGAGGTTTAGCTGTGTTTCACACTTAAGCTGTGGGTGTGCAGCTGGCCACTGCAAGAACTTATAATCAGAAATTTAATGTGGAAAAATTTTATGCAATTACCGAGCAGCCACTGATTATTTCTTGTCGCGAGGAAGTTGTTGTTCTATTTTTACTGTAGAGTAACTGAGGCTTTATGGAAAACCGAAACAGACAGGATGCAGTATCTGTGCTAGAAATGTCAATCATTTTAGGTAAGAAATGATCCATGAATAATGTGGTATAGCGGTTAATACATAGAAAAAACAGAAAAACATGTGTTACCTGTTTTCAAACACATGCATTCGCTTGTTGTGGTGATCCACTGTGAATAAGGAGACGCTGAAAGAAGCTTTTACATAGTGATTATATCTTCAGCAGATAGCTTGTCAAAAGTAAAGCACGCACTTTCTAAAGTTTTCTGATAGGCATAATAATGATGTGCACAGATTCAGTAGATTTTTTGTAGACCATGTTCTCAAACAATGTTTATTTTTAATTTTTTTTCTCTATTTATTTGATATTTCATGTGGCTCCATCAACAAAGTCATTCACTCAACTGAGGAAAGTACTCCATGGACTCAAACGACAACAGAAAACAAATAAATCCAAAAGTTCTCAAGACTTTTCGATTTATTTATTCAGTCATAGTTATAGGTTGCTGATATACTTGCTTTGCACAAAGGGAAAGCAAGTGTTTTTGTTAACTATTATTTATGGTAAGAAAAAAAAAAGGAATTTACCCACTAGGCATTATTTTTGAACCTACCTCTTGCTGAGTGTATACAGAAACTCTTTTTATTTCAAATATTCTGCACACATTGATAACAGAAAGTAAAATTTCAGATGCTTTAGCATCTTAGTGTGTCAAGGAGTAGGAGTGTTCATTTCTGACTATGTTTTAATCTGTAAGCACGACCCAGATGTACCTCAGCAGATCTAGTTTAAAGTGAAGACTGAGAACGACACAGCAGGGAAGCCGGTAAAATTTTCTAAATGGGGTTAATTTATTCTAAATTGGCTCTAGGTATGAATCTGAGTGGTTCCATGTCTTCGTGCGTTAACCCTGCAAGAGACTTGCGACGTGTCCAAGGTGTGCTCTGTCTTTCATCCGTCGTCCCATGGAAAGCTGGAATAGACTCCAGCTCACCTCTAAGACCGTGAAATGAATAACTAGAAGAAAATAGATGGCTTAGGAGTTGGAAAGAGTTTCATTTTGATCATGTTTCACTTTGCACTAACAATTAAACTACTCGGTGCCACAGCTTGATTGATTCATCGCCAACTTAAACAAGTAGGACCAAAAGCTGCAAATTTGCAGAAAACTATAAGGAAGAAGAGAAAAGTCAGCAGAGGCGATCCACGCCCAGATCTACTTACACTTTAGTATTATCTAATCATTTAATCAGTGTGTTATTATCTTTCCCTGTGTGATAGAGGAGAAGCTTAGAAACAACTAGATGAGTTTTTAATGGTATTTTAAGTTTCTTAATTTCTAAATTTAATAGAGACACGTGACAATATCTATTTAGGACAACACTCCAAGTCTTGTCAGGTAAATGCAGCTTGTATCCAGTTTTGTTTTTTTGACCTCACACTGTCATCTTCTCTTCATTTGAGATGTTCTCTGTCTTTACTAATACTAAAGCAAAAGCACTGCCATATGGTTTCTATTTCAGGGTGGTTTCTCCTCTAATTATTCAGCTCTGAGAAAATGATAACGAAACAAAACCTACCCCTGAGATGACAAACACATATCAGATATGCTTGGAAATGACCTTTTAGCACAAACATTAGTCTCACAACTCAAATGACTGGCACTGATTGTTATCATCTTTGAGAAATGATGCTCAGTCTGTCACTTGTCTTTCGCCTTGCTTTGGTTTCAGCCTTCACGTTAATAAAGTATTCTGATGCCGCCACAGTCTGTAAAAGGATTCTTAGTAGTTCAGTGACAAAAAAGATAGTGTGTGTGCGTTTTTTGTCGTTGATTTTCCCCCCCGTTTAACCATATCTTAATTATGATTTAAAGCTCTTTCAATCTCTTGATTTCTAGTTTTAGCATCCAAAAGTTGCTATGGTTACAATAATCCTTCAGAGACTGCCACATTAGTCCTGTTTGTACTTGCTGTAAGTGATTTGCATGTTATTTTACAACTATTGTACTGAATTTAACCAAGTAATTTGTGCAAAAATAATAACAATTTCCCTTAAAACACATATTTAACGAATTCACGTCGAAGCGCTTAACATTTGGAATCTAATGAACAATGCCTCCTGTCAGTCACAACCTAAAAACAGCTAATTCTTTCCCCATTTCAATCCACACATGATGTTGTGTTTCAGTGTTTCCAGTTTGAAAAGTTTTTCCAGTAAACACACATCTGGAAAACATAAATTCAATCATACAAAAAAAAAAAAAAAAAACATTATGGAAGAAATAAATGGAGACGCCCCGTCCAAGACATTGTTCTCAGATGTCAAATGTATTAGTTTATGAATATAAATCAACTGCTTCTCTATTTACACATATTTGCAGGGTGGATTCATATTTTTGATTAATTCCAGGATATGTCTCGTTGTGTCTAAGGCAGTCTTAAGTCTTTGAGGGCATGTTAGTGTCAGCATATTGCAAGTCAGCTTTAAGGGCTCATCTCTGGTTTCTTATAGATAAACTATGACTCAGGGCTGGAGCAGAGTAATAGACTTCCACTAGATGAGATGATCAGCAGGTATGATGGTCACGGTTATAAGTTACTCTTAGAATATCAGGTGTTATGACGACACATGTCATGACCCAAGTCTTTATAAGGAAATTATAAGTTGGTTTATTTCTTTCTTAATATTTTTTAACTTTATATATATATATATACACAGTAGCAGGTAAATTCAATGACAGCTCTAACTGAATATATATTCCCATTAAGGATAACATACTTCAGTTCAGGCTACCATAATTCAGCCCCCAAAAGGGCAGCACCATCTTGGGCCACAGCCCTGAGCTGAAGCTTATTTCAGAAATTGAAAGTAAACTCCAGGACCTAGAGGACACTAGATGTCTACAAAATGTGACTGTTTTAAAATTATGTAAATTTTTTTTTTTTTTTTTTTAAAGCACACATACAAGCACATTATGAAGCGCCTTTTCTTACAGTTTTCTGCGGATCGAATGTTTTGGAGAAACATCTGAGGCATGCTGGGCATATTTGGCTGCTCTCCCTTTCTTTTCCTACCTCTGTATCCTGGCCTCACTGCTTTTCCTGTATTTTGGGTGTTTCCACTAATCAGCATAACCACAAACCGGGACTTCTTCAGGAAATCCTGCATATGGTGGCTCTCTGATTGGTTAAATAAAAATAACCCTCAGATTAGTAAAAAATAAAAGTACTTATTAATGGAGAAACAGCTATGACACTGTGGCCTCAAACGAATGTGTCTGAACGAACAAATGTCTGAAAAGTTTTAAATTCAGTTGCATTGCATGAGTCTGCTCCTCTGCTCCCTGTGCAAACGGGACTGCAAGGCCAAGCCCAGCTCCAATGTCTTAACTAAATATGTGGATGACGTGACTGAGCTCTCGTCATCATCGTGGATGAAAACACTGCTTATAGAGTCAAGATCAGCCATCTGACACAGTGGTGTCAGGATAACAACCTTGCCCTCAATGTCAACAACACCAAAGAGCTGATCGTGCACTTCAGGCGGTCAAGGAGAGATCGTGCACCCATTTACATCAACAGAACCCCAGCTGAGCAGGTCAGTGAGTTTAATTTTTTTAGCATCACCATCACAGAGGACCTGAAATGGTCCAGATACACCACAAATGTGGTGATGAAGGCCCAACGAAACCTGTTCAACCTCTGTTATCCGATGGAATTCAGTGGATCAACAAAGACACTCACCACCCTAACGGCAACCACACCTGTAAGAACTCGTGAAAAATGCTGCAAATGCATTCTCAGTCAAACTTGAACAATAGAATGGAATTATTTTGAACTGACATGCCGTGTTTGTGGAAAAAAACAAAGTCTTTGTTTATGAATTATGAACCGTCTCAGTATTAAAATCATCTGACTCCAAAGCCGCCTTTGCCAGTGAACCGTTACAGTCAGAGATGGGACCACAAAGCAAATGAACATAATAAGATGATTTACACACTGACACTATGTGACTCATTTTCTGTGAATCACTGTTGTGTTGAACTTTCAAAGATGAGGTCGACCGCTACATTATTCAGATGCAACAAAAGGGGGGGGGCTGAGAAAGGGGAACGGTTTTCCATGAATCTTCTTGTGCGATCAGGCTGTACATAGGGCGCATATAATCATTCATTATTAGCAGCAGATGGAAGCAAGGATTCATAAACATACAACACAATTACTGTATTTACACGCATGGTAAACAGATAAGTAAACCATTTAATGTTGCTGTGCATGGGCAGACTTCTTCCATTCACTTAAGCTTAATTTAGTACATAACATCAAGCTTTCTGCTTAGCAAAGCTTGCTTTGAAAAAAGGAGATCATGTTGTGGGTGTGCACTATAAAACTTTTTTCCACTGTGACACAGATGTTCCCTCTCTGCTGTATACTTAACAAATATAACCTAAAATTAGCTGAACTGTGACGTCCATGCATTCCTCCCTGCATTTTTTTTTTTATAGCTTAGCGCGTGCACGCTGAGCATGTGTCAGGTTCACTATTTTAATCGTTCGCATGCTGACATAATTGGTGCTTTCACACACGAGTCACTCTGAGCTGTGGACGGACGGTTCAGAGAGGATTCTTGACAAGATTTCATCTCATGTGTCAGTTTGCATGCATGCTCTGCAAACTCTGCAACAGACTTCCATGCAAGCTTAATGCTGCTACTAATCATATTATTATAATATGCATATGAAAAATTTTAAAAAGTAATCTTCGGATCTGTGGGAGATCATGGATCAGCTGCACTTTCGACCAATGTAAATAATTTACAGTCTCAGTACAGATCTTTGAAATTTTGACAAGAGAATCTTGGAAAATTTGAATTTCCATCTATTTCAATGAGTCCCCTACAAAGTATAAGAGATAAACAGAGACTGGCGGAATAGTAAACTTTCTTCCCGATATCTTTTGGTTAACCCCAAAAAACTGCCATTGTGCACTGATCCTAAGTCAGCAGGCTAATCGATGGATTCCCACTGAATGAGTCACAGCGACAACGTGTTTTAAGAAGAACTCAGCTTGGTCTTTGGAACAGCTAGACCAATACACTTCTTGTAAAAATGTCCTGTGTGAGAATCTCTTCAATCAGCTAAATTCAGTATTCAGTATTTCTGAATACTGATAAAATACATTTAGACACATTTAGATACATTTTGAGTGGGACAAAAAGGGGTAAAAGAGGCAGTTTCTCACAAAACATAGAGAATTCACAATCTTAAAGGTCATTTGACATTAAACTCTTAGAAACACCTTTTAGGATGGACTCTCATGGTCTTAACTACTCCAGTCCCGATTTAATTCATCATTTACATGTAGAAATGTTGTGCATATTCCCAAACACAGAGACAGCACAAATATAGTGACAGTGGCAGCCAGCGATGCTGTCTCTTTCCCCTTGAGTATTGCTGGATGGAGACCAGTTGGTGATGTTCCCCTTGTATGTATGTCTGCCATTGTTTCAGTCAGAACTCTCAGCATCAACAGCTAAAGATAGACTCCAGGGTAAAATATCCTCCCATGCCCTCTTCCATGTCCCAGTTACATAAACTTCATGCCCTCCAAGAAACCCTTCCATAGTTGGCCGAGCAGGGATCGCACTCAGACGTACATCCTGCTGTTATGCAACCAGGCAGCTTGGCAGGAGCGACAAAGAGAAGCCCTTGGCCAGGCTCAAACGTATAAAGATACTATTCCTTCCTTTACTAAATGAAATCTAAAAGCCGAGGCTCAGTGGCTAAAGCTAGCCTCGGGGGGTGAGGAGTAAGCTGAGCATTTAAACCTCACAAGTTTACTACCGCTCACCAACAAAGTCTACGCGTCATTGTCATTGCATCATGACATCAAAATCACCTTTTTACACATTTATGAGATGTGTCTAGTTTGCAAAAAAGCACTTAAGATTAAGAGGAAGCAGTTTCTGTGCATGAGCCAACAATAAGTTTCAATGGGTTGAACAACCACACAATGATCCGGAGACCTAAATACAGCAGCAGCTTTTTAATAAAGCGCTACACCTTATTAAAAGTTTATTAAAACTGACTTATACCTCAACCTAATACAACACACAATCCTCATATTGCTTGTTTTTGGTTGTTTACATGTCATTGACGACCTTTTGTATGGAAAATGTTGTGTATTTTCAGGAATTGCTAACACACATTTAGAGTCATGAATGAAGAAAGAACTGGATATTTTAATTTAAAGGTTCTGGTTGCACTGCCATGCTTCACACCAACAACCTTTGGTACATAACAATATTAAAGATCAGAAAAGGTTTTATCTGATTACATCACTTTCTGATAGAGTCACTGCTTTGGTGGCTTGTTTTCACAACATAGACTGTCAGGCAGGATTTTAGCAGCATCCTAATGGTTGTTAGTGTAAAACAAGATTCCTAGCAGGGCTGACCATATTAAAAACAGATCCAATTACAGTACTGTAAGGCACCGAGGATCAAAGCATCCACAACATGGCAAGTGTTACGGGGTGCTCATGTTGAATAATATTATTATGAAACTCTTGTAGAAAGCAAACAAAGGGCATTCTTTGGGTTTATCTGTGAGGCCAGTGCTGGAGAGCTGAAAGCTGTTATTGTGTTATTGATCTGTTTATGGACCTGAAGGATGAAACATTTTTCAGGTATGTTTCCAAAAGAGAGGCAGTAAATGAACTGGAAAGAGTTAAATGGTTGGAGAAAGGAACAATGACCCGAGAGTGTGCTGTACTGTCAGGGAGTCAGGAGATCCGTCCTGCCTTGCATCAATGGTTCTTGGCACTCTTAAAAGCCACAGTCTACCCAAATATTGTTGCTGACCATGCCTTTATGACCACGGTGTACCCGTCTTCTGATGGCTGCTTCAATGCACCATGTTACAAAGCTCAAATTATTCCCACTTTGGGATGTGGTGGAGCGAGAGATTGGCATCATAGATGTACAGCAGAAAAATCTGCTGGAACTGTATGATATTATTCAAATCAAGTTAATTCCATTTTATTTATATAGCAGCAAATCACAATAGAAAGTCTCAAAGTAAACAGACTGGTTCTTATATCGCACTTTTCTACTCTATCTGAGCACTCAAAGCACTTTATACAACGTGTTCATTCACCCAATCACACCAGCACTTTAACCAACATTCATACACATTCACATGTATGGATGAATCGGAGAGCAACCTGGGGTTAGTATCTTGCCCAAGGACATTTGACATGAAGACTGGGATCGAACCAACAACCTTCCGGTTAGGAGGTGACCAGCTCTACGACCTGAGCTACAGCCACCCCGCAAACAGTCGGTAGTCGCAACAGGCGGTGTGTACAAAGGGCAGGGACTGAATCAATGCGAGCTTATGACCCGCGCTTACTGTGAATTCCTCGGTCATGGGTAATAATTGCAATCCCCTATCCCTATCACGAATGGGGTTCAACAGGTTACCCATGGGTTACCAAGGGTAGACACGCTGATCCACTCAGTGTGGCGCGCGTGCAGCCTCGGACATCTAAGGGCATCACAGATGCTCAATCTCGTGTGGCTGAACGCCACTTGTCCCTCTAAGAAGTCGAACTTGGACCGCACGGGGTCGAGTAACTAGTTAGCATGTCGGAGTCTCGATCGTTATCGCAATTAACCAGACAAATCGCTCCACCAACTAAGAACGGCCATGCACCACCACCCACCACCCACAAGTGCTTTGTATTGTATGGTAAAACCCTACAATAATAGAGAGAAAACCCCAGCAATCAAATGACCAGTTTGAGCAAGCTGCTGGAGACAGTGGGAAGAAAAAACTTATTTTTAACAGGAAGAAACCTCCACCAGAACCAGGTTTAGCTATTACAATATGCATATTGCTATCTGCCATACCGGAGGGAGTGACAGGGGGAAGACGTGATTATGTGAGTATTGACCGAACTCTCTGACGAGCGTTTCAAGCACCTTTGCTGAAAACACGACCTCAAGAACTGAAGCAGTTCTGAAAGCCAGTGGCGGTCCAATCTGGTACCAGCAAGGTGCAACTAATAAAGTGTTTGGTGTGTGTTCAGTTTGCATGTTTGGCTGTTATAAATGGAATACATTCATGACTACAATTTTTAAAGCGCCTTCTGATGGCATACGTTTGGCTGCCTGATATGGTTTGTTGAAACACTTTGAAATATTCTGCTTTTCCTGCTTTTACAATGTAAAATCTTTGCTCTGAAATAGGCTGTTTAGTGAGCTGCTGACATCTATTTTAACTTTTAAAACACAAACCAACAAATTCACTTCAACATCTTAAGCAACTGAAGGTGTAAAAGAGGAATTGAAGCATTTAGAGATATGGATAAAGGTAGTTGTACGTGTTGGCTTTAATATTAGATAGTGGATGTGGCTTTTATTTCACATGTCCTGTGAGGGAAAGAGTGAAGAAAGTTGGTAGAAACCTCAGACACCACTTGCTTTAACTAAACAACTGTAATCACCTCAAAGTTATGACTAATCGCTCTGCACACAAAAGCTCTTGATGAATTCAGTCAGCAAATGACATAAAAATGGGTGCCACTTACTGATCTACAGCAGATGTTTTAAGCCACAAACCACATTGTGTCAGAAGTTCACCACAGTAGAAGTTTTTAATGTGTTTCTGATGCTTGATTTCCCAATCAGCCTTCACTACAGGGAATCTAAAAGGACAACACACAGCCATGTTTTCATGCTCACTTCCATTCAGCGTGTACTGGTTTAAACTTTATGCCAAGGTGCTCATATTTGTCCGACAGGTCCCTGCTGTTAGCAGATGCTGCCTCAAAAAAAGTGTTAGCTTGAAGCTGCCAGAAATGTGTGATGAAAAGAAAAATGTAAAGTTGCTACTGCTCAGATTTAAAGTATTAGCCTTAAAACACATATTAGTAGCAAGCAATTTTCTGACAGCCATAGCAATAGTTTCATTTACAATCACCACAAACCTGCCATTTTCATCTGAAAATCAGTTTTTATTTAATTGATCAAAAGATGCCCAGAAATACAGGTTTTTTTGTTTTGTTTTTTTTAAGCTTGGCCCTATAATTATGTATATTATATATTAATATATTATTAATATAAAATTAGCCCACGCCGGCCGCATGGCACATGCTTAATGTGTTTAGATAAAACAGTAACATCAAGCAAGTGTGTTCAGCTTCGATAATAGTGAATTGGAGATGCAATATAATTGTTCTGGTTCTCATAAACAGTATTACATGTTCTGAATTAACATCCCCAGAGTTTGGTGTGTATCTGTTTGATGTCCTGGGGGGAAACAATGTGGAAACACAAAGACAAACAGATGATGCATCTCTGCTGTGTTGTTGCTGACTGGTCATCCAAATCCAAGCTTGAAACATACTGGCCGTGAAACAATAAGCATAACAAAGCCAGAGATTCTCAATCAGTTCACTGAAATGTGTTTTTTATGAATAAACATAAAGTACTTAGATATGAATTCTCCTCCAGGCTTTTGTTAGAGTTGCAAAGGATCTCACAATAGTTGAAGTTTATTAAAGGAAAAACAGTCCAGTTATGTTTATTGTAAAATAACAATACAATTAAAAGTAAATAGAATGAAATTAGCATGACTGAGGGTGATTAAAATTCCTGTGCATTGAATTGTTAATGGGCTATATTAGATGTAGCCTGACCACAGTTGTTAAGGGGGAAACTGTTCAGTTTTACTGAGATGTCTGTCAGTGTCGGCTAAAATAGATCTGACATTAAGATGTTTAAAAGGTTAAACGCCTCAGAGTAATATTAAAGTGTTGCATAACAATCTTAACAATAGACTTTATTGTGTATTTAAAAGTGAAACTGCAGCAATACTTGTAATTTAGTGAAAGTTTTCATAATATCAGCCTTTTTTTACATTTTTGTCCTGAAAAGCCATTTAATAGCTGTACCTAATACAGTGGCAGAAAATAGAGAAATGAAAATTTTAACACCCTGATACAAATGTGGTTTTGTTCTGTAGATAAGTTCCATATTTGTGACAACTATACCTAGTACCACTAATAACAACAATACCTAAAGTTTGCATGGTAAAGAGGGCACTTGTTGACTGAGCTTCTAGCTGTCTGTTATCACCTTTAAGATGTGCCTTCGCTAAGCTAGGTAGCTAATGATACATCATAACTTAAAACTCAAGAAAAAAAAACATGTTGATGATCTAATTTCCAAACTCAAGCTTTCAAAATACAAACCATTATGTGGTGTGTCATATTAAGTCTATGCCGATTACCCATGGTGCAACACCAATGCTTGAAGATATTCCGATGTTTCTTGCTTGTAGTGCTGAATGCAGCATTTACCCAGCCTCAGGCACAATCCTTGGAAAGGGCAATGTTTTAAATTTTAGTACATTAAAGGTTTGGGAAAAGCTTTAGTTTGCAAGTTGAGGGCTTCCATGATTCTTGCAGCAGCATTTATGATTCTGATCACACGTGCCAGCCTTTTCTCCAGTGAGGCTAGGGAACTTATTTAAAATCCTGGGCTCTCCTGTCAGGAAATTTGGAGGTGTTTAGGATCAGGAACACTTTTCTCCCAAAACAGGTTCACCTGACTTCTTTGATTTCTCACCACATTACATCATGAGATGTTCAGACATCTCTCATACACTTGCATGAGTCTTGTATAACCAATAATTAATTACATTACATTTTGTAACAGCTCACCTCTGCCTTCTGGACCTGTGATAAACCAGGAAGTGGGCAGAAGTTTGGTTTTGTAAAACATTATAAGAGCATACACACATGGGTGTGTGTATTTTTTCATTTATTTGTATTGTTTAGGGTCATTATCATTTAAAGAATTCTAAAATGAAAATTACTGGAGGTCAGCTGACCGGTTCATAAATATTTTGCACCAGATTAAACTCCTTAGTATTATTCACCCTCTTTATCTTGCTTATGCAGTTTCTTTTTGTCTATTCAGCTCATAAAATAAATAAATAGATAAAGTACTCTCAGTATAAAACATCTACATGACCTGATACTTTCCCCTCAAGACAGAATTTCTGCTGCTTTTGGCTTTTGTCTTCACAGCTTCAGAAGCTGCGGTATGTCGGACCTAATCAAGTCATGCGGATGTTTGCTATTAGATGTTCACTTATACATTAACATGAAATGGGGGGTTGGTCCTTGTAGGTTGCATTTTGTGGTTAAATTAAATAACAATACAATCATATGATGGGGACCTGGGTATGCGAAGTCTTCACAGAGTAAAATGTGAGATATTTCAGGCTACTTGCTGTTGTTTATTTAAAGGTTAGGATTTGGTTAGGGCATGTACTGGTCAGGTAGGTCCTCCAGGGAATATAAGTCAATGCAATGTCCTCTGTGTGCATGTGTGACTGTGTGATAAATGCATGCTGACAACATCAGCAGCCCCGCAGTGTGTGTGGGCTTTACATGTGTGCTGAAAACACACATATACTGTATACACAGACAGACAGGAGTTGCTGCAGGGTGAGTGTGGCAACATACAGTATGACGTCTTCATTAAAGGCATTTCACAGGTGTCAGCGAGCATCAGCTCATCTGCCATCATCCATCTACATTTTGTGTTTGGTGTTTTCTCTGTTCACCTGCATAGGGTGTGTTACATTACTGCACGTATGAGCGAAGGTGTGACTGTGTGCTAACAAAGGAAGATCTGCCATTACACTTTGATCTTACTTGCAAAGATTTTATTTTTTTTTAAGACAACTTAAAGTCCATAATAAATATGTGGTTTAGAAAAGATATAAAGTTTAAATATTTAATTTTTTATTTTGATAAGCAACTGGAATTATTCATGTTCACCTTTTTTTGTTTTAAAAAGAAGCTCTCCAGCTATGCTTTGTATGCACGTACAGTCACAAACATGATCTATCTCTTGCACATTTTTCGTTGATAAAATGCACTCTTACTCTTTGCTTTTTTTCCATGAATTTTTTCTCATTCAACACTGCTTTGTACCAAACATCCTCACAAACACGTCCACCCTAATTCCTTGCACTGTCCGGAAACCTCATTCCCTCATTTACTTCCTGTCTTGAGTCTTTTACTCTTTCAGACGCATGTCTTTATGCGCCTTTGCACGGTTTTACTGTTGTTGGCAGTATAATAAGTAGACGAGTAATTGCACGCATCTGTCTCTAACCAGCCTCACGTGCTGAGTCTTACTGTAATGCACATGCCTAAAAGGGTCAGATTTGACATGGAGGTTGGTGGATGGGGGGGGAAAAGAGCATTTCGTCCCTTCATATAACTGACACATTTAATAAGAGGGATATATTTCAGTTTCCCCTAAATCTTTTGGTACACCATGAGGCTAGATTTCGTCTTTTAACCTTAATCCTGCGGGTAATTACACCTATACGTTTCACTGTCTAACCTAAATGCTGCAGCTAATTACAGGGATATATTTCATAATTTGCTTTAACAAGCAGAATGTCCTCTCAGCGGCTCTCAAATTGGCTCTTTCAGCAAACATGTTACAACTGTTACAAGAGGGAGGGAATGCCACAACAGGTTTAAAAACACACTGTAAAACAGTAAGCGTCTGAACTTTTCAGACTTGACAAGTAAGAAAAATGTCACGGGAAAACACCCTCCTATGACCCTAACAGACTGACGACTTAGTTAGCACTCCCTCGCTGCAAAAAAAGAAGTTTGCATCTTCTTTCATCTCATGTGGGGCAATATCTTGTGTTTTGATCATGGTCACAGCAGCATCTCAGCCCGCGTGGGACATGGGAGAAAAAAATTAAGACGGACTTTTGCGAGATCCCAAGTTGTTTTGTGATCTCGCAAAAGTTTTGGTCCTCGAGTTTGTTTTGCGAGATCTCGCAAAAGTTTTGCAAGATCTCGCAAAAGTCCGTTTAATTTTTTTTTTCTCCCATGTTTCATTAAGCATCTTTTACATTAAGCATCTTTTCTACTATGTATATAACATGTATTTAGTTATTACCAATGATCACATTTGTAAAAAGGTAAGTGGAGTTATCTTTAACAAATTCAAGCATTTTAAATATTTCCTTAAAACATTAAATATTCACAATTTACCAAACTTGCTGCAAACCAAATAGCAGCAATAAAATTTTCTCTTCTTTTACATACATTTAAGTGTCATCCAGCACTCTTCAACATCAAAATAAGATATTATTCTGAATTACCCTTGTTTTCTCAACACCTTCTCATCCCAACGTGTAACATACCAACGCATACCAACAAATCATGAGTATGTTACGCGTTCAGAGGCATGGGAGCCGGTTGAAATGAATCTATACATGGAAGTGTGTTTTACGTTCTGGTCATGAATCACTTTGGAAAATAGTATGTGATAGGGTTAAGGTTAGGGTTAACATTATGGTTGGGGCTGGAGCCTCTTCTCTAAGCGTGTGTTAGCACTGTGAGTGGCATTCAGTTGAGAACCAGAGCATCTCGTAAGGACTTTCGCATTACTATGAGACGCCTTGGGCCGTGATAAATCGTCGGTATGTTACGTGTTGGGAATGATAATGCTTTTTGAGTGGTGAGGGTTTCATTTCCTAAACTGTTGTAGCTTTATGTAATATACAAAGAAAACTAACAACATTACACATCTAAATGGATTTTATTCTTTATGGGATCTTTTTGACTCACATTTTTTTACAAGAAAATGTTTAGAAATCAGCTTCACAGTATAATTCGATGTATAAATAAAAGAATGAACTTTGCAGCCAGTGGCTCAGCAGCTTGGTGCTCTCTGACAGATGGACTTTAGTGTGCTGGCTGCTCACCCATTGCAGCTTTTTGGCTGTCATGTGCAATACACTCCTGTCATGTGTTTGCACTTAAATATAACTTTGTCTTTGCCAACCAGAAATATTAAGCCACGGCAAAGCAGCTTTAGCAATGTGATCACTGCTTTAGGGCCATGCCAATCGCTTCAAAAAACCCAAAACAAAATAAAACAAAAACCCTCATCATTGGTCATCTAAAAACAAATGTTGTAGAAGGTTTAATCCTGCAAACTCAAAATAATTTTAAATGTTCACGATTTTAAAACTAGGCTACAAAATTATCTTTGGTGTTTTGTTTCTCCTTAGTTGCAACTGGACTGTGCAGGTATAGTTTTCCAAGATACACTGACACCGGTTGCAAGGTATGCAAACATGTTTTGAAGCATTTTTGGCTGCTGGACAGTCAGGCTGACAAACAGTTCCCACATTGCTTGGTTGATAATCAAGCTTGGCAACTTTTCATGGCTTCTATTGAAGCCAGTGGGCCATAAGTATTTAGTTATCAAAAGATAGATTTTCCTCTAAACCACCTGGAGAGCATTAAGACGGCTGTGGCAGTATGCAGAAAAAACACAGCTTCAAGCAGAATCACTGTGCAATATCGAGCATGTTGTTAAAGAGTAATGTTCTTCTGGGGAACTTTGGGTTCTGGTATTCATATGGACATTACTTTAATGGACCCTGTCACCTAAACATTGTTACAGTCCAAGCATTCCCACATCCCCGACATCAGTGGTCTCCCCAGGGGAATCCTCTGCTCTACCAAAATGAGCCCAAGTCCTCTAAACTCCCTAGAACTTAGTCCTATTATTGATACATGAGAACAAAACAATACTCCCACAGCTTAATGGGTGGGACGTGTTCTCCAGAACTTCAGACAGATGGTTTTAATGCAGAGGCAGATCAGTCAAGAATATGTTATCTATAAGCTGCTCTTCCACTATCTTTTCAACTGTTAACTTGCTCATTGCAAAGGTAGATTGTAAAAAGTAAACTTGAAAAGTTTCTGGGTTTTTTGGACAGGGTAGAAAATGGCAGCCCTTCCTGGGCGTTCAGCACCTGTGGGATTTTCTTGGCCCTCCTGATGTGCAGTGGTGAGCAATGATTTTGGTTATCTGTGAGGAATTACAAAAAGTAGCCAACCACAGCATGATTAGTCATGGAGAGAAATGTTAACGAGACACATTATAATACATCTTGGTGTGGTGTCTTATTTATCATCCGTCAAATTCTTATTTGCTCTACTTTCACTGCCAGATGCACATCAGATATGAGAGTGACCCTCCCACCAATGGCAACATGTCTCATAATTCTCTCCTTGTGCTTTAGTCCATTTATTTTAGGGAGCATATTTTTTTAACCGGTGTGTTGACTCCAGGCAGGAGCCACAAACACAATCTGACAGTGGAAGAAACCTACTATATATTTCAGACTACACCGCTGTGTTTCTAGCAAAAGGGAACATGACAAATGAGCTCTATACAGACAATTTAACGTGTCCATTTCACCTGAACTCACCCACTCAAAAAGAGGCCCGTTTGAGAGCGCTAATCACTGAAGTCTGGCCACCAGTGGTGGATGATGCACTCTTTTTAATATTTTCTCCATGTGATGGGGAAACAATCCACAGCAATCCATCGTCTTTGCAGTGAAATGGAGGCCAGCAAGACCTCCCAAGAGAAATGCTTCTTTTTTTATGAGAAAACCTGTTTGGTCTGCCAGCTGACTGTGTGAGAGAGCCCCACACTGTTGGATTTTATGTTCAGAGCAACTATTTAATTAAGTAGTTCTATTTTTATTAATCAGATCAGTAAAAATATTACTCAGTGGCAAAATTTCCAGCAAAAGGAAGTTAATTCAGCCTGAATAAAAATAAAAAGAGGTGCAGAGATCACATTCTGTTATTTAAAAACTATGAAAGATGCTCCAAACCATCAGCTGACAGTCCCGTCCCATTCTGTGAGGGTTGTATAACAATGATGTAACTTTGTGTGATAGAGCGTTAGATAACCATTTAGAAAAAGTGGACTTGATGGTTTCTGTGTTGACTGCAAACACAGGCCGTCACTGTGTTTATCAAACATGTGGCTCCCCCTCAAAGGGAAGTCTGTTATTTGGGGAATTTGTGTATTACCTAACCTGCAGGTGGTTTTAACACTTCCGCATGACCCTCAGATTAACTCAATAATGTCTTCTTCTGCTGCTGCTCACAAACAGCAGACTGCCCATCCGTGCCCATACCTTGATTTCCTGTCAGGAGCATGACAGGGATAGGGATAGGTGTCATTAGAAGGTACTGCTGGCATATGCAGTCTTTCTATTCCAATTATAGTAATCTGTGAAGTAATCTATAGTAATCTTTTGTCAGGCAGAAAATACAGGGGGAAAAAAACAAAATCAAAAACTATTCTGCTCAACATAAAGAAAAAAACACAAATTAAATTTAGCTGTCTACATGCTGGGAGTTGTTCTAGTGCTCCTATTATGGTTGGATCGAGCCCTTGAAGTCACATTCAAAGAATACTGCCCTTTGTTATTTTTACTATATCACCACTGTGTTACAAAAGCAGCAACAAAAAATATATTGAATGTGATTTTGTCAGGGAGGGAAAAACTTTAGGCTCACGTGGAGCCAAATCCGGTCAGCAGGGCAGGAAGTGAGCAAACATTGTTTTGATGTGGCCACAGAAGTCCTATCTTGTGCGTACACTTGCAAACACCAGTTCCGGTCATTTCCACTTAATCTTCTTCCTTAGGTGCCTTGGGCAAAAGTGACAGTCTGACACAGGGGGATAACCTCATGACTGCCCCTCCAAAAAAATCCCTTCCACAGAGAATTTAACCCTATCTGTGCCGCCCCTCACAGGATGCCAGAGGCTGTTCTGAGAATTGTTCTCACATAAAAGCTAAATATTTGACATCTTGATGCCATAGTAGTTTATTAGCATACTAATATTATTATATTAAAACAAGACTTAAAGTAGAGGTGAAGCTAATGAGGATTTCATGTGTTGGTTAACCAGTCATAATCCTTAGTGATAGCAATGCTAAAAAAAGTCAGAGGGTACCAAAGTGATGCAATTTATCTCAAGGAGTTGTTACATCGTGACACAAAAGCCATCTTTCATTCAGTTAAAACCATAAACACTAATCCTGTCATGATATTTCATCCTGTACCAACATGCCTAACCAACGAACTCTTACCATGGCTCCCCCAGAGGTGTGTTGACTGAATTGCAAGCTGATAGTTGTTCCCAAAACCAAGATTATCCAAGCCTAATTTTTAAATTCTGGAGATTTTTAGCATTTTAAGGATATGAAATATCTCAAGCTTGATTTAAAAATATATTTTAAGACAGTTATAATATCATAATCAGGAAATCTTTATTAATCCACTAGGAAATTATCTAAGTCTTTGGATGTGATGGAATAACAATTTGAAAAAAAAGGAAAACCCTGGTCCGAGGGTCAGCACAACCTTGAACACAGAGAATCTCTGTCAGCATGTAAAAGGGTTAGGAGTCCTTTGATTACACTCAAAACTACTGATAATAAATGGAAATTTTTGTGAGCTTTTTTCTGTTCCTCATTTTCTTTTTGTTATCAATTAAAACTCATGTGTGGCTTTTCTCTTGCTGTTGCTACAGCATTTTACTATGTATAAAACACGCAACAGAAACAAAGTCACCATACATTGCTTTCTGCCGTGCTGGGCTCATACAATCTGATTAATTTGGAACAGGACAGGTCAGAGCAAACCGTGTGAGAGTAAAAGATCACGGAAATGCTGGGAATAAATGCAGCATTGTCATGCACAGGAGCAGTGGGTTTGTGGTTGTTTTTGTACGGAAAGGGTTTTTTTTATTTTAAGAAAGACCGAAAAAGGGGTTTATAAATAGAAAATATAAAAGGAGGGAAGAAGTGGGAGTGATAAATATGAAAGGGGTGGCAAAAGGGGGGATTAGAAGGAAGAATAGTGCAGAAACTAGTCTGAGAGTAAGGAGAGAAAAAAGAGACCTGAAAGGAAAAAGTGGCCAGGTTCTGTTTTGAGCAACACTTGATTTAAACTCAGATCCATTCATCTCCAGTTAGTGATCATCCATCTGGACACGGCGCACGGAAAGGCCTGGAAGCAATCTTTCCCAGTCCAGTGATCTGTCCACCCACTACTCCCCACCTTCTGTACCCTGAAAAATGGGCAGTTGTACCAACTAGTCTTCAGGGTTGAGTCATCCAGGTCTTCATCCACACGGCATTAACATCACAAGACCGTACTGTAGCCCTGTCACAGTGCCGTGACTCAGCTGAGTCCCTTTTAAATTGATCGACATCATTCTTCTAACAGCATAGTTAAGTATTAAACAAAAAGGGTCGGCTAAGGAATGTTCATTGTGTTCCTCTTAATCAGCTATGTTGTAATCTTAATCTATCAACAGCCAGACCCACTTCTAAATGTTTGCTATTCACAGAGCTTAAAGCCAAAGTCAACACCTTTTGTGTGTAAAATTCCTCAATGTGCAGCAGCTACTCGTTACAGTTGCATCATTTCTCCGTACACATAGCAAAGATTCTTCTAACAGTAAAGGGTGGAAGAAGAAGTCACGTATCATTTTGTCTTTATTTTGAAAGGCATGTGAAGTATGCTGGACGTGCAAGGGTTAATTATAGTTTGGGGTTTCATTGTCATCTTGAGTTTGAAATAGGGGATTACAGGATATTCTGGTTGAAGAATGTGTTCGCACAGGCACCGAGTGGGGCAAAAGTGTTCATATGACACGAGATCTGTTAGTTTGGCAGCCAGCCCGACCTAGATTTTAGCAGGACGGTACTATAATGTGACATTATGTATCACATGTCCGTGATTCTGAAGTCGTCCCTTCCTTCACACGGTAAAGCAGGGTTAAAACACACACACTTTGCTCAAATATTTACAGTCTGGTTCAAATCGCTTCAACAAAACATCGTGAGATCATATGGTTGCACCCACGTAGTGCTTTTCAAAGGCTATTCTTTTTTTTCTCGCCTCTGATAGTTGTTGCCTTTGTAAACAAACTAATCCATTTCAGCGATCTTGCAGCACTAGTTTGACAGGAATGCTCCGATAGAGTTTTAACACGCATTAATACCTTAAGCTCATTAAATCTTTTTCTAAACAGTTTTCTTGGCATGTGCAAGATGATATCTGCAACATATCACATTTTGACACAGCCTTAGTAACTGCAGAGAGGCGGGCCAAGACAAACACAGTGACTCTATTTCTAGATCATGTGCATGTGCGGACACTGATGTCATCCTTACTGTGTTTCCCTAAAGCTCTGCTTTGCCCATAAACTCAACTTTCTGTGACTGGTCACTTAAAATCAACTTCTGCTCTTTGTTAAATTGTGGATGTCTCCAACAGCACCTGTTGCCGTAGTAACAGATTGTTTTACAGGATGATGCTGGTGGAGCGATCTGGCGGCCTTTCGTGGTGTTGTGCACAGATAGAATGAGTTCCATGTGTGGACGGCCGTGGCGGGCTGGAGCTAGGGGCAAGTCATCATTGTCAGTATAAACAGGGAGGGTGTGGGCCTGATGTGACTGGCTCGTGTTTATCCTCAGACTAACAGACAGTGAAGGCTCTGGAAGAAAATAAAGGCAAATACATAATGAATTAACTAATGCAAGAATTCCAGCTGATTCTCCACGCTGGGTTCCATTAATCCAGAAATGACACAGCGCTGGTATTGACGTTCCCTACTTTGTGCAAATTCATCATCTGAGTACTTCAAGAATCCCGTGGTTATTAGGACGACAGTGTGTCATTGAACTTAAGGCGAAACTTTGGAGCTCAATGATGCACAGACAAAGAACCATCTATAAAATCCAATAAGAGCTCACCTCAAAGAAGAAAATCCGTTCAAATAAATCACAGTCACTTGTGTCTGGAAAAAAGAAATATGTACGGTGGCCCTGGGAGGTCAAACGCACTGAAACTTAAGAATACACCAGCGAACAAAAGAAAAGGTGAATAAAACATAATGAAAGCTGAATAAAACACAGACTAAGCAAAAAAAGAAAAAAAACTCAAAAATGGTAAATAGCCTGCATTTGTATAGCGCTTTACTTAGTCCCTAAGGACCCCAAAGCACTTTACACTACATTCAGTCATTCACCCATTCACACACTGGTGATGGCAAGCTACATTGTAGCCACAGCTGCCCTGGGGTGCGCTGACAGAGGCGAGGCTGCCGGACACTGGCGCCACCGGGCCCTCTGACCACCACCAGTAGGCAACGAGTGAAGTGTCTTGCCCAAGGACACAACGACCGAGACTGTCGGAGCCGGGGCTCGAACCAGCAACCTTCTGATTACAAGACGAACTGCCAACTCTTGAGCCACGATGGCCCCAAAACAAAAAAACCTCAAAAAGCCACAACTGAAGGAAATTACAGAATAGTTGGAAAGGCGACCAAATCCAATATCACAGCAAAGCGTGTAACAGACCTGCCAGTCCACCGTGTGGATGTCTATGTATAAGCGTGAAATGGATACACATATTTAAGTTGCAGCAAACTGCAGTACCAGCAGAGGTAGATATTTTATTTCAAGCCAACGTGAAAATAATTACAGGACAGTGTTTAAATAGACTTTACTAACACATTTACATGTAAGTACATATTAGCTACCTAGCTTGATATAGTTTAAAAGGTTTCTAGCATAGAAGGACCCTGGCACTTCATACCTTTCTTGGTCACTGCTGACTTCTTGCCTTATATTAATATATTAAATGCATTATCTTAAGCATACGTTGAGAGGCAAAGTGTGTCTCTTACATGCTTTGCCTCGCACTGAGACACGCTAAAAAGAAGCGGAGGACTCTTCTGTGTTGTGAGAAAGGAAAAAGATGCAGGTAATGTGTGTTTTGATTATATGATTCATATAATACTGTAGATACATGTTTATTATTAGCTATTTACTGTTAGCTTATTGCGTCCACAACTGTCCAGTCCAGTTAGCACCCAAAACACTTTTGGTGTTTTAGTTTTGGGGGTTTTTGGAAGCTTTTGCAGCATTTTTCCTATTTGTGGGTGTGTGGGTTTTTGTTTTTTTCTTTACTTTGCAGTGCATTTGACCTCTCAGGGCCACTGTAAATATGTACATCTACTTGGGTCAGTAAGTAACCACTGCCTCTAAAAGTATCTAATACTCACCTAATGTAGGCTTGAGTCTGCAAAAGGTGCAAGGTGATAAGTTTTATAGCAGCTGCACTGAGCTGGATTGACAACATTGTATTTGAATGCTGACCTAAATTCGCAGGATGGAAAATATGAGCACATTAAAAATATTAGCATATTTGGAACAGATTTTGGAGCATGCAGACAGGCAGCGGGGAATCTGATAACGTAGCAGGACTTACTCGGTAGGTTTTAATGGCGATCTGAATTCACGTGTTTTTGAAGCTCAAAAGTATAGTATTTCAAGTTAGTCACAGGTTTTCCCGGATCCTCTTCTTTTGATGCAATGAGAAGCAAAAGCATTTTATCTAATGTGTCTGTTTTCACCACTAAGTATCTTGGTGTTGATCTTTTCATTATACTGACATCCATCCCTCTGAGTCATATTTACAATGTGCTGGGCTATGTGTGTCTGCATGTCCATGCGTATTAATGCATGCATTAGTGTCACACAGCAAAGCATTGTGCCTCCCATCCTCTGTGCTTTAGTCAGTGTAGAGTGTGGAGCCTGGAGCGGGCAAGCAATAAATTGCACACTGAATTTAACATGAGGGGACGTCTAGTGGCATCATATTAGGCATGTTAGCTATTACACCTGTGTCAGTGGGTGATGTGAACCCATTTTTGGGAACATATGAATCATAAAAGGCATGAAAGAAAGAAATAACTGTGAGCTGCAAAGTAAGATGGAGCTCTTTTATTGAGTTTTAGGGTGTCTGACATTCCTAGCTTGCACCAAGAACAATACCTTATGTCTGATCACCTTGGTGACTTAAGCAAATTGACAAGAGAATACTTAAGGAGGTCAATATAGTATTATAATGACCCAACCATTGCCAAAAGCTATGAAAACAAACCCCATATTCTGTTCATAATACAATAGATAAATGAATACATGGACTAATGGGGTCAGTCAAAACTACAATGGAAAAAAAAACAAGTTCAATTTTCTACCTTTCCAACTTTTAAATGACATTTGTAAATAAATAAATAAATAAATAAAACAATTATTAGCTATTCTTTTATGACATTACACTGATTTAGTGAAGGTTTATTATTTATTTATTCTCCTATAAATTGATGTATGATGGTTACTGTTATTCTTGGAAAATTCTAGGAAACTTGAAAGAGTTCATTCCATAAAAGAAAGTGAAGAACCACAGGGTTACATTGACAGTCCTTGGAAATTTTACATTTGTATGTATAGCATTCAAAGAAGGTTTACAGCCTTCTTTCAATGCTGTAATGTTTCTTACAGCATTCAATGTTTTGTTTGTTTTTTTAAATTGTTTGACCCAAGAGGACAGGAGAGGAGAAAACACTGAGTACATGAATATAAAACCACAAAGCTGACATTTCAGGAAGTCATCCTGCCGCCCATTTCCTTCAGATTACAAGGCCATGAGTGTGCTCGCGGCGTGGCGCCACACTTCACCGCCACATTAGTCTTTCATCACCTCCAAGTCATTCATGCAGGTGTTTCACTGCAGTCACTGTCACGGTTTATCGTGGCCCTGACTGACAAGAGGCGGGTCAGCTCTGTGTTAGAGGTGTAATTATTGCTGTGGGTTTAGGGGCTGATGGCATTGTTGTCATCATCTGTCTGCAGTGACACAGACGGATGAAGGGCAATAACAAAGACTCACTGTCTACCAAAGTGAAGAGGGGAGAAGAGGACAACTGCACGGTATTTTAGAAGGATGTTTGTGGTGATAGCAAAAAAACAAGAGAATTCCAGCTGTACTTTGTTACATACAGAGTTGTTGTTGTTTGTGTGTTTGTGTGTAACTGCTGTGGTGCACACGGTCACGAGGAACACAAAGCAAATTCCAGTTAACTGGAACACAAAAGATAATTTCACCTATGTGGCCCTTCCTTACTGGAACACAAAGCAAATGTGTGCAAGCTTTTTTTTGTTACAACAATTCAATTCAATTCAGTTTTATTTATATAGCGTAAATGGAAATAAATGGAGGTCAAGATCATTTCTTCTCATATGAAGTTATGGACTTTGGCACGAAGGAAAACTCCCTGTTAACAGGAAGAAACCTCCGGCAGAACCAGGCTCATTTGTGCTTTGATACTTTTTTCGATGCAGAGGTCTATTAACACATAGTGAATTAAAGGTAACATGAAGGAAAAACTCAATGCATCATGATCTCACCTAATCTTTATTCAGTTCCACTTAAACCCACAACAAATCCAACACCGTTCACACTACCCAAATTATCCTATTGGGATAATCTCCTCAGAGTTATAGTAGACTACTACAGAAACACCTTATGTGATGAAATGAACATACTATTTAATGTCATAATATGATCAATCTTTTCTTGTCCCTGTAAGGAAAAACATTAGCTGAAGGCTTCTCAGCGAGTTTTAGGACTTCCTGATAATAGTATTAAAAGCATCACTCTGAGATTATTATGATGTTCTACAACCCTGTTGTATTTTGTCACAGTGTTACTGGAGGCCAAGGTAATGCCATCCAGGTAAGAATCTGACAGAGGAACTTCCTGTCAAAGGCTATTAGACTACAGGCAGTTCCTGAACTGTATTCTTTAATGGCATAAGAAACACCTTATGTGATGAATACTATTTAATGTCCATAATGACTTATTTTAAGTTCCTGAACTAATGGCATAACTAAATGGCCATAATGACTTATTTTTAAGTATAGTTTTAGACATTTCCAAGATGTAACAGGGTGAAAGGCATGGTACATCCTGGACAGGTTGCCAATCTAACTTCTGGCAAAACATAACTGAAGTTAACTATGTAATTGTAAATCTCCTATCTCATAACTGTATAATGTTAAATAATTTGTAAGCACACATATCAGCATAAATTCCTATGCTGATAACAATAACAGATGATAATTCATTCAGCAGTAGATAGTGCATTCTGTTGTGACATTATTCCTAGGTCATTTAAAAGTAGAATGGAAGCCAGAGCCCAACTCCCAGTTTGGATTAGGGAGACAACTCCACTCTAATAACTCCAATGACATTACAGTGCTTTTTCAGCATCATTTTATTTCACGGTTGCTGTACACAGGCTGCAGCTTTGCAGCTTGCAGCCACACACACTAACAACAACAATATTGCAGGACCTAGTTCAGCTTTTAAGCCAGCGAGGCGTGATTGCAGATGCCGTGCAGGTGCATCCATCACCCCTGCAGCAGCACTGCGGACCACGCCTTGCCACACACCCTCTCTACTTTTAAGATTAGGCTTAAAAATGTTCTTTTTGATAAAATCATATAGTTAGGGATGATTCAGGTGAACATGAATCATCCCATGATGCACTGAGAGATTCTTTTTCACTCACTATGTGTTTATACACCACTCTGCATTTAGTCATTGGTTAATTAACCTCTGGCTCTCTTCCACAGCATGTCTTTGTCCTGTCTTCCGTCACTCTCCCCCAACCTGCCACGGCACATGGCCATCCATGAGCCTGGTTCTTCCTGTTGAAAGGGAGTTTTTCCTTCCTACTCTCACCAATTGCTTGCTCATAAGGGGTCAGTTGAGTGTTGGGTTTTTCTCTCTATCATTGTAGGGTCTTAACTTCACAATGTAAACCACCTTGAGATGAATGTTGTTGTGATTTGTGAAAATTGACTTAGCAGTATGACGTGTTCATGGTATTTTTAAGCTATACCAGGCTGTACAATTAACATACATGTGAAATAATGTTAGCAGAGTCATCTGCTTACATCATCCATCTGCAGCAGTCACATAACCAAGCTTTCTTCTTTTAACATCTTCTTTTTCAAAACTGGATGTCACCTTAACCAGTGTGAGCAAGGTCTGTGGTGTAGCAGCACACTTTGAGAAGGTGGTCTGGCACCTAGTCAGAAATCCAAATAAAGTCATTTCAGCATAGTTTAAAATGAGAAATGTTTAAATATATGAATAAAGACCTGCATATTTGTTTAAAATTTACTTATGCTCATGGCATTAATTTACCAATACAGACCAAGCCGTATTGGATTTATGCTCTTCATAAATCTTCCACTAAGCAGTATTTACATGTGTCGTTAGTGAGTAATGATAGAAAACTGTGCGAGGTCA
Source organism: Oreochromis aureus (assembly GCF_013358895.1). Taxonomy (NCBI): domain Eukaryota; kingdom Metazoa; phylum Chordata; class Actinopteri; order Cichliformes; family Cichlidae; genus Oreochromis; species Oreochromis aureus. The sequence goes on from NC_052957.1 coordinate 27,489,217, forward strand.
GTGGTGAAAAAGTGTAGTTATTAATCAGTGGACATAAAGCATGAATACAGTGAAGCCTATTTCACAGTCCCCCCTGCACACAACATATTTTATGTTGCTACATAGGAACCAGAATAGATGCATTAATTACCTTCTTAGGCTTTTTGTCTTTATGCGCCCACAACGCCAACTTTCCTCTCATTTGTCTTCAACACTCCCGATTCTGGCCCAGGTGAGTGTGTGTATGTGTGAGTGTTTTCTGTAAGTCGCAGGCTATTTAAAGCAACAGTTTGATGATTAACAGAGTTTCATGTGCTTTCAGTATACAGTATAGTGACAAATAGTGGTTTTAACAGCCAATTCTAACCTGATCCTTTTAGGCTTTTGAAATTTCCAAGCAGTGCTTTGAAGCAGCTCACCACTTCATAGGAAAAGAAATAGTGACGGGAGATTCCTGCCAACAAGCCCAGGTGTGTGTCATCTACCCCAATTCTGCCAAGTAAGGGAGATGTGTGTGAGTCACGACTGTGATGTGCGAGAGCATTAGTAACTCAATTTTCGTTGCCAGCAGTAGTTAGTTTGAAGTGCAGCTCTTTCAGCACTCTCAAGCCAACTTCTCCAGCAAAAATTAGATGAGGTTGAGGAGCTTCCTTATATGAGACCTGGTGTTCTTGTCGGTTCAGAAGATTTAATTTTTACATCCTTAAAAAGAACATTTAGAAGACTCAATGTACTGTTAAAAACTAAGTTTGAAAATCTTAAAGACATACACGCACATGAAGGGCCTGATTTGCTGAGTCAAAGCATTTTAACTGTATCAGCCGTGCATAAAACAAAATCACAGTTCATCAGCGCAGTATGTCTCGCTGTTTCCTTTGCCAAAGTATTTCTGTTTTAAATTCTCTTGGAGTCACCCGAGCAGCTGTTCCTCCATCTGATTCATGCAGGAATAATGAAGGTGGAAGAGCGGCACTTCTGTGTATGCCAAAGACCTGAATGTGGAATGCATCCTGGCTGAATCATGTCTCCTGACAGATGTCACCTCTTGAAAAACAAAAATCTGTCAGCACTACATCAACCAGAAGGCAAAACCGATGACGTTAAGCTTTACATTGGGACCAGATTTTTCTTTTCCTTTTGTCTTTTGTATCCTTGGGACTCCTTTGGGTCCTGAGGTCATGCTTTCAAAGCAGGATTATAATACTGTGTTAAAACCTAGGGACCATTGGCAGGAAGATCGGAGCAGATTTTTATGCAGAGAGAGAAAGCCTGACAAATTAAATATACCCCTTTCATAGCAGGCTTCTTGATTTTTCAAAGCAGTAAACGCGCAGGTGAAACCAATTTTGTTAATTATTCCATCAAGCGTCCCAGTGAGCCAGCATTTACAACACAGAAACCTGGAAGCAACCCAGCTCAAAGGAATGCAGTAATTTTAATGTCATTAGTATCACCTCTTCCTGCTGTGACAAATCGACAGTGCATTCCATTAACTGTACTACCATATTATTTACTGTGCCAGAAATGATTTAATGTGTCCCAACATTTAGTGTGTCAAATGTAGTATGCTAAAAACGCAGAATGTCCAACTACATTGGGTCATATTTTGTTGCAGCACGCCAGAGCACTTTTTATGCATTCTGCCCAAGTATCTTTTGCAACAGCTATATATCTAGTAGGGCTCAAAGTTAATGGTACAATGTTATGAAGTAGTGTGTCCTTACTTTACCAATACTGTTAGTACAGCAGTAATCTGGTACTCTAAACTCTGGAGCTGAAGTCTGTCGAATTTGAGCTTCAAAATGATTAATTCTCAAGTTCATGTTTGTTGGCAGACTAAAGGTTAGTTTAATTTTCATCACATTTAACTTAATTTAAATTTAACTAACTCAAACAAACAGCTGGAACAGTTAGAAGTACTATAGAGAAAAGTCAAAAATCATCTATAAAGAAAATAGCCTCTGTGATGTCATCTATTGTTTTCTGGGCTATTGTTTTAAATCAAAAGGCATCTTAGTCTTTTAAACAGACATCAAAAAGCATTTTGTAATATGTTATAGATTACTGTTCTAAAAGAAATACAAGTTACTTTTCTTTTCACCTTCGCATTACTCTGTAATATGTCCTGAAATGCACTGTCAGATAATAATCAGTTAACAGTATAAACCTCATGCTACAGTCACACACACTGGCACAAATCCCTGTACGACTGAGGACGCATTTTTATAGTGTTTCAATTTAAACACAGAGCCAACAACACAAAGGAAAGCTGAGAACCTGCCTAAAGAGACTGATGCATTCACCACACTGATTCAACAATACAAACATGTAGAAATGGAGGCCCAAATGCTAAAAACATTACTGCTTATCACTGCTACTTTTTCTTGTTCCACTGACTGCTGAGCTGAGGTCAGCATAGCCTCAGCTTTAACATCAGTCTTCCTCTTTTGTTAGCTTTGTGTTAGCATGCTGTCTGTGCAGATGCTTGCGAAGATGTTAGCAGTACAATGTGCGTGTTTCTGTCCTGGAAGCAGTTTGTGCTTTGCTCTTGTTCTTTCAGGCACTAAAAATAAAAGTAAGCAGTAGTTTTTTTCCTGAAATCGTCTGACTGTCCTGCAAGTAGAAGAGAAAGGCGCGTTTGCTGCTTTTTCCCAAAGAACCATTTTTCTCATATAATTTTATGACATTACACATTTTACATCGTGGCTGTAGCTCAGGAGGGAGGGCAGGTGATCTGTTGATCGAAAGGTTGGCGATTCAGTCCCTGGCTGCTCCAGGCTGTGGGCCAGATACTAACATTCATGATCCAATGCTTCTACCAGTGTGTGAATATTGATCAAAAACTGCTTAATGAGGCAAGCTCCATAAAGCGCTTTGAGTGCTCAGAATAGAAAAATGTAAGTGAAAATCTCTACAAGTAAATATATACAGTCCAAAATAAAAACACTCATTAGGCTACATTTAAAGACATGCAAGCAAGGAAAAGCATTTGTATTACATCAGACATTCATAAAACATTTTATCAGCATAGTGTGTTTAAATAGAAAAACAGATCTTTACTACTCCCCACCATAAGGTGGGAGGGCTAATGTGGCAAAAGCGGGCATGAAACCTGAAAAGATTTAATTTTACATGGTAAGTGTTCAGAATTGACTAAAGCAGACCTTAATATTACCTTAACTAAACTTTAATGTGTTTAATTCTATTTTACATTTATTTTTGACCACTTTAAGGACCTGTTGCCTGATTTGAGCCTAGTTCTGACTCTTGCCTCACAAGAGTAAAACGTAAATGTGAAATAATCGTTTTGCATCATTTAGCAAACATTTGTTTCAATTGTTGATGAAAACTTAGCTTTGCATTATGGCTGATGGATGTAAGTCTTTGATTGCTTCATTAATGGTTTATTGCTTATAGTTGTATGCTCCCACAAATATCTCAAACAGGTGGGCTAAACGTTGTACAGTTTATGTGCTGCAAACCAGACAGTGTTTGGAGGATCCCAAAACTTATTCCCATAACATGCCTTAATCCAGTAATTAACCTTGTAGCATTTTCTTTTCAGTTTGGGTCTTGTGATAAGGAAAATCACACAACACTTTGACATCTTTTCAACTTCTTCACCCCTTCTATCGCCCACCCATGAAGACCAAGACTCTCAGAGTCTCTGTCCCACCCGGGCAGCTGAAGCACACCACCGCACTTACACATGTTCTCACTCACGCAAAAAACATTTCTCCTTCACGCAAACTCCCACATAGATCCAAATCCTGTGTGCCAACCCCCGCCTCACCCTGACAAATGTGCCATATCAATGCTGAGAAGCAGGTCAAGCATTCTGTAAGTGCAGCAAAGTGAGATAATTACAACACAGACTGCTCACAGCTTCCTATTATAGCACGCGGCCCCATCCGCACCCAAAATGATACAGCCCCCTCCACCCACCACACACACACACACACACCACCCCACAACTTAAAACATCCTGTTTTGCAGAGGACAGTGGCCTCTGGTGCAAAAAGCTAAGTGGCAGAGGTGCTGAGCTCTTGTTTTTCTTTTTCCTTTTTTTCTTAGGATGGACAGGTCATGAAATGCTTAATCACAGACCAGTAAGTCAGTATGGCTAACGAGATGATCTCTCATTTTCCCTCCCTCTCCCCAATCCTTCTCCTTGATGTGATTTTTAGTGGGTATTAGGTCACCCAGGCAGTAAGGCTGGTCTAAAAAACATGCCAGCTTTCCAAATCACTCCCAATGACTGGTACCCATTCATCCACCGCCTACGCCTCCTAACTACGTCTTTGAGCATAAAGGATTAAGGTTTGAGTGTGAAGAGAGCATGACCAAGTGTACATGTGAACGAGTGCAAGTGATCATGTGTATGAGTAAGGAGGATGGAAGAAATAGGGAGAGGCAGCAAGCCTGAGGAAGGGTGACTAAGGGTTCATACACATAGACACTAAGCCTGACTTTGAGTTGTTTTTAACAAGGGCTTGTTGGGATTATCTGGTGCTCTCTTAAGAATAGCTGTGCACTGCTGACTCTAGTGTTATAGTACAACACCGCAGATTCTGCCGTGCACGGTGTGAACAGAAAAAACAATTCTGCAGAACAATCCTGTAATAAAAACTACCGAGTTTATTTAAATCATGATTGATTATGATCAAATTTAAAAAGCTATACCAAATATACCAGTTAAGGGTTTTCAGTGACTGAGCCTTTACACTGTGCTTCAGATCAGAAGCATCTTTTTTCTACATTTAAAGGGTTGCGCATTGTGAATCTGTGGCCTGAAACTGACTGTCAGTAAAGAGTTCTACTGTAAAATCCAGACAAAATTTATGACAAAAAGTGGCCTGTGGCCTGTATCAGTATTACATATGTACCTGCAAATTATTATGCCGTCATGTCCTGAAGCACAGTGCATACTTTAACAGAAACGTTCCTGCAAATTTGTCCACTTTCCACTAAAGGAAAGTCAAATTAGAGGGTTGTTGCTTTGATACAATCACAGAAGCAACTCTTCAGAACAGCTCTTAAGTAGAGCGATCTAAAAAACACAGCAGTGGCAGAAGTAGTACAGAGGGGTGCAAGGATAATACATAAAAGGGAAGATATGCCCACAGGTATGCATTTCAGTTTTAAAGGTCAGAGTCATGAAATACACCTTGTAAATATATGTCTTCATGTCTCCTAATGAGTATGAACTCTACAAATGCACAGATCAGCCCAAAGAATAAGGCTAAAGACTAATGTTTGTTGTCTGTAGTTCTGAGCAAAGTTTGTGGATCAGAGAAAATCCAAAATAAATTAAAACTTGTTTTTGTTTTTTTGGTCACAAAAGGTGTATCCTGTGCAATCATTCCACCCTGGAAAAAGGTCTGATGGGCTGGTCTTAGTATTTCAGAAACTACTGAGCTACTGGGATTTTCCCAATCTCTAGAGTTTGCAGAGAACGGTCTGCAAAAAAGAAAGAAAAAAAATCCAGTGGGCAACAGATCTCTTGGCAAAAATTGCATTGTTAATGTCAGAAGAGGGAGAATGGCAAGACTGCTTCAGGCTGATAGGGGAGCAACAGTAACTTAATAGCCAGGGTATGAAAAAGATCATCTCCAAATGCACAACAATGTTAAACCTCAAAATAAATGGGCTACAGCAGCAGAAGACAACACTTAGTGCCACTCCTGTTAGCTAAGAACAGGCTACAATTTGCATGGGCATACCAGAACTGGACAATAGAAGACTGGCAAGACATTACCTCGACTGATGAGTCTTGACTTCTGCAACAACATGTTAATGGCAGTATCAGAATCTGGTTTGACCCATCCTGCCTTGTATTAAAAGCTCAGGCTGGTGTTGGTATAATAGTGTGGGCAATATCCTCGGCATACTTTGGTCCCATTAGTACCAGTTGAGCATCATCTAAACACCACAGCTTGTCTTGATGCATGATCAATCATCCAGGTAAGTAAATCCCAAAAGGTTGATCCTGTTTATGTGGATGTAGCATTTTCAGTGGGAGAAACATTTCGTCACTCATCCAAGTGACTTGTTCAGTCTCAGCTGACTACAGCTTTCCCCAACCTTATAAACAGTACATTTGCACAATGACTGAAACTAGCCCACTGACAGAACAATTGTCTGTGAGGTCAGTACCTTCATCATTAATATCATTATACCTGAGTATTGTTGCTGACCATGTCTATCCCTTTATGACCACAGTGTGCACATATCCTGATGGTTTGCTTTTTTGTTGTTTTTTTCCTGGTTATTCAGCATATATCTAACTACTTATGAAACAGTTAGTAATGCTAGATTAAAAGGGAGAAGTCAAATGTTCCCGCAGTAGCTTAGACGATGACCTTAAAAGGTTGCTACTGAAAAGGCTGTTTGGCCCAAAGTCTCTGTGAGCTGTCAATTGGAAATCTGTAAGCGATGGATATAATGGGTCCATTCTGAGAGTATTGTGAACAAATATGAAACACTCCCCACCCCCTGTATCATCATTATGTGAATTTCTGCGGTCACTACACATAAAAAAGAGCAGCCCTGTTTCTGTTTGTTTCAGCTGACCTGAATCTAATTGTAACAACTATATTCAGGCATATATCTGCCAGTCAAAAACAGAAATGGACTTTGTCAAGGCCAAAAAACATTATGCACATTTAAAAAACATTAGTGCATATCAAAATACATAAAGCAGTATAACCTTTCAATAATTAAAGCATATCTCTTGGAGTATTATTCTACCTAATGGGATAGCAGGTCTTTGAGGATGAGCAAAACAAAGATAGTCCAGACAGGAGGTTCAAAAATTGATTTTAATGAAGCGACTGTCATTTGGCATCTCTACCCAAAATACACTCTAGATTGCTTTTAACATCAGGGTATTGTAACGCCCTTCTTGCGCTGCTTTCTGACCAAGTGGCCTGCGGGAGTCAACCACTTAAAATCAATATATGACCAAGTGGCCCTGTGCCACTTAATGTCTACTATGAATCTCCTTGTTTTGTTTTCTTTTTTTACTCAGTTTTCAGGACCCAGGACCCAAGGGAGGGGTGGGTGGAAATGAATGGTTCAGTGGGGCTTCCTCAAAGATTAAAAAAAGATAAGAGGTTCCTCGGTGAAAAAAAATCTATGACACTTCCTTACAAACATCTATATGCCAGATTACTGCATCAAGATCAATGGTTTTGTTTGTTTCAACCGATTTCCCAAAGCCGACTGACTTTTAAAATACACGTTCTGAGTCCAGTAATATCAATACTCTGACCCGGGTTACCCTTAGAATGAAAGACACAAACAGGATGGGGTGGTTTGTGTTTTCTTTTAATAAGACCTTTGAAGTACACACAAATCGACTGCTTTCTATAGACATCATCTTCTGTCGCATGAAGTGACCCACAATAACCGATTTGGGAAATAGCCGAATAACAACAATAAAGTGAGCTGATGGTTGTTCAAGGCTTGTTTGAGGCATCTCGCTAGAGCTAATAAGACAGCAAAGCTTAATTAAGAGCATCATTAATGAGTGAGTGATTTGATAAGGTTTTGGGGGTGCAGAAGGGTTATTGTTCCTAAAGAAACACGAGGAAAATCACCCGAGGACGGGAAGTGACCCACATTTAGGAAGAGGAGCGATGGGGGGACAACCCCCATTCCCCTATCTGGCACCCCTACATCCTCCCCTGGGCAGCCTGCTGATTGGTTCATTACTTGCGGTAAACACAGTTACAACCCCCCGCCACAGTACATACACATATATGCACATATAGCCGTCCCTGCCCCCTTCCAGTCTGCCTATTATCATCCTGACCGATGTTCAGATTCCTTCAGTCCTCAAATCAGACTCATCATATTCTCTTCATCGATTCAAAGTGCAGAAAGGTAGTTTGGTAGAAAGTTTTGAAAACCTGCTTGCAGACAAAGAAACAATGTAAAACAAAAACAAAAAAAGATTCTTTCAAAGAAAAAGAGATTTCATTTTTCTGTGGTCACTCTTGTAAAATGAAAGAAAATGATGAAGTACAAATAACTTTGCAAAGAAATGCAGAGTTACTATAAACACTGACCATTAAAAATGCTATTTCTTTCTTTTCTAAAGTCACTATGTCAGATGCACTTGTAGTGTTACACATCCTTGAGCCAGTGTGTTAACTGATCTTGGATCTTGGATATTCTCCTGTCTCCTAACTATTAGGAGGCAGGTGTTTTTATATCCCTGCAGGCGTTGCGACACCTCAAAGGTGATCTGCTTTGACTTGAGATCAAAGCTAGGAGATGCATTAATTCAGACACTTACAGAGGTGGGAGTTATGCTAATAAAAAGCATGTATTTCAGGTTGTTGTTTGGAGGTGAATCCTGCCAGCTCGTGATGAAAAGTCCCTCTTCATGCGCTGCCATTTTATTCCCCCCTTAAGGGACTTGGAAGGATACTCTCTGAAGGTTACGTTTTGGCAGTGTTGCATACCAGATGATTTACCTTTACCATCTGATGTCTCTCCCTCTCTGCTCTCCGCTGCCTTGTCACTCCCAGTTACTGATGCTTCACTGAGTAGCTTGCCATTGTCCTCGGGCAGCGGTGCTGCTGGCAGCTGTGCTCAGATGGAAGAAGGGGCAACGTGCTGCCATTAGAATTGCCGTGGAGACTTCAAAATCAGTTCAAGAGAAAACAAAAGAATACATAATACAGCAAATAAGAGCAATGCATATTGTGAGAGAAAACGCAAAAGAGATGGGTGAGAAATCCAAAACACTAAAAACAAAATTATACAGATTCATATTATTCCAACTTACGCAGTTTGTACATTCAGACTTATCAAACACATCTGAGCTTCCAGTGGGTATTTAAGCATTTTTCAAAACATCCATACACACCAGAGATGGGAGATGATGAGGTAACTTCACCAAGAAAGACAGGACAGGAGAGGAAGAATAGAGTCTGCCCAGTGACATTTGATAAACCAGAAATTTTAAGCCCACATGTAATTAATTCATATTATTCTAATATAACATTATTATTATTTTTTGCTTTACCAGAGTGAAGACGCTAAATCAGTACAATTTTTTAACACAAGCATTTGTCCTTATAATTAAGTGAAAAATCTCCCCGATGTTGCCACCTATGACACACACTTACCTGTAATGCTTAACCTAGAGGGATGACTAAAGGGATAAGAGCAGATCTATGGAGATATTCACAAGGGTGAAATGCAAATGGTCACTCCATAATCAGTCTTTTTAAATTACTTTAGATAAGAAGAAGAAAGAACGTCAAAGAGTGTAAGAATATATTTTTCCAACTCGTCCGATACGGGTCTGCCTTAATCTTTGGTGCCCCCAAGTGTTCACAAAAAAGTGTACAAAATCAGGACTCAATTTTTCAGCCTTATTGCCTCAAATTGTATGTCTAAGGTTTATATTTCAGTAGTTGCTGATTAAATAGCCAATGGGTGAATTCGATCTCTATTTTCTCAGCTATGGTTTAGATTTGATTTCACAAAATTATACAGTTTTTATAAATATTTACTTAATCAACTTTTTCAGTGGTTTTCCCAGCATCTATATGTGAACTTGTAAGGTAATTTTGACTCAGGCTTGGAACAATAAGGGTTAAGTAGATCGTTTTACAAAAATTTGGCAGGAAGTTTGGCACTAGGTTTGTTTTACTGCTAATGATTTGAAGAAAATTGAGGTTTCAGCTATTTAGCAATTACTTTTGGCTATCTATTGGAGCGTTTTTGCTTCTTTGTAATTGGTTTTTATTATTATTATTAATTTATATTTACACTATATGACTCTAAAAGGTGACTGCTTGTCTTGTATAATGGATATTGATGCAACAGAGCATTAAAGCAATGCAGTAAATTAATAACGGTTCTGTAATTAAAATTGTTTCATCACTCAATGACTCAATGAACATGTCTGGGCAGTAAACGCATCTGCACCGTCACGTGACAAAGAAAAACTGGAGAACCTTCTCGATAAATCAGTTCAGGGAAGGCAGTTCAACAAGGATGGACAGAGGCGAAAGCCACAGCGATGCAATTTGCAAGTTATGTGGGGAGGCCTTCACGCTTCCTGGTAGGGGTTTTAAAATGTTTTTCTTACACTTTAACACGCCGTTATACCGTCTTACATGACGGTATAACTTATTTCTGTTCGCTAGCTAGAAGCGGTATCAGTTAGCTAAGTTAGCTAATTATGCAAATGTGTTCATATCAAACTTTGCCGAAAACAGCTAACTGCAAACTTATGAATTTTTCAGAATGTGTATTCTTCTGTCATGTCAATTTTAGTTCTTCTAAGGAAGACAGAACTAAAATTGAAGAACTAAAATTGTCAAGTATATTGACCGAGCCCATAAAAATGTTTTAATTGGGACAAGAGAAAAACATGTCTCAAATTTTAAATTTTAATAAGTTAAAGTTCGTAGTTACGTTTTCCATATGGCGCTATAAAAACCGGTATAGAAACCGGTACAGAAACACCTTTCAAATATGCTATGACTGTTGGTGTTGCATAGCTTGTCCACCAGATGGCACTTTGCAATCCTGTTGGCAATATTTCATTACTGTAATGGTCATCTCCCCTTAATAAGGTGGGGCAAGCTCAATGAAACTTTGCACGAACATCGTCACACATACAGCTTCTATGTTTTTAAAAAACAGTATTATTATACATAACAATTCGTTTGATTGCATATGCAATGCGATGTTTCACTCTCCATTTGCTGTTGTTTCACGTGTCATAATCGACCGACGTTGCCCATAAATAACTTCACCGTCACCAAAATTTGTTCGATCTTTGTTGAAAAGGGCCACACTAGTTGTTGTACTAGTGTAATGTCACAAGTACAACAACCTGCTGAGCAGAGCTGACAGAAAAAGAAAATTAGCTGATATATCAGATTTTTAAATATATTTCGGTACCTGTCTTAGTCGATCACACGTAGTTTGTCAAAATTGGTATTACTCCCAGATCAAGTTACAAGTGTTTGTGTGTCCTAGCCAGGCCTTTTCCCCCTCCCCTTAGTGATCAGACATATCATACAGGAATTTGTACATACATGGGCACAGAATAGTTCTAAATGAAGAATGAAGGATATTCTTGCTTCATTTAGATCAGTACAAAGTTTTAGGTCATAAATCAGCTGCAGTTGTCCATATTTAACCTCTGGATTAGTTGCATGTCATTTAGCTAAATGTTGTCTTAAAAAACTTAACTACAATGTTTCCTGTTTCATTAATTTTTGAAGTACTGTGTCCAGAACAACTAAGCTTAATTTGGGTAAATTACAGACTAATGTATTCAACCAGTGATAACATTTTGTTATGATAAGATATGTATGTCTGTATTTTGATAATATGTTTTTAAGATCAAAGTTCAAGGGAACAAAACAAAGTTTATCCTCTTTTTTTTCAGAGGATGATATCCCTGGCAATCTCCCTCATGTGCTTGTATGTGGCCACATCTATTGCACATTTTGCCTGCAGTCTCTTGAATGTGACAGTGTCATCAGATGCCCGGAGTGTGAGGTAAAAATTGTCTTTCCATTCAGCAGAGACCACAACTCAGTTGTTGACAGTAGCAAATTTAAAAGGATCACTTTCATCATAGTGGCTTATTAATTTGTAAAGCACTTCACGTATAAATGTGAAATGATTAGTTTGTCTTTCCTTAAGGGTAGGTGTAGATGTGCAAGAAATGCAAGAAACACATGGCTGTTGTCTGTTTAAGGTCACTGGATATTTTAGTAGTTTTACATAACACACATTATGTTCGAACAGACCGAAAGTAGCTTTTTCTTTAATTTTTTTCAAGGTAAATCAGCAAAAGTTGCTATTGATGTGGTTTTGCATCAAAGTTTTTCATTGCAGAAAAAGTCAAAGGGTGATTGTAAGCTATCAAATTGATCCTCCCTGCAGGTTGAGACCACTCTTCCCGAAGGGCGAGTGTATGGTCTACAGGAAGACAGCAGAATCATAGGCCTTATCTACACTACTAAAATGAATAAGATGAAAAGGTAACATGCATCTCTGACTATTGAGCTAACCCACTTCTGTATCAGAAGTTAAATGATAGATTAGATTAGATTAGATTAGATGAAACTTTATTAATCCCTCGGGTGGGTTCCCTTTCGGGAAATTCAGTGCTGTTAAGAACTTTGCCTCCTCTGCATGTAATGAATGTGCCATAGATTTTACAGTATCATTAGAGAGTCTTTATTCTCCCCCTAAAGGGAGGGAGTATGTTGTCAGTTCAATTTGTTTGTCTGGTTGTTAGTAGCCTAGCACCCACGGTTTTCAGGATATTGTTTTCACATTTTGCGTGATGGTAGATACCAATACCAGTTCAAGCTGATTTATTTCGGTGAAAATCAGGTGAAAGGCACACCAAATGTGAAAATCAGTAAAAACTTTATATTACCCACAGTTTTTAATGGATCATCTTCAAATTTCACACCAATGTACTAGGCCTTAGGTGACATAAGGACCTAGGTTGGCTAAGTGTTTGATAGAAGAAACTATATTGAGTAATATACTGTGTTATATGACACGGCATGGAGATAGCTGTACAACACTTTTTTTTTTTTCAATACAATGTCACAATGATGCTGTAAAAGGCAACACTGAAAAACAACATCATAAAATATGAAGTTGAGCTCTCTGCGTACTCTTGTTATGATAAATTTTCTGGTATTTCTCTTCTTAAACCTCAGATTTGACAAATCAAAGAACCGCAAAAAGAACAAGGCATCACCATCCACAGGCACTCATGTCAGCTCTGATATGGAGCAGGTAAGTTTGGGTGAGGTTAGTAGTGGGGAATGAAAGTTGTTTTCACACCACTTGTTGTTAATGTCAAACATGTCTGTAAATTTTAAAATTACTTAGCACACTGCATTAACACATTGACTGTGACGTACATATTTATTCCAGCATGTTATGTGAGATGACTTTTAAGCATAGCACTACACGTTTCTTTCTCAGGTTATTGACATAAATGTTTGACTTATTCTCAGTAGTACATTCTTTTAGTACTAACCACGAATGATTGGCAAATATTTAATAATTGTTGAAGTAAGATTTCTGATGCTGTTTTTTCTAGGCAGCTGATATTGAGAAGTTTCAGAAGACTGTAGATGAGGCATTGGCTCAGGCTGCAGAAACTGTTGCCCAGCTTGTGCACATCCATGAGGTAAAAGCTGCACTCCATACTTGTCTTTTTAAAAGTGGAAGCTGTCTTAAATGAAAACATCCAAAAATCCCTTTCTCATATACCACACCTGAAACTCATTTCATAGTTGACAGTTGCAACAGACTCCCCTCCCCCCACCCCCCCACCCCCAAAAAGAAAAAAACAAATGTAACGTTTAAAAGCTCAAAACTGATAGAGCAAATCATAACTAATAAGGTTTATTAGCAATAGGTCCTTAACATTGATTTTGTGGGTTAAGTGTTGCTCCCTAGTCTTTGAATGATGACATAGGCAAATTGTGTTTTTTATCTTTTATACGCCGCCTTTATATTTTAACAGTGTCGTACAAAAAGATAAAAACAACCTGAACACATGTTGTAGAATATTATCACTAACTGTTTATTTTATTTAACATAACATGAATTATAATACAAAAAGTGTTCTTGGAGACTGTTGTTGGATTTGCAAATAAATGTTTTTCATTTGTGCAGACACTGACGACTGGTCTGGAAGAGCAAGTGAAGAGAGAGGTAGCTCGGCTGGAGATGGAGATCAAGCAAGCTGCAGACAAGGCTTCACATGCTGTTCAAAACTGGTATGGTCTCAAAATGTAGTTCAGTAGAAAGGCTTTCTAATGATATCCTGTGTTCACCTTTGGACAAGTTGTTTATCAGAGTTTCTTAAGAGCTTGAAGAGAAGGGGACTGGACTTCTTTAAAAATAAATTTTTTTTGTTGTTGTTTTTTTGAAGGTTTTTCATCCAAGAAACTTCTTTAGTTTTATAATCAAAAGGTAGAGTGTACCAGATATTAAAATCTTATTTGGGGTTGTCCTTTAGGAAATGATTGTTGCATTGTCACATTGGCCAAGGTGTAAAAAAAGGTGTGGGTCACTACCACTAGAGGTTTCAGACAAAACCACTGAGAAGACCTTCTCCCACTCTGTCATGTGACCTATTGAGGTTGCCTGACACAAGGTGCAGGTTGGGGTTTAGATGGGGTCGGGAGTTTTTGTCTGTGGTTTATCGGATGATATGAAACTAACAATAGTAGATGGGTTCTTTTTTGTTTTTTTTGTTGTTGTTTTTACTTGCTTTAAATTGTTTCTTCTTTTAAAATCAAATAGGAACTGTTATGAAGTAAAACAGCTGAATTGCTCCCCTCTCCCCAAAACAGGAAAGACGCACAGATGAGCCAGCTGACAAAACTGGAGACAAAATTCTCATCCAGCCAAGCAGCAGTGTGCCACATCCAGGAGCGAATAAAGGCATTGGAGATTGCCATGCAGATGGCCAGAAAAGTCCGCTGTGTCCCCTTTTTGGAGCAGTACTGCATACTAGATAAGGTGTTTGTTATTCTTACATACATCCTGACAGATTCCTCCTCATACAGTATATGTCAAATTCTGTAAAATTTGTAACAAATTGATGTGACTTCACCTGCTGCTTTGATAATTTATAGCAAAGAAGACAATATAGTGAATTCTGAAATATGCTGCTTCTCTGTGAATAATAGGTATTAGAGACACTGCAGGCTCCTGTGGATGACCAGTTGATTGATATGAAATGCATTACCATGGGGACTGGAATGAGGTTTGTTATTGTTTGGTTTGTAGGGGAAATATATATAGAACACTTTATACATGAAACAAGTTCTTTACTGTCTTCCCAATAGTATATTAACATATTAAAATAGTAACAATAATGTGTGCGGGAAAGTGCGGGAGTCTGAGTGCATGAGTGATATACTTTTATTTCTACATATTTTAAAACTGGGATATCTATGTGTTGTAGCTGTGTTTTCCAGTTAGAGTGTCTGAATGGGAATTTAGCATTGTCCTTGAAGATGGAAGTCAGCGACCCAAAAGAGTGAGTGTTTAATTTATCCCTTATAGATTTCCCCTTGTATTCATTATTCCCTTTCAAGTGATTTAAGATTTGTCTTACCTTTTTTGTTTGTTTGAGCAGTTAAGAAAAGTATTGTGCGATAGACTTCTATATGCAGAATATGCATTAATTGCAGCTAATGGTCTTGTACTAACTAACTTGTACTTTACCATACAATACTGTGCAAGTCTTAAGTCACCCTTCATTTTTTAAAAATATTTTTATAAGGAAAAAATGGGGAAATGGTTGCAGAGATTTATTAAGATGTGCAAATACAGTAAGGCCAAAACTGAGTTCCTACAATTTTAACGAGTTTGAAAGTCAACATTTGGTTCGACCCCCTTTGTTCTTTGACACTGCCTAAGCTATTCTAGGCAGCTTTCTGGTTATACCTTTAAGTAGTCTTCAGGAATAGTTCTTCGGGCTTCTGGAAAGACATCCAAAGCTCTTCTTTGGATGTTGGCTGCCTTACTTCCACTTTCTGTCAATTCTGCCTCTGGTGAGGCCAAATTCATGACTCATTCGTGGTGGGCTGAAAGGTATTCTTTTCCGCACTGGCAATGTGTTTAGGGTCATTGTTGTGCTGATAAATGCCAATCAGAAGCTTTCCCAATGGTATTACGTGATGGTGGCATTTATAATAGACCTGTTGCCGCTGATTTTCTGTTTTTTAGGACTTCCCTTGTTATCTTTGGCATTTCTTTTCATAGATTCAGTTAAAGAAATAAGTAAGTAAGTAAGAAAGTAAGTAAGATAACCTTTATTAGTCCCACATGTGGGAAATTTGTTTTGTCACAGCAGGAAGTGGACAGTGCAAAAGTTATGAAGCAAAAATTAGAATAAAATAAAATAAGAATAAATACAGTACACAACTGTACAGAATAGAATAAAATAAAATAAAATATACAGTAGAATAAAATAGAATAAAATATACAATAAGATAAAAATAGAATACAAATGCTATATACAACTGAGTAAAAAATACAACGATGCCAGAAAGGATTATTGCACTTAGTGTTGTGCACATGTGTGTTTTGATCAGTTAAAGTCTTTGTTGTGAGTCTGACAGCAGTGGGAGGAAAGACCTGCGAAATCTCTCCGTCCCACACCGTGGTGCATGAGTCTCCCACTGAAGGAGCTGCTCAGTGCTGTCACAGTCTCATGCATGGGGTGGGAGATGTTGTCCAACAGGGATGACAGCTTAGCCGCCATTCTCCTGTCACTCACCACCTCCACTGGGTCCAGAGGGCATCCTCTGGACCCCCAAAGAAATATACAATTATTCAACAGGTAATTCCCTAAAGATACAACTTCAAATCGGTTCTTTGCTAACTGCTATCTGTTATGTATGGACACAACACTGGTTCACCTCTCTTTAGTTAGGTGCTTTTTTTTTTTCTTTCTTTTTTTCTTAGGTTTAATGTTAAGTTGCTCAACAAGCAAAAAACTTACCCTGAAAATGGGCAAGTAGAAGGACTGGGCTGAAAATAAGCAAAGAGTGGACAATGTTCAAAGAAAACCTGTGAAAAACCTCCAGAAAGCCTGGAGAACTACTGCTGAATACTTAAAAACCTACCTGAAAATCTGGCTGTTTGAAAGCAAAGCATTACTGTAGTAATGCTCTGTGAGTTTTATTTGCGGCACAATGTATTATTAAAGGGATGGTAGTGTTCTGCTATAGGATTGTGTTGAAATACATGGTTGTTCTGTTGTAAAAGCCCTTTGATGTAACTGTTGTTGTGATTTGGGTGCAATATAAATAGAATTTATATGGCATTAAAACATGTACACATTGTGGTTATACATATGTAAGTACACATATGTATTGAAATATGGGCAAAAGAAGATTCAATAGAGATTCATTAATTTTCAGTGCACTGCTGGTGCCATCTGTATTGCTTTTAATTTTTGAAGGCATCTTAACTTGTGACATTTGTTGTAGCCTGGCTCAGTCCCCACCCAAAAGCTACCAGCCAGGCAGGTTTGGCAGAAAGTCTCACTTGAAACGTCCAGATGGCAGAAACAGCAGCTGTATTCCACGCAGTGACAAAATCCACACCCCACCAAAGCAGCGCCAGCAGGATCCAAGAGCTAACAGTCCATCATCACGAGGCTCCTCTCCAAGCCCAAGATCTCGTCACAGGTTCAACCTTTCTCGCCATACCTCAGCTTCAGACCTTGAAAGCCCAGATGTGATTATTGAGGACTTTTTAGATGAGGGACAAGGTGTGTTGCTTTGTTGTTAGTACATTCTTTACATTGATTTTCTTAAATGATGTTTGAGCCAAATAGAATCTTAAAATAGAGGCAGAAGAGAAGCTTTAATCTATTTTGAAATGTTTCCTGTAGCCCTGCCTCCAACTGGGCCTGAACTGGCCAGTGACAAACTAAGAATTAACAGGAGAAGAAAACATCAGTTCTCTGCTACTAAGAGAAGTGGTAAGGAATTGTTATATAGTGTTATATCGTTATAAAGATAAAGTCAACATAAGTAGATCAATAAGCATAATGTCAACCAGCAAAAAACAGTTGTCCTACCACACATCATTTAAAATTAACTGGTTTACATGCTCTAAATAAGACAAACCATTTGTTTACACCATCTCTTGTTGTTTCCCGTTTTTAGCAGTCACACAGTGGGTGGTGGTAACCCACATTGTGAATCCAAGTCAGTTCTATGTCCAGTCTGTGGCTGAGAGGAGAGAAAGTGAGATCCTTTCGGACAAAATCAACCAACTCTGCAGTGGAGATGGTTGCAGCTTCACTGTAAAGGACACAGTGGAAACAGGTTTGTGTATGTGTGTGTGTACTTCGGTTTGTGTGAAAATTTTACATTTCAGTTTAAATCAATCAATCAATCAATCAGTCTTTATTTATAAAGCACTTTTCATACAGCAGTGTAGCACAAAGTGCTTTACATGGTTAAAAGCAGCCCACCCCACCCCGCCCTCCAACTCACTCCCCACACTCTCTCTAAATCCAGACTGAAATATCTCCAGGATCTGTCTATCATTCAAAAATTCATTAATCTGAGTAAAAACAAGTTTTTCTAAAATTTTACTTAAAAATGGTAAGTTGGATACAGGTCTGTAGTTATTAAAATCATTACAATCCAAATTGCTCTTCTTCAGAAGGGCCTCACCACCGCCGCTTTTAAAGGCAGCAGGAAGACACCCAACTGAAGAAAGCAATTCATCATGTATAAAAGCTCAGCTTCAAGAAATCCATAAAGTGTTTTAAAAAGTGAAGAGGGGATTGGATCTAAAAGACATGTGGTGGGTCTCACTGTGGAGAAAACTTTCTTAAGGTTCTCAGCATTAACCAGGACAAAGCTGTCCAGTGTCTCCTCAGGTACAATCGAGCCCTCAGATGTGTTTAAAATCATATCACGAGAAGATAAAATATCACATCTGATGGCGCTGATTTGTTCCCTGAAGTGGTCTCCAAACTGCTCACAGAGTGAGTCTGTGGGGGTTCTTTGGGAGCTGTTAAAATCAGGGTTAAATAAACATATTCCGCATTTGAGCTGTGCTATATTATAGCGTTTGTAATAATAGCAGTATAAATTTTTTACACGATATAAGAATGTCATATTGTTTTTCTATCACAATGCCATTTTACGTGCCTTAGTGCAAACAACAATATAAGCTCAGACAGTAGTGTGGAGCTTATATAGGAGAGAGCAGCGTGTCAGGATTTATGAAGTGAATGGATCATGAGAATACTTTTAATCAAAGCTAGATAATGTAAATTGTTCCGTAAACTGTTAATGAGTTAAGGTAACAAAGTGGCATTGAATTTAATTGTGCTTCCTTGGGAGATATTTGTACTATAAGAATAAAAATGACTTGACAGTTAATGCAAAGGGGATATTCAATAATTTAGCAATTTTGTAATTTGTGAACTAATTGCTATTGGTTTGATATTGGGTGGAGAAAAATTACAAATCATTTTATTATACTCTCACCCTGCCAGGAGAGTGAACAGCTGGGAGAAAATTTGAGAACGAGGCAACATTGGATTTTCAAATTGGTACCATTAGTGCATCTATTAAAAATCTTGGATGAGTTCAAATCTCAGTTAGTTCGACCTCATGGTCAGAGGTCATCTGCATGTGATAACTCAAGGAAGTCACCTAGGATTTTCAAATTTATGCCATCAATGCACCTACTAGTAGGCGGAGGGGTTGCACTGGCAGCTTTCAATATTTTTTATCTTGCTTCCTTGTTCCCTTTTTGATTATGCTTGAGTTTTCCATATACTGAGAATGCATCAAGCCATAATTTTAATTCAGAATGGCTATAGACATCGTCGTGTTTGATTGTTTTCTTTGATTTACTGTTTCTCTGCAGAATCCTTGATCTTTGTAAAGTGGAACGAGGGCCACTGGTGTCGGGCTAGAGTGGTCGAAGTCTTGCAGAAAGGCTCTTTAGAGCCTGTGAAAACCTGTGCAGTCACCCAGCTGGCTAGTATACGAGTTTTCTTCCTTGATCATGGACTCACAAAAAGCATCACCATAAATAGGTACACACACACACACACACACACACACACACACAAATGCACTGCAGTAAACCATAAACCCCAATTCCCCCAAGAATTTGGGACATTGTATAAGATTATTTTGACTCTGTGTGCTGTTCATTTCTTTTTCATCAGAGAGGTGGCACATAAGTATACTATGTTTGAAGTTTTCTGTTCTGAGCTTTAGTTAATTCTGTATTGTTTGGATGAATTTACCAGTGAAGACGGGGCTACTGAGGCTTCACTGAGTGCTGTGAACAACCAGCTGAGAAAAGTGGGTAGAGCCATAAAAATGGACTTGGCTCACTTTGCCCCAATGGTCGTCAGATGTTCACTCAAGGACCTGGTGCCTTATGATGTGGTAAGACTGCCGAAATGTATAGACAGATATAGAATTTGTATTTTGAAGAATATTTTCTTGGAAGGTGGATATAGTAAAAGCTCCTTTTTTTTTTTTTTTTTTTTTTTTTTAAGTTTCGCGTGCCAGTATTTCAGAAGTCACAAGAAAGAACCTAAATATGCTTTCTTTATGATGCTTTGATTTCTAATGAAGGAAAACAGTGAGTTTTCATTATTAAAAGTTCTGTTCCCAGTGAAAGATGATACTGGTTTTTCATTGCTTCTTGAAATGTTAGTTGTATTTTTATTGTGGATAAATAGTGTGTGTGTGTGTGTGTGTGTGTGTGTGTGTGTGTGTGTGTGTGTGTGTGTGTGTGTGTGTGTGTGTGTGTGTGTGTACAGACAAAGGGCTGGAGTAAAGAGGCACAGGTTGAATTCCGCAATGTGGTTGGCTCTGCAGCAGTGGAGATGCGGCCTTTGGGTCAGGACCGAGAGTCTTTGTTGGTAGACCTGCGAAAAGCTCCCATGGAACAGTTCAGCTCCAGTGTATTCATCTCTATCAGAGAGTATCTTGTTT
The DNA here is from genome assembly GCF_013358895.1 of Oreochromis aureus. Lineage (NCBI taxonomy): Eukaryota > Metazoa > Chordata > Actinopteri > Cichliformes > Cichlidae > Oreochromis > Oreochromis aureus. Next base: position 27,509,721 of record NC_052957.1, read on the forward strand.
TCATTGAAGTAGCCAGGTACCCATAAATGTCCAAATAACCCAAACCCATAATAATTCAATCTTATTCATTAGGACTGAATAAAAATTTATTTTGAAGGTCTGTCACCAAAATGGCCTAAACTTGACTATGTTTCCTCCAAAACTGCTCATAGGTTTTATTCTCCAGTGACACTGAGCAGGAAGCCTCTGCTGTACTACCCTCCTGTATATCCCAAGATTAACAGCGAGATCAGTGCTATGGTGTCCCATATCAACAACCCTGCTAACTTCTACATCAACCTGGTACTACACATGAACATGAATAAATATGTAATATCCTCCAACTAATGTCAGATGCCAGCAATAGAATAATAATAAAAAATACACAAATTGCATTGCGGCAAACAAAAAATAATATATATTGCTAAGATACTGCGCAGGACCCTCAAGCTCCCAGGCCTCTGGTAGAGGACCCGAGCTTGAAGGATAAACCACCCGCAGGGGCGTGCTGGGTGTTTTTTGTTTTGTTTTTTTTGTTTTTTGTTGGGGTTTTTTTATATATAAATAAAAAAAGAGAGAGAGAGAGACAGCGTTTTGAATTTTTCCCACACTTATTGGTTAACTGAATCTATCTTCCAACATCGCCACCAGGTTGACAACATGGAGTTCATGTTGCTCTCAGCCAAGCTTCAAGAGTTCTACAATGATCTTGCATTGCTTGAAGAAGACAAGCTCAGCATCTACTGCCCTGTGATTGGACAATCCTGTGTTGCCCGTTTAGATGATAAGCTGTGGTACAGAGCTCAGGTGATGGGTAAGTGTGTGGGTGAGCATGTCAAGGTTTGAATAAATGTATTTACCTGTTTACCATACCTATTATTTAGCACTTCTTCTTGGTCTGATATAATAATATAGTAGGAAGTAGTAATTTTCCCAATATCTCATTTGATATTACTGTGTTGCTTCCACAGTCCACCTGCTACATTGCAGGTTGCATTAGCACGCAGTTGGCAAGAGAAGAGAGAGACCAATAAGTTTATGTCCCTCTTCTCAGCTGTACAAGCAAAACGGCAGAAAATCATGCTAAACCCGGTCCCACACAGCATTAAATTATTTGGGCTTTTGTAATCTGTAATTAGTGGATATAAGTGTTTGAAAAGCAGCTGAACAGGTAAAATGGTGCTAAATCTACATTTTCTATTTTTCATAATTTGTTAAACAGCTGCATAGTTAAAACATGCACTGTTACAAGTTTAAAATGACAACTGATTGTTAATCAGAAACACTGGTTTAACAGCAGCAGCATTTTTGTTAGCAAAAAAAAAAAATTCCCTGGTGCTCATCCTCGACTGGGGTTAATTTAGGCTAGGTTAAAACTTTGGAACTGTTCAGTTGAGGCAGTAAGCATGTGGCTTTGTTAAAACAGCAGAAACATTTACAGAAAATGATTACAAATGTGCATACTACCAGTTAAGGCTGTTGAGGTTGTGGGTTTTCATTTTAGGCTGTTGGTATTGGGGTTTGCCATGTAACGTCATGCAAAAATGACTCAAGATTTATCTCACATTGGATGTGATCTAAGCATCGGTTGCTAAGGGAAAATGGCTGGCAGTGGTTTCTGGCTCTTGCTGACGCAAATTAGTTACATAGAAAATGCTGCACCAAAGACTTGTGATTCTTTGGTTGTTAGGTAATTTTTCAGGCTGCAGATACTCGTTATCGACTAGCAGAGCCATGGTTTTCTCATGAAGATATTTCTTCATACATATTTTTTTTTTTTTTTCACCTAATCTTCAACCTTCTCTTAAACCTTTGTTCAGCAAAACCAATTTTTTTTGCTGTACACTAATGTAGCTGTTTGTCTGTGTGCGTCTGTATAGGGCATCCAGGGGGAAGAAACGTGGAGGTACAGTTTGTTGACTTTGGCAACAGGAAAATCTTGTCAGTCAGCGACTTGAGGAAGATCAAAGATGAGTTCTTTGCCCTTCCTGCGAAGGTGAGAGCACAGAATTTTATGTATTTTTTTTTTTATTATTCTTCATAATCGGAATTTATTGCATGTAAACAGAACCTACAGTATCTACAGGTAAGTAATATACCTAAAGATCATCCAGTAAAATGTGTTCATTTCTGGCTCCAGTTCAGTTCAATTAAAATGGTCCAACATGAGGGTGTGTGCTCATTCCTTGATAAGGTTGAAAGTTGTCAGTGTTTCCCACATATAGACTTTAGTTGGGTGGGCTGGTCTGGTGTATTTGCCACCTTATTTTGGCATTTTCTTTAATATTTTATCATAAAATGAAAATGTACGTGTATTTGTTTATATTGTGTCAAAATTTTGAATAGCGTTGGTTTAAGTCAACAGGAAATGACTCTTCCTGTGTGCAGGCAATCCACTGCTGTTTGTCTGATGTGATTCCTGTGGATGGAGAGTCTTGGACCGATGCGTGTACTAACAGATTCATCAGCCTAGCCAACCAAAAACTGGTTACTATTATAGCTACAGGTACTGTTAATTGAAGTGTAAAACATAAGTTCCACTGTAAACATAGCAGACAAAAAAGCCATTTATGTCGTCTTTTGTTGTCTGTATGCTCCTTCCAGGACGAGGCCCTACGTCTGGGCCTCTCCCAGTCAAACTGTTTCAAGGTGAAGTGAATGAGCCACTAACCAACATTGCTGAGCTGCTGGTCAAAGAGGAGCTGGCCTGCTTCAAAGAGAGGTTAGTTCTCCAAAGTTTGATATAGAACTTGCAATAGAAAGTGTTGATGATAAATAAGGGCATTCATTTGATTAGTGGGTAAATGTTTCCAACAAATTGATCATAATGAAATGATTGTAAACTTAGAATTAATCAATTAAAAAAGGGTACTGGTTAGTCGAAGCTGCCATGTTAACCAAATCTTGAATACAGTGGCTTAGATGGACATCACCATTGCCCCTAATCGTGGCTACAGACCAGCCACATAGCACGCCAAAGGCAGAGAAAAAGAGAGCTTGTAGACATTCACTTGCCGTGGAAGCAGATTTTAATTAGAGATATGAGGGATCTATGTTTTACCATCTGAGAAGGGGCGCCCTTCACCAAAGAAGTGAAAATGCAAAGGAAAAGAGACAACGTTACCAGTATCTGGATATAAGGTTATCCTCTTTCTCCTCACCTCTAGCCTCATCTCATGACTTAACATTGGAACTTTTAACACCAGAAAAGTTCCATAAATATGCAAATTTATTCCTGATATTGTCTCAATTACTTTCTGTCATCAGAATAAACATGTCTCTCCTGTCTCTGTGCAACTGACAATGGGGTACTTAAACAACTATAGCTGGTTAGAAGCTAACATTATGCGAGCTAAAGGTCACACTTCTCATCTGATAACAATTTCATTACATTCTCACACTGCATTAGAGTTTATTTGCTTACAGTCCAACAACGTTAGATCAAGTTTAAAGAAAGTTTCAGTAACTCCGGTAAAACTATCAGTAATTGTTACAGTTTTTGCTAGAGTTCAGGATATCCTCAGCAACTCACCTCAGTATTGCTGTTATTGGACAGAGGTGAGCTGCACAGACTCGTTGACTCACACCGGGCTCTTCTCACAAAGTTTTATAGCCTACCCCACAGTAAATAGACATGAACACATATTGGCAGATGTGAGGTAAACAGGGGACCGACATTCTACATTCACTAAAGATGAACAGCAGCCACCGTAGCTAGGATTATGTCCTTGAGTTCGGAGAGGTAAGAAAACAGAACTCAGTTAACTGCAGTCTGTAGTCAAATGATGCAGTATTTTTCATGCTCTAACTTTAAGAATTTAATGTATCATGTGCTTGTTGTACCTCTTTATTTGTTTGTTTTGTTTGTTTGTTTTTTGTTCTTTGTTTTGTTCCTTACAATCAATCATTGCACTTTTCTGCCAATTTGAAGTACATTGTTTCTATTTCACTTAATTTTCTTCTTTCACTGTCCCCTTACACCCCTTCTGATGAAGCGTGAACCCTAAGAATGCCAGGCCCTCTGGTGATGATTCAGCCATATGGGACCCTCCACTTGAGGTTGGATTAGCAACAGGGCTAGTTGATGTCCCAGACCAAATAATCTCTGGAAACCAAAAAGAGGAACCAATTGAGCCTCAGCTGAAGCTCCCTGCCCAACTCAAAGACCTGAAAGTGAGAGTCTGCCATGTCAACTCTCCAAGCAGCTTCTATGTCCGCTTTGCCCAGTACGACTCTCAGCTCAAAAGGTCAGCTTTTAAAAAGCAAGATGGTCAATATGATTATATCATTTTCTTGAATGAAATATTTATACAGATAGGTCATTCATCCGAGAATTATCTGTACTTTTCTATACTCATACTCAAAATGCTCATTCTTTACTACTTAGTCCTGTTAGCAGTTGTTAGTATCTTGACAAGTAATTTAGGTTATAGATGAATTAGATTTAGCTGTTTTATTGTATGATAGGTTGGCTGGCTGACTTGAAATGCAAGTTGAGAACTGAACTGTTTTGTTTTTTTTGTTTTGTTTTGTTTTTTCCTCCCTCTTCTTATTGAGCACTAACACACAAATCACAACATATAAAGCAGTTGGTTGGTACTCCCATAATATAATACTGTGTAAATGTTTTGACCCCCTCCTTGTTTCTTTCTATTTTACTTCCAGACATTCTTGTCATTTTTAAGTGGTCTTGGGTGATAGTTCTCCAGTCCACTCTTTGTACCTTATTATTTTCATTGGAATGTTTTTTGCTTAAGTCGCTTAAAACTGATCTCTGAATCATTCAATCATTTAAAAATGCCCAACTCAAGGCATGAAAAGCAAATAATTAATTTTAAATTGTATCAGAACTTTTATAGTAGCAGCCAAAACACATTGTTTGTTCCATTTCTTTAGTTTGATGTATGAAAAACACTAAAGATGTTATACTATTTTTGCACAACCAAGTTGATTTTCAAACAGTCAACAGATATAAATAAAAAATTAATAGAATTAGTATTAATAGAAAAATTGACATATCTTGCCATTGTGTGCAGCATGTTTTTAAAAATTTGAGGAAACTGTGTGGGGGGAAAAAAAAAAAGAACAGATGTTGGGCCTCAAGGCACTTTATGTTGTAAATTCATAAAGTTACTCTATAGTAGTTAAGGAGGTCCTGACACCCCTTTGGTGTTATATATACTGTTATGTTGCTTGTTTTTTCAGGATAAATGAACTGGTAAAGCAGGAGTGTGCACAAATAGAGCCCCAGGATGTGGAATGGAAGGCAGACATGTACTGTGCTGCACTCTTTAATGGAGTTTGGGAGAGAGCACAGATAGGCTCTGACATCACATCTAGCGACAGTGCAGAGGTAAAACAAGTGTTGCCCCCAAAAAGCAGCATCAAACTATTTTCTTTTAATCCAAGAGTTAAACACCACTGAAAGTCAGTGTTACATGTAAATAATTTTTTTTTAAACCCAACAAACTGCATGTTAGCATAGATGTATATCATTTGCAGCTGAATATAATAGTAACTGTAGCTTGGTACTTTCAGATAATAAAGATTTTTTTTTTTTTTTTTTTTTAATGGGAAGGTTGTAGGACTGCTCTGATTTACATTGTTATGCATGACTTTGTTTTCTGTTACCTCTAAGGGTGCAAAATGAAGTCAAACCATTGATTCATAACAGCTGTCCAGACATACTAGAATTTCTCTTGAAATGCATAATTGTAGCATTATCAACACTGATTATGTCTCTGCTGGCTGGTACCAGGTGAGACTGTGCGATCATGGAAAGATGATGAAGATGGATGTCAGTAACCTGCGACCGTTGCCATCTTCCTTGATTGGCTCCGTAGCACTTGAGTGCACTCTTAACGACATCAGGTTACACACACACACACACACTCACAGAGTTTAATTACAAACAAGGACACATGTATAATATATTTGCCAATAAGAAGTAGGGCCAGGTTGTTTAATTTAAATTTAATGTCACAGTATGACAATTTGACAGTAATAATAATAATCATAGTAGTTATGTTAACCAGTAAACCTCTGATTTTTTTTTTTTTTTTTTTTAAGTTTTTAATCAGTTAATGTGCTGTTACAGTTTTGTGATGGTGTATATAGATGTGTACCCATTAGTTTTACTATAATGTGACAGCTTGATTTTGCTGCCATACAGTTTCGATATTCTGGTTTGGATAAAAGGTGTACTCCAGTTTGTGCTTCTTTCTCACTTTTACTTTTTATTTACTCTTTGTCCCTTTTAGGCCCGCAGGAGGCCGATCTACCTGGACAGATACAGCCTGTGACTCATTCTCCTACTATTTGACAGGAGCCTCGGCTGTTATGACGATCAAGGTCTTCCTGTCTTTTCCACCCGTTATCGCCCAGTTTCTTTCTACTTTGATTTTTGCCTGTTTTTTTGGGGGTGGGGGGGGTTGTTTGTTTGTTTTTCTACTTTTCAAAGTTTGTTTCTCTCTACTTCTTTCTCATTTTCAAGGAGTTAACAGATGAGCGTCCAGTACCTGTTACTTTGTTCTGCTCCAATAGAATGGGCGAGTTTATCAGCATTGCAGACTTTCTGGTTAGTGAAGGCCTCGCGCTCAGGCAAAGAAAACCAAGGTGTGTGAGTGATTGTTCTACATGCATTAGGGGGTCAGGTGTGTTGGTGTGCACAGGCTTATTCTCCTTCTCCAAATAATCTCTTTCTAACCTCTTCTGAATCCCTGTATTTCTGGTAGACATTGCAAAACATCAGAAATAATGTAAATATAAAAAAAAACCACACAGCAGAGTTTATTTGTATTTATTTATTTTTTATGACCACTACTTGATATTCCAGTTTAAGCAAATGTTTCTAACGTTTATCCTGTCTTTTGTTTGTGGCTTTGCCTTGTTGCAGCAATATTAATGTTCAACAACCCAAAGACATGGATCCACCGTCTACAGTGAGAGAGGTACCAAGCAAGAGCGAGACAGAAACCAGTTGCCCATCTGTTCCTGTTATTTCCTTCCCCTTCCAGTCATCCACTGTCAGTGGTCAAATGCCTCCAAAACCAGCCCCCCGCTCCATTATGACAGCTGAGAAGGTGATTATGCACACATCAAGATTTTATGTGTTATAAAAATAGACAAAAATGTCATTAATGATAATATGGTTTAAAATAATTCTCCAAGCAAATATTTGTGTGTGTCTGTGTATGCAGGTAAAGACTTCCTTGTACCAACCCCCAGAGCTGCCATGTCTTGGTCACATTCAGATAAGCATTTCTGCTGTTGGAGAGGACGGTCTCATTTATGTGAGAACACAAAATGCAGGTACACAAAAGATCACATCATTATTTTTATTTAATTTTTTTTTACCTCTACATACTTGAATAGCTTACATCTTATCATAGAAAGGAAATTGGGCTTAAAATATATTAACTGCGCTGCATATGCTTTAAGGAGAAGTAACTGTCAAAGTTAGCTGTCAGGGCTGGACATTTAGAGCAGTCCTGTTGTTAAAAATAGTCATTAATAGGCCTGTAAAGTGCTGCTGTTTGTGTCTGTTCTATTGTATTAGGTTGATTAAGTGTACCTGTCGAAAGTGAAAGTATATTTTGTCATCTGTCAGATTATCAGCTGGAGCAGCTTAAGGAGAGGATTCAGCAGAGCATGAAGGCATTGCCCAGACAGAAGCCCTACACCTGGAAGTCAGTCTTGGGCTGTGCTGTCATTGGACCTGACATGTTGTGGTACCGAGGACAGCTGCTGGAAGTGCTGGGAGGGCATGTTAAGGTCCGTTTTTTTATTTCGATGAGTGCTTTTAAAGTAAATGCATTTTCCATTTAAAAAAGAGAAAACCTAAAACCAAGACAATGGTTGCTAGGCAAATCTGGCCAGACAATGGATGGATTTCTGTAAGACAGTATTAATTTTATAAAATGAGTATAAATTGACTGTATTTTTAGCTTTAATGATATAAAAAATAATTATATATATATATATAATATAGTAATATATATATATATATATATATATATTATTATTAGTATTACTATCAATAGTTAAACTTGATGCAATAATCTCTGATATTTCAACTACAATATGTCATCAACATTATATCCTAAATTGCATATAATGTTTAAAAACATTCATTTGATGGTACAAAAATACAACTTTTGTTCATGTTTATATTACCAGGTGCAGTATGTCGATTATGGTCTGGTGGAGAACATCCCAGTGGTTCATGTGTACCCCATCCTCCTGTGTGACGATGTACCTCAGCTCTGCATGACCTGCCAGCTGCTTGGCATCCACCCTGTAAGAAAGAGATTGTGTCTGTCACTCCATCCACCTTGTATTTTTTTTTTTTTTTTTTAAAGAGAAAAAAAAGACTGCTGATGGAATGTTTATCCCTGAAAAGCAGCAGAAGAAGATAACCTCCTCCATAAAGCCACTTATAGTTTCTAAAATGACAGCCTAATGACAATGTTTTTCTGGAATACAATAGAATCAAAGTGAAATAATTCTACTTTTGCACCTTGGTTTCTTCAGGTTGGTGGTAAATGGCAGCAGGATGCAGTGGCCTTGATGAAAGAGGTGTTACTAAACCGCAGTGTGGATATGAACGTTATGGTAAAAATGCACAAATAGGTCAGTGTATATAAACATATGTGGACAGTTATATGTATATGATCCCTTGTGTGCATTTGTTTTTCTGTGGTAGGAGCTGCCAGCTGATCCAAGGGGACCTGTCACTGTTGAGCTCTTCATAGATGGTTTGAGCCTCAGCAGGATCCTCTGCCAACATGAACATGCCTCCATGGATAGGACTGTGTCTCCAGATAAGGTCTCTCTGTGTGTGATAGACTCTGTTTTTTCCAAAATTAAGCAATGCCAGTAATTTACTCAGGAGTATGTGTGCTTCTCTGCAGCGCCTCACAGTGATGCCTACTGCCCCCGTCTTTGACGACTGGGATATTAACACTGAGGTATTATGATAAGACTGAGGAAATGTGTAAATTTGGCTAATCTCACCATCATGCACCTGTGGGCCATTTTCATTGATATTATTAGACCTATAATATTACTCAAGCTGTAAGCTTTTTACAGTAATTAAAGCAAATTATGCTTTAGATCTGTTTCCTGTGTTATAGTGTGCATAAATAGATCCTATGTAGATGCATTAGAGTCTCTACTCCACCTAGTGTGCAGATGGGGTATAGGACCAATGATGATGTGTTTACAGGGTTTGAGAAACCCAGAGGAGCTAATGCTGGGGTCCTTTACCTACCCCAACTTGCCACAGGAGGGAGAGCACTTTAAAGTTGTGGTCAAGCATATGTGTACCCCCAATGAGGTAGCTACTCTCTACATTATAAATTATATACTTAATTCCTGTTGTCATATAAAAAATGTTTATAATAAACAAAGCGGATAAGAATACTGTTGTTAATAAGAGATTGTTCTGTTTCCCCTGCAGCTCTTCCTGTGGCCTTTGGAAGGAACGGCTGATGCAAAGGTTAACGGAGAGTCTCTAGATGAAGCTTTGACCAGAATCAATAGAAACATTGACACGGTGCCACGACTCAGCAGCTTCCCCGAGGGTAATGTTTCACTTTATCCAGACACAGATTTTAAAAATTTAAGCAAGTAACATTGAGATATATCTGAAATGAACAGAGATGTTAGAAGCAGAGATATTCTTTACTTAGAGATTCATTCACACTGCAAAGTCTTTGCCTCCAGTTTTGACTTCTTACCTTCTTGTAATAGCAATTATGTGGCAGTTTTGTCTAAGCAGCGACACCTATCGTTCAGGAGAATACTGCAGCAGCTTCCTGTGCCTTAATGGTGGGCATAAATAGAAGTGACTGTGTGATGATGTTGCAGAAGTGCGCAACGTGACCAATGCAGAGGATATTCTGACCCCTTTAGAAATTTCAAAATATTGAAATTATTTGTCACCTAAAATAAGTCCTACACTCTTTATGTGCATTAGCTAGATGCTGATCATGACCACAACTTGTGGACTTCAACACCAAAGACACTGTTGCAGCTCATTAGGGCTCATTTTAACCTCTGAGTTTGGTGCTGTTAATGATGTATAAATCATATGTTTGTCTCTTTCTTCGCTGACAGAAGGCAACAATGATGGATACACCAGTAGGATGTGTTAATGTTTCCTTCATTTAGATTCAAATCTATTAGAATTGTCAAGATGTGCAATCACAGGAAATAACTCACCTTAATGAGTTAGTAATGTACCCATTTTCGTGTTTCAGTGACATGCTTGGTTTCATGTATCTGTTCACACACTGATGATGACTTAATCAAATCAAAATCAAATCACCTTTATTGTCACGTCACATGTGCAGGTACACTGGTACAGTACATGCGAGTGAAATTCTTGTGTGCAAGCTTCACAAGCAACAGAGTTGTGCAAAATACAATAACGTGCAACAAGCAAAATATAAAAATGGTTAATCTAAAAAGTAATAAATATATGTACCATATATAAAGGTATATACATTACTGAATGTGTGTACTAAATGTTTTTCTACGTGTGTGTGTGTGTGTGTGTGTGTGTGTGTGTGAGTGTGTGAGAGTGTGTATATACATGTTTTACAAATGAAATAGAGTAAACAATAAAATAAGATATATAAAATATACAGAGGTTGGTATGTGCAAAACAGTGGCATTAATGTACAGTATGGAGTGCATAATGTTGAAGCAAGGAATACTGTTGCTTTTTACCAAATGACAAGCACTCACCAAGTCGCAGACGATTCTGTGCAAGACTCACTAAGTTGGGGCCTCCCAACGCTCTGTGGTTTCCAGGTGGTCCATGTCTGGCTGCGTACAGTGATGGAAAGTACTATCGAGCCAGGTTGATGAAGTTCATCAGTGTGGAACCTGTCACGCTCCTGGTACAACACGTCGATTTTGGCTCTGATGACACTCTACCTACCAGCAAGTATGAATCTTATCATCCTACTAGCACACTTCCTCTGAAAACTATGAGTTTATGTACAAACATTTTACAGACCAAGTGTTGGAAAACTTTATGGGCATTAAATTTGTGGCTTGTCATAGAGAAAAGATGTGGAGAAGAAGTGAGAGGGATATATCTTCTGGTGACAATGCTGACACAAAATCACTGGGTTAAACTGGGTTTTCAGTATTACATAGGTGGTTCACTTACTGGGTAAATCATCATGGTAACTAATTAATCAGCAAGTAGAGTTTTGAGCATATGCTGCTATTGCTTTCTGTTTTATGTGAACACGCTCGCAGCTAGTTTGATAAACCCTAGGGTGACTCAATCCAGTTGATAAACACTATCATGTGGCCGCTTAGCCTGACTGCTGATGTTGGTGTAAGTGAAGCCAGATAAGAAAAAGATATCCTGGCTTTTAATGTAGGCTCCAGTCTTAAGCTGCTGTTTGTTTAACTTTGAATTTCTTTGAGACCCACCCTGAATGGGGTTTATCTACTGATAAACAGATGATGTGGACATGCGGATGTGTTGAGTGGCGTTCTCATAATCTGTTGTTTCCTGGCAGGCTGCGCCAAATGCCAGCTGAGCTGCTGGAGTTTCCATGTAGGGCACTAAAAGTCAAAGTTGCTGGCTTCAAAGCTCCGAGTGTCACAAGGGAGGAAAATGTGCTGCCCTACAGCCCCAAATGGAGCATGAAGGCTGCAATGGAAATGATCGACCTGTTACACAAAAACATCACAGCCTCTGTTGTGGTATGAAACACACACAACATAACTGTTTTTAAAACTAAGAAATTACAGTCAAAAGACTCACTTATTAAAGAAATGTCATTAAAAATGTACCATGATAGGTTTTTGGAAACAGTACTAAACTAAACTAGCTGTGTTATCTTTAACTGTGAGCTCTAAGATAACACAACAAACATAATAAATGTCCTTGCTGAAAATGTTTTCTCAGCAGATGGAAACCTGCTGAATTCAGTTTTTACTAGCAGTCCTATTTACTGCCTTCATGGCCCTTTTATTCTGCGTGGCACTTCTGATTTTCTTGTAAATACAAACAAATCTTTCATACGTTTATATATAAAGGTAAAGAGCAAATGTAATATCAGTAATTCACTTTTCATACAGAAGAAAACTAAAATATGGTGATCATAGTTATTCTCTGCCAAGCCCTGGAGTTACATGTAACAAAACAGGTTAATGATTCAGTCAAAGACAAAGAGGCCGTGGAAATACTGCCTTGTTGTCTTCAAGGATATCGAGCTGCAGTTTTATATGTTCTGAATACACAAATCCTCACAATTCAAAAATCAAAAAGTATTTTGTTTACCACGGTAGAATAGGGCTAGCTCCCATCATGTTGATATGGTGCCAAATGTGTTGAAGGTTTCCAGCATCTTAATGAATCTTTACCATAAATTTTGACTTAAGGGATCCACCAAGGGGTACTGCCATTGTGTAACTAATAAATAATAAATGTGTATATGAACAAGACTACCTAATAAATTCAAATCAGGCAGAATAAGTGCTGTGTTGCACTCTTTATACTGTCAAATCTTTGGTCTCACAGCCTGAGAATTTTTTTGTTTTTGTTTTTGCTTCCAGTCAGTATCTCACTGCCTTCATGTGTCCTCCTCTGTTTAGGCTCAAGAACCAGAGCTCACAGTGCTGCTGTACAGCGAAGATGGAGTGTTGGTCCATCTGCCTCTGGTGAGCAAAGGACTGGCGGAACTTGAGTAAAGTGGAAAGACACCCTCCAAACACTGTTCAGGTAAGTTTTTAGCATTTTATTTCAAGCACCAAAATTAGTTTAGAAAGAATGCTTTCTGAAATGTCTGCATCTGTATGATTCGGGTTGTCCACAGTCATCCTTAACTCTACCAAAGAGAGTGAGTAGTATCCAGTTCCACAGGACACAGTTAAATACAGACCCCATTAGACTGTGGCTTAAATGTGTTGTGGAGAACTGTGATTCAATGTTTTGTTGTGGCTCTAAAGTCAAACAGGATCAGATACTAAATGTTGCAATTAAATAAAATTAACCAGCAGAATCTTTTGAACTGTATATTTAAGTGACTAAATAGTAGCTTGCTATTAATAAACAGAACAGCAAGCTAATAATAAATTTATCATCTTTTTCAGGCTTCCTGGCTGTTTAAGTTTTCAGTTCAGGGTTTGTGATCTTCTGGTTTTCTTTGTATTGTTCTATTTGTGTTCTTAGCTTTTATATAGTACAGAAATGTTCTATTTATTTTCATTGTTCCTGCACAGCAGAGATTTAAGTTTGCTTGTTTTTTAAGCTGTTTATGTAGCACTTTGTTTTGTTTGTTTTCTCTTTTCTTTTACTGTATGAAGGTGCTAAGTAAAATATTCCCATGTTCACTGACCTGTGCAGTGTGTTTTTACTAAGGTGCAATGAAAAGGATGGTGTGATACAGTCTCTACAAAAACACTCAAAGATTTTTTTTTAAAAATGTATTTTACAAAAAAAATATGTACAGCCAGCTAGGGAAATAAATATGCATTTAACATTTTTACAAATAAAAATAGTTGCAAACACGAGAAAACTACAAATGTTCATCCACAGCAGACGAAAGCAGGTCGTGGTTTGGATATTAAGCAGGAATATCCTGGGACAAACAGACAGGCTGTCTTGCAAGAAAAAACTAGGATAATAGAAAGTTTAACCCTCTGGGCTCTATCGTGGCCATTCTTGGCCTATTGAAACCTGTTATAACAACATTTTTTGATTCCTTGTTATTGACAGTACTAAATCATGCAATTTAGGTAAAATTGCTTTCATTCTAAACTCAACACATGAATTGTAGTTTAATGTTTTTTACCAGATTACATAATCTACCAATTTTTGGCCATACAAGCAATTTCATGTAATATTCCTAGTTTCTAATAGGGGCATTTGATGGCTTACGACACTCCAATGGACCAAAAGAATGACACAATTTTGACATAGGTTTGATCTTAAGGATCTAATAGTTTGTGTTTGTGCATGACATTGCAGCACAAACATGTATTTGCAGATAGACTGGAATAAATGATGACACATCAAATATTACACAGGCTGCAGTGAATTTCTGTTGATGCAGGCTATTGAGCTTTGAGGATCCCAGTCAGACTTAGCTTTGAAGCACATGCTGAAAGCACTTTTACTTTTGTACTTTTCATAAAAAGATATCATACCCAAAATATTAACTCAAAAAACAAAACAAACAAACAAACAAAAAAAATCACAGGACATTTTGCAGAGTTCAACATTGCAGCTGCAGCGCAAACAACAACAAACACGGTTTGTAAATCTGTCCTGAGGTTTATGCAGGTGCAGACAGAGCTACTGCTGTAAGTAAGCCTAACAGCTTCCAGATCATTTTTTCTGGCAAGATGGTCATCACTGCTTCAAGCACTGTCTATATGATCTGGTCAGAGAGCAAGGACAGCAAGCAGTCCTCTGCCCTTGAAGAAAAGACATCTGCCTAAGATGAAGAAACTTCCTCTCCAGAAGATGAGGGGACAATCTCCAAAGAGGCTGACCGCATTACCACTGATGATGAGTAATAGCCAGTGCCTTTGCGGGGAATTGGGGGGATGGGTGGCACGGAGGTGGAGGCCGAACGGCTGATGGAAAAGAACGTCGGAGCATTTTCTGACAATGAGGAGCCGGTGACTGAGTGCATGCCTCATGAAGGGAAAACCATGTGGGTCCCACTACTTAAGAGACACTGCTTTACAATCCAATGCCCACTGGTATCAAACCAGGACTCACCCTCTATGCAGTTCCCTGCATTAGCAGCCTGAGATGTATTTTTGACTATTTTATAACAAAGGAGATCTTTTACCTGCTGTGTACCCTTACAAACCTGCACGGGAGGTGAAGGTGTGAGGATTGGAGGATTATAGATGAAGTGGAGATGTGAGCCTGCACCAGAATAAAGCAATACATAGCATGTTGGATGACAACACTGGAAGTTCTCAGGAAGTAAAAAAGGGAAAGGGGTTCAGACTCCAACTGACAGGAGCTCCAAGGACAACGTCTTTACTACGGTCACCTTGGCAAAGGAACTCCTCAGATGAAAACTAGCACAGGGGAAACAACCCAGAGCTTCCTCCCCAGCTCCTCCAGTTGCAACAGAGGAAGATTTTGTTGTCCATCTGTGGCTTCACCAAAACTACCCCGGCGATATCCCACATAGAATCGGAGGAATGTGTGTCTTTTGAGCACAATCCATAATAATCAATGTTAATGTAAATCAATTACATTTCCCAGACTCTACTATTAATAATACAAGAAATTCCAGTAGCACTTCGAATATATGAAATTGTGAGTTTTGAGGTTGTCTTCCAACAAGTGCATTGTACAAACAAACTGGTGTTTAAAGGGTCAAAAATGTAAAAAGTAATGACTATATTTATGGAAAGAACTGATGTTAGTTCAAAAATTTATGCAGAAAAAATTGAAAAAAAAATTAAACATAAAAATAATAAAAATTACAGACCTAATCTGTTGGTGGACACTTTTGGCCACGAACAAGCTGACTGGGTGGTGACTTTGAACAAACCCAGAGGGGCTAAGTCAAAACATTGTTGGACTCGCTGAATTATTAAAAATATCCCAGATTTTTGTGCAAAAGAAGGTCCTGTTAAGAATCATTGTGAGTCTAAGACTTTGAGGTGTATTGTGTTGGATTCCTTTTGTCTCCTCTATAACGCCAAGTCTACTCAGTGTGTTAAACCGGCATTTATTTATTGGTCTGTGTTTCATTTTTACACCCATGGGTAGTGCTTGTTGAGCCTGTGCCACTGCCAGTTGTGCTTTGGTGGGTGGGTGTAAAACCACTGGCACAAAAGTGTGTCACATCACTCTATTTGCTACATACAGACAGAAGTATTTAAAAACAACAAAAGCTGATTTGTGAATCTCAGAAGCAAGGAGTGTCAACTCAAGAATATCAAAGCAGTTTGAACTGTTGATTATGTTACATCGTTAAAACAAAATGTCCAAAGCTCACCTGTATCTGTTATCACATGTGAAGAAAATAAATAAAGACAAAGCACCAAAGTCTCCAGACAACCTTCTCTGATGTCCTGGATTTTTTCACAGTTTGAACAATAGCTGCAATAATAAAAATGCTTCAAGTTTCACAGTCACTGAGATTCACCACCTTTCTACACCTTGGTATCCAGAATGACGTTTCCGTCTTTGTCTTTGATCCTGAGCCGCCCGGTGGGGTAGCGGGTTTCTTGCCTCCCGTCTGCGTAGACGGTCTTCACTGTGCCGTCTGGATACTCTCGCCTCTTGTACTCTGCTGTGTGGATCTCCTTCTGGCCTGTGTTAAAAAGGATCTCTTTGGTGCCGTCCCTGAGAGAAACAGCATGTATACATGCCCAGTTAGTCTTGAGTGGTGGTAATACTCAATTTCTTTAACCATTAGTCAGTTGTTTGATCTATTGACACATACATAGACAGCAGCACCTGTTATCATCACTGACATATTTGCTATTTCCTCCTCCAACATTCACAATATCTGACTTTGCGGTATGATGGTAAAATGAGTCTTATTTTCTGCTAGCTGGTTTTTTGGGGGGGTTTTCCCCCCCCCTTGTCATTTTAAATATATCACTCGTGGGGCCCAGTGCAGAAGTGGAAAGGGTACGGAAGTCCTACAAAAATTAAGTTATGAGTACATGTCCAGTAAAGGATATCATGCAAAAAACCATTTTGTTATAAAGGTAGTAAGGGAAATATAAGGTCGACTTACGAGTTAACCTGGATGATGGTCCCGTCTGTCAGTACGCTCTCCTCCCTGCCATCAGGGAAAAGGTTCTTTACTGTCTGGTCTGGGAAGGTGATTTCCTTACGGCCGTCGGGAAAATGCTTTTCTGAAGCAGGAATAAAAATTAATGTAGAATATGAGTTAGTACACATGTCCAAAGTCCACAAGACAAGCATGAGAAAGGAAATTCCTTTCCTACACTTACCTCGTGGACTTCTACTTTAAGTACTGTTGTGTTATTATTTTATTTTATCCTTCTTCTTACAGTAAAGTGAATATCTGACTTTTGAATTGGAAAACCTTTAAGAACGCACTGCATGTTTTCCTGTAAATTTATAGACTAATTAATAAAAATCAGTCTTTAATATATTAAAGAGCTGTTATGATGAATTATTCTAAAATGGCCTCATATTTTAATTGCAGTACTTAAGCACTTTGTCATACTGTAGTACTAAAAAAAATTTTTTGATGGGACAGAAAAGCCATTTTGCTTCCAACAATGCATTTCAAGATTGCTACTTTGGAGAACTCATGATGCAGTAAACCAGGTGTGGGGAACTCCAGGCCTCAAGGGCCGGTGTCCTGCAGGTTTTAGATGTCCTTGATCCAACACAGCTGATTTAAATGGATAAATTACGTCCTCAGCATGTCTCGAAGTTCTCCCGAGGCTGGTAATGAGCTAATCATTTGATTCAGGTGTGTTGACCCAGGGTGAGATCTAAAACCTGCAGGACACTGGCCCTTGAGGCCTGGAGTTCCCCACCGCAACCGATTTCTGACGCAGATCTTGTTTATCACTCCTGTTACATCATTTTACAATTACTCTGCACTCAGATGAGATGGGAATATGACCTCACTAATACCAAAAGCCCAGCAGCTTTTGTCTCGTGGTAATTTCACTGCTTCATCATCTGCTCTCACCTGTTTGATTGTTGGCGAAGTGCAGCACCTCCATGCCATCTGGGTAGGTGATGTGTGTCGTCTGGGTCTCAGCATAGTAGTAGACCTGAGCACAAGGGGCAGCACTGTGGGTTATCAGCAGGTAAGATAAAGAGAAGAACCATGCAAAGTTCTACTTCTTACATCAAGTCATACAGAGTATATTGCTTTCATGCTCTTCATGGACGTTTAGTTGTAAAAGTTTAATTAGATTTTTTTATCCTTTAATGAACTGTCCACATTCCTCCTCACTTTTAAAATACTAACAAGCCCTGAAAAGTTTTCCTTTAAGTGTTAATTCAGGATCCTATGAATTAGCTCTGAATTTTTTTTTATTTAAAACTAAACATTTCCTGAATCATTCTCTTGTTTAACTTGACGTGTGACTGCATTTGTGTTCATATCTCAGCAAACAAGACGATACTCCAGTTAGACTTTGAAGGACTCATCTGTGTTAATCTCTTACTCTTACATCCAGCAGTGTGTCTGTGTAGCTCTTTCTCTGGTGCTGTGATTCAGGAAGGCTAATGGATTCAAAAGGCTGTGAAAGGCCTCCCTGGTCTGTCTGCCTGCATCACTTTGTTTGTCCTGATCTCGTTTATTTCTCAATTTTGAATCTGTCAGATGTTTTCATATCTTCACGTTGCTTCCCTCTGAACAGGTGTTCTACTCAATACGTCAGAATGAGATAAGTCTGGTAGACACCCCCTCCCTAAGACAGTGGTGTACGCCTGACAAAGCCACCCCTCCCCTCCTTCCTCACATCCTGCCTTTAAGCAGGAGGAAATGGTCCAGCGTACATGTATTTACTGAAAATATGAGTTTAAAGCAACGCAAGCATCTCACCACTCTTTGGTCGGCCATGACTTGTTTAGTATCGCCGTTGAAGAAGATGACTTTGACCGTCAGTCCGTCTGCTGAAACCTCCTTCCTGGTCCCGTTGGGGTAAACTATGAGACGATCACCGCTGACCAAAACCTTCTCTACCTGGAAACAGGACAGCTCCATCAACAGCCTCTACTGAATATCAACAATAAAAGCTAATGTAAGTTTGAGGTTATTCCACAGTGACTGAATTGCTCACACTTAGTACTTAGTAGTGCAACGTTGAAAAGAGGGCCAAACTCAGCTGTATGTAACTGCTGCTCACCTTGCCATCAGGATGTGTGATAACCTCCCTGGTTGATTCGGTCTCTTCAGCCTTACTTCGCTCAAGTTCATTTGTCGGAGAATCAGTGTTCTGCAATACGAAGATTTTAAACATGAGGTCTGTGACAGAGCAGCACGTACAGACAGGCTTGTTTTGGTTTGTTTGTTTGTTTTTAAACAAGACTTTAATTGTTCTGTCCCTGATGCAGAATCGGACTAATAAACATCTGACCTTTCAAATGTATCTTAAATTTGTGCCATAAATGTTGCCTCTTCTTCTATCTGGATGTCAGTAGGTGTTTTGCATCATGTACAGGAAACACTGCAGTGTTTGTATGACACTGATGATGCCTCTTACTGGAGAGCAGCTGTGTAAGTGTTCTTGGTTTGGTGGTTTCTCCTGGCTGCTGGCAGGTGCTGACCTCTCCTCTGTCTTCCTGCTGGGTACGGAGCTGGAAGAGGAGCCTGGCCCTGCTGGCTTCCTCAGGCTGCTCTTTATTCCTGCAGAGAATAAAAAATATGGACAATAAAGACTTGACCACTCACACTATTCAAGGTGTTTATGAGAATCATTAATGATGATCATTGACAGAAACTCTAAAAATTCCTTAACTTTTACTCTGAGCCAATCCTGGGCTTTTTTGGATGACTAAAATCTATTAATATTGTAAACTTAGCTATTTACAAACCCATCAGACACAAACATCAATGATTTGGAGTCCTGTTTGTGTCCAGCTGGCAAATTTAGGTCTAATCACTCTATTAATACTGTTCTAGTCTCAACTTGAAACAGACATAAAATCTCTCGATATACACATGCCAAATACTCCATTATGTCCACCAGCTACTACGTGCACTGGGTCTTTAGCCTGCTTTAGCTCAAACTGACAGTATAAAAGTTAATAGAGTTAACCACACTACTTATGCTGAGCTGAAAGTTGTCAAAAAGGTGAGTTGGGGTTTTTTTGGCTCAGAGTTGCTAAAGAGGACTTCTTGCCAGACAAGCCAGACAACAACCTCAGCTTCCAAAGTTCTTCTTGAATGGCTTTGGACACTTATTTGGACAGTTATTTTGAAAGATTAAAAAAAAAAACCTTCCATTTCAGTGGCCACCGGGACACAAAAGAACTTTTTCTTTAACTGACAACATACTGCTTATAGCAGTATTACAGTGAAACCTTTGGGACAGAGTAATGGTGTAAGTGTGAACAAAGAGGCAGCAGCAAAGCACTGTTTGTCAGGTTTGCAGAAAATGCTTGCTTGAAATCAGTTTTCAGTGTTAAAACAAAGCATCTTGTTTTATGGAGTTACATGTCAGCAAGAACCTCTTATTCTAACATCCATGTGTCACAAAGGATTTAGACCGACTGGAAACTCTTGACTGTACCTGCAGCACCCTGACTGCCGTCTCTGGAGTTCCCTCTAGTGGCTGCAGCAGAGCTGACATGTGGAGGGCTGCTGTCACTCCCTCTGGAGTCGAGAGGACTCTGGAAACAAAGTGTGATTTTGCAGTTACTTAAGCAGTGTCGAAATATGAGTAGAATAATTAGAGTTCCTGCACAGCTAAAGCTCTGAAGACTGTCAAAGCACTGATGATCATGAAAAACAAAATCAAGTGTTGTGGAACCATAACTTCTCCCATGTTTTTCTCTGCGTGTTGATATAAGGTATTTATTTCAGGTTTGAACACAGGATCATAATTTTTAGATAACAATAACAGACTTTATAAATTAACTTACAGCAAATTTAACTCCTTTGGTCACAGATGGCATATTGTTCTCAAATGTTCTGGGACTTTCCTTCTCAGCAGTGACAGGGTTTTTCTTCCAGGCACTCAGACGGAGCTTCTCCAGCACGTGGATCTTCAATTCAAAGACAAACAGGAAGATGCAGGGTTCAGTTTTCAGCCTTCGCCCACTCTTTACGATCCAGATAAAGGGTGCACTTTAAAGCTACGCATGTGTAACCAGAGAAAGCATTAGGGGGGTCAGGCACCTCGTCACGCAGTGAGCTGTTCTCTTGTCTGAGGGAGTCGATCTGTTGACGCAGGCGGCTTTGTGTGGAGGACCAGCGACTCTCCCTTCTCTTCAGCTCCTCCTGCAGGGAGCTCAGCTGCTGCTTCAACTCCTGAATAAAGGCAGACACATAAATATCTTCTTCTTGAGACCTTTTTTTTTTTTTTTCCATTAAATGTGTTCTTTTTTTTAGGGTTTGTGGATATGTGCCACAAACACAATAATTCATCTCAAAAACCTTATTTTTTAGCATTAATAACTTCATTAAACAATAAGCAATACAGGAGTATCAAATCTTATTTACACATCGAGCAGATATGCATGTGGTTATTTTGCGCGTCATGTCCACGCTCACCTGGATCTCTTCTCGTTCCTTCTTATCAGGAATAGCTCTTGCGGCTGACACGTGCTTCTCAAACAATTTGCGCTCCTTCTGCAGCTTCCTCGTCTCCTCTTTCTTGTACTCCTCAAACTTGGCCATCTCCTCTGCTCTCATCTGCTCAAACTCCAAACGCTCTGCCCTACAACACAAACAGCAAAGTACAAACGTGCATTACACGAGGAAGGAGAGGAATAACACATTTCATGAAAATATTTCTCCCAAAAGAAAACAGCGCTACTTCCAAATACCAGATGCAGTGTCTTTATATTTTTATTAAGTTTTCACACTTGCATACTCTCCTTACTGAATTGCTTATGCAAAGAAGAACATATCACCTGAGAGTTTCCTGTTTTTTCTCATTTTCCTGTCTGAGTTTGGTGAGTGCAGCGTTCTCCTTCCTGAATCTCTCAATCTCAATCTCCAGCTCAGCCAGTCTCTCCCTGAGCTGTCTCGACTGGATCTGCTGGCCTGAGGGCAACAACATGCATACACAACTGATAAATAAGAGGAATGTGTGGTTTTTAACTGCTTTTCTATCAATTTTTCATTTAATAAACACATGAACTCATGTAGCTGGAGGGTTATAACACAAAATCAGAGTTGCTGATATTTTGTATAAGTTTATTAACATTCAATCAACATTAATTCTACTAATGCAATAACAAACAAAGAAAGTGTTTGTCTAACCTGTATCCTCCTCTGGCTTTTTGGACTCAACAGAAGCAGCTGGAGGAAGAGGGAGTGGTGCATTCTGGGCTTTTGGCTTCAGGGAGGGGAATAACTTTGTCATGAGCTGGGAGGCAGGAGGATGATCAGGCTCCAGACTGACTGAACCGATACCTGTGGCCTTCCCCAGCTCCACACCTTTGCTCACAGCCACCTTCCTCAACAAAGTCTTCTGTGGGGGAGAAATTTCTCTGGCTGTCGGTTTGGAAATCGGACTGAGCTCTTTGCTTTCATCGGCTGTGCCGATGGCAGTGTCCTCCAGGTCGTTCCATGTGTCGTCATCATCAAACACGACTCTCCCCTGCTCGCCGTCTTTGCCCTCTATCAGAGTGGAGTCCTCGCTATTGCTGTGGACACTCTTACTCTCCACATCATCCTCTTCAGCCACATCTGAAGATGAGTCCCTGAAACTATCCTCATCTTCATACGACCGCTTGTCATATGGTGGGTTAATAGGTGCAGGGAAGCAGAGAGAACTTTTGACCACTTTGTCGTCTCCACATTCAGAGCGGCTGCAGGGTGTCGTGTCAGAGATGTCATGTTTGTCCTCTCTCTCAATGTCCTGTGTCTCCTTAATGCTCTCTTTGTTCTCTAGTATATCATTTCTTGTCTTTACAAATGCTTCTGAGTTCAAAGAGTTGCTTGCTAAGCCACCTGTGTTTCCAACACTATTGCACCTCTGAAATACACCTTTAGGAGGTGATTTAATGGGAGTTGAAGAGAGGCGTCGCTGGTGGAGCCCCTTCACAGTCTGCAGCTGTCGTTGTTGATCCATCTGAAGAACCTGCAAGGAATGAGCAGAGTAATAGTTTTCTGGAGAGAGGGGTTATGTCTACATAACACAAGACTAACAGTAAAGTCCTGGAGAAAGGCAACCCAATCTGGTAATTTCTTTAGAAATGCAATAGCAGATTTTGACCACTTGAGGGCAGCAGAAATACTGAATCCCAACAACACAAACAAGGAAACAGAGATACTACCAACACAAAAAACTGTGTGACAAAAAAAATTGTAACAGTAGGCATCCAAACATTCCAGCATTTGAAGTGTTGAATTAAAGCGTGATGAGTTGGTGAGTGAAATAGAGCACCTTCATGACAAAGGAGGAGTTAGATGAGAAGGACAGCTCTTCAGCCGCTTGCTCCAGCAGCTCAAACTCTCCCAGCTCCATGCTCTCCAGCTGTCGGTCGCACTCCCATCGCTGGAGCTTCTTCTGAAAAGACAACTCGAAGGAATCCTGTATAACTGGGTCTCCTCCTTTAGAAACCCCTCCTGCTTCTGCTAATTCCCCTTTTGAACCACAGCTTTTTTCATTTTCAGCCGCCCCTGCCTGTCCTAACTTCCCACCCTGTTTGGTTGTAGGACATGGCTGAACGTTGAGACAAGGGGCTTTCACGGCCTGAACTGACAGAACTTTCCCCAGCTGATGTTTGGCTGGTCTGCCACCTGGATCAGTTTGGACAGTCTCTGGTCCTGCTGTGTTCTGTCTCTGATGACTACCTAAAACCTTTGTCCGTGCTACTTTAGTCACTGCTCTCGTATCGTGGGGTGGTGAACTGAGTCCCTTCAACCGGTTCTCCTTGTTGAGTGTAGCAGTTTTACGCTGGACAGGAAGCCGTGGGGCACTGTTTGCGGCTCCTTTCTGAATATATGTGGGCTCCGAGTTGCTGCGAGAGATTACTCTGGCTTGAGGCGGTGGTGGTCTGGAGTCCTTTACATCTGTTTTTGGGAACATAGCTTTCCGATTATTTGTAAATCTCGAAAGGCCCTCTCCTCGCTTCAAGAAGGCTCTCTTAGGAGGGGCTTGTGCAGCGTTGGCTCCATCTCGACTCTGTTGAAGGAATAGGACAAGATTTGAATTCAATGTAAATTGGAATTTTTTAGTTTTTCCAGTTAAATAAAGTATTTTATTGCAAAATACAGACAGGCTCCATTTGTGCAGACATTACATTCCTATATCAGGTTGTCACCTGCAGAATGCAAACTCAAATGAATGGTTCATTATTGATACTTTTCAGCACTCGACACATCCTCTGACCTGTTGTTGCTGGGCAGACTTTAGCCTCTGCTCCTCCAGCTTCAGCTGCTCCTCAAGCAGCTCTTCAAATGTCTGCTTTTGACCCCCAATACCTGGCCTTATAGGTCTGGAGAGGAGGCAAACAAAACCATACTCAAACACTGATCTGTCGAGACAGTCTGATGTTAGAACTACATAAATACAAGACTATGTATTATTTACCTGTCGTGAAAGACTTTGTCTTCTGTTCTGCTGTCGTCTTCAGTCCTTGCCACAGCATTATGTTCCATTAACGTGTCATCTTCCTCAGAAAAATGGCTCGCATTGACACTGCGCTCCTCCTCATCTTCTCTGGAGTCCAGTGAGCCTACAGAAACAAAGCGGTTAACCACTGAAAACATGTGAACCGTGTGATGAAAGACGGGGCAGATCCGCACTGGCTGTTCTATAGAAAACACAAATACCAAGAAACTGTGGAAGTGTCTTACTCTAAACCAGGGATGTCAAACTAACTTGTTTTACATCGTAGGAGACATACAGCCCACTTTGATCTTAAGTAAACTGGAAGAGTGAAACTATACAACAGATATGTAAAATTATAGAAAATGTTTTGGAAATGTATAGCCCAGACTGTCCTGTAGTAATAAAATATCATGTCAAATTTATTCTTTACTGTGGACTACCTGCAAAAAAAACCAAAACGCATTTCTATGGTAGATAGTGTCATTCAATTGTTTATCTATTAGTTACCAACTTTTGTGTAGTATGAATGGACATGGAAGGGGTCTTTATAAATAGGAAGAGCTGTAAAACCTATGAAAATACAGTGAAATGATTCAAATCTAATGTACTCCTTCACATTTCACACATGTGAAGCTGTGCAGTGGGCCAGTTTGGAGTCTTTGGTGGGTCGATTCTGGCCCCTGGGCCTTACATTTGAAACTTACATTTAAAATATTAAATATATCTTACCCCCTTCCTCATCATCACCCTCCTCAGGTGCTTGACCTTTGGGTAGCTGCTCGTGTCTGACAACTAGTGAAAGTTGCTGTTCTGGTTGACGGCCAATCATAGAGCCCCGTGGGACTCCATGGTGGTTTGTATCAGGACTGTATGAGCGCTGTGTGTAACATGACCTGTGGAGCATGTCCTCAACCCACTCTGGTCCGGACATTTCTGAACTCTCTGTAAGATGGGTTATCATCACTTCAGTTTATGAAACAGGACAAATACTTGCACACCACATTCACCCTGAACTCAAAATGATCACTTTGCAGTTGTTCATGTAATTTCACTCTCTGACCTCCTGTGCAGTGCTGGGATCCATTCAGCGTTCCCAGTAGCTTCTGCTGCTCTTCCTGGAGATGAAGCAGCTCCTCCAGCTGATGAGCTTTTAGCTGCTCCTGCATGTGCTGCTGCCATTTCTTTAACTGCACATACATATTGCATTAAATTCTAATTCGATATGTAGTTTAGCTTAGCTCCCACTATGTTTTTCAGATGGTTTAAGATACAGTTAACCTAGATGTTTCTGAGTACCACTAGTTTCAGCTCAGTGTCAATCCACATGCGCTGCACATACTGCCATTTGACATATAGTCTAAGTGTTTAATTGCATCTGTGTCCCAGCCAACATAATTGACTTAGGGAAAAACTCTATTAATAGCAGAGAAACGTAAAGGAGTGTGTGTGATGGAGGTGCATTAAGTATACAGGAAGCAGTGATGTAATCAACAATGAAGTCCACGCAGGGCCCAAAATTTGCATATATTAGGAAATCTGTGGCATTATAGTGTCCAAATGTTCTTACATTATTAATAAATAAATTACAGGTTCATTTTTTCTGCTTTGTCTCACCCCTGTATCTATAAACCAGTAAAACTAAAGATCCTCCCAGTATCTGTGTCATTTATGTTAGGTATTGAAAGTCCATCTCCTCAGATGCACAGCAGGGCTAGTCACATATGCCAAACATATCTCCGGCCATGGTTTCACTAAGAATTTATTTTCTACTTTTAACAACTTGATTGTCTCAAGTTACAGGAGACAACTGCTTCTGAAAAGCACTGATGTCCATACCTGTTCAAGCTTCATCATAAGGGGCAGATCCTGTGATTTGCTTGCCATCTCGTCCAAAGTGTCCAGCTGTCCATCTGCAATTCTCGTCGGGACAGAGTTTAGACCGTTCACCGGCCTGTCAGACTCAGTCATCTCTCCTCCTGCTGCCCGTCTAAATGCATCCACACCGAGGCAGCTGCTGTCTGTAGAAGCGGGCAACGGGGCAAAGTCGGAAGCGAAGGAATCGTCTGGCAACATGGGCGACGATCCCACGGCAGAGGTGTGCCGCAAGGGTCCAGCCAAATCCGGAGAGGGACTGAGGATCACTCCGGCTCTGGTGCTACTTGGCATCCATCGGGCCAAGAAGTCTGCCTGGGAGTACTGAAGGCCAGCTGGAGATGACATGATGGCTGCGATGTCGCAGGCAGGATAGTCTAATCCGGGATCTAAGAGAAAGATTATGGTGACAGGTTAAGGGTTAATCACGCCACGAATAAACACCGTCCAACACCCTATAGCTGACGCCCAGGTCCAATAAAACTATACATAGAGACGTTATATATAGAAAAGACATTGCCTTTTTAATACGAGATTGGTTTCCGTCCTGGTTGCTACACAGAAGTCAGTTCCAGATATTTGGTTACGAACAATAATCTTAACAATGTCTATTAAAAAAACATAGGAGAGAATGGTGGCATTTATGACATGTGGCTCACGTGGAATGTGGAAGTGCTCTTTTCATTTTCCTCAAATGTCGCTTTATTTAAAAGGCTTGGCTTCCTCGTCGACACTCTCCCGTTATTAGCAGGCTGCGTTTTATTTATTTCATAAAAACTTTTCCCGGATGTTACACCGTAGTGACGACACTACAACATTAACAAGCATCGCAAAACACATCGACATTACCTGTAACTCAGGAGAAAAGCAGGTTTACTGTGATGAAATCGGGCGTTATACAAAGGCAACAAACAAAAAATTCGAAGCCTGCCGCCATATCAAAACAAAGCCCGCGAGACCAAAAAACCCAACGATGAAGTTGTTACTGCATTGTGGGTAACGTAGTCTTACATCACGCTAGTACTAACTGTTTTTTAAATGTCTTTTTATTTCATAGAAATTATAAATAATGATTTTTATATACAAAACATACGTTTTTTAAACAGAAAAGTCACTTCTGCATACATGTATAAAAAAATTTTTATTTTTTTTTCTACGGAACAGGTTTACGGAAGTTCTCGGAACTAGCTTATATTATATCCGGTTAAAAGTTAAATATATTTCACAATAACAGTCATCAAGCAAATGCAATTTGGCGTTTGTTGAGTTTATTTTTTTAATATTGTTATGTATTTAATATTTATCGGTATTTAATGTTAATACATCATTATATATTATGTCTTTGTCCATCATAATACAATTTTGCTAAATAACTCGGACCTTGACTTTTATACTGACGTTTGCAGAGCGGATGTGTTATCCGAGAGCTGCGATTGGTCTATACAAAATACAGCCCTTCCCTTCACGTTCTAGTAACTGAACTGAACTAAATGTGTTGATAAAATGGAAAAGGTTGTATGTAGTATACACGGTAAGTGGTAATCGGTCAGTGGTGATTAATTATGTGTTATAAAATGGTAAACTGGATATTGTGTTTGGTTTAAAGAGGTTATATTTGTGTTTTTATCCTGAGAAAAAAAAGGTTTGCTGCCCACATAGTTTAATAATTCGGTTTAAATATTCCGCACTTCGAGTTTTTACGTGTTTCTAAAAAGAGACCTTTTTGTCACAGGCGGCGTGTGTATGTTAAAAACCGGATTAAAAGACGGACCCAATAAAGGCAAGAGCTTCTACGTCTGCGTTGACAAGCAAGGCTGTGATTTTAGTCAGCAAACCAGGTATTCCCCCGATGACAATAGGCCTCTGTATTTTCAGACCTGAACCATTCATTGTCACTGTGTTTGAACCAAATAATAGTCTCTTAACTATTCACTGGCCATATCCTTACATTGCTTTTGTTCCATTCATCTCAGTAGCCAACTTTACTATACTCACTGGCCCTCTCCAAACATCTGAGGTTATTCACTGACATATTGTTAAAGTTACTGATAAACAAATGTGTGTGTTGCACAAATATTTGTTTTATTGACGTGAATTATCATATCTCTAGCATTTCACCATCACACTGCCTCCATCATGAAGATTCAATGGTGGAACTCCAGGCTCTCAACTACAGTCAGCCACAGCAGGGCTATAGGTGTGTGTGTATGTATGTATTAGAAAGAAATCTGAAATTGCATGCTTATACGCAGCTTATATGACTAGATACCAGGTTGGTTAGACTCTGTATTTAACTGCAAATTCCTTCTCGTTTTCCAGGTTGTTCTACCGATGTGCAGTAGGTAAAAAAGCAGGCCAGAGGTGGTGTGGAAATGTACCCTGGACTGCAGTAAGTGCTGTCACAGATTTCCCAACACACACTTGTTTTTTTATATACATTCAGTATCTGTATCACCAACGGTTTCTGGCCATCGCATTGAGACAGTTATTAAAGATAGTTTTTAGTTATTAAAAATGCGGTTAAAGTTTTAAGTTAGTGTTCTCACTACTCCACTAATAATTAAACTTGTATGAATTAGTCAATTCATTGGTCAGTCACTCAAAACAAAAGTAATCCTTACCTCTTTTGTATTTGTTGTTTTTTGTTGTTTTTTCTTTAATGCTGTGTAAATGTAAATGTTTTACGGTTTTCCTGGCGTATGCATTGATTAATACATTTATTATGTAAACAATCATAAGTTGCAACCTTAAATAGGATGTAGCTAAATGGTATGAACAAGTATTTTTCCTATTCTGAACTATTTACTTTTTTTAAACACCACATGAGGGATTAGCTGTTATTAGACACTTTTCTGTAAATTTCTATGACATATTTTTTTAAAGTGTGTTTTCTTCCATGATTGCAGCCGGAAACAGAAAAGAGAAGCCCTCTGTCTGACACACAGCTACAGCCCTCATGTCTTCCACCTGTACGAAACCCCTTTAAGGCACCAAGCCAGGCAGACAAGGACTCTGAGTGGAGAAAGTTGCAGAACAATAGACATGAAGAGAAAGAAGCAAGTCACAAGGCTGAAGGAAGAGCAAGTTATCAGAAAGAAAATGAAAGGCAACAAGGTGCAGGAGTGGAAGAAAAGGCAGATGATAAGCACAGGTCGTCGGATACTTACCGGGGTAAACAACTTCCACTGGGGATGAAGTTAAAAAAGAGAGTTTCAAATGAGGAGAACAACAGTCCCAAAGAAAACAGTGTTGAAAAAAGAACCGAGAAGATTCAAGACACGCCCGAGCAGAACCGCATCAAGCAAGGAGAAGAAGAAAAAGGCATTTCTTCCTCCAGCGTCAAGACTGTTCATTCTGAGTCATCAAACAAACATCAACTCAAAACAATCAATCAAACTGCACCAGTTTCTCACAGGAACTTGACTCAGCAACCATCTGATGCCGAAACCTCTCAGGTGAAAGAAACCAAACAAATACTAGAAAAGAGCAGCTGCACCCATGCATCCAGAGACTCTGACAGCAGCAGGAGCCCCATACCTGACAAACCAACTCAGCCAGAGTCCAGTCAGCCCAACAGTCCCGAAAACAACGATGATGATGATGATGATGTGGTACTGGTGTCTGTGAAGCCTGCTCCACAGAAGACTCCTCCTGTTTCTACTGTCCAAAAGACACTGACCAACTTCCCAGGATTCCAGCCAGCTTCTAACATCAAAAAGCCGGTGGAAAACCCCAAAGGGCTGCAGAACCTGCTCACCGTTCAGCTCCAGCAGAAAAAGGTGAGGGGAAGAGGAGACAACACATGTCATGCATGAGCACTGCATTGATTTAAAACCTAACATACAAATATTATTATAATATTTAAAAAAATATATTATATGCATGTCAAACATGTCCGCATTAAGAAATCTGTTAATTAACCGCCCGATATACTCATATCAGTCACTCTTAGGCTGCGTTTCCCAAAACACCGAAGAATATTTGTAGTACTTGTAATTATATCATAGTAAATAATCTGCAAGCTCTCAGAATGTACTTTTCTCTTTAAATGTTAAAGTTGACACTGTTAGCTACACTATTTGACAAAGTAGGCTGAGGTAGCTGTTAAGTACAGTTTAGTTTACAAGTCCAGCAATGTGATTTATCATTGGGCTGATATCTAATTGGCTGGTATTAGCTAACTGCTAACAGCCCATAAATAAAAGTGGGGGGAAAAAAAGACCAGATGGAAGAAACGCCTTTCAACCTTGTTATAAGTTGATCAGGACAGAGCATAAAGTAAACAAGATAATCAATGACCAGGCACAACTAATGTTAGGAAAATCTGTTGGTATTTGAGTTTTTGGAAAAGAATACAATTAAATGGCCAACTGTCAGTATCAGCATTAAAAATCCTGCATCAGTCGGGTTGTATCTTAATCTGTCAGTCAACTAGTACACAGAAAATTGGATGAAGAGTTTGCTGGTCAGTAATCAGCATCCAAAATCAAAATTCACTTTACACATTCCAGTACTGTATACATCACAACAACAAATACTACAGAGCAGCTGGTTAGTTTAATACTCAGGCTTATGAGAGCTCTTTGTCTTCACTCTGTCCTCAGGCCACTCTATCTTCGGTAAACTTGGAGGCGCTACCAGATAAAGGAGACCGGTTGAGGACACAGGTTAAAGAGCTGGAGGAAGCCCTGGAGTCACTGAGCCTCACTGCTGCTTCTCAGCCTGGTAGGAGTCACACTGCACAGTAGAAATAGATGGTTTATTCAACTGCTTATTAGTTATTCCACTATGTACCCCAGCTATACTCCCAGTTAAGCCCTTATGCATACATGGGCAAAACCTTGAGGGACTTTTTGTTGCTGTTGTTGTTGTCTTAGTAAGTTGCTGTGTAATTTGATGTTCTTTGATATTCTTTCTGTCCCTGAAAAACACGTGCAGGTGAAAGTGTAATAATAAAACCAACAAGGTTTTTTAGATTTGGCTGGATGTCTGTGTCTCCCTTTCAGAGTCTGAGAAAGCGTGTAGCAGCACTGATTCTGGTTTTAGCACCACTCAGATGAATCCATTCAGCCGGCAGGGTGGGACCATCCTGCTCCCTGCTCCTCCAGCCCCAGCCCTGCACCATCATCAGGCCTCTGGTGGCTCTCTGGGGCTCCAGCTGAGCCAGGGATACTCTCAGATGTATGGAGGTATGCCAAATGGGAAAGAGAAACACTTCTATAAAATGTGTAATAATTTTTTTTTTAAACTTGAAATTAATATAGATTGCTAATCACTCATCCTTAATGTTTCCAGCATACCCAGAGGCACAGACATTTTATGGGGGTAGAATGACCAACGACCGTCTTCTGGCGGTGAAAAATGCCACCTGTGAGGCCATCGACCATCTCCACAAGTCCCTGGAGTCCTGTCCTGATGCCGAGGCTGAGGCCCCTGATCCCAAGGGTATCAAGGTGTTACACACTGCCTCACTCACTACTGTGGCAAAGAAAAAATCCGACAACAACGGCTACGTTTTCACAAAAACTTCAAAAATAAAGGAAACTCATAGCAGCACTCAGATATTCTGACTGATTACACAAGGCTTTAGTTAAACTGCAAGCTTTAGTGCTCAGCTCTGTCAGTCAATGGTTACATTTAAAAGTTTTAAGGTGTTGTGATATAGAAGATAGTGGATGAGAGACAACTCCTAGCAGGAGAGGTTGAACTGTTACGCAAATAGTTTCACCAAAAAGCATCATCCAAAATTTCAAGATATGAAAGCCCACTTTTAAATTCATCTATCAGCACTTTTTACAAGACACTCAGCGCCATCTTTACTCTGATTTGACTGCTCAGACTGAGGCTGTACTGCATAAAAAATACCTGGTGTCTGACTGAGTGCCATTTATTTACTCCTCATTTTAAGGATGGTTTTCTGCTTCTAGTATTGCAGCAACATTTTAAGGTCAGCTTTAGAAATAGAGCATCCAATTGTAGCTCAGAGTTTTACATTATTATGCTCTAAGAAATTGCATGTGAATATAATCTTTATGTGTCCATATATTTTAATTCGTAGAGTATTTCATTTTTGCATCAAGACATTTTCTTTTATTCACAAAACTGTCACAATTTAGAATGATACAGCCTATATTTCCTCTTTTGATTGGACGATGATGTTAGTCTAAGATTGCTGCATTGTGATTGGTTGCTCAGGTGCCTCTCCTGCCCCATCAGAGGAGAGCTTTGGCCTGGTTGCTCTGGAGAGAAACGCAGAGTCCCTGTGGAGGAATACTGGGTGAGTGTTTTTTCATGTGATTTTCTTCCTCTGTTTAAAGTTGGAATTAAGCCCGTGGGGTCTGTTTGTTACATTTAATTTGCTATTCTATGTACAGAAATGGTCTCCTCAGGCCAGTCAGTTTGCTCACATGACAAAGAGAGGAACACCTCGCTTCTTATCATTTCTTCATCTTTTTTCTAGTATATCTGATTTGTATTCTTTTTAATCAGCGGATGACATGGGTCTGGGGAAGACCTTGACAATGATTTCTCTCATACTGGCCATGAAGATGAAGGCAAAAAAGGACAAGGAGGAGATGGAAGAGAAGAAGAAGGATAGCTGGTTATCCAAAACTGGTAACGAGAACCTTTTGTCACTGACTCAGTGGGCCAAATATAATCCAGCTAAATAAAATTACACAGTTCTTCCTTTTTTAGCTATTTCCTTTCCTGTTTCCTTTTTTTGTGTCCAGACTGCAGCCTTGTGTTGTCTAAGGGCACTCTTATCATCTGCCCTGCCTCCCTGGTGCACCACTGGAAGAAGGAGATTGAAAGGCATGTCAAGACGGGCAAATTGACGGTGTACCTGTACCACGGCCCGAACCGTGAGAGAAGTGCCAGAGTGTAAGAAAGCTGCAAACT
Organism: Oreochromis aureus; assembly: GCF_013358895.1. Lineage (NCBI taxonomy): Eukaryota > Metazoa > Chordata > Actinopteri > Cichliformes > Cichlidae > Oreochromis > Oreochromis aureus. The sequence goes on from NC_052957.1 coordinate 27,542,709, forward strand.
TTTTCACACACACATTGCTGTTTATTTCGCTCTGCTTTTATCTCATTTTTTGATGGTGCAGTCGCATCTTATTCTCTTTGAAGCCACACAAAGTTCCCGTAGTGACAGTTGACCTTTTTATACCTTTATGCCAAACAGTTGCATGTTAAAATGTTGGTATTTGAGGCCATAGTAAAGCACTGTAGGAACAAGAGTGTCCTGCAAATGTTTTTAAAAGAGAAAGCTTGGAAAAGCCAAAACTCAGTACAGTCGTAAACATGACTAATGTGGACAAAAAGCAGCTCCACTGTCATAACTGTCATTATTTTTGCAAAACACGCCTCTTGGGAAAACATGCTTGCACAGACAAAATGAAATGATACACACGGGGGAATTGATATGTGTAAAGTAAATGTTTTATTTCTATTTCGGGCAAAGCAGTGAAGAGCAGCTCTGTCATTGTTTGTTTGACATGTCAAAGATCTTCATTACAGCTGTTCTTTTCCCATTTGAAGGACATTTGAGTCACAAAAACTAAATACAGTGCTGTGCATGTGTCCACCAGACTGGCCAATTACGATGTGGTGGTGACTACCTACAGCCTAGTGTCCAAGGAGATTCCAGTCCAAAAAGAAGAGGCTGATAAACCCAACCCGGATAAGGACGATGTGGTAAATACTACATATACGACCGGAAGCAAAGCCTCTGAGTGTTAACACTGAAGATGCTGGCAGCAGCATCAAAAAAAAAATACTGTTTTCGTGATTTCTTACTAAGGGTTGGAAACATCACTTTCAGCAAAACTAAATAACTTACAAACACACTTCCCATCATTTTTCTTCAGCGTCCAGGCTCAGCTCCTCTCCTGCGAGTGTCCTGGGCCCGCATAATTCTGGATGAAGCCCACAGCATCAAAAACCCAAAAGTGCAGACCTCCATGGCTGTCTGTCAGCTGAGGGCCGGAGCCCGTTGGGCTGTCACTGGTACACCCATTCAGAACAACCTGCTGGACATGTACTCGCTGCTCAAGTAAGACAACAGCACAGTGAATACAAGTTTTTAACCCATCCTGTGTTTTGTTAGCCTGCTGCACATGTGTGGTCCGTTTTTAATATTTGGGACAATTTTTTTAAGTATTTTAATAATATGGATTGACAAGATAATACGCCTGTTTTTAATAAGTTACATATAAATCATGAAGGCCGGAATATTTGATCACACAGTTGAGCATCTTAAATAACTAAAACAACGTCTGACAAATCCTCTTCTCACCTTGGCTTGTGTACTTCAGCTGTGTGACATGGCTGTTTTATACTTGAAGATAAAAACATGCAAAGGATACACCAGTGCATCCTCGATTACAGCTCCTCTGGAAAGGCTTCTTTCTCCTCTGTCCTCCAGATACAGTTTTCAGTCAGGAGGACTGAGCTTAATATTTGTTGCACGAGCAGAAGCATGGAAGACGGAGGAGACGAGGAAGCACAAATGGAATAAATACATTATGAATAATATATGTATTTCATGAATGAGATCATGTTCTTTCACTGCGTTCCTCTGTCTTTTCAGGTTTCTCCGTTGTTCTCCGTTCGACGAGTACAAACTGTGGAAAGCTCAGGTGGACAACGGCTCCAAGAGAGGCAGAGAGCGACTCAACATCCTGACCAGGACTCTGCTGCTCCGACGAACCAAAGACCAACTGGACGCCACAGGAAAACCACTGGTAGAGACACACACACACAGACTCCATGAACATCTGTCTTTCTGGTAGCACATCAGGAAATACACTCACTATTAAGAGTTTGTTTGTTTTTTAATTTAATGGTGGTAAAGTATCTGTTAGCTTCTGGAAGTGTATGTTTAATTACAAAATATAACCAGATACTAAAACAGTTTTGTTTCAGGTGTCTCTTCCTGATCGGACTTCCGAGGTGCATCGACTCAAACTTTCTGAGGATGAGCAGGCTGTGTATGATGTGTTATTTGCCCAGTCCAGGTAAAAGTCTGTCTTCTCAGAAATACATGAACCTTTGTGAAATGCAAAGGCAGTGTTACAGTTAGGGGTTTAATTTTTTTTTTACATTTTTTTCTCTACTCTAGATCTACTCTGCAGAGCTACCTAAAGCAACATGAAGGAAATGATGTGAAGAAGGGAAGCACGTCCAGTTCTAATCCCTTTGAGAAAGGTGGGGCCTCACCAACAAGTAAATTTAATCTGTGCAAAGGTTATTTTGCAGTCACAATTGCATATTATACAAGGTGCATAATTAAATTTGTGTGTAGAAAACAACAACAAAAATTAAACTGGAAGCTGGGATGGCACTTTTGCCTTTTAAGTCAAACTCTTTTAGCAATCAGTGTTTGCTAGTAGCAGTAATGGTGATTTAAAATGGTGTTCACTCTCTCTGTCTCTCCAGTGGCCCAGGAGTTTGGTTTGTCCCAGGCTGATCCTGCTCTGTCGAGCTCCCAGCAGGCTAAGCAGGTGTCCAGCACGGTCCACATCCTGTCCTTGCTGCTTCGCCTCCGACAATGCTGCTGTCACCTGTCACTTCTTAAGAAGGTACACACTTTCACGTGCTCTCATGAGGCTTTCCAGCTTTGTCTATAATTTAAAAAGAAACACATAATGATACAAACTGAATACTGCACACAAGTATTTCCTTCCTTCCATGTCTCCTGTGCTCAGACTCTGGACTCATCGGAGCTGCAGGGTGATGGGATCGTCTTATCTCTGGAGGAGCAGCTAAATGCTCTGTCGCTCTCCTCCAGCCCCTCGCCATCTGGCCCTGATCCCAAAGACACTGTGGCCCTCAATGGCACACGCTTCCCCTCACGGCTGTTTGAGGGCACCAGCAAAAGCACCAAGGTGGGCAAACGATCAGCACACTAACATCACAGTTACTGGCAGAGTGTGAAAATGTGTGCTGTCTGATATAGATGGTGAAATAGGATCAGGGTATGATTGTTTTTGTTGATCAAAAGTCACAATAAAGTCAGCAATGAAGTCACTGGGTGTGGATTGTTTGCCCTCAGTTGGAGCCTTTGGATCTTTGCCACACAGATTCAGCTCTAAATCGTGATTTGACATGATTGTTTTCATGCTTAAATGTTTTAAAATTCACAGCTGACCATTTGTCTTTGAGACCAGGGAAAATGCACAATGTGTGTGATAAGAGCGCATGGTGGTCCAGTTCAAAGTCTGTTTGTTAGTATTAAAAGATGAATTTTCCTTCTAGATCTCTGCTATCATCTCTGAGCTGAAGGCGATCAGAGAGAAGAGTAATGATCACAAAAGGTAAAATATTACACATCACAATAACTCAGAGTTCATGTCTTTTTTTCACAATTAATAGACCAATTTTTATGTTACCTTCTCATGTGTGGTCTTCATGGTGTGTCCTGCCTTTATTGTCCAGTGTGATCGTGTCCCAGTGGACCAGCATGCTCCAAATTGTAGCGGTTCATCTGCAGCTGATGGGGTTAACGTACAGCGTCATCGACGGGACCGTCAACCCTAAACGCCGCATGGACCTGGTGGAAGAATTCAACACTAACCCAAAAGGACCACAGGTAAATTTCTATATTTTCCTCAAATGGAGCATGTTTGAATGAAGCCGAGGGCTTTTTATGATTTAGATTTTTTTTTTTTTTTGGGGGGTTTGATGGGCTTTTTGCATTTCTCCCATTCCTGGTGAACCACTCTCTCCTTTCCCTGTTCCAGTCCACTTCTCAGCTAATCACCTTTCGAACGACTCGTATCATCATACACGTCAAGCAATGTGAAGTTTAGATTTTGGAGAACTGCACAGGAGCATGTTTAAACCTCCTCCCTGTAGGCAATTACCTTCACAAATAGACACAGCCGCAGGAGCAGAAATTAAGCAATATGAGGTGGCACAATGGATGGTTTCCATACTTCTAACCAACAGGTGGCAGTAATGCACCAAGTAAAGGGGTTGACATGAATGAAAACAATATAGAATTTAAGATGTTCATAATCGTAATGAGGATGGAAATCCATTCTGCACATTTAACAGAGTTTCACTAATAAATGTATTCAACTTTTATAAAAAATGAAAACAACTTTTATACAACTAGCTGCAAGGAAAATCCCCATGGCACTTTTTAAACCAAGAGCAGAGGACCTATATTTAAAATGATAAAATTATCACACCAGTAAGAATCAATGGGAGGTTTAAATATTGGAATGAAATTGGTGCCACTTTCTACCGCTCAATTGAAATAAAATTTTGAAATACTAAAAGACTAAAATTTACAACAATAAGACAACAACAACAATAAGAAACTTGTTTCATTTATTCAGACGTCCGGTCAGTGAAAAACATTCAACTAATCTAAGTTGGAGAAAGACTCTGAGATCTTCCATTACAGATGACGATTAGCAGAATATCTACCTGTTAAGATATTTTATAACCCCTAAATTAAACTGTGTACAAATAGGAGAAACAACGACAGATGGACTTTTCTTTCTGTAGGATTTATTTATGTAACACTGCGAGCAACTTATCTGTAAAAGACAAATGCTTATTAAGAAGATTGCTTGCGCAGCCAATGGGAAAGCAATAACCCGTAAATGATTAAAACCTGAACCCCTAATTAAGAATGACTGGATGGCACAGTGAACAATATCAAAGACATGAAGAGATTTTCTTTTCTTTAAACTAACAAACTTATCAGTTTACAAAAAACTGTGAAGACACTGATGCACTATGTAAAACAGCGTTGTGTTTAAAGTGGCTTTTTACTTTACTCTTTTTCTTTTTTTGTGCCTGCACTGATAATCTGTGCATACATGTAAGGCCAACTGTTCCTGTTTTTGTAATGTTTGCTCCATTTGTGAAGAATACAGTTAAATAAAAAGTAAACAACAATAAGTTAAATATATGTGATAAACAGAAATTGCTGCAACACTGAAATGTAAATAATAGTAGTAATAATGATAATGGGACTTCTAGATTAGCTGTGATCATTATACCAAGTGTGCTATGCAGCTGAGTACTAAGCTTGAAGTCATAATGATGAAAATGAGCGTAATCAAACTGTTTTGTTGCACAGCTATAAATGTATAGTGCTGCCTAATTGGTCTGGTTTTTGCTTCAGGTGATGCTGGTTTCTCTTTGTGCCGGGGGGGTTGGACTGAATCTGATCGGTGGGAATCACCTGTTCCTGATTGACATGCACTGGTGAGAGCCACATTGTCATTCAAAGAGCCAGAAAAGTATCACTTCTGTTGTTTGCCGTTCTCCGTTTAATGTAGCAAGCTGCATTTGAAATCTATCTGTTGTGCAAAGATTTTTTTCCACATTTTATCCTCTCTAATTTAATTTTTATCCTCTAAAATATCTTGTGCCTTCACATTTTGCATTATGAAGAATGGCAAAGGACAATTTAAGGGCAGTTATAAACAAACATGTGCACACATCACACAATCAGAAGTTTTGCAGAGATTATGTTATTCCAAACTTAAGAAAAATTTCCATAAGATAGAAGAAAGTCCAGTTTCAACTTTAACCCTTCAACAGGAACCCAGCTTTGGAGGATCAGGCCTGTGACCGAATCTATAGAGTGGGACAATGTAAAGACGTCACCATCCACAGGTGACGTATCAGCTTCTGAATCTCCACAAAATTTCTAGTTCGCATCTTTATTTTTAATTTTTACTAAGCATGTACTGGTAACAATGATGTGTAAACTGCGTTTCTTTGTGCTAATAGTGTGTGTGTGTGTGTGTGTGTGGCATTGTCAACAGATTTGTGTGTGAAAACACAGTGGAGGAGAAAATTTCCACACTGCAGGCAAAGAAGAAGGAGCTGGCACAGAACGTGCTGTCGGGAACCGGAAACACCCTCTCTAAACTCTCTCTGGCAGATCTCAAGATCATTTTTGGAGTCTGAAAAAGAGCTGTACCAGCTGACCAACAGCTATTCAGACATGCATTCACGTGTGAATGTATTAGGCTGTAACTTTAGAAAATGTTGAGATGATAATAATAACAATAATAATAATAATAATAATAACAACAACACTGGGGTAATGCATTACTTTAAAAGTACCATGTTTTTGTTTTTGGTTTTTTTTTTTTGGGGTTCTTAGGGGGTGTTTCTTAGTTTTTTGTTTGTTTGTTTTTTTTGACTGTTTAAACTGCAGATGGTCAAATGCCACAGCTGACACACAGCTGGACAGTATTTAAACAGTTTCTTACTATATTTTGTAAAATTACATAATATTTTCCTCTGTATATTTTTGGTCTTCTGTTTCTTCCACCTGATAGTTTATTTCTTTATACTTATATAAAGAAATACATTTTATTATTATTATTATTATTAATACTATTATCATCATCATTTTATACTAGTATTGCTGTATTTGTGTTGTTTGTGATGTAATGTTACAGTAAACTCAGGCGATTAAAGTTATTAGAAGTGACTTCTGTTTTAGGCAGTAAACTGAAACGATTACTTAATTTTCTAAAGCTGCTTAAAGTTTACTCAGTTGAAAAACATGTTGCTAATATTGTGGCTTTTAAGGCATTTCAATATTGCACTTGTGATTATTAAAATATTATACATTGAAGACTAAAAACGTGAGTGGATGACGTGTTTTTTGTTTTGTTCTGTGCAGGAAAGATGTGTGCTATATTTAAATATGCATAATTAGTTAGCAGACGTATGCCTTGATTTCTTGCTCTGACGGTCTGTTTTCACCAGGCAACGTGTTTTCAACGCTCGCAAATATATACACAAAATCAATCACTGACTTTTGATGCCTTTAGTAAATTTCGAACTTTTGGGCGTCATCGCCCGAAATGACAGAACAATAGAGAGAAAATTTAAAAAAAATATGTCGTTAAAATTATTGTTATGTTTTTTTTTTGAATGTATGCAAGACATTTCTTTAAACTTGTAGTGGCCTTTTTTTAGTATATCAGCAAAAATAAATTGCTTTTTTTGGTAAATACTATTTAGGAATGATACGTTCGACGGTTAAGAGCAGCATTTGAACGCCTCTCGTGACTGCGGGCGGTAACTGCCCTGCGTTCAGCACAGCCCTCTCAGAGCTGCAGAGCTAGTGCAGTCTGTAGTACCACCAGGTACGGCAGCGTCCTACCTCTGTCAACACGGCGGCCTTTTCGAGTGCAAAACCCAAAACAGGCAGATTTTAGGAAACCAACACTACCACGCAGCCATGGCGGCTGAAACCGACAAGGTAGAGCCCGCGGACAGCGAACAAGATGAGGAAGAAGACGTGTACGAAGTGGAAAAGATCATTGACATGCGGGTGGAAGAGGTAAAGATAGCTAAGTGCTACGTAGCCGCCTGGCTAGCTTTGCAAACATGGCTGGCATTTCTTTCAGTCCACTTTCACGAGGCATAGCCCACCAACAACGGCGGACAGACCGTTTATGTTAGCAGAATCGCGTTTCTGCGGTGGGTTTGCATGCACAAAATTGCTTGTGTGTTACTTTATTACATGCGTTTTCTGGTTTTAGTCGTGGCTCGCTGTTCCTCCATACATAACATTTTTTCCAAGCACAACTTGTCCCATGATGTCCGCTCGGCTCTCCCCTGCTGAGGCCAAGGACGGACCCGTTGCAGGCTTTCACATATTTTCATCGTATTTTCCTAGCTGCAGCGCTACATCGGCTAAATCCCCGAATAATGCAAGACTCGCAGCTTGTGAGAAGATTGGTGGGATTTTCTGTTTGTTAACACTGAATTTACTTACACCAGCTAATAATGGGTGAGCCCTGTGACCGCTGCATTTCTAACTGTATAAAGTAGCGGACAAACATGCTTTAGACCCGTGCATAAACAAAGATGATCCCAGCAGCTAACATTTAGCTACATTTGCTATCTTTCTGGCTTTTTACCTTTTCTTTTTAAGATTGCTGTGAAGATTGCTGTGAGTATCAGGTCTTGTTACAAAGGTTAAATTGCACTGTTTTTAAAGACAGCTATAAGTGAATTTGGTTGAATAGCACCAAAAGAAAGGAGAAATCACTACTCACAGTAGCTCTTGAATCAAATTCTGTGACTTGCACATTGATTGTTGAGGTAGTATGTGAGGTAATACTATCTCTACTAAGATATTATCAACACCTTGCTTTTAGACTTGTTGCCGCTGGTCTTTGTAAACTCTGGAGTCTCTCTGGGCTGCGTAGTAAACACATGCACAGGAAGTTAAGCTGTGGTCCGTCTGAACAGTGCGGAGTGCCCAGTGGGCACTTCTGCACCTTTTAGATATCTGGTGCTTTAACTTCATATGTGTACAGTCTGATGCAGCGCTGTCATCATCCCCCTGGAAAGATTGCCTGAAAATATTCACGCCTTTTTCTGCTTTACAGGATTTTGCATCTTTCTTGCTCACGTTCAGTCACTCTTAATCCACAAAAGTCAGCTGTGAAACTAGCAGTGTTTTGCAACTCTTACACTTTTTGTTTTGCACACTTTCTTTCAGCAAGTTCTCACTGCAGCTTTATGTTTTGATTTTTCCTCCTCAGTAAACGTTTTGATATTAGAACTTATAAAGACAGACAGGATCATTCAAAATACCATAATTAACACTATCGCTAGCCTGTCAGCCGTGTTTGCTTGTGTCTCAGCTGTCATGTGGAAGTCTTCTGATTTCTATAGATCCTGTTGGCTCGTGATCTCACTGTCAGGTCAGGTCAGTGGGGCAGGTCATGCTAAGCACTACATCTTCGCTCTCTTGTTCTCAGGGTGAAGTGCTGTACAGAGTTCGCTGGAAGAACTACTGCTCTGACGATGACACGTGGGAACCGGAGGCCCATTTAGAAGACTGTCGCGAAGTCCTCTTGGCTTTTAAGAAGTCGCAGGCTGAAGCTAAGGCCAAGAAAGAGGCAGAAACCAAGAAATGTGTGGTAAGTCTGATCTTTCAAGCATTTAGGCAGGGGCATTATTTACAGGGGCATGAGGCATTGTAACCACTGCCAACACATCAAGCAGCAAATACATTTTTTTGCACACCCGACTATGTGGGACTTGGTTGGTCTTGTTGCACAGATGTAGCTTTACGCATGTTGAACCCAAAGTTACGCCCTTGGGTTTCGGTATAGTGTTTATGAAGTGCCATGCTGACTCTTGGTATAGTTATTCTTTTAAATGTTGCAAGCAAACATCTTTGTTTCTAAGCCAGAAGCAAACTGCCTGTAACTTTGACTTTTTTTTAAAGCCTTTTTAATATAAGCAATCTGATCTTTACTTTCTCGATTATAGAGCTAATGCACAACAGATTAAAACAAATTTTGTCTGTTATTAAGATTATTATCGATGTTATTTTCCCACCTGTCTGGACATCGTTTTGAAAATGAAGGGGCAAAATGTTGTTGGCAGCATTATTGACCTCTAATTGCTTATGAAAAACTATTATAGAGCCTTAAGTCAGAAGGTCAAAAAGTAATTTCTATTACCAAAATGTGACATTACCCTTCCCGTTCTCTCTTTAGAAACCACTGCCTCCAAAGAGTGACGTGTTTGATGCTGACTCGGAAAGTGACAGCGACAAAGACCGACCAACAGAGGTACCCGTCAAGAAGAAAAAGAAGAAGAAAGTCCGGGAAGAAGAAGAGGAGGAAGAAGAATCGCTTCTTAAGGAAAAAAAGAAAAAGAAGAAGGACAAGCGGAAAGAAGAGTTAAGGCCCCTACCGGCACCAGAAACCGACGAGGAAGAAGACAGAGCCCCAACTTCTCCACCCAAGGAGAGAAAGACTGAATCAAAAAAACGTGTGGTTGAATCTGAAGAGGAAGAGGATGACCCTGTTCCCTCCAAGAAACACAGGAAGGAAAAGGGAAAAGAGGGAGGGAAGCATAAAAAAGAAAAGGGTGACAATGGGAGGAAAAAGAAGGGGAAGAAAGAGAGGAAGATTGAAACCTCTGAAGACGAGGCCGCTGCTCCGCTGGAAGATGACGTGAGCGAAGGCCCGTCAGAGTCCCAAATGGATGATTCCGCATCAACTGAGACTTTAACAAAATCGGTGGAAAAAGCCGGTTTGGACGACAAGTCCAGACAAAAAAAGGGGAAGTGGGAAGTAAAGCTGCAGGGTATAAAGGACCTTATCCACGACAAAAAGAACAAAAAGACAGATTCTGCTCAGAAAGAAAGCAGCCTCCAAAAACTGAAGAGTCATAGTTCTAAAGCAAAAGAGGATACTGCGTTACAATCAGACTCCAGTGACAGCTCCACCCTACATAAGAAAGCAAAGAGCAAAGGGCAGGAGAGTGCGTCTGCACCACCCAAAGTCCCATCTACATCGTCCTCGTCGTCCTCGTCCTGTGTTACAGCTGTTGGTGTCACCAAGAGTAAGGAGGAGGAGGTTACCAAGGAGGAGATATTGGGACAGAAGGACACCACAGGCTCAACTAACCTTTTTGAAAAGTTCCTGTTAAACTGCGAGGCCAAGGATCGCGCCCCCCGCAGGAATCAACCCACCACAGAGAAGAGCAGCAGCAAACCCACAAAGGTGTATACTTTGTTTCCATTTCAACTTTTTCATCCAGTATTTCATAAATGGAACCCAAAACAAAAAACACAACGTGATCTTTCAGATGATGTTCTTTGCTATTTTAAACAGGGTATGCTACTCAGAGGTTTTCCTCTAAAGAAGAAATACAGCGTGTTAACAGTTTGTTGTTGTTGTTTTGTTTCCAACAATTAGGTATTGGGAAAAATTGAGAAGATTCCCAAAACAACCAAAGAGTCTCCTGTTCAGAAACAAGAGCCAGAGAAGACGGAGAGGACCAAGCAATCAGATGGTATGCATGAAACTTGAACTTAAATCAGATTAACACAATGTGGCTTCAGACAAATCCCGCTGGGCATAAAGGACCTTATCCATGACAGGAAAAAAAACTAGTTGCTATTCGGTCTCCAAAAATTGACCTTAAAGGGCCAAGGAGGTTACTGCCCTACAATAAAACTCTAATAACAGCTCTGTCTTCCAGAGGCCTGTGAGGGTTTAACCCAAATAGATGGTTAATTTTTATACCAGGCTATAAAATACCACCATATACCAATCAGTCAGTTCTCCAGAAAATGGTGTCACCATTCCTGCGAGATCGCTCAGACCCCAGTGCACGGATAGTAATCATAGTCTAAAACTTTGTAAGAGCAGCTAAAGCGTTTGTCTTTCCTTGATGAGCATTAGTGACTAATATAGATTCTTAGAGGCAGCTTTATTCTTTTTCTGTTTGCTGCAAGCAACAAAAAAAGGACCGTGAAATGCCACTATACTGCAACTGACTGAATAATGTTAAAATTGCCTTAAGCACATATAAAAATTACTTGAGTGGAATAAAAACTGTAATCTGTCAGATTCTCCCGTGTCTTAATGACACAGCTGTGATACTCAGTTAAGTTACAAAAAACACTTTTGCCAGCTTTTTCCTGCTGGCTTCAAATAAGCTAAACTTTATTAATATAGTAGCTCCAGTCTTTGTGACCAAAACACCTTCAAACAGCGCTTTTAATACTAAACTGCTCCCTTCAAACACATCTCTTATTTATCTGCAGCAGCTGTGTTGATTTCAGTCTCTATTCTGTTTCTCACCTCTTGATATTTTCTAATATTATGGTTTTATCCTTCCTTTGTAAAACCAGCCGCTCTGCTGTCAGCAGGCTAATTCAATGCTTGTCATTGGTCCTGTGGTGCCAACAGCACCACTTTTATGTGAACACGCTTATAGCCATATTAGGAATCCCCATCAAGTTGATAATCATCTTCGAGTGAATTCTTAGTGGGAGTGCTGATCTGGCTTCACTTTCTGTAAGTGAAGCCAGATGAGGAAAATAGATCCTGAATATGTTAAACGTGCTTCATAGTACATGTCCCAGATGAGAGCAGATCACAGAAATGTAAACCTAGAGCTATAATAGACTATGGTGTGTGAAAACAAAGTCTACACGTCTTTGCATCTTTAACCCCTTCCTGCCCAAGTGTTTCATGCCAGGGTGTAGTTTGCCTTTTAATGAACACAAAGAACTGTGCTGTATAAATGGTCATCATAGAAAAAGGGTTTAAATTAGTAGTATTTTGTAATTAAAAAGTATCATCCAGCATCTCCTTGTATTGTAAGAAGATTTAAAGTAAATGTAACACATTGCAGCATGTCAGGAGCATAACATGCAGCATTAGAAACATCTTTTCTTTAAAATCTGATGTGTTGGTCAAATATTTGATCTGTCAAACAATCAAAAGATATTTTTTTTTATTTATTATTGTGTATTTTATATAGTTCGTCTGCTGACCAGCTGTCTAATTCTGAAGACAAAATGTGTCAGGAATGTGTGTCGCAGTGATTGACAGCAGTCTCAGGACTTGGTGATGATCAGAGTAATCACAAATAGCTTGCAAATAGCTATGTTTAGCTCATTCATTATTAGTATTTTTAATTAATTGTGACACACTGTAGTTCCTTGTTAGCAAACTTGCATAAAACCAGGAACTGCAACAAAAGCATTTGAGTGCGTATACACAAACACACACACTCTCCATGTTTGCAGGTTTTTATTCTTTAAATTGACATGTATGGACTTTCCTGAGATTTCAAACCTTTTTTTCTTCTATTCCAACATATGTCCAGGGTTATAAGTGAGTATTAGGTCTACTCCTAATAGGAACAATAAAAGAACAAGCTGTTTTTTTTTGATGTCTTAGATTTTTATGACACGTTGTTCAAAAAGTATTTTTATCTTGTCTGCCACCCTCAATGTCAGTTTCCCGACCAGTTCAGAGTTATGGCTTCAGCCTGGACACCGAGGAGCGGGAAGAGGAATCAGTGGCAAAATCGAAGCCTGGAGATGATACCCGGGAGCGTAGGGATAAGACGGATGAACCACAGCGGCAAAGCTGGGAGCGGAGAACCCCTTCTGATGACAGGAGAAAGAAAAGGGAGGACAGTGAGCCTAGACTCTTTATGGCATGTGATGATACCCAGAACCCACCAGAGGGCACTGACAAATCTGGTATGTTTCTGATTGGCTAAACAAATGCCTCCAAATATGACAGTCACCCTTCACTTGTCAAATGCATTGATTTTAGATTTATTTTCTGAGTGAAATCCCAGTTACTACTTTGCGTTGTCTGTTTTACAGACAAGGGCCAGGCCACTTTGAGTCTAGGAATGGACCTTAATCTGGACTGGATGACTCTGGATGATTTCCAGAAACATCTTAACGGAGAGGATGAGATCTTGTCAGGTCCACCTTTGTCACCAAGTGAGTGTTTCCTTATGACTATCTTGGTATTTAGAAGACTTTTGCTTTTAGTTGCAACAAGCCATGAGAAAACCACAACTTGTTTACCATCCAAATTATTCGTTCTGAGTGCAGTTTACCAAAAATATAGGGAAAAACTGTTTTATGTCCGTTAATGTAATAAAAAGAATTCTTTGTCCACAGTAGGTCACATCATTATTTTAAGGAGGATCTATGAGATTTGAATAAATAGGCATTTTTTTTTTCTATATTTATAGATCTTTCTATAAAGACTTCATCTCTAAACTTCATTTGTTCCTCACCTGTTTCTGTCAGATGACTTGCGAGATGCTGTAAAAAGTGGAGATTACATGGCTGTAAAACTGGCACTTAATTCCAAAGAGGACTACAATCTGGACCAAGAGGTATGTTCTAATAAACATTACCCAGCTGTCTGTTTTATTTCCTCGCTAGTTTCTGCCCTACTTCAATATATTTTTGGTTTTTATATATCTCAAGACTTTGAGCACTCAAATCTAAGACACAAACACATTTTAAAGAATTCCACAGCTTGCACCTTGGTTGGCCCCAAGAGTGAGTGTGTGCGTGTGTGTTTTGAAGGGATTGCACTGTTATTAAAAATGTATATGAATTCAGTTGGTGACTATGGTCCATCACGCTATGTCTGTCACATATGACACTTATAGACATGAATATTTTCCCTATAGTTCCCCTAGTTACAAATGCATAATTAGCATTGCATCAGAATTACATTTGGTTTTACGAAAGAAGAACCATTGTTTTAAATAAATGGAAACTGGAAAACATTAGGCATGACCATCGTTAAAAGCATATTTGACACTTTAAACAGTGTTTAACATATAAACTAATATTAGCTTTGTTGAGCACAGTCTTTACACTTCTTACAAAAATATCAAAAAGATATTTATTATGACATAAAACTGCTACTTATAAACTAACAATTTTCCCTGTCTGTTACAATAATACGTTTGTGTCCGATATGTCAAATGTTTTAGTAAATCAGCAGTAAAGGAAAATATTGATGAGAAAACGTGAAAAAAAAATAGCTTATCCCATCGCGTTTGAAGCATCCTAATGATAAAACTATACATCGCTTTTAGATGGAAGAACAATTTTGTTTTTCGTATTGTGCTCCAAGTAATCTTTTCTTCAAGATCCGCATCCAAAGACTTTACTTTTTAATGTCCGCCAATGATCCAACTCCTTGAGATGTTTTCTTGAACTCCAAGCACCTTCTGCAACAAAGCCAGGTAAGGATGTGGTCTCAAATGCTGGTAAACATAAATATGGCTTGTTAGAAATGCTAGTGTAATACTAGAAAGTATACTATAAAAGTTTTCTTATATAGCAGAACCTACACTGTTGTAGTTAGTAGAGTTTTAAAGCTGAATTATACTTGAGTAGCTTTGAGTTACAGAGCCATGTTATGTACTTTCAGACTGAACTACAGTGTTACAGTAGAAAGAATATGACAGAGGTGGATGTGATTAAATTAATTCTTATTGCTAGGTATTTTCAGCAAGTTCAGGAGCATTTTTATTTAATTTACCATCTTAATTCAAGGCTCGGTAGGACAGATAGAGCCATTATTAGTGTATATAAATTATTGTTATTGAAGTTGTATTTTATGTGGTTAAAATCTCGGTGCATGCAATCCTACATACCACCACCCTGCACTATTTTGATGTCTAAAATGAATCTTTAAATTTGTGCTAACTTAGACCTAACATTCACTAATTGCTATGTAAATTGTAATGTGTGCACCTTAGAGACTGTGATATCATTTTACATTGCAGTGAACAAGCCAATGATTGAAAACACCGAAGACATGAAGCACTTGGACAAGATGAACCCTTTGAATCAGGTACATAATGTATGCTTTCAGAATATGTATCATCATCATTACCATAACACAATATGTGCAGCATGCACCTGTAGCCACCATTTATTACAGTTTCTTTTAAATGAAACATTTGAAAGCATAGATGACAAAATTCATCGTCACTGTTATTATGTGAATGGCTGGACATGGTATTAACATATTTTACTTTTGTACCTGGCCTGGTTCTGAAGGCATGATGTGTTAAATTACCAGTGAGCTCTGTAAAAATACTGGTATGCCCAGCCAAAATTTATCTTTAAGTATTTGTTTATTTCAAACCAGGGATGTAGGTCTAGTGTCAGTGCACATTCTGTTTTCTTCATGTAGCATTTCATCAAACACCCCATTACTACATATACTTGGTTAGATATTTATGATGTCAAAACGCTGCTTGATCCAATAAAGCCATTAACTGTACTTGAATGGGTCACATGTGGTTTTTGTACTTGAGACTTGAGGTGTCAGGAGGGAGTTTTGTTACTAAACCTTGGGCCATCACATTTACTCTTGTTTGAATGGGCCTGGATCTTGGTTGGGGGCATTGCCAAGGTGCTGATGTGCTAAACAGGAGTATAAAAATATATGAATGATTAAAAAATGTCAGAACCATTTATCTACCAAAATTAAAAACAAATTTAAGCATCCCCTTCTACATTTTTCCCAAGAGTCTGTGTTTCAAATTTACCAAAATTATTCATGGGATCTGATTTGGCTCTGAGTCTTACATATACTTGTTCTTTTACAGGCGTGTACTATTGGTGAGAAGAAGTCATTTGAAGGAGAGAGGAACTTGATTGAAGAGAGAAGTTCGAGTGATGCTCTTAGATTGACTTCTAACACTGACAGTGCAAGAAATGAAGCGGGCACTGCAAAAGAAAATATCCCACAAGATTCGGATGATCAAAAAAATGATGAGGATATTACTGAATCAGAACACACAGTATTTGGTTCACCTACCAAGCAGAAAAGTCAAGGAAAGGAAGACCAAAAGGATGGAGAAGACAACGAGACGTCAGATGACACAATGGGTGGTTTGTCAAGTAAAATTAGTTTGAATTTTGATCATTCGGATCAAATACTGTCAAATAAACAAAACCTCCCTAAGCAAGCAAATGACTCAGGCGACGAGCCAGGAGATGTAGGGGCAGGTATTACAGATATGGTTCTATCTGTATCAAGTACGAAAGAAATGGTTAAAAGATTACGGCGCTGCACAAAAACTGTGGAAAAGAGAGAACCAACAAGATCAAGTCTAAGGACTTGTAAGAAAGTGCATCAAATGACACCTCGCATATTGGATGAAGAGAAGAAAGAGTCATGCAAGAAACACTTCTGTTTATACTGCAAAATGGCTTTCACTCAACTTGCAAAGCATTTGGAAAGGAAACACGCGGAGGAAACGGATGTTGCCCATGCAATACACTTTCCAAAAGGCTCCAAAGTCAGACAGACATTGCTTGATCAAATTCGCAATAGAGGAGATTATGAACATAATTGCCAGGTTCTTAAAAGTGGCGAGGGGGAAATTGTGACCAAGAAACAGGTCAAGAAACCCAGCATATCAGTTCGTGACTTCTTACCTTGTCAACATTGTTTTGCATTTTATCGCAAAACTGATTTATGGAGACACGAAAGGTCATGTAAAGCTAGAAAAGGAGACGAGAAATCTTCTGAGAAAACAAAAAGAACGAGAGGTCACAGTGCTGCCTCCCGGCTGCTTCCAATGTCAGAGTTCTTAACTGGTGGCTGTGAGGAAATCATCCACATCATGCATCAAGATGACATCTCGAGGCATATCAGAAATGACCCCCTTATTTGTAAATATGGCAATGCATTGTCTGTTAAATATGAGCATGACAAGTCTCAGTTTGCTTACATTGCACAAAAAATGAGGGAACTGGGTAGATTTGTGCTTGCCGTAAATGAGCTGGACAGGAGTGTAAAGTACTTGCATGAAATATGTCTGCCATCCCGATTTGAATTAGCTGTTCAAGGGGTCAAAAGGATTAGTGGATTTGACCCCAGTTCCAGTAAGTTTAAAAGCATTTCCCTTGTCACGAAGATTGGATACTCTTTGAAACGAGCTGCAGAAATTGCTTTTGGTGAGAGTCGCATGACAGAGGACAGTGAATCAGAAAGCGAAGTGAAAAAATTCATACAACTTCTTGATACAAAATGGAATGAGTGTTTTTCTCGCAAAACGCTTGCCTCCTCTCTAAAGCAAGAAGTCAAGAAAGTGGAACTGGACAAATCAACCGTGACAGAAGACTTGATGAAACTTCACAGGTTTATCACAGAGGAAGGAGACGAAGCCAGAAAGGAGCTGAAAGAAAGTCCTAGTTTGTCAACGTGGAAAAAGCTCAGTGAAGCAACTTTAGCTGATGTCTGTCTGTTTAACAGAGGAAGGGTAGGAAATATTGGTAGACTGCTTTTGCAAACCTACATTCAGAGAAAGAGCAAAGGAATATTTGTGCCCTCTGCAGATCAAATAAGGAAAAGCACAAAATTAGAGCTGGATCTTGGTTCCGCTTTGACCAGGTTGGAACTAGAAGGTCAGTATGGAAGGAACATGCTGGTTCTTTTAACAGAACGCATGGTTTTGTCTATTGACTTGCTTGTTGAAAATAGAGAACGAGCAGGTGTGTCAAAAACAAACCCATACCTTTTTGCACGGACTGAAGGTCCATCCTTCATCCGAGCGTTGGATTGTTTCCGACGGGCTGCAGTGGAATGTGGAGTTAAAAACCCAGAAGCACTTCTTTCTTCATCACTAAGAGAGCAAATTGCCAGCTGCTGGCAGCTAATGAGCCTTAGTGAATATGAACTGGATCAAGTGGCCAAGTTGTTGGGAAAGAGCAGCCAGGAGTGTTACAGACTCTTAAAAAACGCATCCCAGCTAGAGGAAGTGAGCAAACAGCTGCTCAAGATGGATCGAACGCTGCCATCACTTCCAGTCAGCAGTGCAAAAGATGGTAAGTACCTTTTTGTTCTATCGAAATATTGTTGATAGCTGCTCTCTGAGTCAATTTACTTTGTTCTTGAACTTTTTACTCTATTACAAGGTCTTGATCAGAAATTTTACCAGGTTTAATGAAGCAAAAAAAAATTTTTAAACTGCATTCTAAATCGGATAAAGATTTTATCTCTTGCAGTGATTCTCAATATTTGTCATTTTAGGAACTGCACAGAAGCCTGCTTTAAAAAGAAGACCTTGGAGTGAGAATGAGCAGGCTGCAGTGAAGCGTTATTTGAGTGAATTTATCACGAGGATGAAGGTTCCAGGCAAAAAGGAGTGCAATGCTTGCATAGCTGCTGAGCCAGATCTCGGAGGAAGATCTTGGACAGACGTTAAAAACTATGTACACAACACACTACAGACAATACGCAGGAGAAATAACATACAGAAGTCTGAGGGGAACCTTAATGTTTTGAATCCAAAGAGATCAAAAGCTGGAGTCCAAACCACAAAGACAACTTTGGAAGACACAAGCACTGTGTGTACTATGACAGCAGTCGACCCAGATAACTTGAGAGAAAGTTCAAGTTGTTGCATGACAATGCCGCCGCCGCCACCAGCAGCCAACTTGGAAGATGCATCACCATTCTGCCAAGAGATTACTTCAAGTTACGCATCCTTGTGCTCATCTAGTACAGATATGGTCCATACAAGTCAACCATTGATTTCTACTTTCACACCATTGAATGCTACTGATACGCAAGTTGTTCCTACATTTACCCCACACAACACTACAAATGCCCTAATGCCTCCTCCATACACTTCAGAAAACAGCAGAATTATGCCATTGTCTCCTTCATATACACAGAATGCTACAAACATGCCACCTCCTTCTGTGTATGTACCACAGGACACTACAACGTCACCATTGATTCCTTCGTTTACCTCTCTTAATACTCCAAGTACCTCAATGGTTCCTACATTCACACAGTTAAATACTATAAGTTCTCCAATGGTCAATCCATTCTCAACACTTAATGATGGAAGTAGGCCTATTATGTCTTCGTTTACACCTCTAAATCATTCAACTTCACCACCTTACCCCTTAAGCCCACCGAGGGGCCCTGCAGCCGCACAGGTTGTCCCAACAATCCACGGACCCAGTCTTTCTGACAGAAGTCCGGTGGTACCTGAAAACACACCTATGTCTCCTGCAGGAAAACGAATCAATCCAGCTGTCAAGCCTCAAAAAAGAAACAAAAGGTTGTGGAGTGAGGAAGAACAGGCAGCAGTGAGGCGACAGCTTGGAGACTTCTGTAAGCTGGTAAAAGTGCCGGGCAAAAAGGACTGTGATGCGTGTTTAGCTGCTGAACCTGCCTTAAGCAGCAGAACATGGAGGGAGGTCAAATATTTTGTACATAATTCTATTCAGTCACTCAAAAGAAGAGGTCATACTGTCGCATCCAAACAAAGTGGAGGACAAGATCCAGAGACTCATAATTCAAACTCTGAGTGGGATGGTCCTGTTTATCTGTCCCTGTAAATGTTAGTTATTTGACATGCAGTATAACCACACGTTATCAGCAAGGTCTTAGATGTGAGAGGGACATCACTTTACCTCAATTTGTATAAGGAATAAAAATTAAACTGATGGAAATTAGTGTAACATACCATCGTTTAGTCTTGGTGTCACTAGCCACAAGACATTTATAGGCAGCCCTTTTATTCTTCAAATTAAAGACCCCAGAGTATCCCGGATCACATTCAAGTATAAATTAAGCAATCAATTGCACAAATATACACTAAATGGGTGGAATTAGGGATGTTTGTACTGTAGCTTTGGCTTACAAGAAAATAAGCTTAGAATGCATATACTATCTAACACTGTCAGGTTGTCTCTAGGAAATATTCTAATTGGGTTTTGTGATCGTTTAGGAGATTGAACCTCTTTTTTGCCTGTAATGTTTCACTAGTGAAATCATGTTTGGGTGACAAGTGGTGCCACCCAAATATGCTTTCCCATACTGTAGTTGTAAAAATGATAACACCAATTGTTGTTTGGAAATCCCACCTCCACTATGAACAGGGCAGCCCATTTTAGAGCAAAGATGGCCTCTGACTGGGCGTTTACAGGGGGATTTTTACTTGTCTTTGACATGTACTTTATGCATCCGTCTTACTGCCTGTACCAATTTTAGTAGCATTTTTTAATGTGTTTTGGTGATTAGAAATCAAAAGCCTACCAGCAAACCTTTGCAGTGAAACCGTCCAGCGTGATAGATTTACTTTGCCGTTTACCCAAACAAGCCCAGGTGTACTATATTCCTGCTTTAGCCAGTAGCATATAGTGTAGATAGCTTGCAGCAGTAATGATATACCTTCCTTGCTGATAATAGAGAATTAGGAGCTGTGTGTATATCTATAGCTGAAATATAAAAAGCACTTTCTTTCTTTAAAGATCCACTTAATACTTATCTATTATTATCCTTTGTTATCTTTATCTTTAACAATCTGCCTAAAAGGTGTGTTGTATTTTTGTATACCCATACAGTGTCTGTGTAAAGCATTTTAGTATTTAATTGTATTTAGTGTACTCTAATTTTAGTCAAAATACACTACATTTGACTCATTTACATTACTTTGTAGTATGTTTTTATTTTCTAGATGTTTATAACATTAATATCCAGTTGCCAAGAACAAATTGCCTTATGGCTGGGTTGCTGTTGTTCACACTGGCTTCCACTTTGTCATAATACCTGCAGAAGCAGCATGCCTAGGTGTTTGTTTTTGCATACCTGTGGCCGTGGAAGCGATTGGAATATTTGGATGGGTAACCGAATACTTTTGGCAATATAATGTATGCATAATTGTCTAGCAGACATTAGACAGAGGATGAGGATGTTCGTTTCTGTTTACGGTTTCTAAGTATATTTAGCATTTCATTTTAAGGAGGAATTTGTGGCATTGTTAGTTCAGCCCAGAGTGATGGATACAGGTTTGGAGACTAATGACTAAACAAAGTGATCACATTTCAGTTAAAAAAAATTAGTGAAGCACTTCATCATGTTCAGTGTGTTGCTTCTTTCAGACTGGACATTCAACAAGAGTCGTGGTGTTGATGATCTGTTGTTTAGGTCAGTCAACTTTGTAGATGCCATAGACAGGACATTTGCAAAGAAAATTTAATCTTGAGTTATTTTTACCAGTAAATATTCAAAGACTGGACAGCATTGCTGCTTTCATTCACATTTAAAAGCTTTTCTGTTAAGATCAATAGTAGCTGTAGTGAACCTGTTTTTAAGAAACCAGTGTTCGCCCTTTCGTACCAAAGCTATTAGTGTTGGACACACATAAGACTGACTGCGATAGGTTACACAGCCAGGTTAGATAGCACATTGGCATGTGATTTTCATCACGCCTTTCCTGTGTTGTTGCCTCCTTGTTAAAAAGGGTACATCTGTGTTGCAGTGTATACCAGTATTTACATATACAACTGTATTTGGAAGATGAATCTGTGAATGGTATACAAATGATTGTTCAGACACTACCATTGTTGTTTAATGTTGCAAAACTAATGTTTTTCCCTGCGTAGAAGTTACATTGTTTTTATTGCTGTTGTATAAGCACTTTATGTATTAGTCTTCATGTTGCCTTCAGTTAACATTTCATATCAAAACTCTGCTTGTACAATAAAATGCTTCTTGGCTTAAAATTTGAAAACTGGTGAAAAGTGTTAAATGATTTCCCATTTAGTGGGTGAAGGTTTGCAAGCTGTATTGATTTGATAAACAAGACTATTTTATACTCATGCTAACAGTAAAATTATACTTGGTCACATATTTTGATGTTTAAAGTGGCCGCGCAAACATGTTACACATGTTCAATATCTGAGATTGACATGTCAGCAAAGTAACTATTGCTAAACAGCATTAAAATAGCTGAAACTCCAGGAAATCTCAAGGTGCATGCATTTGTCATAAACCACGTAATAAAATGCTGATTTGATGATAAAGTTAGCAAAAAAAAAATGTCAGAACAAGTAAGCCCAATTCATTCTCACAAATCAGTGCCTACACATTTCAGCGCCTGACTTCAGGTAGTTGTAGATGTGTGTGGTTCTAGCAGCAGACGAAACCAGATATGGGTGAAAAGAATCTATACTCTGTGCAAAAGTAATGGTATAAAAATACAAAACATTTCATCCACCAAAGCAGTGCGATGACAAGTCATCATATTCCTAGAATCTCAAGGCTACTTTGGTAAACAGGCTGTATTAATTAATAATTAATTAATACATTTTTTTTTAATAGTAAATATTGATTATTATTGTTGTCATGCACATATGTAAATGTGGTTCTCACTATCCTTTTCACAAGTATTTTTTTTTGTTTATTGTTTAGTGTTTTAATATTGAGACTACAAGTACATTTTTTAAAAAAATTCTATTTCTTACCCATATTTTTGTGAAGACGTTCGAGTAAATATATCACTACGTAATACTATATTAGCTTCAGTTTTGCACAAGGAGGTATTGATATTAAACTTGCACACTGATAAGCAGGTTATTAATCAGTACACTGTCATCTTCAAAAGCTGCCGGAGTTGAGCAGTTAGTCTTCTGTAAGTAAAATTGTAAACAATGATATCTGTGGTACTTCTCAAGACAGCAAGATAGACATGGCCACTGTAACGTCATCCATTGTTTAAGGTGGTCGTGTTGGTCAGGAAGTCTTTAAAAAGAATGCAGGTTTAAAATACAACTGTGTTAAGTTTTGTTTTCAGATTAGGAAACCAAGCCTGTGTTATATACAGTTTGTGGTATATGGTAAATATCTAACTAAAACTTACAGAATATTGACTGCCTGCACTGGTTAGTACCTAAATCGGGATTGGTAAGTATTTAGCAGGGATATCACCATAACTTTATTATTATACGAATAATGATTTCATTGTGTTTGCAAATGGGGCATTGTACAAGGAGCTTCTCTTCACAGTGTTGTGTACAAAACTCGCCCAGAAAACTGCACATGGTAATTCACTTTTTAGGCATTTCTATACAGTGCAATGGGCAAATTATGGACTCCACTGCAGGTCTGTGAAAAGCGTATTGTTTTACAGCCTTTGTTTATAGTTCTGTGTCTATCTGTTTGTGTGCAGGATGGCAGTTGTATGACCCTCACCATGCTGGCAGCAATAGGGGGGCAGGATGACATCCTCAGGTTACTGATTAAAAAGGGGGTGAGAGTGAATAAACGACAGAAGAATGGCACTACAGCCCTGATGCATGCTGCTGAAAAGGTAACTCTATCTTTTATGTAAGTTAATCCTGCAGCCTTTAACTATGCTTTGCATACAATTTTAATTCAAATTCTCAGTGAAAGCCAAACCAGTCAAAGACTCTGAAATAAAGGCATCTGCCTCTTTTGTTTCATCTTATAAACACTTGATTCGTGTTTGTGTCATCCCAGAATTGTTTGACAACTGTTGCAATCCTACTGGAGGCCGGGGCTTATGTAAATGCTCAGACACTGAGTGGAGAGACGGCGCTGATGAAGGTAACACTACACAAACACTAACGGTCACTTTGGTTTTAATTAGTGCAAAATTACAATTTGCATGCAGATTACAAATGGTGCTGTTTCACAGCAGATCTTCAGTCAGAAATTATATATTTATTTTATAGTCCTTACCTGTACAGGTATGAGGTTTCTTTAGAGAAGTTCATTATGTCCTTCCTTTTAGGCATGCAAAAGAGGGAATGCTGATGTTGTGCGCCTCCTGCTGGAGTATGGAGCTGACTGCAACATCCTGTCCAAACACCAGAACACAGCTATGTACTTCGCCAAGCACAGCAACAACCTGACGGTGTGTGACCTCATCAAGGACCACATCAGCATGTGAGTGCTAACCACATCATAGTTTCATCAGTTTGGTGATGTTGTTGGAGAGAGCATAGTGTGAATTAATATTTAAAGAGACAAACATTTACTTTGGTTTCTGTCCTCAAAGGGAATGTCAGTAAATTTTGTCCTGCACTGTAGTGGTAATACTGACCAGTTTTACTACCAAATACATTTAGTTACACAGCACGTTAAAACTAATTTATGTTGCAGGCTGTCCAGTGTGGCGGAGGACACCATCCGAGCATACTTTGAGTCTCGTCTGGTGCTGCTGGAGCCCGTCTTCCCTCTGGCCTGCCACAGGCTTTGTGAGGGTCCGGACTTCTCTATGGATTTTACCTTCAAGTCACAGCCTCAACCAGAGGGTAAACCCAAATGTTTACATATTTTTACATTACCTGATATGCAAATACATCACCTCACTTGAGACGTGGTCATCTGTTTTTCTGTTGCCAGACAGATTCATGAATTTTTTGTTTTTACAATGTCTGGCCACGCTTGGCGAGGATGCTACTCTTTTAGTAGCTTTGTGCTACTGATACGTTTTTTACAGACATGCGATGCAGCACTGAACTTTACTAGATGTTACAGACTAGATAAAAGGAGGATAAGACTGCAGACATCAGATACTGAGTACTGATGAAAAGGACGAACACTACTTACATTAGAATTCTTAATTGATTCATATTACGTACGTTTTAATATGCAAATGAGGTGATTTGTTTTAAACATTGTGCTGATTTGCAGTCTTTCCAAGAACATAAATCTAAAAGCTAAAAACCTTTAGGCTGTTAACATTAATAAAATGTTTAGTAAATGACATCCCGAGAGAAAATAAAACTGCCTTTGTACTGTGATGTTTTATACATATTTATTTGAAAAGGTAATTTACAAACTAAATATACATATACCATCAATTTTAGCTTCAAAACACAAGAAAATATCCAAAGATGAGGGAACTGCGGACAAGACAGTTTTACACCTGCAACAGCTTAGATTAATAGGGACTTGAGCAGATGCTACCAATGAACATGCATGTCTAAATAGGTGTTGTAAAGATGAAAAGATTACTCAGATTTGTATGTCTCTTTGAATCTTTAAAGTGAAACTTCCACAGTTCATGTTACATGAAGGCAAAAGTAAATTGTAATGCATAGACCAGGAGTGGGGGAACTTTAGGCCTCGAGGGCCGGTGTCCTGCAGATTTTAGATGTGTCTTTAATCCAACACAGCTGATTTAAATGGATAAATTACCTCCTCAACATGTCTTAAAGTTCGCCAGAGGCCTGGTAATGAACTAATCATTTGATTCAGGTGTGTTGACCCAGGGTGAGATCTAAACCCTGCAGGACACCGGCTCTTGAGGCCTGGAGTTTCCCACCCCTGGCATAGACCATACAATGTAAAGTCCAGCAGACATTATGAGGTATTATGAAATAAAGATGTAAATTCATATTTTGAACATTTTCTTTCCATTAATCTGTAAGAAGACTTGTTATGGAAGCAAATTAGCCCGAACTCCCAAAATTGACCAGTGTGTGCAGTTTTTAGCTGCACTGTCTCACCTTAAACTGTAAACTGAACCTGCTATTCAGCTAGTACAAAGTGTAAAGATGGATTGTGTTGCTGTGCAACAAGAACTGGTTATAGTCCAGAATGAAATCATTTGAGGTCATGGTCAAAGGCTAAACATCGTACCTCCTGCACATCACTTGTGTCCGGGCCTTCGTATGAGAAAGGTCTGGACATTACCCCGACGTTTTTCCAGAGTTGATGCGCAAAAATGGCTTCAAATGTCATTAGAACATTATCCCACTAATGTGTTGGCTATAAATTTCTATTCCAATTGAACCTTTCTGTAAAGTTTTATCATCCCTCCTACTTCCAGGTTCAGGTATCCTCCTCTTCATCTTCCATGCCAACTTCCTGAATGAGATCACAGCCAGGCTATGCGGACCTTGCAGCGTGCACGCCGTGGTGCTCAACGATAAGTTCCAGCTGCCCATTTTCCTGGTTGGTTGAAATGATGATTATACAACAGTTGGTTAAAAACAAAATGTGCCAAGTGATTAATGAAATATAAAATTAAGAAATTTGATATACTATAAAACAAATGAACAAAAATAAAACTGAAAAACGATTTTAATCCATCTGATTTTTATTATATTAAACCCTCTTTTGATATAATTCACAGTGGCCATTTGTCTATTCTTTACCCTCACTAGCTGTCTCTTTTTACAGTGTTTTACTTTTTACTGTTCCTGCTTTGAGCAAATGAACAAGCAGTTCACAGGAGACCATGCAGCCATGTTTAATGTCACTGTTTGGATTCAATGTACTTCACTTCATTAAACCGTTTAAATTTAGGCCAGAGTGCTAATTGTTGCTGATTCTCTTCTACTTTTTGTCTTCAACGTTTCAGGATAGTCACTTCATCTACTCTTTCAGCCCGAATCCAGGCGTCAACAAACTCTTCATTCGCCTTGCAGAGGCGCCAGCAGCCAAGGTGACACACACACACACACACACACACACACACACAGTGAGACACAAACATCTTAATCAGGCATACAAGGGTCACTGGTTCTAACCAGCCCATTGGGAAGTCTGACTAAATGTTTTTGAAACTGAGGAATATGATTTTATTTTTCATGATTTAAAAGAAGAATAAATAATACCACAAATGGTCATTATTACGGATTTACATGTAGAACTAGGCATGTCGATTATCTTAAAGGCAACCCAAAGAAATATACAAAGTTGTTTTTTTTACAGAAACCTTTCAATGCAATCTTTGGTTTTTGGCTGCAGCATCAATCTAAGTTTAGCCAGCTACCACAAATAACAAAGCTTCTGTTTGTGTCAGAGTTGATGTTGTCAAGCATCCAGAATCCTGTAACGTTTGCTCTCACGCTCCGATTTTACCATTTTTAAAAAGATACTGCGTGCGGCTGAGTGGGTTTGTCTTTTTCAGCCATGACAGAAGACACTTCATCCTCAAAGATGATACCTGGGCCTGTCTGTGTGCTACTCTCACTGGCATTCAATCCAAACCCAGTTTGTCCCCAGAACATGTATAAATCTTTAAAGTGGGTCACTGATATATAGTTTCATTATAAGTAAGTTAATAAATGAAGTGGATGCTCTGGGTTTCATTTGTAGTGTTACTCTCAGTTCATTTCATTGTTATCTGTTGGCTTGTTAAATTTCATTATTTCAAGCACAGAATGATTTCTTCAGTCTGTCCTCAGCTATTGTTGACTTCCATATTGATGATCTATCATATCTGCTACAGAATTTCTTAACGTTGAAAATTTTTTTAGTCTAATGTAACACACCTAACCACAGGCCCAACCTATTTTTACTCCTGGTTTATGTATAGACCCCCCCACACACCCCTCTGTCCTAGCGTCTAACCGCCAATGCGTCATTTTTGACACAGTTTTACAGGGACGGCTTTCTTCTCCGAAGCAAACTACACAGACAGCTATCTTTAATGTGCAGCCAGGTTTTCAGATCTCTTCTCTATTTTTTTCCTGTATCAGCACCTACATTTTCAATTATCGATGACTTGGTTAATTAGTGCAATGGTATCTGCTCATGAGCTCTTGGTAATGTGGCTCCCTTATTAACCCCAACTGCCAATCCTTCCCTTTGAAATGACAATGATATTCCTCCCCATAGCAGAGTGTAGAAATGCTGACACAGCCTTGACTACCTTCATAGGAAAGTTATAAAAGATATAAGAGCTTCATTAATGAAAACAGGCACAATCTAAGGTTGCATGCCTTTGTTAGGGACTGTTTTCTTACTGTTTTATCTTTCTTTGCCCTCACTGTAAGTGGAGAAACGCGTCAGTGTAACCTTGCAGTTGCTTTTGATGTGTTTTAGTAGTTTTGGGCAAAAAAGTCATATCAGACTTTGGAAACGCACACAGTATTTTTCAATAGGATATCCTCACTGCTGGTTTTCATGTTAATAACTCAAATATAGAATATCGTCAGCTTTACTTTTTGTATTTGTTCGAGTCAAAAAAAGTAAACCATTTTGCAGCAGAAAACAGGAAACAGTTTGAATTGCCAGTCATCCAATCATAAAGCTGAATTTCTTTTGATAAGTAGAGAGGATCCAAAAGTCGAACCATCTCAGCAGCGTTTCCGTCTGATCTTCTCTCCTCAGGTCAAGCTCCTCATCTGCGCATACAGAGTGCAGCTGCAGTGATGCGCTCTCTGATGATGTTAATGTCATACCAAGCTTGGACAACACATCATTCCGCATGCAGATTCTGAGCAGCAGCTGAGATACTTTACCAAGCGCAATACCCTCTGAGAAGGAGAAAAAAAGTTGGATTGTTGTCGTTGTGAGGTGAAATTTAAAGCTGGCTTCCCGAGATGCAAGTGCACATTCTTGACAACTGAAGTTCAGCGATGAGATCTGACTCCAGACCAGGCCCGAGCGCGGTGAGGGCCAACATATGCAGCATAAATGTGAGGATCTTACAGAGACTTGCGTAACCTTTGAGCAGTCCGTCCTTTGTGGGAGATGCCATCACTACGCAGTTATCTGGGTCAAAAAGGCGATCGGAAACTGTTACCGGAGGAGCTTTGAAGACGGACGTCCACCTGTGTCGTGCCTTTCTCCAAGTTACACCTTCTGTCGGGGTGGATCTGTTAGATATGTGTGTTGATTGTGTGTACATGTGTGATGATTGTTTCTTTTCTGGTGAATATGAAGAATATGAAGAGGGGATTTTCAATCACAGTTTGTTTTTGGGGGGTTTTCATGTTTTTAGCATTTTACTCGGACCAATGGAAATGTTTTTCATGCATGTTGTTTTTGGTAACACATTTCTTTATGGATTTTCTTCATGTACTAACTGTACATGAAACACCCCCCCCATGAAAAACTCCTTTGTAAATATCTACCCTTAAATAATATTAACATTTCTGTTCAGTTTTCTTCCCTTAATTATTAACATCTCTTTATTTGTGCTAAATCTGGATTGTTGGTGGGTATTTCACTTTAGTAGAGAGGTGTGAAGTTCAAACACGGATTCTGGGGCACAGACACATTACATGCATCCATAAATTTTCCATCTACTGGCCCATTGTCTGGTTTACCACTTGTCATTACACTAGTGTGAGGTTGTTTCAAAGTGTGACTTAGAGAGTTTTTAGTGAATGAAGAAGACTTTTGCCTTCCATGCACAGAGTTGCTGTTTATATTTTCTGCTCTGTACAGACTATATATAAATATATACATACATATATGCAGTTATAAGGTGTCATATGATGACCGCTAATGTTTTTGTTCCTTTTTGAGTTAATTTATTTCATTTGTACAGGAAACACTTTGGGCTAAAATGTCTCAAACTGCCTGGCCAGTAAAGGGTTTTTTTTACATTGAAGAACCCCATATTTACCATCTCTATCACTGCTGTGCTGAGCCTACTTACTGCTCCTTTTCAGTCTCCTCAAGCAGTCTTCTTTGTTTTTTATCATCTGATATTAAAGGAGCCCAAACTGGAGGATACCAAATCCAAGTATCTGGCATTGACATTCATCTGCATAAACACACCTAGCTGCGTGATGTTGCCTACAAACCCAGCTCAGGCTAGCAATATGTCTTTAAATTGCAGCAGTGCTGTTTAATTGGATCTCTCCATGCTGCCTTAATGTTCACTTTTTACATTAGTTTGTAGATCTTTGCCTTTTAGAGGCGCTGTGGTTGAAGCTGAGTGACTGAAAGTAAAGAAAATACCCAGATTTACTTTTTTTGTGTGTTTTAACTCAACACATGGCATATACAGTAATGGTGTCTCCACTTGATATTTATCTCTAATTCCTATAGGTAACTACCAGTTTTGTGGACTAAATTAACAATGATACAAAAAGCATTAGTGGTGATGTTGTAGCTAGGAGAGAACAAAAGGGATTTGCTGTATTTGCACTGTAACAGGCTCTGTAAGAAAAGAGGGTTGGCATGGTAACGTCTTAGTAGTTAAACTTACCTTTAAGTTGCATGTTAACATTCAGGGTGGCGTGGTGTTGGTGGTGCGGTTAGTGTAGGTAGGTTGTGGGTTTGACAGCTGGCTGGGGCATTTCTGTCTCTCGGATTTTCTCCGGTTGCTCCGGCCTCTTCCCAGAGATATGCATGTCAGGTTAATTGGTGATTCTAAATTTGCTGTAGGTGTGAATGTGAGATGCCTGGTTCTCTCTTTGCCATGTGAGATACCGGCACCGCTCGCCTTATGACAGCAGGGATAGGCTCCAGTTCTCCCGGCAATCCTGAACCAGGTAAACAGGTCAGGAAATAGATGTTCACATTCAGCTGCTCATCCCACTGGCTACAGTTTGATCTGTGCTTTTAAAGAAACTTTGGTCTGCTCTGTGTTTCTGTCATTTTATGACCATATACTTGTCAGCTGTTTTTTGTTTTGTTTTTTTAAATCAAGCTGCGTACTGGCTCCTCTGGTGTCACAGCTTTCAGACTCCCTATATGTTTTTTAACAGGCATGCAGGTGCTTCAAAAATCAAGCGCAGCCTTACACCGAGCTGACACTCTGTAATAAAATTTCAAATTTGACTACTTTCGCTTTGCTCAGCGGATGGATGCAGTGCATTTCACCATACGGCATTAAAAGGGAGCAAAACTAAAACCTTGTCTTAAGACACCTGTAGCCTGTTCTTATCTCAGTACAGCGTGAGGAATCGGTACATGGAGTAGGTGTTTTGGTGTCGGATATCAGAGACAAGCACGATACGATGGAAGACGTGAAACTGGAATATCTGAAAAGCCAAAGACAGATCTAGTTCAGACATCACCGCTGATGTTTTCTGCTTTACAATTTCAGCTAAACGGTTTGAAATGCATTCTGATGTTTTGTGTTGTTGATATATTTTTCCCCCAGCTTCCCACACTGTGATTGGTTTCCACTTATTGCCAAATGGAGTAAAAAAAACAGCCTCCATAAACTGGCTTCAGATGTGTAAAGCATCTCAGTGAACATTAAGTCCACCATCACTTAAGTTACATGAGAACGAAATGCATGTATTGCTATTACTGTGACTGTTTGTCAGTCAGTCAGTGTTAAAACAGAAGTGTTCACTTTAATGTATTACACATTTGTGGTCAGTTTCAGGAGTGCCAAATTACTTTCACATAACAGATGAAAGGAAGGATTCAGACCATTAAAGATATTTTAAACTACAGCAGTAATGATTAAACCATAGAGTTGTTTTTTAGTTGTTTTAGAGCAATGGGAAGATTGTTTTTAATGATGAAAACTGTGTCTTGATTCTGTATAACAGTTTGAAAAACCTTGTGGTTTTCCCACCGCCTTGTCAGCACCTTCCTTTACCCGTACAGTCGCTTCTCTTTGACTTTTACTCTTTTATTTGGCTCTGAATGTTTGCCGCACATAGATGCACTGTTTGTGTGAAGGAGTTCACTGTTGTTTGTAGAGGTGCTGCTTACCTGAGGCCGTCATGCTCTAAATAAAGGTGTAAATACATGTGCACACATGCTGCACATTCATTGCTGGAAAGTTTTGTTTTTTACATGTTTGAAAGTTGTTGTTTTTTTTCATCTGCTTTCATACTTTTTTGCCTTCTTTTTGTACAATTTCCATGGACTTGCATATATTCATGTTCTCCCGTCTTATTTTCTCTTTTTTCCATGGATTGATTAGTCATCTCATTTTATTTGATTTTCTCATTCATATTCATAAGTCATTATTACATAAATGAGCAGATGAAGGTATATGAATGATAGAGGTTTGGGATGTATAAACGCATGCAGCTAATATCAGTGCTGTAAAACTAAAATCCAACATGATTACAAATTGATCTAATTCACACTTGATGACAGTTTGTTTGTTTTAGTTCAAATGTGTGTCTTTTTTGGTCAGAGGCACCTGGAATCTCCATCAAATTCCAATTTTTATCCAAGATGGCAGTACATTGAAACAGCACCACTCAGAGGGCGGATAGAAAAATTCCCTGAGAGTTTTAAAAGAAGATGCATGAAGCTAAACCCGTCTTGGAAAGGCAGTCTTTAAGCAAAAACATTCAAAAAAAAAAACTCTAATGGAAATTTATTTAACAAGTAAAAGTTACATTTACATATTCTACTCTGCTACATTCAGACAGAAATACTGTACTTTGTATTTTCCACAATTATCTGATAATTTAGTTAGTGGTTACTTTACAGTTACAGATTTTAAAAAATTATAATAAAATTACATGCTGAACAGAGCATAGAGGATTTTTAAGACCAATACCAATACCGATATTTGGTGACTTAAAAATCAGATATTCCAACATCCTAGCCGATGTTACTATGATGCCGATTTTTCAGGCAAATTAAACATAAACAGATTTCCCTAACATTTTGTTATGTGTAGTTATTTATTTACTAATTTATGATCTGACCGGCTTTGCTGGAATCAGCTAGTTATTGCTTGTAGCATTCCAAACACCTTGCCAATAGGGAAGTTGCAGAGTGCCCTCCGGTGGCCAAACTATGCAACATCAACACTCATAATATGGCTGAAGGGTGTTTTTGCTGTCTCGCCAGACCTTCTACTTTGTCCTGCTACGTATTAATATGATATGTTGATAATAATGGAGCATTATTAGTATATATGCATGAACATGTATAAAGCTCGTAATGGTTGAGCTGTTGCTCATTTAAATAATGTAGGGTAGTGTCCTCTAACATTTTAATAAATCGAGTAATATAATTCCAAATAAACAAAATCTAAGTGTATTGTAGAGTAGCAAAGAACAGCTCCCACTTTTAAAGAGAGAGACTGAATAATGTAAGATCATTTTATTGGTCATTACGTGTATAATTCACCTGTTATTTCCAAACCCAGAGAGATAATGGAATTTTAAAGCTTTGCAAGGAAAAATGACAGGTGAAAAGTGTATATTGAACTGCTAATCTGTTTGTCAATACATTTCTGGAATCCCTCTTTGGCATACAGACAGAGGTAGAAGAGAAACTCATATCCTTTACCTAAATAAAGTGTAAGTAATGCTTACACCCGAATAACTTTCATTGGAAAGCATTACAAGTTTCTCTCTTACTGTTTTGAATGTTACTGAGAATGGGTAAAATCATAACTTCATCATTTATTAGTTGCGCATGCATCTCCACAGTAGAAACTATATTTTTCATCCATCTGCTTATCCTTTCCAGGGGGCGCTGGAGCCTATCCCAGGTCTCCAGTCTGTCACAGGGCTAACACATACAGTGGCTTGCAAAAGTATTCGGCCCCCTTGAACTTTTCCACATTTTGTCACATTACAGCCACAAACATGAATCAATGTTATTGCAATTCCATGTGAAAGACCAATACAAAGTGGTGTACACGTGAGAAGTGGAATGAAAATCATACATGATTCCAAACATTCTTTACAAATAAATAACTGCAAAGTGGGGTGTGCGTAATTATTCAGCCCCCTTTGGTCTGAGTGCAGTCAGTTCCCCATAGACATTGCCTGATGAGTGCTAATGACTAAATAGAGTGCACCTGTGTGTAATCTAATGTCAGTACAAATACAGCTGCTCCGTGAAGGCCTCAGAGGTCGTCTAAGAGAATACTGGGAGCAACAACACCATGAAGTCCAAAGAACACGCCAGATAGGTCAGGGATAAAGTTATTGAGAAATTTAAAGCAGGCTTAGGCTACAAAAAGATTTCCCAAGCCTTGAACATCCCACGGAGCACTGTTCAAGCCATCATTCAGAAATGGAAGGAGTATGGCACAACTGTAAACCTACCAAGACAAGGCCGTCCACCTAAACTCACAGGGCGAACAAGGAGAGCGCTGATCAGAAATGCAGCCAAGAGGCCCATGGTGACTGTGGACGAGCTGCAGAGATCTACAGCTCAGGTGGGGAATCTGTCCATAGGACAACTATTAGTCGTGCACTGCACAAAGTTGGCCTTTATGGAAGAGTGGCAAGAAGAAAGCCATTGTTAACAGAAAACTATAAGAAGTCCCGTTTGCAGTTTGCCACAAGCCATGTGGGGAACACAGCAAACATGTGGAAGAAGGTGCTCTGGTCAGATGAGACCAAAATGGAACTTTTGGCCAAAATGCAAAACCCTGTGTGTGGCGGAAAACTAACACTGCACATCACTCTGAACACACCATCCCCACTGTCAAATATGGTGGTGGCAGCATCATCCTCTGGGGGTGCTTTTCTTCAGCAGGGACAGGGAAGCTGGTCAGAGTTGATGGGAAGATGGATGGAGCCAAATACAGGGCAATCTTGGAAGAAAACCTCTTGGAGTCTGCAAAAGACTTGAGACTGGGGCGGAGGTTCACCTTCCAGCAGGACAACAACCCTAAACATAAAGCCAGGGCAACAATGGAATGGTTTAAAACAAAACATATCCATGTGTTAGAATGGCCCAGTCAAAGTCCAGATCTAAATCCAATCGAGACTCTGTGGCAAGATCTGAAAACTGTTTCACAAACGCTGTCCATCTAATCTGACTGAGCTGGAGCTGTTTTGCAAAGAAGAATGTGCAAGAATTTCAGTCTGTAGATGTGCAAAGCTGGTAGAAACATACCCTAAAAGACTGGCAGCTGTAATTGCAGCAAAAGGTGGTTCTATAAAGTATTGACTCAGGGGCTGAATAATTACGCACGCCCCACTTTTCAGTTATTTATTTGTAAAAAAAAAAAAAAAATGTTTGGAATCATGTATGATTTTCGTTCCACTTCTCACATGTACACCACTTTGTATTGGTCTTTCACGTGGAATTCCAATAAAATTGATTCATGTTTGTGGCTGTAATGTGACAAAATGTGGAAAAGTTCAAGGGGGCCAAATACTTTTGGAAGCCACTGTACAGACAGACATTCACTCTCACATTCACACCTATGGGCAATTCAGATTAGCCAATTAACCCATCCCCACTAACTGCATGTCTTTGGACTGTGGGAGGAAGCCGGAGTACCTGGGGAGAACCCACGCAAACATGGGGAGAACATGCAAACTCGACACAGAAAGATGGTGGAATTGAACTCAGGACCTTCTTGCTGTGCAGCAACAGTACTAATCACCGTGCCAACAATTACCTGAATGGTCCAACCGGAATGGACCATTTGATTTTTGTGTGTGTGTGTGTTTTTTTTTTAATAATCATGTGTTTTAAAAACCGGTACAACACAGTAGCTCAGATGTATTTAAGTTTATATGGTTAAATGCTTTAATGTTCTGGTGGGGATGATAAGATTGGAAAGTCGCTAAACAAAAACAGGCATCTCACAGAGTAAATGATGGCATGTATAAACAGAGCATACTAGTCAAGCTGAGTGTTTCAGAGGTCATGATGGCGAGGGGTTCACTGCTCAGTCAGAGAATTCTTGGAAAACTAGGCAGGCTTTCGAGCAGCACTTCAAAAACAGACTTAATTCTGTTGCAGAAATCACAGCAGGGGCTCAGCTACACTTGTGACAAGGATCATCATTGACCACAGTTCATCCCCAACCCACAGTGCAAACTGGGGGAAAAAATAACATTTAAACAAAAATCCACTAATACCACAGGCTGGACCCAAGATCACTAATCAAGGAGGTTTATTACTGCACATATAACTTGTACACCCATGATCATCACTATCATATGAACATGCTTTAAAGCAAAATATCCAACATCTGTTTCAAACAGTGTCTTGCATCTTTAAGCAAGACCATGCCAAACCACCAGCAGCATGTATCACAGCAGCATGATGGATTTTACTTCTCTGGGAAGCTATTTGAGTGAATCCATATGAGAAGGAAGGACCAACAGCCAAGAGCCCTGGAAAAAGACATGGAGCTTTTTTTTTTAATTTGCACTTTTTAAATAAAATAGATGTTTTAAGGAGGGAGTTTGCTACCAGTTGTTGTTAATTAATGCAGTTTTTACAAAATGTGTTCATAAGTAGTGGCGCAGTAGAGACATAAAATCCTACAGCTAAAATGCAGCATGTATTCACACTGTACAACAAAGTTTAACTTCCAAACCGATGGTTTCCAATCACACCACTAACAATGTTGTCAGCGTCATTTCCTCTCTGTGTTAGTGGTAATAAACTGCTGGTTGGTCAGTGTAACTCAGGGCAAAAAAAACAACAACAAAAAAACGCACAATTGTTTATTAAAACCGCGTGAGTTACAGAGAGGCTGATTACATAAACACTGTGAGTTCACAAAGCCTGTGTGGCACATCATCTTCGATCTTTATCGAGGATCGTATTTAAAAAGAGATCATTTCAGTGTGATTTGCGCCTGTGAGAAACTGAAATCTCCGACATTTTGTGCAGCGGCGCACAGAGGATCTGGCAACCAGACACTCAGCCTCATCAAACTGACTTAGAAATAAATCCGTGTATCTTCCATCCATTTCTACCCCTCATCTCGTGAGTTCAGAGATAGCCTGCGCGTAAGGAGGGTAAGGAGGTGGCGGTCCTTTTGTAATTTTTCTCTTTGATCTCTTTGGGCAGCCGACCCTTTAGTGAATCTGATCTGCACGTTTCAGTGTGACATTTGAACGCACCTGATCCGCCATATTTAACAAACGTGATCACCGGCTCATTCCACCTTTGAGCCACCCCGATTTTTTTTTTAAAGTAATAACAAAATTACTACTAAACTATAGATTACCCACCTTTACATGTAATAATTTGCACATCTGCCTACTATAATCAGTAGTTACTTAAAGTAGTGTCATTTGATTTGGGCTTAATTTTGCTTTGTAAAGGTGTGTGCGGCATTTTTCTAACACTCTCTGGTGGGCGTCATTAATTTCCCGCCGCCGTTTGGTTTCTGGTGAGTCTCTGGGTGAAATTATGAGAGGAAACCCATGTTGAGCCGACACAGCTGAGAACATGAACTCTCTCAACCCGGATCCTTGCTCCTGATTGGATCCGAGCTGTGTACTTCAATGCGGCTTGTTTAAGCTTTGAGAAAGGGGACCCCCGAAAAAAAAAAAAAATCAAGAATAACTAAGGTGCATTTCTAGCAGAACTGGCCACACTTGACCTGGGATACATGATATCCTTCGAGGATAAGGTGCGAGCATCTTAATGGATTTTTAATTGCTTCCAATGCAGCCACTGATTGGACCTCCTGCGCAGGCGCAGGAGGAAAAGAAAAGAGGGTGAATCCTAAAAGAGCTCTCACTCCGTATTTACTTCCGGTTACAATGAAAATAAGAGGAAGTAGTTGTTTTGGGGTTTTTTTAGGAAGTTTGAGCTCGCGGTGTATCATTTTTATTTCAGCCGTTAATTTCTGCTCAGCTGTGTTTTAGATATCGGAGACTAACATCACTATAAAACTTAATACGTAATAACTGTTAATAGTGAAAATTACAGACTCAGGCCGATTAAATATAAGATTTATAATTACATAAACGGCTAGCTGTGAAGGTTAACAGCGGGGCAAAAACTAAGGGGTGATTATGGAATTTATACTCTTATTTGAGGTTTTACCAGCAATTGTTTACTTGTAGTTTCAGTTTATGCCCATTTTCAGTGTTGAAAATGTGCCAAACAAAAAATCGTTTGGCCTTTTTAAACTGCTTTCCTCAACTATGTTAACATCCTGAGATTTACATTTCATAACAGCTTACATATTCTGTCCAAAATTGAAGGATGCCCCAAACAGCCTATTGCTACATCACAATTAACTATGGTGGAAGGACATTCTTTAGTAAAGATGAAAAAACAAACAAATAACAACAGCATTATAATAGCCAACATTCGGCTGTATACCCTCCCTCACGTTTATCATGAGTCCACAGAGTAACAATTACTGACTTAATAAAACCACTCCTCTGAATCCCCTCTCACCGAGAACAGTGAATAGATATGTTGCAGGTAGACACAAACCATAAATGAGTTCTCAGAAATCCTGTTTTTGTACGTGAGTGAACGTGCCGATGACGCGTAGTGAGTGCTCTGCTCAGTAGATGATCTTGGATATAAACTTGTGCGCACGCGCTTCCGCGGATTAATGTCAAGGCACAAAAGTGGCGCTACACCGTTTTGAGCTCTACTCCGGTAAGCGAATTTCACAGCCGTTTTTTGTATTCTACTTTTACGCCTAATTGGCCAAAGTTTCGGGAACTTGTGCGGGGGGGTTAGCCGGATGCCCAGGGAGTTTCTCGGTACTCACACTGGGGCGTGAAGACTCATTAAGGGATGAATAAACAGTTAATTTGAACAGATTTGGTCCTCTCCGTCTCTGCGTGCTGTAGCTACTGCCGCCTCTAGTCTTCAGTATTGTTCAGTTGGCTAATGGCGGACGGCAGGCAGTGCTGTTTTCCGCTGGGGGAGGAGGGAGGTGTGTGTGTGTGGTGGGGGGGTGGGGACAGAATTGCTCCGGTTGTTATAGTAATGGGTTCATACCTAGTTACAGTTTAGGCAACTCACAGGATGCTCACTTAAAACACGGTAAGGGAATTTCTCTGGGTCTTGTTGTTTACCACCGCATGACACAAATGAAGCCAGTTCATGTGATATATGAGAGTAGGGCGCCCCTTGCGGTTGCCGAGTATATTTTGCCAGTGATTGCGCCAGGGTGGACTCCGCGTAGGGTAACTTTCCAATTAAAACCCCCATCGTCACAGGTATCGCAGAAATCGGGTTTTTTATTCGAAACCCGGGTCTGTTTCGCTGGCACGGACATGTGTGCGCCTATAGAGCAGATAATCTGGACAAGAACAGGGGTTGTGGAAGGGGGGAAACACGTTTTTTTTTCCTTTTTTTTTTTTTAGGTGTTGGGGACTGTGCTTGTCAGTGGCACACTGCATTAGCCTATCTTGAGAAACATTTGCTTCTATTTTAATCTGTTTTATGCGAGTAAGTTGCGATGATTTTTGTTGGTATTTTAACAATGGCGCAGTCTGTGTCTGCTCTCCTCCCCTCGATCTGCCGCTAATCCAATGGCTGTTTGCGGCAGGAAGGGGCAGGGGAGGGAGCGGAACGGAACACCCTGAACCACGTTTCTCCTGGACCCCAACTTGGAAGCCAGTCTAGCCTCTCCTTTTTCCCGGGTTATTTATGGAAGAGCTGCGCAGCTCAGGTAGTGCTGGTTCCGTTTATTCTCACTGATCAAAGTTTTGGACCTGCTTTTTATTGCCAAGTTTGTTAAATATCAATGCCGGGGAAGAGAAATGGAAGCTAGATCGGGGTCGAGTGATAGTCACCGTTGTAGCCGGGGGCATGGGCCGGATTTGGTGCTGTGGTGGTCCTTCCAAGCGGTGTTGATAATCAAGGGCACGACCAGTGGGACTCCGGCGGCCCCCGAAGGCTTCGTACAGCCTGTCCTTCATTGGGTGTTTTCTAATAATTCACAGGAGGTCTCCTCAGCTATGTATAGCAGGGTTTAGTTTTGCGTTCAGGTAACCGGAATGGACCATTTG
Source organism: Oreochromis aureus (assembly GCF_013358895.1). Lineage (NCBI taxonomy): Eukaryota > Metazoa > Chordata > Actinopteri > Cichliformes > Cichlidae > Oreochromis > Oreochromis aureus. Next base: position 27,582,126 of record NC_052957.1, read on the forward strand.
ATTTTGGGGTTTTTTTTTTTTTTTTTTTTTTTTTAGCCCATCAGCTGGCTTGGGGATGCTCTGATGGCTGCGCATTACGCATCACTTCTCAGTGACATAAGTCTTATATAATAATCCCAGGCGTTTAATTTGAATATTTTATTAATCGGCTGTTGTCTGCACAAATACTGGCGCAAACAGCTTTCACATCTCCACCTTGTGACCTGCTGGGGGGAGAGAGGGGGAAAAAATGTCAACTTCTGTGGCTTCATGCGCAAACTGATGCAGTTGGAAAGGTAGATGAGCACCTCTGTGAGGTGGTGATGTGGCGCAGGCGTTGATTTAAACTGCTAGTCTTGTTGAGGTGTGTGTGTTGCATGGAGGCAGGCTCGGCCACAGCGCCATCCCACCTCTCCGTCCACCTGGTGTTGACGTTGGGAGTCAAGGTTGCATGTCAGAGCTCATTAATGCTGGGTCCTCGTTTTCATCTCATCCACGTGAATGCAGGCTGTCTCGTAGCTCTGCATTGCAGTCTGAACTGAGTCTAGACCAGGCTATTTTTTCCCCCCCTCAGAGCACTATTGAGTTGCTTTGCACATAGATTCCTCTGTTGGTGGAATATCAGGCCAGAAAAGCATGAAGCATCTATCTGCAGCACAGCTTTGCTTTGCTTTTGGGAGGTCTTGCAAATGGGGAATGGGTGCCTTTGGGTCTCCTGGCTAGTGTTTGGACTCCAGTTAACACCATGGTTACGGACATATGTTATTACCTTAGCACAAGTTGTGTTTGTAGAGGTTAGCTTGGGTTATAGCTTCTAAAGGAAGAACCTAATTATAGTAAGTCAGTGACTTGGAATTCAATCCTTCTTTTGAACAGTCAAGCATATTGTATTGATCTTGAATGTCATTCTGTTTTGCCTTGTACTTCCTGTCACATGGTCACAGCAAGTAAGTGTTCCTTATTCGGCACTAGTGCTCCACAGTGGAGCAGCTCTTTATTAGCAGCAAACATATACAGCTCTGATATAATGACTCTGCTGAGTTTGCAGCAGTGGCTTTTAACAATGTGAACTCCTATATTTCTCTACCAAACATACAGTTATCAGAGAGTCTTTGTACCTTGATAGAAAGTATAGGACAGATATGCAGCCCGTTTTTGCATATTGAAATTTTTTTCTTCGTCTTTTTTCTGCTTGGAAAACACTTGCAATGAAGAAGTACAATTTAAATAAGCATGAGATCGCTTTAGTCATTTGTAAAGCAAAATGGCAGCCTGGCTGGACAAAACGGGGCATTTGAAAGCATCAGAGCAGACTGTGAGAATTTGTAGCGGGAATATATTTTGTCACTTTTTAGTTTTTATGAAGAAATTTGGCGAAATAATTTTTTTTTTTTTTTTCTGCTAATCTGCTTAAAAATCTTGGAAAGACATGGGATGGGGTCAGTCTTTGTTAATTATCCTGCAGCCGATTTCCTGAATTAGTTGGAAACTTAATGTGAGCGCACTGCTTGACTCCACATCACGACCATGTGTCTCACGTGCTGCATATGGTGCTAAGAGAATTGAAAACGATAGTTAAAAAACTTTATTTGAAAATCAGGTCAAACATTTTTAATTTCAGCACCAATATACTGTTGAGTCCCTTAATATTTGACCAAATTTAATAATTCAACTTTCATAGAGATGTGTTGTCGATGTAAAATGTGGTAGAGGCAGGGTATTGAATGAGCATGCATGGCTCCCAAAAGCAATGGGTGACGAGTCTTTCCTTACAGTGTGACAGAAGCCTGACACATTTTCTCTGGCTCAACTGTAAGTGGAAAATTGAACATAATCCCAGAGATGGGTTTCATGTTTGATATTTTGAGAATCCTTTGCAGGGAGAAACCACCTGAAATCTGGAACCATCACCAAACAAGGAGTTTCCTCCTCTGTCATGGCCTTTGCTGCAGCTGTATTGAGTTCCTGTTTGTTCATAGGGCTTTCCGCCTTTAGTTTTGTCTACAGCAAGTGAAGTACAGCTTGATTGGGTTGACATCAGGTGAATGAATTGGTTATTACAGAATATTCCACATGAATAACTCCAGTTTTCTTAGTATGTCTTGGGTCATTGGAGATTGTTACTGTGAAGCACTATCCATCAACTTTACTGAATTTGGCTGAATCTGAGCAGCACTGTATCCCAGTAAACGTCATCTGGCTGCTTCTGTGTTCTGTCACATTTTCAGGGAAGACTGGTCACCCATTGCTACTGAAAGCCGTGCATGCTCTTACATTACACTGCCTCCTCCATTTTTCACTTCAGATTGTCGTCTGTTCCGTGGCTTCTCACTACTTTTATCTGCCATCATTCTAGTACAGGTTGATCTTAATTTCATCGATCTGTTCTTGAGTCTGGTCACTGGTTTGGTGACCCTTGTCATATGTTCTTGGTCAGAAATCACATTGTCTTCCAGCCTTTGTCACCTTTGCATTTGTGCATCTATTAGTGGGCTTCTTATTAATCATAAGCTTTTCTGGGCCTAAACTACAGCCACCTTCAGTAGCTTCAGTTGTTTTGGCCTTCCTCAAATAATTTTCATCTTCAATATGTTAACAGCCGGCTGAGATGGGTAAAAGCCAGAGGACTAACTCATTTGAGAAAATTGTACATCTTTGTCTTATGCAGCTATTGGATCCTTCTTGTATATTTTGTGTCATCGTAGAGCTGGGCGATAGAACGATAACGATATGTATTGCTCATCTTTTTCTCGATAGAAAATGAAACTATTGCGATAGACCTCAGGGGTCATCTCTCTCTTCCTGTCTTAAAAAAAAAACACCCACAGCCAATCCAAATTAAGTAGCGCAGAGCCGAACCAATCACAGCCGCAGCGTCACGTCACGTGACTTGTTACGTGCAGCACAAGTGCCAAGCCGCATATGTGTATTTGTTTGGGAAGCAGCCAGCCGTCGTGCCGGCCGGTTAATGGAGAAATGAGTTTTTTATTGTAGAGAAAAATCAACCGAGAGCTTGGGTGACCAGGTTACCAAGAGAACACAGATGACGGTTCCAATGCCGGAGAGATTGTCGAAAAGGAAGGGCCAGAGAAGTTCCGATGGACTAAAAGCGCTAATTATTTCATCGAAAACAACCAGGAGAATCCCTGCGAAGCAACAACAGTCAATTGAGTCGGCTTTCTCCAGCGTCTCCAGAGACATAGCGACATAACGAATGCCATAGCCTACCGTCTTGCTAAAGACATGCTACCAATAAACACGGTCGAAAATGAAGGATTCAAGCAGCTAATTGAGGTAATAGCTAAGCTATACAACAAGGAGAGATTGAGAATTTCCTTTTAGTTCTCAGTTTATTTGATATTGACAAAAGTTAGTCAATTTTTTTCTGTTCTTCTGTAAAACAAACTAAGATTTATTTTTAGAATTAATATTTTGTTTCTAAGTGGAATTGACAATTTAGTGGTCTGTGTTGTTTGTTCTATTTTGAAACTTAAATGCTTTAGCGGCTACCTTTTGTGTAGTTTGCAATATTTGCCTTTATTTATCTGAAACTGAAGTCTCATGTTCTTTAAGTACATCTGCCCTGTTGAACTTATTATGGGAAATAAATATTTAAATCAAAACAAGCTGCTGATTATTTCACATTTTACTTGTGAGCAACGGCACATTTAAATCTTACAAATATAGTTATTTGGCTTATATCGTGATATATATCGTTATCGCCTGAAATGAAAAAAACATATCGTGATATGAAAAAATCTTATATCGCCCAGCTCTATGTCATCGTACTTCTTTATTGTGATTCTTTGTCCAATCAGTTTTGCAGCATTTGATCAATTGTTTAACTCATTGACTCGTCTGCTAATTGGGCCTCTGGAAGCAGCAGCCAATCTTTGGGGAAGGGGGGCTTCTGGTGTAGCCAGCTAATACCCAGTACCAGGGGTTCCTACGTTCACTACAAATGGATATCAGAAAGCTTTAAACACCCAGCAGTCCTCTTCCCTTTCCTACTTTTTCTGCACATGAATTCAACCAAATGCAAATCTTATTACAGAGATTAGCATTTGGTTCAAATGGAGCAGGCTATAGCATTGTACACTGTTACTTCTATCAGTAGTCACATCATCAATAAGAACTGGTGACCCGGTTCCATTCGTGACATACATGCCCAAACGCTATAATTGGAATTCTACAAATTTACACTGCCGATCAGCCTCTTGAGTAATGCCAGCTAACCAGATAGCAAGTAGGGCTGCAGTGATTCGTCGGCATAATCGCTGACTTTTATTGTCAATGCGTCGTATACTAATACCACGTAAATGCGTTTTGTAACTGCAATACACTACAGGAACATATGGGGGCGGTATCACCTCTATTGTCTGTCGAGACTGGAGTCAGAACTAATGAAGAAGAACGTAGTGTGACCCACAAAACAGGAGGATGGAAGAAAATAGAAACAGATTTTATTTTATTTTTTTTAAAAGTCAAAGCATTTCAAAGAAAACAGAGTTGAATGCAGATTGTGGAAAGCAGAGCTTTCCTTCCATAACAGCATTAATGCAGCGCACAAGCATTTAAAACGCCGGCACCCTAGAGCTGTGACGTCAGCTCTGAATGGGCCAGTTTTAGAGAGTTAAGTCATCGCGCTGCATTGATACTAGAGCTGGGCGATATAAGATTTTTTCATATCACGATATGTTTTTTTCATTTCAGGCGATAACGATATATATCACGATATAAGCCAAATAACTAAGATTTAAAAGTAAGATTTAAATGTGCCGTTGCTCACAAGTAAAATGTGAAATAATTAGCAGCTTGTTTTAATTAAAATATTTATTTCCCATAATAAGTTCAACAGGGTAGATGTACTTAAGGAACATGAGACTTCAGTTTCAGATAAAGGCAAATATTGCAAACTACATAAAAGGCAGCCGCTAAAGCATTTAAGTTTCAAAATAGAACAAACAAAACAGACTACTAAATTGTCAATTCCACTTAGAAACAAAATATTAATTCTAAAAATAAATCTTAGGTCGTTTTACAGAAGAACAGACAAAATTGACTAACTTTTGTCAATATCAAATAAGCTGAGAACTAAAAGGAAATGCTCAATCTCTCCTTGTTGTATAGCTTAGCTTTTCAAACAGTTTTAACAGTTACTTTAGTCTGACAAAAGCCGAATGACAATTAGCACTTTCAGTCAGAGATTGAGCATGCACCGCTTTATTGCATTTCAGACTTGCTTTCGGCACAATTTACAGTCTGCCTATTTCTACTCTGTTTTTGTCAGACTTGAAATAGCGAAATACCTTCACACTACGGAACTTCTGTGGCCCTTCCGTTCGACAAGCTCTCCCATTGGAGCCATCATCTGTTTTTTTCTTGAGTAACCTTCGCTCGCCTCTCGGTTGATTTTTCTCTAGTTGGCAAACTCATTTCCTTCATTACCGGGCTGCACGGCTGCAAAACAAATACACATGTGCGCCTTGGCGCTTGTGCTGTATGTAACAAGTCACGTGACGTGACTCTGCGGCTGTGATTGGTTCGGCTCTGCGCTACTTAATTTGGATTGGCTGTTTTTTCTTTTTTCTTTTTTTTAAGAGGACAAGAGAGATGAGGCCTATCGCAATAGTTTAATTTTTCTATCGAGAAAAAGTTATTTCGCAATACATGTCGTTATCATTTTATCGCCCAGCTCTAATTGATACCTTGTTTATGTTAATGTCTGAATAGTAATATTTATGTTTGTAAAGTAATGTTTATGTTAGCTTGCCTGTTGAAAACCTCTCAGGATGAATCTTGCTAAGCAAACACCTTTTTAGTTTTGTTAACTAATGAGTCAAATGCAATATCAAACCATTAAGCAGGAGTAGCTAAACTGCCTCCTAGTTTTTATATATTTCTATACAAAATATATAACCAAATTTGTAATTAGTAACGGTCTTTTCTAATTCTATTTTGTTCTGTTTTACTAGTATTAAGCACAGGTGTATAGATGAGTTTGTCCTGTAAAGAGGCCCATGCACCTTTCGAATGGCTAAAGTCATGACAGAGTCATCTTTAGCATGGTTATCAGCAGCTGGGAACATCATCTCACGGATAAGAGAAAGCCTTACTCCAGAGGATGTTCACTGCAGTCATGAATTCATGAACTGAATCATCTGTAAACTTTGGAAACTTAGTTTGGAATGGAAAATAAAATCTTTTTTATTTAATTTGAAGCTCTACTTCAACTTATGGGCAGAAGCCTTTTTTAGTTTCCTATTTGAAATTTTCTTTATTTTAAGTACTACTAACACTTGAATTTATGTAACTTAAATTAAATAAATAAGAAATATTTTATTCTGATGGTTCGATTGAGTAATATTAAACATACATTTTGATTATTTTCAAATTCATGTTTCCTGGGTTATTATTTTAATTTCCTGTGGGATGAGACTACATGGTGATATTCACAGGTGGGCAGACTTGAGCAGGTGAGGCACTGGAGCCTAGAATAGGAGGTTTGCCCACAGGAAGCAGAGATGAGTTATTGAAGTAGTTATTGACTAATTGAGGAAAAATTGGCAGAATAGTCAACTACCAAAATAATCTTTAGTTGCAGCCCAGTAGCACGACAGCCTTTTAACGGCTGGGATAAGCTCCATCGCTGCAATATGTATAAGAACAAAAAAAGCACCAGAAGCACTTTTGCCAATCAGAAGTCTGCAGTTTGGAAGTTGTTTAGTTTTGCTTTTGTCGGTCTCTTGGGTGGGACATAACTCCAGCCACAAACTTTGGAAGATATGTCCAAATGGAGTGCTTTACTTCACAGCTGTCCTGTGGGAACATTAAAGCCAAGGAGCTGGTATGTTGACTGGAAAAACTGTGTCAAAAGTGACACAAGTAGCCTGAAAACATAACATGTTTAATCGGTAATGACTCTACTCCTGTGCCAAACACTTATTTAAAGGGTGGTTTCTCTTAACAAATCCAGAGTCTGTAAGTTTTGTTGCTTTGTTATATTGTTTTATTTATTTAATTATGGTTTTTCTTCCTAATGTTCTGTCCACTAATGAAAATTCCCGAATGTTGTCTGCGGTGGCCTCTTAGGTCTCAGGTCTTAGTTTAACAGTGTCTTACTGTTTGTAAGAATAAACCATGCCTTTTGCTTGAATCTACACCTCTTGCACTCCAAGTTGAGAGCTCCCATGAATCACTGTTAAAAACTAATTCAACATTTGCGGTACATTTATGACCTTTTGTCACCTTAAGCTGACATGAAATGACGAGGAAAAAAGCCACACATGGCAGTGAAAGAGTTTTCAGTGCCAATATTTAAAAATTGGATATTGGCGATTTATCAATAAATCTGTACTGGCATTTATAACTGCGGATAAAACCACTCTTTCACCATGTTATGAGTGTTCAAGTTGCATAGTGTGTCCAACTGAGAGGTATACAATGAAGCAAGTTTAACTCGCATAACAAATATTTATGTTTCATGTGTCTGAAAGAAGACTCTCAACTGATATATCAGATTTTAAAATCAGTATTGGTGTCGGTGTTAAAAGGCCTATATTGATCTGGATCCATTCAAATTTGCTGTAAACGGTTAAAGCGGTAATTATAAGCACATCTTTTCTATACAAAGCTGTGAGATGTCACTGGTTTTTAGGTGCATGTTTGGAGGTCAGGGTGACCTTGTCACACAGCTCAGCACCTTTGCCATTTCTGATACTGGGCTTAAAATCTGGAAAGCCAGGGTAAAAATATATGGGCAGAATCTGCTCATACTGAAGTCTGGCTAAACCAGCTTGTTCATTAAGCTAATGAGGCAACAGCTAAAGTTCTCTTCATATGTACTGTAATAAACAAGTCATTTACCTGCATCCTTAAAGATGCTTGTTTACTGCTGCGAGTTTTATTTGATGCGCCCCACAGTGCTGAGACCAAAATGGCCACCACAGTGATGTCTGGCTTCCTCTGTAGCTCTTTTACAACTCAGATCGTGTGTTCAGGTGCTTTCAAGCTCTTCCTCTTCTGGGCAACTGTTGGAGTAATTAGCAGAGCTACAAAGATCATTGTCACCATAGAAGTGTGTCTATGAGCGAGCATCTGTTAGTGTCGTGTGTGTGTGTGTGTGTGTGTGTCTATGCTGCAGCTGTCAGCAGTGATGTGATACGTGGCTTACAGCCACCCTCACTGCTGTGTTACATGAAAAGGAGATTTTGACAGAGACGGATCAACAGAGTGCTGACTTCCCCAAAAGTGCCTTGAATATTATTTGATTCAGAATGTGGCACTCGTTCAGATCACTGCATATTCTGTCCTATTTCTTCTCTTGTGGATCGGATAAGATGGTTAACGAATTAACTGGTTTGTATGTTTTTACACTAGGCGCACGTACGTCACTGCCGTTTAGTTTACGAGACACATAGATGAAGCGCACAACCATTTAAACGTTGTGTTGGTCAACTCAAGAGCACCCCAGATGTAGTGCACAAAACAAGTCCCTGTGGTGGTGGTGGTGGTGGGCCTTACCATCACCACGGCAACCAAGGTGTAGCTTCGCTGGTTGCCAAGGACAACAAGAGAGTAGCTGTGTTGAGTGATACACAGGCGTAAGAAGCAGGGAGGGCGGGAGAGACGTGAAAGGCAGCAGGTGAAAACAAGGAGTAGAGTTGCCTGTAGTTGGGTAAGGAGCTTAAGGGAACGGGAAGAGAGAAGAAGAGGATGAAAGGAAGAGGCGTGATGGTGAGGAGGAGGGGCCCCCGTTGCTGGGCAGGCACATATGCTCACCCATGGAGACGTCACCTCTGCCGTTGCATGTGTTGAACATTAGATTCCCGCTTTCTTGCGGTAAATGCAACCAGAGAGGTTTATCTGTAGAGAACAAAGCCCTTCACCGGCCTACATCCCTATCATTTAAATACTCTTCTGACAGTATTAGAATCATTAGGGGAAAAAAATGTAGTAGATTAAGACCAAGAAAGACTGCTCTGTTTACTATGAACAGATTTTTAAAATCTGTTCATAGTAAACTTTGTTAAACTATGAACAGATTTTTAAACTATGTTAAACTATGAACAGATTTTTATGAAGTGCAGAGAAAAGTCATAGGAGTTATCATATTGTTAGACTGATAAATAGATTTGAACCTCTGTGTTTAGTACAGCTGAAGAGCTCTGAAATGACTCCTTGACGTGCTCTTTCTGGAGCAATATGAGTCATTGTTGAGGGAAAACCCAGTTAACGGAAAGTCTTAACCAGGTCCACCCCCCCAACTAATTATTGATTGAAATGTTTTTGTCATTAATTTTTGTGTTCTTGCAGTTATTTTATTTTATTCTATTTTATTTTTTCTTGGAGTAGCAGTTTTTCCATCTTGATGGCAAATGTGCTCACAGACATTCGTGACCTAAATGAAGCAACACAGCTGAAGCATTCACATCACTGCCCCAGCATCAGCAAGGCATCCAATTTTGCTGTGGATGTAAGCAGAGCATCAAAGTTATGGCTGTATTTGTGAAATGAAGGTCTCACATCTGGAAGTGGTTGACATTTAGGCGGGCATTTCAAAGAGTGAGCTCACCTAAAATGCCCCACAGAAGGGAAAATCTGGTCGGACTTGTTTTTTTTCTTCTTTTTATTAGATGTTGTGAATGGTCAAGTAGCCATTAAATACAAATGCCAAAAGCAAGCCAGTAAAGGCATAAAGACAGGCAGGGTGGTGATTGTAACAATGACTGTTACAGCTGTAGGGCATGAGTGGGCTGTGTGGGGGAAGCTTGCGTCTGGGGACACCTGAACTACCTGTAATGCTGTCAGACGTCATTAAACTAATTGGTAACGCCAACTTTGCATAGCTGTTTCCTAACTGGCTTTTTGTGTGCGTTGTCAGGTGGTTGCCTTTGTGATGGACGGGGAGTCGGAACCAAACCCTGTCGTGGCAGAAGATGTAGGGGAGCGGGTGGAGCCCATGGATGCCACTCCCTCTCCCCAGCAAAAGCCCACGCCTCCTTCCGAAGAGTCTAGTGAGGCAGTTTCCATGGCAACGGAAGATGGAGCCACAAAGAAGGGTGGCACAGAGGACAATGATGATGATGTGGTTCTCGTAGGGGAGGAAGCTCCCCAGCCTTCTGCCACAACCCTCTCCCAAGACACGCCCAGCACAGACTGCCCAGAGCTGGCAGCTGCTGTGGCAACTGTAGACACGTCCACAGCAGCAAAGACCCCAGGCTCTCCTGCGTCTTCCAACGCATCTACAACAGCAGCAGCACCTCCGAAGCCTCCAACCACAACAACCGAGCCTATTGTCATTGATGACGAGGAGGACTCTGAACAGAGAGACACGTCCTCGTCCACTCCGGTGCCTCCTGAAGGCACATCTGCATCCCACTCCCCAGGTGCACTCAGCAGCACTGAGCCAGATTCTGAGATCAGGATAGCCAGTGTCACTACATTAGGGTCTGCTAGCCAGAAAGGAGGCTCCACAGTAAATTCCCCTCCACATCCAGAGGATGCTCAGCCAGACATGAACCTGATGATAACCTCTGTGACATCACTGCAAGGAGGAGCAGCAGCTGTCGCAGCAGTAAGAACACCCACAACTTTTTTTCTTTTAAGTTTTCATTATGTTTTCATGTTGTTGTTTTTTAAAATATTTAGTATAATTCAGTTTTATTTGTTTTTTTTGCTTCCACCTAATTTTAGTGCCGAGTTTTCATGATGTCTACTAGTAAATGTTGGTGAAGGCAGGTGTTTGTGTTTTTTTTCCTTTTTGGCACAGCGGTTTTATGCTTGGCAAAGAAAATAATGATTTCTTTGTAATGACACCTGAGCGAGCTGCTATGCCAGTATCTACTTATCAGATGCATCAGCAGTTACTGTAGTTGATGTAGTTGGATTCAGTTTTGGTTTTGTGTATCGCAGTGAATACGACACCCGTTTGTGTTATGTTTTCCTCATCATCATCTTGTTTCTAATGTTTTGACACTAACATAACTAATTTGTGTTTTTAGGCAGGTGAGGGCCAGGCGGAAGAAAATGGTCTACAGATCCACAATACGTTCAGTCTGAATCCTGACACCCCATCTGGTCGACCAACCGCCTCCTTTAACCCTGGGCGGGGCTCAGGTCCCATGGGCCAGCTGGTACAGAATGGGGACATGGGCACACACAATAGAGCAGGTAGAAACGTAACATTTTTCTCATGTTAAAATGCTGAAATTGGCATAAGAGGAATTGATGTTTGGATTTGGTTACGGTATGGTGTGTCTGTAGTATGGTGAAATTGTTGTGTTTCAATACTTGAAATCGCTCTTTAGATCTGTTCTTAATGACCAACTCATTTAGAATGGAGGGTTGCTCTTACTAATTCAAATTAAAAAAGAAAATGGGTGCCGGATGTGTCATTGACATTAATATAATCACAATCCTAGAGTCAGTCAGGTTGATTAATATTGTTGGCCAGAAACTTTAGACAACTTTTGTGTTCATATGGATTTTATTCAGATTGGTGACGCTGTTTTCTGTTTCTGTAGTCATTTTTACTCCTAACTTAAGAGATCGGTGATCTCTTAACTAATGATGGAATTAAATAATACATAGGTGGGAGAAAAATGTCCTTGTCTGTTTAGACGGGTCACAGGATAATGTCAGGTCAACAGCCACAACGAATTTTTCTGATTAAATGGTTCCATGTATGTCAAAGTGTGGATTTTGGGTTTGTAAATTTTCCAGACACAGCACATACGGCAGACAGTAATCATACCCATACAACAGCTTGATAACCTGGATAACAGTGTCCATGTGAACACACTCACTGTGTTTTCATATGTAAACCTTATGTAAATTAGCATCAAATTTTTCTCAGTTGGAATTACCAGAAAGACAGTTAAGTTGTTGTTCAGACTGCATTTCTTTATGTATTGTCTAATATGATTTCCTGAAACTCAGATCCGTCTGAATGAAAATTTTAACACAGCTCGACGTCTGTAGCAGCACAGTGTGTCATTCAGCAAAGCATTGAATTGGCTAATCAAAAGCATGTTTTTGATGGACTCTTTGTTTAGGTTGTGATTGTAAGAATTGATCAAATTAGTTTTAAAATCCATCTTGACTAACAGCTCCTCCTACACTCTGTTACTTTTTGGAAAATTTGGTGCTTAAACAAAATGTGCGTTATTGCAGATCTACAGGAAGTTTGGTGTTTGCTCATCATACACTTTCTGGACTTGAGTTTATATGCCAGCCTTTTGGCAGTTCCTGTCAACCTCCATGTAGACTCTAGATGGTGCTGTTGTCAGGAGCTAATGCTCTAAATATGACTTCTGGACGTTTATGTCTTTATTTACTTAAAATTATTGTTGTCATTGTTTCATGTCTGTATAGCAGATCAACGTTTAGTGCAGACATAGCATTATATATATATTTATATATATTTAAAAAAAGAATTCCAGGTAACTTTCTTTCTGTCTTTCCCTGCAGATTCTTGGATTTCTCAGTCAGCTTCGGTCCCCCGCAACCAAAAACAGACAGGGGTGGACTCTCCATCACCAGCCACTTCGCTGCCCAAACCTCCAGGCCAGTCTTCCTCAACTACTTCCTCCTCAGGCTCCCAGCCACAGCCCAGGACAGTCAAGGTGATCCACTGTGGTCATTCAAGTCCTGTGCAATTACGTTGGTTATAGTGCAAACAATCTGGAAAATTTTACATTTCAGAATTTTAAATCCAGGATTGGAGCAGAGTGTAACTTTTTGTGTCTACCCTTTTTATATTTTTAGTAAAAGTATGTTTCAAGTATAAACATATTTAAGTATATTAATCTAATCTGCTAACCACTTCATACTACATGCTGTATGTAATTTATGCAAACAGTGCACTGAAATTTAGTTTAGACATTTTTAAGACCATTTCCCTGTATTCATTACTTCCTTTATTGCTTTGGTTTATAGTAGATTTTACAGTTTTACAGAAAAGATTTTGTAATAGCAAAATTGGGACTGTAATTTTATATTTCTTGTACTGTTTTTTTGAATCCAGGTATGTAGAGAGGGGGACAGGTTACTTATTGCTGTTGAGAAACATCCCGCAGTTCAATCATTACTATGTTTGCTCGTTCCAGGTGACCTGTGCAAACTGTAAAAAGCCTCTGAAAAAAGGCCAAACAGCCTACCAGCGTAAAGGCTCCACACACCTGTTCTGCTCCACCACCTGTCTGTCTGCCTTCTCACACAAACCTGCCCCCAAGAAGAGCTGCACCATGTGCAAAAAGTGAGTCTCACATTGAAGGAGATATTTTATATTTAGGATTTACGATTATACAGCGCATTTGGAGTTCATTAAAAAGGAGTAAAGTCGTAACAACAAAGAGTTTATTGAAAGCTAAGGTTTTTAAAAAAAAAAAAAATCTAATTTCCAGTTATCATAAACATGAATGAGCACAGCTTTTGTTTGTTTTCCAGGGACATCACAAACATGAAGGGTACCATTGTGGCCCAAGTCGACTCCAGCGAGTCTTTCCAGGAGTTCTGCAGCACTGGCTGCTTAGGCGCATACGAGAACAAGCAAAATCCTCCCAAATCAAACCTCAAAACCAAATGCACCGTCTGTGGCAAGCACACGGAGGTCAGTCTGTCTAACTTTCTTAGCACTGGGTTCTGATGACAACAATGGAATAAATAATTCAGTGGCAATGAGTAAAACCAAAGTAACACTGGGGTTAAACACATGAATTTGACACTGACTCAGCAGTGTGTTTGGTACACCTGCACAGTGGAAAGGTTCAGGTCTGTCTGTGTGTTTTGTGGTATCCACGGTCTGTAAATTTCATCATCATTTACCCAAATAGATGATGGACTCTCCTCCACAAGCAAGCTCCTGCAGCATGCAAAAGAAAAAAAAAAGCACCACAAAACCAAACACCTTTGACCGTAATGTGGTGCTATGCACACGGAGCCTCGGGGCTGCTAGCACGGCTCTTGTTGTGCTGGGCTTCAACATCCCTTCATTATTTACATCCTTGGCTTGGATGTTTGTTTTGAATAAATAAATATTTCATGCTTGAATCCTGTTGCACTTTATCAGCCCCCTCCCCTTCCTTGAGTCTTAATAAACATTGTCATACCACCATTTCTCACTATTTCACTCTTCCTCGTTATCTGATTTATTATGTTTCTCCTCACCACACTTTCATTCAGTATTTATCTCTTGCCTAGCTTTGCTGTTTGTAAGCTTAGCCTTTCACACCTACCCTGCTTTTCTGCAACTCCCTGAGTCTTCATAACTATCACATCCAAAAACAAACTTTTTGGTTAAAAAGATTAAAAAAATGTCATTCTTGATTGTTTTTGAGCACTCTGCCATCATTGTCTGTTGTTAGTTTAACAGTAGTCCATTAGATTTTATAGTCTGAATTCAGGATTTATCATATATTTGTGTCGATTATTTTAGCAACACCGCTATTTGTGAAAAACAAGTTGGAGATCCTAATTGTGTACTTTTTCACTGTCGGGTGTTTTGAGCAAAGCTAGAACTCTATTAAAATTAGCTGAAACAAAGTGTGACCCATACCAAAATGGAGAAATGTCATTTAAAATGTGAACATCTCTTCTTGATCCTTCTGATGTTTTGCTGTCTGCAGATCCGGCATGAGGTTAGCTTTAAGACTGTGACCCATAAGATCTGCAGCGACGCATGTTTCAACGTTTACCGCAGGGCCAACGGTCTGATCATGAACTGCTGTGAGCAATGTGGTGACTACCTTCCCAGCCGGGCATCAGCCAACCACTCGCTTTTGGTTGACGGTCAGCAGAAACGCTTCTGCTGCCAGAACTGCATCAGGGAGTACAAACAGGTGAGCCCTGATTAAAAAAGCCCAAACCATAGCCTCGTGGTGTGGGAAAGCTGTGATCCTCTTATTTTATTCAGTGGATTTTAGGACATCATGGTGCTGCTTTCATGTCCAGAACTTTGAGGAATTTTAATTTATCTGTGGTGAAACTCTTCTTTACTCCTACAACACACACATGCACACAGATAAACAGGAAGCTGTTTTCTTTTCGAGTTGATCCGTTCTCTTCTGGGAGATTTAAAAAAAAAAAAAAAAAAAAAAAAAAAAATAGCACCAAGAGAAGTAATAGCTGTAAATGTAAAAATAGCAGTGAATACTCAGTCATTGCAGGCTGATTCAGTGTGCTGTATGTGTGCTACATTCCTAGTATGGTGCACGTAAAGTCATGGTGTTGGGTTTCAGAAGTGTTTTCAGTCATGACTTACGTCTGTCGCAGATTCCATGTAGAAGTATAAACCCTGCGTTACTCATCCACCTTTTATTTAAGAAGAAGTTGGTATTTAAGTAACACTAGTGTGCTATCAGCAATAAATATTCAAGTGAGGCACACAATGAATGAAAGCAGGAGTGAGTCAGTCCTACAAATTTTGTACAGAAAGCAAAATGGCTGCTTAGGTGATCAAATGTTTCACACATGGCTTGAAGGAGGAGTGCAGACAGAAGCAACACTGGTGCTTTTAGTTTGTCTTACACCACCAGCCGTTTTAGAGATTTCTGAATTTTATGAAGTCGTGTCACAATTATTTCTAGAGTACATTTCAAAAGTTCTACTATATGTATTTTACATACTTAGGAGGATATTTTTTTGAGTTTGTGTCTTCATCATGTTGTTTTGTAGAGTTAGAGAATTCAGGAACCGCTGTTTGCCTCTCAGCCGTTAACCAAATGGCAGGTCAGAGATGTGGGTCGGTCCTTTCTATCTGTTGTGTTGTATGTTAGTATCCAAGCAGAGCAGGCCAGTGCTTTTTTTTTCCTTCAAGCTTTCATAATTATTAATACATTTTTTCTGAACATTGTACAGCTGAATTGTGTTGCAGAGAAATGTTTGTGAAAAATTGCAGGTTGAAATTTAATTTGTTGCTTGGTAACGGCAACCTATTGGACGTTCCACTAATAATTGCAGGAAACCACTCGGACACTGTCAGTGTTAGAAAACATGCAGATAACAGGCCTGTGTGTCCAATTCTGGGCTGTACTGTTTCTTTATCAGACAGATTGTGAATTTTCTTATGCAGCTAAGAAGTCTGTTTTAGAATTGAAGTCCATATTTACAGTTCTTTCACACTGTGGAATATAATCCACTAAAGCTTTGTTTACACATGCAGGGGATTCCTGAACCAGCCGAGCTGTGTATATAGCAAATATTTAAACAGATTTAAATTTTCCAACTGCTTAATACAAAGTGTGTGATGTCCAGTTAGTCTTAGTACTGCTGCTGTGAGTGCAGAAGATTTGTGCATCCTGCCTCCTACATGCCTTTACTCAGGCAGCATCCCCACCTGAGGCCTGATTTAGACTCCTGTGGGGAATCTTTGTGAGTCTATGATTTAACCCACGTAAGTGGTGGACGTTTAGTTATGCTTCTGCTGGTGCATTATGTGTTAATTACCATGTGATTGTGTCCCAGTGTTTTTACACGCGGTGCCACACAATAGAAACAAATAAAATGCCCGATCTTCTTTTCCCCCTGGATCGTTGCTCCTTGTTTTCAGTCAGTTTTTTGGGGGGCAAATATATTTGGTCCTGAAGTTTGTTTTCTCACTTCTTTTTACGTTCCCTCATGTTCATTCTGAGTTTCTGATTTTGTTGACATTTGTGAGTGTATATTAATGCTATGATTAGCATGAGATGATGGTGATATTCTCTTACTGATAAAATCAAAAACTGTGGCAAAAAAGCACCCGAGGACTCAACAGCACTGAGCCGACCAGTCACGATAGTTGCAGGCTGCGTCAACGCCACGCGTAGTTATTGTTCTAGGGAGGTGCAAGTCAGATTACACTATAGATTACATTGTAGGGTTTCAGTGTTGGTGTCCAACTGAAGGATAAATCCCCAGCAAATGAGTGAATGGGAATGACCCTGCGATCTGCCAAACCTTATTATTCTGCCATCGTGTTAATGTTTGGGGGTTTGTTTTGTCAAACTGTTTTTAAAAATGAATAACAAGGAAAAAGGCATAGTCTCAAGTATTCAATTCCATTTTCACAACATTTGTGAACATATTGTTCTTTTTGTCTTTCAAAGGTTAAACATTCATTTTATTATGAAAACCAGTGAGTAGTTTTACAGCCTGCGGTCACCACTGCAAGTTTCAAAAGTAGTTCTAATCTCTGGGCCAAACGGTGGGAAATGGATCTCAAAACAAACATGTGGACTGTTGAAAGCATTCAACAGAAGTCTAAGATGCTAGCTTCCCAGGTTTACAAAACATTCAAAACATTTTGTTGTTGCCACATTTTGTAATTTGTTAGCATGATCAGTTAGCGATGTCTTGTCAAGTTGTGGTGCTTTCCCTGTCTGTCTCAGGCTCACAGTAAACTTGAGAGCTGCCTGTCTTGCAAAACACTGATTAAGACGGGAGAAGTACTCCATAGCGTCGGGGCAGGTGGCACCATGGTCTCCTACTGCTCTGTTAATTGTATGAACAAGGGCAAGCTGACAACAACATCCTTCATCAGTGAGTAACCACAATACACAAGCAGTAACTTTGAAACAGCTCTCTCATAACTTAGCTTTCACTTTCAGCCTTTTTTAGTCCAGAGACTTAACCTAGAGATCCATATTTCTGCACAGGTACCATAAGATGTTGAGCAGGCATTAGGATAATTAAGACTGCAAGTGGGGAGCAACATAATAGGCATTTAGTTTGAAAAGTGCTGGGTTGCTTATTGTTTGTGTTCACAATCAAACGATCTCCCTGTGCGAGTGCATTTATGTTGACTGGTTTGCTGGAAGCAGAAAATGGCTCCTTTGAACTAGTTTATCCACACCTGCTCATTAGTTTTTATACCAGAAAACCGAATCACTTTACCAACAAAATGAATTGAGTATGAGAGTTATGAGAGTTGCTTTTATTTCTGTGTTTTAATGCCTAACACCTGTGTGTGCAGGCACAGAGCCCACCTGTCATTTCTGTAAGAGGAATTCTTTACCACAGTATCAGGCCACGCTACCAGAGGGAAATGTCCTTAACTTCTGCAGCTCACAGTGTGTAACCAAGTTCCAGGTGAGACTCATTTCAAACAAATCTGGGCTCTTTAGAAGACATGTTGGCACAATAGCTGTTTGATGTATCTGAATGAAACCCCTTTTGTTATGTGTTTGATGATGATACTTACGCCTATGTTCATACTTATCTATAGGAAGATTGAATACATGTGGGATCTTAATCATAACAGTGGAGCTGAGAATCAAAGTTGCAGAAAATAAAACCAAGATTATTTTTTTCATTGAGCTCAGCAGCTCAAATACCGCAGGTTTCTTCTGTGGCGTCTATGGCCTGATTAGTTTTTAAGACTCATGTTGCATTCATTTACATATCAACGAGGAAACAGATTTTGTAAAAACTACTGTGACTTTAAGTATTTTTATAATATAAATTTTTCTGTAATACCAAACACATGTAGAGATGAGCTTGTGGGTCTAGCTGAA
This sequence comes from Oreochromis aureus, assembly GCF_013358895.1. NCBI lineage: Eukaryota > Metazoa > Chordata > Actinopteri > Cichliformes > Cichlidae > Oreochromis > Oreochromis aureus. The sequence continues at coordinate 27,600,596 of NC_052957.1, forward strand.
GCTGGTGATGTGTTTGGATTAACCATCAGGATGTTTATGAAAGCATGCATGTTTAAAACTTGTTGTTGTTTTTTTTCAAACAGAATGCTACTCTTCAGACAGCCACCAATGGACAGGCACCTTTGTCCACCACAAACAGCACAGTCAAGCTGAAATGTAACTACTGTCGAGGAGCGTTCAGCTTGAAGCCTGAAATACTGGAGTGGGAGGTGAGACCATCCTTGAAGTGAACCAACGTTCATAAAGATGGAACACGGAGTGCCTCTTGTTTTCTACAAATATCACTCTAAAGCAGTGTAAACTATTTTAAAATCTGCTGAACTTGTCTGAGAACTGAACTTTTCTTTGCCTGTTGTGCAGCATAACGGCCAATCTCTTTTAAAGGCCTGCACAAGATGAATGTAAGAGAAGACGGTTTACTTTAAAGTTTGTACAAATTCACGTCTAGATTTTGCATTAGAAAGCATGATGTGTAGGTATGTACCTCATGATGTAAAGATAAGTTCCTAATACTGCTGTAATATAGTGAGTGATGTCATGTGCAGTGAAAAAAGATGGAGAGGTGCAGAAGCCACGGGAGCATTTCTACTGTGTGAAGATGTAATTTTGATCTATCCTAATCCAGAATAGTTGCAGTACGTTTCTCTGAATGTGTCTGCCTTCAGGATAAGGTCTACCAGTTCTGTAGTAAGACGTGTTGTGAAGACTACAAGAAACTTCATTGTATTGTGACATTTTGCGAGTACTGCCAAGAGGAGAAGACACTACATGAGATGGTCAAGTTCTCGGGGGTCAAGAGACCGTTCTGCAGTGAAGGTACTCATCGCCTGTCCTCTTCTCTCCTTGAAGTAGAATTGGCAATTTGACATCATCCCATGCTGGCTGTTGGCCCATTTAGACATTCATATTTGTCATTTGAATATCTGAATATATCCTGTTTGTAAGCTTTAATTCATTTTCTGTTTGTTTTGTTTTGTTTCTTTGTTTTCTTCCCTCCTTAGGTTGCAAGTTGTTATTCAAGCAGGATTTTATTAAGCGTTTGGGTCTGAAATGTGTGAGCTGTAACCACTGCAACCAACTCTGTAAGAGAGGTGTAACCCGACAGCTCGGAGGCATGACCCGGGACTTCTGCAGCGAGGCGTGTGCCAAGAAGTTCAACGACTGGTACTATAAGGTCTGCTGACACACACTCCGTGAAATATGTCTTTGTCTATGTGGAAAAACGGCTCTCATTAATGTTCTCACACTATGTCGTCATGTCCACTAGGCGGCGAGGTGTGACTGTTGTAAGGTGCAGGGTAACCTGACAGAGTCTGTGATGTGGAGGTCAGAGGTCAAGCATTTCTGTGATCAGGAGTGCCTGTTAAGGTTCTACTGCCAGCATAAACAGTGCATTTCTGTGATCAGGAGTGCCTGTTAAGGTTCTACTGCCAGCAGAATGAGCCCATCATGGTCACACAGAAGGGCCCTGAGAATACGACCTTAGGTAAAAAGTGTGTGTGTGTGTGTGTGTGTGTGTGTGTGTGTGTGTGTGTGTGTGTGTGTGTGTGTGTGTGTCCTTAAAAGAACCAAGTTTTTTGCTTCAGAGTGTTGCTCTTGGACATATCTACATCCTTGTAACAGAAGTTGGTTTTTAAGCGCAAGTATCAGGAAATGTTATCCAGTGCCAAAAAAGGGAAATAAAGTCATGCTTATTTAGGTGACATATATTCCATTTCTGTCTTACAGGGGTTGATGTGCCAGGGGCCAAACTTGGGGTAAGTAAGAATATTTAAAAGAGGACTTGATCGGAGCACTTGTTTTTAAATCATGTAGCACTAGTTGCCTTTTTGAAAGCGTTTTTAGCTCATGTAGCCTAAGGACTCGTGAGTTTTTGTCATGGCGAGCTATCCATCTGTCCACGACAACTGATGCTCCTCCTAGGGTAATGGCCAAAATGTAATCAAACCTATACTCACTGACCACCTAGTGGATCTACACCCAAACTGTGGTCAAGCTCATGTTTGCTGCTTTATGTGCCATAACCTGCGAAATGGGATAAACTGTAAGCCTGATGAGCAGCTATGTTATTAATGTTCTGGCTCATGTATTTGCCACCTAATAGTTTTGAAATGTAGCATGTGTAATTGATTTACTTCCTGGAAAAACACAGATCTTATTAGTTCATCTAAAATCAATTATTCTTCTGATGATTTATTTTGTCTTCCATGTTGCAGCTGGTAAACCAGAGCACAGCGGCGTACACTGGCGGAGGTTTGGTGAGAGATGTAAAGAACAAGGCGGTGCTCTGCAAACCACTCACACTGACCAAGGCTACCTACTGCAAGCCACACATGCAGAGCAAGCTCTTACAGACAGGTAAAAACACAATCATTAACAAATTTCTGGCACTCATAATTTTAAAATCATTTCGTTGTGACCCATTAATACAGTCGACCCCCTGAAATTTGCAGGGTTTACGATCCTAGAGCACTCACAAATCTTGGATGTGGTCAAAAAAATGAATATAAATGCCTGTTTTTATAATATGATAAATATAAATATGCATTTTGGTGGCATCTTAGGGCTTTAAGAAGAACAAAACAGGAGAGACAGGAACACTCGGTAAAACATGCCGGGAATGCAGAAAGGAGAGATGAATAATGCTCTTGGATTGGCTACTTTCAAACCTCCCGCCTCTCAGTACAGGGACATTTTACCATCCCAAGCCGTGTTTTCCTCTTTTAAATTTTTTTTTAAATTGGAGGATATTTGTAGTTTATGCAGAATTGTGGGGGAACAAATATTTGTTAGATTTTAAGGGAAAATGCGTGAGAGATCGAGGACGTGAACTGTGAAACGCAACTTTAGAGGTATGCTGTACTAGTTTGCTTATGGCAGATATGTATAGCTCATTTTAGTTCTAAGGTCTTATACAGCCCAGTTTGATCTCAGGCTGATAATAAAAACATTGAATTGAATTTTTTCTTCCAATAATTTTTACCCCTCCGCCGTAAAAGGCTGATGGGATTTTTATCGTCACGCCACCAGGATGGTGGGTGGCGCAGACACCCAAGTTTGTAAATGTGACAACTGAAAAATGTGGTGACGTAGGAGCTTCAAATTGATAACACTGCTGCATCTACTAAAAAAATCAGATGAGTGTGAATGCCGGTGACCTTGACCTTAAGGTCAGAGCACGTTTTTCTTGTATTTTTGTTTTGTTTTGTTTTGTTTTTAAATCTTGTGAATACGATAAGGCGAGCGGGTATCACTGGTTGAAGGTTAGACCCTCTGGTAGCCCAGCTCTGGTCCACAAGCCATATGTTTGAAACACTCGGCTTACATAATGATTTGACATGTGTGTTCCCACAGATGTAGATGATGGTGTGAAGAGGGAGTACGTGCCTGTACCTATACCTGTGCCCGTGTTCATTCCCATGCCTATGAATATGTATTCACAGGTCACTCCCACTCCTCTCTCTCTGCCTGTACCGGTAAGACCTGCATATGATTTATCCTTGCTTAAAATTAAACTTATTAGATTTTAGAATGTGGGGAAAAAACTAATAAAACAAAAATTTGCGCAAGCTATAAAGATAAACTTGCAAGTCGGTGATCTGATTACTAATTAATTTCATACCCTGTCCCCTCCAGGTTCCTGTGCCTGTGTTCTTGCCCACTACCCTGCAGGGGGCAGAAGAGATCGTCCAGACCATCAACGAACTGAAAAACAAGGTGCCCTCTGATCCTCTGGAGGCCGACCTGATCACAATGGCTGAGGTGATAACAGAGGATCGGAAGCCAGGTGAGCCCACGCCAGGATTGAATATCCGGGTTGAATGATTACTTATCAGAAAGGTGCCAAATACAGCCCTTATACTAGCTTCTGATGGTTTCTTTATATATGCTGATAAAAAGAGAGAAGTGGAAGAAAGCTGCAGCAAACCATGACAGTGAGGATATACCCTTCTTTATGATTCAGATGTAAAGCCTGTGAAGGTGAAGAGGGAGCCTGAAGGCGAGGAGTCTTCCAGCAGCACCAGCAGCAGCTCTGAGGAAGAAGAGGAGGAGAAGTATGAGCCTGACCTGGACTTGGAGGCAGACTTTCCTCAAGGTAAACGTCTTCTGAGCATGTAGCTGTAAACCTGAGAATACTGGATAAGGGATGCAGAGTCAGGAGCAATCCTGGGCATGATGTAATAGCAGTTTTATAGTATTCTGTGCATTAACTATAACTGCATTTTTTCTTAACTGTTGTTTTCATCGCTTGTTAAGAATTACTGATGCCAAAAAAAATAAAATCATACAATTCCTAACGATAATTTCTAATAATGGCTGTTCATAGCTTGAGCAAACTATTTTTATTAGATCGATTGTTAAGATCCACCTCTAGTCCTCTAAACCTTATTCCGGGTGTTCAGATTACTTTGTTAGTGAAATTTTAAGACTTCGTATATTTAACGGTTTGCCTTCGTTGCCCACTCTGACCTGCTCACTCGTCCTCTGTGTTCATCTTGCCATTTTATTTCTTGTCTTATGTAACAACATCTGACTGCATGGGGTTTTTAATGGATCAGTAGAGTAATTGAGATTAAAATTCTTCCCTCTGGTTATTTCTGGAGCTGCTGTCATCACGCCTATCAGTGTAGAGGTTTTAAGCTTTGGCTTACTGTTCAGAGGAGTATGAAGTCATCGACTGGCCCTGCAATCCAAGTTTTATTTTCCTTCTTTCTTCCTTTTTCTGTGTCTCATTGACATCGATGGTTTTAATGTAAATATTTTAAAGAGTGTTAATAAGTCGTTACACTATTTTCTGGACACAGTTTGGATTGATGATTCTGTCTGATTTATGTAAACCTGCATACTGGGAGAATTCCACGTTTTCCAGCTTTAGTTTGCCCGTACACATCTTGTCCTCTAAACGAGAAGTGTTGTTTTGTTTTTTTGTTTTTTGATTTCCTGGATGATTGATTTCCTTTTTTTTTTTTTTTTTTTTTTTTTTTTTTATATAAACATATGACATGAAGGACTGTTATTTCCTCTGTCAGCCTCAGACCCCGCTCCTGTTCCAGAGGGAATGGATGAGGATATGAGCTTTGCTTTACCTTCAGTTCTGGCAGAGGAGAAGGAGGAACCGAAGGAGGAGGAGAAGGAGGAACCGAAGGAGAAGGAGGAACCGAAGGAGGAGGAGAAGGAGGAACCGAAGGAGGAAGCGAAGGAGGAGGCGAAGGAGGAAGCGAAGGAGTCGGCACCTCGACCGCAATCCAGGAGAAAAGTAATAACACACGTACATGTGTGCAGTCAGAATATTTTCATTGGCAAACTTAGTTTGAATGTATTAGTAATGGGTTTGTTTGCCTTGAAGGGGAACAAGAAGCTGGCACTGGAGGAGAAGTCAGATGTAGCGTCGTCCTCTTCTTCAAATTTAACAAACAGAACCTCAGAAGGACGATCACTGCCTCTCAAAGCTCGCTACGGTATCAATGCCTGGAAACGCTGGGCACTGTCTCCTCCTGATCAGTCGGATGACACCAAAGCACAGGAAAGCTCCAAAGCAGGTACACTGAACCCCTTCATTTCCCACCTGCCCCGTTCAGTAGTTACACTATGAGAGTCCAGGTGCATTCCTTGGCTGGAAAAGAAAAATTGATTGTTTTGTTGGAAAATATAAAAAAAAAACATCAGTTGGTGATTTTTCCTGTCTCCTGCAGCCCGGCCAAAAAGTAACCTCTTGTCAATGAGTTCAGAGGAGCTGAACGTGGCTCTGTCCCGTTTTGTCAGGGAGGTCTGCAGGCCCAGTGGGGAGCGCTACTCTCCGGACAGCATCCTCTACCTCTGTTTGGGGATCCAGCAGGTTGGTATGAAACGGCTGCCCCTCTCGAGAAGGCACAAATCAGCAACTGCAAAATGCAGCTGAACATTTTATTTTTATTTTTTTTAAGTGTTCATGTCTTGTAGATGTTAGCAGTGGGTTTGTCACAGTAATAATTTTAACTTGTCTGTCATTAACACATTTCAGAAAAAAAAATTAAAAAAAATGTGGCCAAACAGAATTCAAAAGCAGGTAAAAAAAAATCTAAATATTTAAATTATATACACAAAATTAAGAATCGGCTTATTAACCTTTTTAAATTCTAGTGTCATTCCATCTGTAGTAATTTTAGAGGTAGGAACTGATTTTCGAGTGAGGGTTTCCAGTAGGACCCTTAGTACTGGTGCACATTCTTTTCCCTCCTCCTCTCACATGCAAGTAGTCATCGAGCATGGCTGCAGAGTGGAGAGCGGGGTCATTCAGAGAGCTCTGGAGTGTGATTTTTCTGCCACAGAAGTGTAAGGCTGACTTTATCTGTTTGTGGAAACTGATTACTCGGGTTACTTATCGTTGTGTTGGGACATTTGGCTTCAAATGGTTGAAAATGTCTGCCCCTCTTTCCAGGCCTCTTCTTTGTCGATGTTCCTCCCTCCTTTAAAATCCTCACTGTTCAAAAAGTGAATTTAAGGATTTTCTGTGCTCACTACATCTTTGCGGTCATCTTCTTTCATAAGTTTATTTTTTTTATATTCCTTTTCCTTTCCCTCTGTCTGACTTTGTAGATTGGTGTGTCCATTGATTATAACCATTTGCTGTTCACATCCTGAAAAGCAGTGATGAGCTTTTGAATATGAGGACACAGAGGGTTTTAAACTGTGTAAGCAACCACAGGCTGAAGCTGTGTGATCCTTTCTTTTTCTTCTTTTTTTTTTTTAACTGATAGTTTTTCTTTGTTTAAAGCATCTTCACTCCAAAGGCCGGAAGGATGACCTGTTCAGTGATCCATGCTACCAGCAGTTTGGAGAGGAGCTTAACAAGGTCCTGAAGGACTGGCAGCCCAGTGTACTTCCTGATGGTGAGTGTAATCCTTAGTAAGACCCTCCTTGTGTCCCTGCTCCACTTGGAATTAGCACAGTTTTGAGTACTTTGTCAAGTTTTAATATTTCTTTCTGGAAACACTTTGATTAACATGATATAGTCTCATCATGAAACTGTACAGGTTTGAGTACTGAATAAAGACTGCAAATAGCAGGGTGATCCCAACTTTGTCCTCATCATGCAGTCTTTCTCATTCTTTATGTATTCATGAAGTTTCTATAACTCTTTCATGGACATGACCGTGGTCAGAAAGCTCATTAACTTTGCCACTTTCACAGCAAGATGGTCTTAGTTTTTCAGGTGACTCAAGATTTTAAATATTGTATTAGGACATAAACTGATAAATCCTGAATTCCTCATTTTTCAGCAGCAACAAACAAAAAGGCAAAAATAAAAACAGATTGTCTCAGATGTGAGACAGTATCTCATTGCAGTGTGGAATGTGGAAGCTATGATGCTTGCTAAGAAACTCATCCCACACTGATAACGATGACACTGGAAAGTGTGTTTGAATATATTCTTGTCATCACCAGCTAGTGGCACGGTGCTGTTAAACAACCTGTTGTGTTTCTCGATATTATGAGCCGTGTCCAGTGATTATAACTCTTCTGCTGTTCACATCCTGACACGTTGTGATTGCACTATGATATAATATGAGGACACCGCTCCAACACGAACAGGTTCCATGTCTGCACAAGTAGTAACCAGGGAGAAAATTATATTTGGCAGATGTAAATGGTGGATAATGACGAGAAAGAACTGATGAGTGTTGTAGATGTTGACTGTGGTATTGGGTCGTCTCTCTTTAGGCTCGCTGTGGGGTCGAGTGGAAGAGCAGAGCCTGTGGAGCAGTCGTCATCTCGGGGAGCAGAGTCCCGCCGCTCTGCTGCGCTCGCTCATTTACCTGAACACCAAATACTTTGGCCTGCGCACCGTGGAGCAGCACCTGCGCCTCTCCTTCTCTAACGTCTACGGCCCGGACACACTCCATCCTGTTACCAAGGAGACCACAGTCTGCATCCACGTGCCTTCCATCTCTCAGGATCACCATGGTGAGGCTGGAAAATGCATCATGTTAATATGCTTCGTATATATTGGCCATAGAAATTCTCATCTACCTGTGATGGACGATTTGAACTTCCTGTTTGTGAAATTTACACATGCACATTAACACAAGATGCATAATTTAGCATTCAGTGTTTCATAGTCTTTATGTCCACATTAGATGCTGAAACATCAGTTTTCTGATTTCATATCCAGTATGTTAACATTCACAGCCAAACAATTAAAAACCATAAATGCCCGTGGACCTCTGTTTGTCTTTCAACATGATTTTCCATCATCTACATTTCAAACTTAAAAAAGCAATTTTACTGTAGTGTTAGTGGTTTCTGCATATTTTAGTTCTGGACACAAAACCTTGAGAAAATTTTATAAAGATTTCCTTTCTGTCTGTTGGACCATCAGTGCAAACAGAGTCGAGGAAGAGAAAACGAAAGGTCGAGGACGACGAGCAGGAGGAACGCGACAGCAACTCTGGAGACTCCGCCCAACGCTGCCCAGCTAAGAAGCACGAGTGTCACCTCTATGAACTCTACAGATCCAAGTGGTGGGTTCAGTGTTTTTACTGGAATAAATCTTTTAATTCTTAAGAGTGGCTGCAAAGTAAAGGCTCGAGTCCTGTGATTAGAACTCATTGCTGTTCACATCCTGAACTTCAGTGTTGACTCTTTAAAGATGAGGACTTGCTATAAATTAATCATCAAAATTTTCTCCTAACTGTTCAAGAGGAAACTGCAACCAATACATACATTCATTTTCTCCCTCTCTCCTGTGCTCTTTTCCCTGCACTTTTCTCCCTTTTTCTACAATACCTCCTTTTTGCTTGTTTCTAATACTTTTTCTTTTCTTTTTGTTCCTTCCTTCCGCTTGCCATTTTGTTTCCCCCTCCTTCCCTACCTCCCTGCAGTCCTCTCTCGTTGCAGAAAAGCCTAGATGTGTTTTATGTTCAGCCGGATCCGGCCTGCAGCCCAGATGACCCGCTGTGGTTCAGCTCCACACCGCTGGACCGACGAATCCTGGAGAGCCTCCTCATCAGAGTCCTCCTCGTCAGGGACATTTACTCAGACAAACAACTTCAGGAGGAAAACACGGAGGAAGAGGGTGGGGGTGAAACGGTTGGAGGGGAGTAGCAGTTGCTTGGACTTCTGTTGGTAGTCTGCAAAGACAGGAGGGGAGGGGGACACGTAGGGTATATAGTAGAATGTGTCCTCTTCACCTGTCTTATCTTGTAGTCCTCGTTTTCCTCTTCACTGACTTGCTGTTTCCTCCAGGTGAGGAACATCCACAACAGAAAAAGCAGAGGCTGATTAAAAGTAGTGGTGAAAAAGCAGCCCAAACTTTTACTTCTGCCTCAGAGAGGAAGCTTGAGGAGGACAGGCATAGAGATGAACTCCGATAAATATGAGGATGAGAGGGGATGAAGAGCTCACTGTCACAATTAAATCAGGTAGAAAACGTGTATTGACAGTTATATTTTCATGACAGAATTTTCTGTTGTGCATTTCCATGGAGTCTGAGTGTGTCCATTATGCTCAAGCAGCGTAAAAACATTAAAGATTTGCCAGAATCCCACTTTTTAAGAAGTTATAGCAGCCACTAGGATACCACAGGGCAGTACCAAGCAGCACAGAGGCAAAGGCACACAGTTGAAACCAAATTTACCACCAAGAATGGGGAAGACAGCAGGAAGAAGTGTTCCCCAGCTGTGCTGTTCAGAATCCCATCGTTGAAGCAATTGGCAGTTCAGCTTTAAAAAAAAAAACACTCCTGGTTCAAGTTTAGCATTTCCATGTCTGACAGAAAGATCGCAGCTTTGACCGCAGACATCTTTTCAGTGAAAGTAAGGGTGTCATTTTTGTGTACAAGTAACATTTGGTTTAGACCTGAGTCTCATGCTTAAGTAGAAATTTTGTGTTAAAGTGCAGTCAGACTGCTTTTAGTCTTGTTTTCACCCATTCAATCACATCGCTAACGGCAGCAGTCGTCTGGAGAGCGCTAACATTTATCCCCACTGCTGCTCGAGTTGTTTACACACACACATGTTGTAAAACAAGAAGACACAGAATCGCCAACACCTTGAGATTTTGTGCAAAACACAAACACGGGGTAAAAATTGGAAGTTGGATTCATTCTGGAAATGAACATTGACTAAATAGTGTCTGACTGCACTTCTGTGTCAGTTTCCTTCCTTGTATTTAAGTTGGTGTCACACAAGAATCACTTTCCTGCTTTCCAGCTCTGGTCAGATGGTCAGACTTAACCTTTGACAGGGCAGATGTGTTTGAGTGGGGTTTTTTTTAGTTTTTGTCAGTATTGTAAATGTGTACCACCAATGATGTCAAAGTCAAACTGAAAACTTTAGGTGTGAGAAATTTTCCCTGCATTAAAGTGGAGTTTCAGAATTTCCAGTACATGTGAGTATGCAGCACAAGATCAGCACCCTCTTTGTCCCATTAACTGCGACCTGTTGTATCCCACATGTTCATTATGGGCCGCTTTCATTCTCCCATGAACCCACACGCTGCTCTTCCTTTGTCAGTACTGCTCTCAGGCTAAAACCGCTGCACCACAGGGGGACTTCAGCTCACAAGGGAAAGGAGTCAGGACTGATCCCAGGACAGGAAAGGGTCTGACTCACTGCGGTGCAGTGGAAAGGCACCCTGCCAACATGCTGCGTTTCTTTATTGGACATTAGGGAAACCTCCATTCATGCAATGTAGCATTACATGCTTACTAAGCCCAAATTGGGTTGCTTTGATGTGTAAATATCTCCAAGGCGAGGCGCTTGTTTGAGACGGAGACGACGCAGAGGAACACTGTAGTTTGGGATAAAGAAAATGAATTTGAAAACCCGCCTCCTGAGAAGCCTTGTTCTGTTTTTTTGTTTTTTAAATACAGCTGATTATTTATTTCTTTTTATTAGTTTGACTGTATCCTCTTTACACATGGGCTTGATTTTCTTGTTTGTTTTTTAAGTGGGGATCATTTCCTTCTCTTGCCGTTCATTCAGAATTTGCTGCAGACCTGCACCCTCCTCGCCCGTTAAAAGAATTTTGGTGAACGATGAAGGCCGTGGATTAGTTTAACAACCCATTGTTTGTCCCTGTGTTTGTATTTGTAGTTTACTTTCAATTTAACTTAGTTTAAGTAATGAGCATGTGTTAAGTGTCCTGTTCTTTGCTTTTGTAGAGCGGTAGCACTGCAATGCAAAAGCTTGCTTCATGACATATAATTAGTTAGGTGCTAGATCTTTAAAAAAAATTTTTTTTTTTTTTTTTTGTGAACTGAACTTGTTTTTGAAGTTACACTATCATTTTTTTTTTTTTTTTTTTTTTTTACATTTTACTTGTTCCCCCTCCTTTTTACTTTTTAAAGTTTGATTAAATTTCATCAAGTAAAAATGACATTTAAAATTCCAAGTAATATAAGATTTGGAGTTGAATATGAGATCGTGTGAAAGCTTCCACAGCCATTCCTCAAAATTTAAGGAATGTCCTCTTAATGCTGAGTTTGACTTTTCCATGAATGCAATCAACATCTGAAATGTATTGCTAACCTAAAACTTGTCCTCGTGCACAATCCACATCACACCCACCTGACTGAAGCGGATTTAACTGGTGAACAAAGTCAGGGAATACACTTCCAGAGTTTTATTTTCCCAAAAGAACAGGTGTTCCTGTTCATTTGTACAACTGTTTGCATTTATTAGGCTGAAGCTGCAGCATGACATTTCAGGAAGAACTGTTTGGATTTGGATGGAGAACACTGGTCAGATTTTCTGACTCCAGATCAGTGTGTTTAGAACATTAATTTCGTCTGTGAAAGTTTGAAGCAGACCTTGGATCAGAGGACCCCAATTAACATGGCTGACTCATAGGCAGCAGCCAAATATGCCACAGGTTTGGACCTACAGAAGATGCTGTGGCTGGCTTTAATGCCTAATGTGAATGTGCCTATCTGTATATACTGAAAGTGAGTGACTGTGACTTGAGTCTGATGCTATGTGTGTGGGCTGATATGCTGATACGGTCATGTTAAATAAAGAAGTCGTTTTCTAACCAGCCTCTTGACAGTGTTTGGATTTATACACAGACAAATGTAGAGAGTGTATTATACTGCTTTTATAAACAGAGTATTTAAAATTGTTCTGCAAAGTCCTTTTACTGGAGGTGAATAAAACATTTTTTGTTCTTTTCGAAGTTTAAATAACTAGCATCTTTATTCTAAACTAGAAAGGTCATAACACTTTGCACATGCCACAACGTTATTTATTATTTTAGATTTATTGCAAATTCATTTCACCTCCTTTGGCATAAATGGAAATGTAAGCAGGTGCATGAACATGGCTATAGAAGGATTTCAACCCAGTATGGAGCTGTGGCTTCTGTTGATGGTGGTACTTTTCATGGACACCAGAGGGGAAGGGGGCTTTGAAGCTCATGGAGTCCTATTAAGCATAGCTTGTGGGACTCTAGAGGCAGCTGACAGGTGAGGTCATGGAAAAAGTGCTTTGGTCAACACTGATTCTGTTGATAACTTTTATGGACAAAATGTCTAGACGAAGCCAAGTGGCAGAGGATTTCCAGTTTGCTGGCCTCAGAATCCCATCTCTGCTCTTCACAGATGATGTGGTTCTTCTGGCCTCCTCAGGCCTCAGCATGCATTAGGGCAGTTTGCAGCTGAGATAAAAATCAGTACCTCCAAGTGTGAAACCATGGTCCTCAGCTGGAAAAGGGTGGAGTGCTCATTTAGGGTAAGTTGCTGCCCAAAGTGAAGGATTTAAAGTATCTCGGGGTCTTGTTCACTACTGAGAAAAGAGGGCAGGAGATTTACAGATTAGTGCAGCATCTGCAGTGACCCTGTTGTGGTAAAGAAAGAACTGAGTGTAAAAGAAAAGCTGTGGACTTTTACCAGTCAATCTACCTTTTCTTATCTCCACAAGGTTTGGGTAGTCACTGAAAAAGAATGAGACTGAGTATACAAGCAGCGGAAATGACTTTCCTCTGAAGGAAGTTTCCGGGGCTGGGCTGGCCTCTCCCATAGAGATAAGATGAGTTCAGTCACTTAGGAGGGGTCAGAGCAGAGCCACTGTTCTTCCACATCGAAAGGAGCCAGTTGAGATGGTTCAGGTATCTGACCAAGGGTGCTTCATGGAAATATCCTAGATAAGGTTTTTCAGGTATGTATTACTAATAAAAGGCCACAGAGGAGCAACAGGACATGCTAGAGAGATTATGTCTCTTGGCTAGTTTGGGAACACCCCAGTGTCCCACAGGATGAGCTGGAGGAGGTGACTGAGGAGAGGGTGATGTGGACATAAACTACTTAAACTGCTGTCCCCACAGTCAAAATCTAGATAAGCAGGAGAAAATAGATCTGATGTGTGATTAAAGTTATCCTTTAATGTCTTTGAGCAGTGTACATCATATTTTAACTTAATGAACTGACCTATTAAAGAATCAGGGTTACCTGCAAAATCTGCAAAATAGAAGCAAGTAGTGAGCAAAAGGGAATGACAATCAGACAAACCTTCGACTATACACACTACAGGGTCACAAATATGTGGATATCTCGAAACCTGTATGCATGGTGTTACTCTTTCGTAACATAATTCTTGAAATATCTATCATGGTCACCTAAACCTGAAGTCTGAAGAAAGGAACTACTGTTTCCAGTTTGAAAAAGTTAGAAATTTGTACTTTTAAGACTGCTTTAACAGTTTCGGCAGAGCTACTCTGAGAGCTACTCCGACAGTTGTTGAGAGGTCTTCTGATTTGGTTCGTTCTCCTAAAAGTCCGTCTCTTTTCAGTTTCTTTCACAACTGGATGACTTTTGCATCCAGAAAATTTTGGTATTTAGTGGAATTCATTCTCACTTTCTCCTTTGCCACTGGCTGGCACTCAAACCAAATATTACCAACATACCTTTGGTTTGTGGTTAAAGAGCAGAATATATCCACAGCATTTGTTTCTAAATAACTTTAGCCTGCCCGTATGTTGCTTCGAACCTGTCTCAGGTTTGATATCTTTGTAGGCATCAGTCACCTACAAACCACAGTTAGTTTGATTTTTACCACAAAGTTTAGAGAGTTACGCTCTGGAAATGTCAGCCAACCAATTACTGACCTGCATTACAAATCCTAATGAGCTATTAAGGCCTGAGAAATGAAAGCACTTGGGCATTTTTGTGGAGGAGCCACACAAAAATGTAACGCACTGCATGTCAACCGAGAGACCCTCTTCTTCCATAAACAAGTGTAACACTGCCTCCACACACTCCCTAGAAATGCCATTATCTAGAGACGTAGTTTGTGCTCAACAGACAGCTCTACACGGGGGCCTCTTCACCGTGTTCTGACCTTTTTCGCTATCATGTCCCATTTTTACAAGGTGCCAGGTGGACATGACACTGAGGCAGGGAGAGTTATCTGCAAGATGACAGACAGCAGAGGAGGAGGAGGAGGTGTGGCTTGTCAGCACCCGGGGTCAGCGTAGTGGCCGGGGCGACGAGCCTCAGGGTCATAAGACATAACGGCCAGCACTCTCTGCGCAGCTTTTTAAGGTACTTGAAAGGTCGGCTGTTCCAAGCATGCTGGAGAAATTGCCTGGAGATTTAGGCTGTCCCAGTGTCTCCTGTCTCAGGTCTGACTTTGATGTTAAAATCTGCCTCCGTGGGAACTTCTTCTGCAATATTCCTTGTTTACTTACTTTGTTTTGAATAAGACCACCCATTAAAAATAAGACGGGATTTCATGACTCAGGGGGTATGTTCGAGCTTATTTCTAGAATATAATGGGGACTGATTGGAGTCCATATGATATAAAACTATACTAAAATGCAATACCACAGTCATATGCCAACAGATCATGCATTAATCTAAAATAAAATCATTTTAATAGAAAAATGCAGGAACATAGACCTTGAGAAACTCTTGGGTTGCTTTTCCAGTTTCCTTTGGATCATTAACCATGCGTACTGTGACTCGCTGAGCACAGAATCTAGTCGTGTACACTCAGAATACATCCTGCGACTTCTGTCAGCAGTGATATCATAAATAAACAGAGGTGACCCAGCTCCAGTGGCTGTAGCTATACATATCCATGCCACAACATAGTCTCCACCATGTTTGATAGATAACATGTTGTGCTTCAGATCATGACCTGTTTCTCTTCTTCTCCATACTGTTCTCTTCTTATTATTCTACTTTTTCAGACCCATCCAAATTTTTTAAGATCTTTTCTGCAAAGTCTAATCGAGAGGTGTGAAACATTAGGTTTGCGGGGCCAGAATAGGATTCCAGTGTGCTCACTGGATGAGTTTATAAAATGTAAAGGAGGGTTTACATTTTTGGACTGTTAAATGTGTTTTAATTTTACAGCATTTTCTGCTGATTAAGACAGCCCTCGTTATGAGTTTGATATCCCAGGATCTAAACTTCTCGAGTGTAACCAGTGGTTTGCACCTCGTTCTAAATGCTCGATATTTCCATTCATGAAGGCGTCTCTTGACTTTAGACTGTGACAATGACACGTCGACCTCCTCGAGAATGTTCTTGACCAGTTTAGATATTTTGATGCTGATTTTCTTAACCATGAAAATAATTCTGTCATCGTGCAACTTTAGTTGTCATCTGTGGTCTTTTAGGCCTTCTGGTGTTGCTAAGCTGACCAAAGCATTCCTTCTTTTTAAGAATGAACCCGATTATTAATTTGGCCACTGTTAAAGGTTTTTGCAGCCTAACCTTGGCCTTGTTCACTTACAAGTTTAACACATGAATCAACTTCAGATCTTTTATCTACTCATTTTGTCATGGAATAATCAGGGAACCAGCCATTAAACTGTTTATTGGTCATCTGTCCAATCCCTTTTGAGCCTCTGAAAATGGAGGACTGTGTACAAAGTTCAAATTCTGCACTTCATTCTTGATTTTAAATCAATAAATTGGTTTATAATGCACTGTGGTGGTGTAACTGTCCAAATACTTATGGAAATGACTGCATATGAATATGATAAAAGTGCCAAATGTACTATTAGTTTAATTTTGTGCAGTTCAGCAATTTCCAATATCATCTGGGAACTCCCTACATAGAGTGTACTAAATTATCAGCAGCACTATGAAGTCTGAGTGGAAAAGAGCAATGTGTTTTCTACTCCAATGGGGGGCACTGCGCTCTCGTTTTGAACCCGTCCCCAGAGACTGCTGCGTATCCCACGGCTCCTGGTTCATCAGCAGACCCATAATCACCCCCAGACTTTTGTTAAATTATAACACCCATCATTAGCTGTGGGACGAGCTGCTGCTTTGTCCAGCTTCCATGTCAGGAACCCACGTCCGGCAAGAGGTTCATCTGCTGCGGATGACGCAAAGCAGCTTTCCCTCTGCCCTCCTCTTCCTCCTGTTCCTCCACCCACAGCCTCGCCTTCTCACCCTCCACACAGAAAACTCTAATCTTTAAGGGAAAATGAAAGAAGCATTCCCTCATTTCACCTTGCATTTTTTTCTTTTTTCTTTTTTTGAAGTGAGGATGGGTGGAGGTACAAAACACAGTGACAAAAAACCCAAATTTTTTGAAGAGGCAAGCTTTTTTCTTTCTGTGCTATCTGTCAGAGTTGGCCAGACTCCAGTAACTTGCCCCATTGATCGAAAGCTAAAAGGGTTCGGTGAGCCCACACAGCCAGGCCTGCGAGGGAGCGTGGTGGGTGTAAAAACATTTTTTCACCCTCGTGGGGTTTTTTTGTTTGGGCTCAATCCCCAGCTCTTTCAGGGGGCATAAAGAAAACGCTGTGCTCAGCAGGGTCATGTGGGCGAGGCCCGGGGGGTAGACTATAGGTGGCGATTAGGGCCTCTAATGTGCAACGAATCCTCTTCGAATCACATGATATGAACTAATGTCGCCATTTATTGATAAAACAACAGCGCCTGGGACGCAAGAGCTGCTGCTCTGTGTGTGTGCGTGTGTGTATGTGTGTGTAGTATACAGCTGCAGAGAGGACAAGAGAGAAGGAATGGATGACAACTGCATTTCTCAGGTTGTGTGCCTCAACACATGGCACAGGACTGGCTGAGGGATGGGCAAGAGTTTAGCTGGGAACGCTTGGATGTGGGTTAAAGGGCAGCACAAATATTTTACTCACACACCTACAAAAGACGTCTACTGATTCTTTTTTACTTAACTGTTATACAAATTTCCAAACTATGGCTGGGAATGTTTGGAATACATTTGATAGACAACAGCTTCAGACATACACACAGACACAGATTAGTGTAATTATGGCTCCGACTGCTGCTGTGGGTGAGTCGGAGGCTCGGATGAGGCTAAAATTCAGATGGCTCAATCCTATTTGGTAAGTCATGGTGGGCATTGACTGCATCAATCCCCTCAGTGCAGTCACCAAACTCATCTTTTCCCAAATGCCCACCTGTTGACACATGGTGGGTACAGTCAGTGTAGTGTTTAACCTTAAAACTGCCCCCCAACAGCCCCAGAATGTCCTGACTGTACATGAACAGTCTTGAGCCTTTTTCTTTAGAAATTACCAAATTTATTTGTGTCCAGTTTTTAGAAGACACCTTGGAAGTGCCAATAACTGCAGTTCTTTGAATGACTTCATTCCCCAATCATTCCCTGTCCCTGAGTTAAAATAGCCAACTTTAGATAAGAAATAAACATGTTTACAGCCCTGTACAAGTAATGGTTTGGGCTTTTATGGCTAAGATCTCCCTTCATGAAAATGTACAGGAGCTATTCAGGCTTAAAGTTATCATTCTTAGAATCATGGCTACTTTGACTGCCTAGTCTGCTTCTAATAATGCAGATTAGTCAACTGTCCGCAAGGCTTCTCCACAATTCACTCGACTGGACCTCTCAGCCATTTTGGAGCATTTTTTTAAAGGAATCAACCCATAGATAATATATATTACTGTGTAAAAGTCTTTAGTCACCACTTTTTTCTCTGTATTTAACTAGGAAAATGTGAGGGTAGGTGTAGCCATTCATTGAAACAGGTGCAAATATTCATGGAAATTCAGGATGTATGGAAAAAATGGAGTTTGAAAATCTAACTACTGGTTTGAGCTCCTTTATTTTTCAGCACTGTCTCAACTTAGGGAGCTTTCCTGTAATTTCTTTAAGTAATCTTCAGAAATATTCAGATTTCCTGAAGAATACATGGATGTTGGCTGCCTTTTGTCCCATTTACTGCTTCAATATTGTTGAGGTCTCTGGGGAGGCCAGTCAAGGACTGATTTGTCAGTTGTGTGTTTTTCTATCCAGGTTTGCTTTTACTGCATTGGCAGTGTGTTTGGTGTCATTATGAAAAATGAAGCCACGGCCAATCAGATGCTTTCCAGATGGTATTGTACGGTGGATCAAAAATCCTCTGGATTTGTAATTTAATCAACTTTGACAAGATCACCAACACCACGTGCATGAAATGCAGCCCCAAACTATGACAGATTATGTCCATGAAACTATGTTATCTTTAGCATTTTTTATTGAATCAACTAAAGAAATAGAAACAAATGACATGTTTTTACGACAGGCTGTTAGTGACAAAGTGTTTAAAGATACAAAGTAAAATTAGCTCTTTGCTAAGTTGTCTGTTATGTGTTGAAACAACACTTGTTCATCCTTTGAGTTAGCTATCTTTTCATCCTTGATTGATTTACTGGCCATTGTTGTTGGTTTAACAACCAAAAACATTCCTCTGAAAATGTTAATATAGAAGGACTGAAAATGAGTGAAAAAGCAGCAAATGCCCAAAGGGAAACTTAGAAGGACCTTTGGCACATTCCTGGGTTGCTAATTATACCAACAGCTCATCGGTGGTGAACTTCAGATTTGAATTTGTACATTAGTTCAGGTATCAGAATGCACACTTGTAGTCTTTGAAAACACCTCGTCTGCTACATTTATCGGACACTTTCTCTCTCAACCCTTTCGTCTCTAAAGGCATTTGTGGCAACAAAGAAAAGAAGACGAAGAAGATTTATTTTATGGGGACTTGCTTTTTCTCCACAAAAGGTAGCCTAGTCTCCACTATGTCACTGTGTAAACAGATTTAAGTTCTCGTAACATGAGTAATGCAGTAGGCCACTGTCCTTTGAAGCCAAGATCACTTTCACCTCCCATATCGTCGCCAGCAGCAACTCTCCTCTTCCTCACAGTAAAAGTTGATATGAAACAGGTCTGTTGATCATGTAAATTGTTTTTGAGACTTTAGTGTAGTTTGATGCTAGCTGAAAGTCTAAATGCATAAGTATTCCTGGACAATATAAACTTTAAAATTAACGTCTGACAACAGAAAGCGTGAAAGCATTTCGAGGACATCTGGAATTCACCGATCATCTGCTGTATATTAATATCACATGCGAAGAATCAAGAAGATCAGACAACATGACAAACGCAGCATGACGATGCAGTCTGAATAAGCTCATCCAGCCGGAAACAAACAAATCACACCAGATATGATGTGTTGCTATAAATTACGTGAAAGCCCGTTCAGATACGTCAGACACGCAGGTTATTAAACACCATTAAAATACAAAAATGGGTACATCAACAGAGCACAGATGACCTTCAAGGGAAGCGCTGCAGAAAACATCCTGGTGTTTTTAATCAGTAAATATCTCATTTCATTCTTATTTTTAACACCTTTTCCGTGACATAACGTATGTCAGACCACTGGATATGACATGGTTAGCAACAATAGCTATTAAAACCAATGGTACCAAGGGGTCCAAAGTGTGACAAGAAAATGTCCCCCACACCATCCCCCACCAGAAATTGACACTCATTAGACCAGACAACTTTTTTGCAATCTTCTATTGAAAGAATGTTTTTGTCTATTGTCTTCTATTCCCTCAGTTTCCTGTTTAGCTGAGAGGAGTGGCACCGGTGTGGTCTCCCATTTTGTAGGCTTGTAGGTTTGATGTATTGTGCGTTCAGTTATTCAGGTTGCTGTTGCCTTCCTATCAGCTCGAAGCAGGCTGGCCATTCTCCTCTGACCTTTGACATCAACAAGGCATTTTCTTCCAGAGAACTTCTGCTCACTCGATATTTTCTCAGAAGTTTCTGAATTGCTCTGGCAGCCCGTCCGGCACCAACAACCGTGCAATGTTCAAATTCACCGTAATCACCTTTCTTTCCCATTTTAATGCTCGGTTTAAATATCTGCACAACTTTTTATTATTCTTGACAACCAACGGGGCAATTCTTCCACAAAACAAAAGACAAATTCATGACAGAAAATATTTTTATAGTTGAAAATCCTCAGAACACGCCATATAAATAATCTGCTGTGGTCACAAATTATGCCACTCAGTCACTGAAGGTTAAACATTTGACTTTTTCTTAAAAAAGGCAGTCTATGTGGCCATTTGAGTGAAACTTTAACATTGATTATTTAGAGGAGGGGGACAGACAAATATGTTTTCAGTATCAGTCACTGGGTGATTAGAGCAACCTGCTGCATTCAGGAGCCAGGTGGAGTCACCTAGTTGCATTGTGGGTATCATGTCCATGCCCCTGCCTGGCCTGTAGGTGTCCCCGCAGAGCTGAACCCCCCCCTTCCCTTCACATAACTCTCATAATAGTTTTTCTCCCTGTGGAGCCCCTCCCTTCATTGTATGGACAGTCAAAACAAGCCACCCCACATGACTACAAAGAGTAAGTGCTGCAACATTACATCATATATGTGATCAGGAGGCACTGAGTTTATGGAAAAGCGCTGTGTTTAGGTGAACTGTATGTTTAACATGT
The DNA here is from genome assembly GCF_013358895.1 of Oreochromis aureus. Classification (NCBI taxonomy): domain Eukaryota; kingdom Metazoa; phylum Chordata; class Actinopteri; order Cichliformes; family Cichlidae; genus Oreochromis; species Oreochromis aureus. The sequence continues at coordinate 27,621,310 of NC_052957.1, forward strand.
GTCAGCAATGTTTGCATCAGATTTTGCTAAATTCTTTGTTTTGTCAAGTCATAGTTAAACAGTTTGTTATCAAAAGGAGTTTTTAAAAGTTATTGAATTTATTTAACCAGTTATGGCTTTCAAGTTTAAATGTTATCTGACTACTTCAGTTTTAACAGAAGTCTAAAGCTGATACACACCGAGTCCAAGACAGGACCGAACACAAAGGTCATCACATCTCTACTTGATTTTTAAATGTCCCGAGATGATGTGTACATTTTTATTGACACAAAATCCACCTAATGTGCTGATTCAGACACTATTATTTGTTCATCACCTTTAGATTTATGTTTTAGAGCAGACAAAAGAAAAAGAAGTATTAAAGAAACCAGGATACACAGACGACATTTGGATTCTTAACTCTGAAATCACTGATGTGTCTTTAGTAATGAAACATTTAAATGAGAGACTGCGGCAGACTGAATTTGATGGTATATACATTTTTCTGATGCTGGTTACCATGGGGCTTTTTGCTTAGATTAGTTAAAAAGATAACTACTATAATTACTTAATTACGTAGTGTAGATAATGTGTGTGACTGAAGCGGCATGGAGCTCTGATGAAATTTTAACCACAAGACCGCTTATTCCTTTTATTTTTTAATTCTTTGTTAAAAATAACCGAGGATTTGTGATCTAGACTTTAAAGAATGCAGTCAGACCAATAAGTCTGGTACCAAGCTAGAAAGGCTTCTGTCAAACAAACCAACATCTCTCCATGAGCCAGCGGTCAGGCCTCCTAGAAACAAATTCATCACACTCCTGAAATACATAAAGAGGGCCTGAGGTATTTGTGCTGTGGACTGAGTGTGAATTTGTTAGGTGATTAAAGGCTAAATATAGCCTCCTGTCTGCCCTGAACTGCAGACTGGTGACTCAGTGACAGACGTTCTCGTTCTCGAGAAGTCACTTTTCCATCACAGGGGCAAAGTGGGGCTTCAGAGTGGATTAAAACCATTATCGTGACCACGGGTCTAACTGTATTTACTTTCTGGATGGATCGTCATTATTTATTATTTTGTTAAATTCTACAAATGTTTTTCATTAACAGGCTATTTGTAATAAATCAGTGTGAGGCGGTTTGGGTTTTAGTCAAAGTCTGTGCAAAATCTCAAAGCTGCTGTTTGAGCAAATAAAAAGATTTCTCAAAATAATTTATCTAGCCTTTTCAAAATAAAAAAAAAAGGAAAATCATAACAAAAAAGAAACAAGAAAGTGTAATTTAAATTTACAGGCTAGCCTTTGGTCGCCCTCAAAAAGATTTCAGCTGAAAAGCACAGGACTGTTATTGTTGCCTAGTTACCAGTTAACAAAGAACCAATGTAGTTTGCAATAAGTCAAAAAATGTTGTGTTTTCTGCTGGTGAGCTTAATATGATTTGTAAGACAAAAGTAACAAATTCAATCAGCTTTTTTTAAAAGGTGTAATAAAAATAGAATAGAATAGAATGCCTTTATTGTCACTATACAGGGTTACAATTAGATACATCTGTATAGTGACAATAAAAGCATTCTATTCTATTCTATTTTTATTACGCCTTAAAAAAAACATTTATTTCTAACAACATTTCTAAAAACACTTCTTTGAACTGTTTGGGATCAGAAACATAAAATGGCAAAGACATGGTCGAGGAAGGAAGGAAGGAAGGAAGGAACACACTTAAATGAATGTGTATAGTACCTTGCTTCCATTTGTGCATTATTAACTTACAGAAGAACAGACACAAAAACAGGAACAACGTGAATCAAATGAATCCTGCTACAAATGTTAGAAAATGTCTGTTTGGCCCTGCAGTGGAAACAAAGCCTCTGGTGAGTGATGGGTTGAGGCCTCCTGTTAGTCGTGCCAAAAGATCATCTATCTCCCATCACTCTTCAGCCACTGGACCCAAGAGCGCAGCACTCATGTACTGCACTCCCCTGTTAGACACACTGCCAGATTTCTGCACTAAGTAACCCAGTGCTCATTTTCTTACTCATTGAGGTTTTTGGAGTCCTTTCACAGATAAAGAAAAGAGACTAGTAAACCGTGTCTGCAAACATAACTGGCTTTGCAGAGCTTGTGTTTACAATGAAAAAACAAACAAACATATGTCTTATAAAGAATAGCTTCCATTTGACCGACAAAAAAAGTTCTTACTGCCACAATTACAGAGCTCAAAGAGACATCCGATTTCAATTTGTTTTGGATTTGCGTTTTAATGGTATGCATATGCAGAAATATGCTGTGCCAAGAAAACATTAGGGTTTAGAAAATGTAGTCTAATCTCTTATAGTCTCATTAGTGTTGACCTCACTCATCATGAAAAAACTAACTTTTCTCTATGCTAGTGGGCGTTTGCATATTTGAAGCCTCCATTACGTAAAAGTTCATAACAAAATTAAAAGCACTGTTTTGATTGCAGTTAGAAGTGTCCCATCAACTACTTTACAGACATCTCTGTTACAGCAGTCTGCGGGCAAAACGCTTGTTTGACATGCAACTACCTAGAAGATTGTAACCACGGTGATATCACCTATTGGTTTTGGCCTCTCCATCATGAAACCTAGCTTTTTTTGCTTCCATGTTTGTGGAGCTAGAAGTGACCATATTTAGACAACAGATTAGAAAGAACGTTATCAGCTAACACTAGCAAGATTTGTTAGAAAGCTGCACCACTGAACTGTAGGGGTGCATCGCACTCTTACATATGCTTAAGAATCCTTAAGTAACAGTCTAAGGAATTACTACAATTTCACTCACCCAAACTGAAGTACACACCTCAGAGATGGTCTGTCTCTCACAGCCAGGAGCGCTACCAAGGGGGGTGGGGGTGGGGCACTGGCCACCATTCAAAATTTCCTGGCCACCAAGACTGTCCTATGTTGGTAGTAATGTAATAAAATTGCAGAAAAGCTGGTTCAAATCCCTGGACAGGTCAGATCACAGGCAACCGTTCACAAAATATTTATTTGTCTTTCCTGACCAAGTTTTGCTCTTAAAGAGTGACTCTCAAGATGCTTCTGCTCACCTCTGCTGAGAATCATTAAAGCAGTGGGACTTCCAGTCAATCAATCATTCAGCCAGTTAAAGCAGATTATTATAGATTTCAAAATCGTATATTTATATGCATCTATTTTCAGTGATATCAACTTTAATAGCAGGAAATAAACTAGGTATATCATTATTCTCTTTCTGTCTTTTTTGTCATTTTTTTTCAAGTAACCTACATTTGATAACAGCATAATAAAACTGGAAAGGCTGTTTTTATTGTCCCACCCCTGTGAAGCAGGCTGTATCATTAAAATGCTTCAAAAGGCACAAACATGATGGAGAGATCCAGTTCAGTGGCTTGAATTAGCAGTGGTGAGGCTTAGCACACAGCAATCATCTATAGATGCCTGCATCTGGACACCTGTCAGTTAAGGTAGCAAACTTCAGCCCCCACAGAGTTGTTATGAAAAGGGAAACATAAACTATAAAGCTCTTTGGTACTTTGATTTTTCAGCCTGAGGTTGCTGCTTGGTTTGGCATCAGAACAGACTGATTGTAGCCTGCAGCACGACTGCACTTGTGGAAGGAGGAAGAGGACATGTAAGCAAAATACACAGCTGATTTGGCAACATTTAGCTACAATGTTTCAGCGACACTAGTCTTTAACTTCAATCCAGTTTGATATTATTACAGACATTGACTAATATTTATTAAATAAATATATAAAACACAGTAGCATTAAGGATATGAATCATGTGTATATAATAACCACCAAAGGTCCAATCTGAGCCCAGCGAGCAGAGGTAATGCTAACTGAGCCAGCCACGGTGATGAAATAGCGAAATAGCTGAAAATACTAACATCAGTATCCAAAATAACTTTACATTTACATTTACAGTTTGAATTCATAGTGAGCCCCAGTAAGATAATGAGCTGCTGCACAAAGCTGGAGTGGGGCCCCTTTAGGAAGGCTTCCCACTCAGCAGTCATTGCAAATTATCCATCAGCTGTTGCAATCAGAATTACCTCCTATAGTAGAAAGCTTTTCACCATTGTCACAGTTTTATGTTGGTTTATGGTTCTAAGTTTCACAGAAAAAATCAGATCAAAGATGTTGACACTGAACGATCCGACCTTGAACGTCAAGGAAGTTTTATTACAACAAGTTTATAAGACTGCATCATCCATTTGCCAGTTAGAAGACAATAAGAAAAAGATTAAGCGTAAGAGACGCACAAAGCACCATCCAACATACTAATACGGTCTCCACCAAGGGATTTTACCGATTACATGGTTTACAGATAAGTACACACAATGAAACAGGAATATAATTTACACGTCCATATAATGTAGCTCCATTAATATTAATATTACATGATATGTTTATATGTAAGTAAAGCTGTATGTTAAAGAACTTTGTGTGGGTGTCAGACCTTTTTATAACCTTATAAGTTCAAATGTTTTTAAAAAATGTTAAAAGACATGTGAATTTGCTTATTTTATTACAATAGATTGATCAGATATACTGATTTTTATCCGAAATTCTCACTGGACAACTGCTTTGTGCCAAAACCACCCAAATGGGCAGATTTTTGCTAATGTCACAGGCAGTTTTGAGGATGTCCCTTGTTGTTTATTTAGTTGACACGAGTCCCAAATAAACAATTCAGCTTTTATTCTATGACTAACGCTTTTAAATATCATTAATATATCATTATTTAATATAATTATTCCTTAGGCTAAGCTTTTAGAAACTGACATATGTACTAAGGCTCTCGTTGGGTACTAGACATCACTATTAATCCTTCAGAAATTATTCAGGGCCACTAAAATTTCAGCACAGAGATTAAGTGAGTTTCTTTGTAAAATAATTATTATTTAAGTAATATTATGTAAAAAGGTTTATATAAGGCTGAACACGCCATTAATACAACCTCCATTTACCCAAATGTGCATTCCTTTACATTTACTTTAAAGTACTTGAAGTACACATTTAGTTAAGTCTGCTTATTTCTCTTTTTATGTCTGTGCATATATTTGGGTTGATGCTTGCTGATGCTCACTGTGCTCAAAGGAAGTTCACACCGAGCTGTAAATTTCACCCATCAATATCATGCACGGCACAGTGTTGTAAATCCTCAGTTCTTGTAATTGTGCAGAGAGTGTTTGTGGTAGATGTTTGACTCTCAGGTGCAAGACTAACACAGCCGTGCCATTTTAATTATGTCTTGATGTGGTTATGAAGTAACTCTGAGTCAGCGCCACTTTTTAATATTTGCTGTCGGAAGGCAGCGTGAGGGAGTGAACTGCGGAGGATTGAAGGTCAAAGAGCAACAAACAGGAAGCCGGCAGTATGGGAAATGACAAAGGAGGAGGAAAAAAACATACATACATAAAACTGAGGATAGCCTAAAAAGGAAAACGCTTGAGAATGATCCTTATGATCTTTATAACTGAGCCAAATGCAAGCACTGATGACGTCGGACTAAAATATCTGAAAAAAAACAAGTTATGGACTTCATGCGCATTTGCTTTGGTCAGTCTACTTTTATTAGAAGATATATGAATTCCTTCTGACCATGACTTTTTAAAATGTCAGCCTAATGAGTCTTACATATTTGCCTCTCTATTAAGTTGATGAGTACTGTGTGAAAACTAAATTAGTAGTGCTGTAAAATTCTGATTAAACTGATTTTAAAGTTTGTAGAAATTACCTTTGTTTAAAAAAAATCTCTCATTTTTTTATTGTGTTTACAGTATAAAACCAGTTCAAATAAGGTTGTTTTTGGTTTTTTTTATCCCACTTTTTGTCTTATGACTTTTGTGTTGTTCAGGTTTAAATTTAAAAAGGGGGGTGGATGGAAGGGCAAACATCCTGGAAGTTTACCTAGCAAGTAAACATCTCATGAAATCTTTCCCCCAAAATTCAAACCTCGAAGTCTAACACTGAGTTCAGTTTTGCTGTCTGTCCTATTATGACAAGACATTTCTGTCCAAGTTTGGAAAAAAGTGTTTCTCCAAGTTTCTCTAAGTTAACCAAGAATTATCAAAACCTCATGTTACATAAGGTAATTCAGAAAAGGGCCTCTGGAAGTGATTTTACATTATGACAAAAAGCTAATCATTACTTCTCCTCTGATTCTGATCTTCAGATTCATTCTTCATTCTGACAGACTGGAATAAATGTGTTTAAATTGAAGCCTAAAAAGCACAAAGCGAATCTATAAAGTATTTTTTTAATTATATGTATTTTATCATCTTAAAAGTAGGACAAATCAAGGCCTCTGTCACTCCATGACCCCAGTCCAAGACTGAAGTCTTCATTCATCATGTAAAGCAAACAAGAGCAATAAATATGGTACAAAAAATTTATTTAGTAACAGTTTTGTAAACATTTGAGGTAAATGAACATTTACATCATCTTGTTCTTACAAACAAATCATTCATACACAAGGCACTTCTCTTATTTAAGACAGCACTGAAAACAGGTTGCTGTTGTGAGCATTGTGAGATGGTTCCGACTCCCTGACGAGCCAGAGAAATCATGCTCTGCATGAAACATAAGAGGAGAGAGTTTGGAGGAGTCACAGGGATCACAGGCTTCGAACAAAACATCCTGTCAGGGCTTTGTATGCAGGGTTAGGGAAGGGCCAGCTACCCAGCTAACATTCTCTCAACATTGGAGCCATCTGATGTGACGTCTAACCAGAGTCCCGACAGTTCTGTGAGAACATACTGAGTAAACAAACAGAAAAATAACCCAGCTGTTATTCTCTCTCCCGCCACTGTATTTTTTTTTTCTCATCATCATCTGAGCTTGAGATAAAATCTTTAATAATACATTTTCTGTGAAGAGTGACTGCGCTTTGGTTTAAGACATGTTTTTCCCTTTGAGGGTCATAAAGATTGGCATCTCGCTCTCTCCCTGTCACTCCACTGCTACCAACACGAGCGGTGCAGAAAAGCAGTTTTGTTTTCTAAATGTGCAAATCTTTACCAACTACCAAACTGTAAATGCAGATATCAAAGATGTCTTTGTCATTTGAATGGGAACCATGGATTTGGAAGCTTTAATCTACGCATTCTATATATTCTCTTCTTTGAGTCTCTATTTGCACTGAAAGAAGCAAAATAAGTAAGATACAGTATCACACATGATACTCCTGTGGGCACTGAGAGTCTCAAACCATACTGTGCCATCATTCTGTAGCCCCCCCACCACCCTGACAAATGGAACGACAACATTTTTTGCACTGCTCTTACTCCAGTGTATGAACCTATACACAATAACTCATTGAAAAGTACTGTTCCTACAGACATATTAGTAATCAGCTATGGTGTTATGCTCTACCAGTGCAATATCTCCAATGCAGATGGTTAACTTTTCACACAGTGCTACTGTGTGAACTCTGCCCCGGTGTTGGACTCACAGGAAATACAGCAGATTATTGTTGATGTAAAGTTAAAAAAGCTTTTTGAAAGTGAGTGCCTGGGTTGTGGACAAAACCAAACAGCACAGAGACATAACAGGAACAGAGGACTGCGGCTAATGATGAGTTCAGTTTAAAAGTTTGGGTTTCTAAAGGTCTCTAAGAATCAAGATGAACACAACAAAATCGAAGCAGTCGAGGCCGACTGCACCCTGCGGCGTTCTGATACGCCCAACGCCAGTCACCTTGTCTTTTTTTCTTTTTTTTTTCTTTTTTTTAAAGTCATAGCTGTTTTGCAATCACAAACTGACTACTACAAGTATGCAATTTATGAGTAAAATTCAATTCAGTGTAAAAAAAAAAATGACCAAAGTTGCTCTCAATCTTTAGGTGTGGGGGATTTCTGTTTTTTAAAAAGGGGGGAGTGGGTTTGACGGCAGAAGTGTTTGCCGACAATCTAACAAAAATGGTTACAAACGTAACTCTGGAGCTCTGGGAGGCTGAGTGTTTGAAGGTAAATCTTGATAAAGTTTTTTCTTGTATCACGTAGTGGCATGCATGCATTTTTTTATAGACTTTGAAGGCAGTATCTTGTATTTGTGCAGTTAGCTGAGAGCATTTTTCTTTTCAGATATGTTGACTAAAGGTAACACTGACAGAGGCAGGCGTAAGGGACTCCTACTTTCCTTGTTTTTGTGCCCGGTTTACTGGCAATGCGGTGTTCAGAGAGACCCAGATGTACTCTGGACATAGCAAGAAAGACTTTTACCAGCATTTTTAACCCATATCCTGTCCACGCTTCACTTATTTTTCTTTAATCCCAGGACCCTGTGAAAGTTTCCAAAGTAACGTCCTATCTGTTCCATGTCATTATAACTTTTGTTTTTCTTTTATAAAAGGATCATGGGTAGAACCTAGCTAGCCAACTTTGCCACGCAAATATGTCAGTGAATCGGTGAGTTGTAGGGCTACACATGCTGGCATGCACAACTACACAGAACACAATACATGTAACGTCATGTACAAAACGGCATTGCGGATGAATTACTCTCAACACAACAAATAAGTCAAGTCAGTAAAATTCAGGAAGAGCAGAATGCCTTCCGGGTCTCCCGACATGCG